>NC_087081.1:13682339-14292339 GCF_026151205.1 Bolinopsis microptera | reverse complement strand
AGTGAGTACACATTGTATATTGTGAGTATAAATTGTATGATATATATATTTATATAATACATTGTATGTGCTGTGTAGTGAAAATACATTTCAAATCTGTGAAGAATGTATATTGTATAGTAGTTGTTTAATTCATGTTCCAAATGCCAATCTTGTTAGAAAAATAAGTTTAGAAATTTCCCCTTTTTTAAAATTTCAAGTTCAGCAATTAACTGATAAAAAAGTTTAGAATGCAGACAATATAGGAATGCAGTTAGCTTCTTCTATTCTTTTGTGGACTAATATTTCACCACATTGTTCAGTGTTCCCATGATTAACTCGACCTCATCTATTTCCTAGAGTAGATGATATAAGCATGACGTTTATTGGTGGGTGATCTGTTAACTACATAGTATTTTATATTTAAATACTCATCAAATAAGGTGTGGTAGTGTGTCAGACCAGCATGTTATAATAGAGATAACGTACACAATGTCTGAAACCAGCACACTCAACATCTTAATTACCACACAAAATGTACAACACAATACAATTACACTACACAATATATCAAGTTATAGAGAGAGGTACACAATGTCTGAAATCAGTACACTCAACATCTTAATTACAATACAATTACACTACACGGGCAGTGCAGTGGTTACTACAGTCTACAATGTAAACTCCACATGTACACTCGTTACATTATATAAAGATTAAAGGCAGCTGTAGTAGTAACGACATAACACGGAATTATGACTAAAATGAGTTAAGATTTAGTCTGGATTAAGGAAATTAATTATATATAATTTGAACATTTGAATAGTGAGCATTTCCTTTGAGTGTGATTAAATTCTACTAAATGTAACAATTTGCAAATTCAATGTTCACTTTATACCCCTTTGTGTATTACCTCGTGTTAAATACAGATAAAAGAATTGATCAAATATTTTGTAATTGTGTCAAAAAGAGCTTAATTTTCTTCAACTTCCAGAAACTAAACGAAACTAACCAAACGAACTGCCAAGTTGCTTAGATATGTAAAATTTACAAATAGTTAGAATATGACTTGGTTGATATAATATTACATATATATCATTAAACGTTTGGTGACCTGCTATAAGCTATTCTTGATAAAATACCAATACTTTATCTTATCTTTGAATTTCGAGTTCTTCAAATAAATCAAGAACTATTTCAGCATATTCAACGTCCCGATCATATCTATCGTAATTGGATCTCTGTTGCTTCTTGTGGGACTCTGTGGTTTCATTGGAGCGTGCTGTGAAGCAATGTTCCTGCTCAAGGCTGTAAGTCTTTAAACACAAGGATATTCTTTTAAAAGTTTGTCACTAAGAAATGTAAGAATCAACGAATGTATTTTTTCATGAAAGTCCAAGAATAAGGTAAGTAGTTCGGTCGGACAAATTCTGTTTATTGATAAATACCTAATCCTTACATTCCTTGAAATATTCCATGCTGACAATAACATTCCAATAACATTTACAGTACATGGGATTCCTTATCGTGATTATGCTGATGGAGATCGTGGTTGCTGTAGGATGTGTTGCTATGAAATCCAGCGTCGAGTCGGTGAGAAACACTTAATATAGATTAATAAATTAAGTATAATTAAAGTAAATATACTTCATAATAAGAAACATTGTTAATTTTAGAACTCCCTCTTAAAAACGATTCCAATCATGGTATTTAGCAGTGGTTGTGTTAACTGCAATATTTGCACTTGTTATCATATTTAGTACGTATCACTAGCAGGAACCCTTCTAATCATAAAGTAGTGTAACGTGTTAAAGTGGTTGTTGTGGTGTCAGTAAAATGTCAACAGATATATATCGTCTAGCTTTAAATTATATTTATTATATAATAATAAATTATATTATTAAGATTTATTAATTTAACCTAGTTATTGCCTGAGTCAATGATTTTTTCTGTCTGTTTGTCCAAATTAAATTAGGTGAAAAGCCGAAACTCGTTGTTCATTACTCTTGGTTGTGTTTACAACATTTTCGTATTATATTTATATGTTCGAAAAACATAATGCATACATGTGGATTGTGGATATTTTGGCATGTATTACCCCCTTAAATTTATTTAATCTAATGATTCAGCTATTCAGCATTTCAGTTTAATTTTATTACCACGATGTTCAATGTACACATTTCAGTACGCTACAACCAGGACTCAGGAGCTGATTGGTTACTATGGTGACGAGGATAAGGACGAAGCTGACATTATTAAGGAGACAATCGACCTGATCCAGGAAAATGTAAATTAATTTTAGATTTAAGCACTAGACTAGAAATATTATATGGTGGTTCATTGAAACAACAAAATGAAAAAATATTTTTTAAGGCAAAAAAAACGAAAAAAATAAAATTAATAACTACCCCAGCCCAACAATAATATTGTTGATAAATTATATTAAAATCTTTCTCAAAAAGCAGAACTAAATATCACGCCTAACTAATTAAAAATAAATCAGAAAATCGGTACTAATTAATTTTCTCTTCCTCAGTTCGACTGCTGTGGTGTTGATGGTCCTAATGATTGGTCTAGTTTGAATGCTGACTTTAAGGATCAAACTAACGGAGATATCGTTCCCAACAGGTACTAACTTAGTTACACTACAGTTACACTACAATTAGTTACACTACAGTTACACTACATGACAGTTACACTACAATTAGTTACACTACAATTAGTTACACTACAATTAGTTACACTACAATTAGTTACACTACAATTAGTTACACTACAGTTACACTACAATTAGTTACACTACAATTAGTTACACTACAATTAGTTACACTACAATTAGTTACACTACAATTAGTTACACTACAATTAGTTACACTACAGTTACACTACAGTTACACTACAGTTACACTACAATTAGTTACACTACAGTTACACTACAATTAGTTACACTACAGTTACACTACAATTAGTTACACTACATTTACACTACAGTTATACTACAATTAGTTACACTACAGTTACACTACAATTAGTTACACTACAGTTACACTACAATTAGTTACACTACATTTACACTACAATTACACTACAATTACACTACAATTAGTTACACTACAATTAGTTACACTACAGTGGTATTTTCACACGTTACACTTCGTGATCTCTTCCCCACTATGATCTTCTTATTTTTCTAATTAATAGGGTAGCGCGGGGTAATTCCGACCGCGGGGGAATTCCGACCAGCGCAGGGGTAAATCCGACCAGCAATGGGGTAATTTGGACCACCTCAAATTTTTCCTAAAATAACAGTTCTGAGCTATATTGTTTTCTCCCAGGAGTAAATTGAGTCATTCAGTAATCCTGTTCTACATTTTTCCATACCAAGACTGGAGTTTTTAATCCAATTAGATCATCTTTATACAGTTTAGCCCAACAATTATCTATTTACACTCAGTCTATTTCCCTTCCTAGTACTTTGCTGTTTTCCTAGTACTGTGTTTGTTATGGTCCAGAATTGATCTGTCCATCGAAAATTTCTAGCAGTCAATCAATTTTTTCTTGAAATTGTTGTTTTTAGCGACCTTATCTTGGACCTAATCTTTCTACCTATTATTCAAATATTACAACAATCGCATTTTAGGTTATATTAAGCTGTTTAGAGTCTTTGAGGACGTTGTTTTGGTAAAATCATGCCTAGGAACTATGTTAAAAAGAGATTACCTGTCAAGGAGGATTCCTTAAAGAAAGCCCAAGATGAAGTTAAGGCTGGTAGAATGTCCATTAACTTTGCTAGTAAGCATTTTGCTGTGCCAAAGACAACACTCCTATCACGACTGAACAGGGACAAAAGGATTTCGCGATTATTTTGGCCAAATTTCGCGATATCGCGAAATTTAACAGGCTATACATTAAACTATACATAAAATTTGTCGTGGAGAATGGGAAATTTCGCGATTTCGTACATGCCGCAAAATCCTTTTGTCCCTGCGACTGAAGTAAGAGTAGGTCGACCAACAGCCCTATCTACGGAGGATGAAAAGTATATTGTCTTGGCTATACAGTACTGCTCAGATCTTGGGTGGCCCATTGGGAAGGACCAGGTGCTTGACATGGTTCAGGAGTATGTAAAGATTAGAAAACTCAAGACCCCTTTCACATTGGACAGGCCCGGAGATGAATGGTATCTATCATTTCGAAAACGTTACAAGACAGAAGTCTCCCTAAGAAAACCTGAAACTGTCACCTCAGCCCGGGCAAAGGGACTCTCCCAAGATACAGTAGATAGATTTTTTGATATGTTGGAAGAAAAGATGGTAGCTGCCGGAGTAAAAGATCAGCCATCCAATGTTCAGATTTATACGCGCGACCGGGGTAATTTGGACCACTTTAGTAAAATTCAATTTGTTACTTGACCATGAGATGGTAAGTGTCCATAGGTATACAGATATGTTCAGAAAGGTCATTAAAACAAGTTTTGCAGAAAATTCAGTCAATTAGACAATTTTTGATTTTCCGGGGTAATTCCGACCACTTTTGACATGGGCGCGGCCACAATTAATTGCTTAATTGGTTATGTCAATTACATGTACTCAAAACTATTCATGAGAGGTCCTGAACCAGTTAAAGTTGTGAAAATGACTAATCCCACTTCATGGAGTGAAAATAGAAGTGGTCCAAATTACCCCATGGGGAGGGGTAATTCAGACCGGGGGGTCTGACCTTTTCAAGGGCCTGCCACGCCCACAATTAATGGAGTCAATGTTTTTTTGTATATACCATTTTGTAGTCAAGACTCCATTCGACAAACTCCTTCTCAACAAGGGGGCGCAGGGAAAAAAACTTAAAAAATGGTCCAAATTACCCCGCGCTACCCTATCACTTGTATGATTATTTGTAGATTTCTTCAGTTGGATTCAACTGTTTGGTTTAGTGTCCGTACTTAACAATCCTGAAAATTTAACCGACCGTTGTGCCCGTTTGCTGCATTGCATATAAAGTATAAACCATATCAATAGACTGATAACTTTAATAATAAAGTGCTGTATAAAATTCGACTTTATTAATTAATTTAACTAAATACTATCGCAGTTGCTGCAAGGAGGCCAACAGAGACGATGATACCTGTGGGAGTAAGGCAGACTACCGAACAAACGATGAAATTAACTCGGGGGTAAGTGGTTTTAGGAGATGACATATTTTATATACATAGCACCCGGCCACTGTGTTATATCTGTTATTAATGTTGATTAACCTCACTCACACAGTGGAAAATCTTGGATTTAATTTTTTCCAGAAAAAGTTAAGACGTTTTTTGCACGAATATCGGTTTTTTCAGCGATTACTGTTATCAAAAACATTGATCGTTTTTCAAAACGATAAACGGACGATAAACGCTGCAAGCCTAAAATCTGCTGAATGGGCCATATTTTCCACTCTGTTCATTACCCCCACTGTACTATGGCTGCCACCGATTCTTTAGATATAAAACTGGATAACACATGATACAATCTTCAAGTGCTTAGTAATTTTGGGTAGACATTGGGGTGCCATGTTTTTTGGTCATTCCTGACGTGCCCGCATTTTTGCGCGCGAGTCTGAGTGCAGGTCACGTGATATTGTTAGCTGTGAGTGTAATTACTAAAATTAATGGCTTTAACACTGTTAATATTGTCATTATCAGAAATTACCAAAACATATGGCACCCCACTGTAGCTGATATACCCTAAGTTATTTGAGAATAGATGTTGAGAGAGTTTGACACCTTTGTTTTGCTTCTGCCCGCTTGTTACCATGACGACAACTATTTTAAATCTGTTTCTCCTTTCAGGGATGCAAGACGTCTATGATGAACTTTGTTGAGAACAATATGCTTTACGTTGGTATCGTTGCTGGTGTTATTGTAATCTTGCAGGTAATTATCGATAATGATATAATTACATAATCTGCTGATAATAAGTGTTACTTTCGGTTATGTTATTATCTTTATTACGTAGTATAGATATAAACCTACCAGCACGCGCAGAAAGGATATTATAAGGTCTTTTCTTCTTGCGCTGTAGCTAAAATGCAGCGCGCAATATATTGCTCGCTCTAGCTTTTGTTATGACAGGGCTTGTTAATACGACTAGCTGGCCAGGCCAGGATCTCTTTCCTCAGAAGCTCCATGCCGCACAAATATCGACTCGCAGACAATGTTATCATTATTTACTTACAGCGCAAAAAATTTCTCGCTATCTCTGAATATTAGCTCGCTTTGCTAAATCTGAAGCCGTCATTTGTGCTCGATCTCTCTGATCTCGACGTTCAATAGTTACATGAACAATAAATTGTAGTTAGGTATTAATTTGATGAGTAAAACTGACTTCAGATGAGCATTGTGCTTCTAACATCATACGTAATGAATGTTATTCGAGACGATTACGAATACGAGGCCCACAAGATATAGACAGACAAACAGACAGACTGACAGAGAAACATACTGACTTTAAGCAAGGCAGACTGAAAACAAACTGATTATAGATATAGCATTGTGTGGCAAAACGACTGACCTATCAAACTTTAACTGACGAAAACCTGTTCCGCTGGTTATTTATTTTTGACCACCTGCTGCTTTGCTCATTTTAGACGACATATTATAATATTAGACGATTTGTACTCAATTTTAGTAAACTTTAACACCATTTCCAACTAAAAACATTATTTATTCTATTACGATTAAACCTGCTTCAAACTAGATGTGTGGGTTGCTGTACCTCAGCGTTTACGTCCTAAGATTAGAAGACTCTAGATTTGAATACTATGCACCTCTCGAGGAATCCTAAGGTGAAACAAATGTGTGATTCTCAGTAAGCCTCTGCTAGGTCTTTTATATGTGTGTGGGATTTTGGTGTGAGCACTTTTGAGCGCTGATTTTATGCCGTTTCATACAGGTATCGCAGTTGTGGATAAGAAAGTTTTATTCATCGCAATTGCAGATTTGACTTACTTTACCTACAAAAAATGTGTGAAGTTGCACGAAAGCAGTCTTAAACTTTGTTTTTAATTTTACTTTGAATCTTCAATTCTTTATGGGTGACGTGAAACTAATGGGGGAAGGGGCACATAACTTTGATCTTTATTTGGGACATCTGAATGTGTACCGTGTAATTCAAAGTCAGAAATTATCTAACTATTGGATATAAAATGGGAGAACTAAAAGGCGGAGTTGCGTATTATCGTCCGGTAAGGGTTGAACGAAGTTATGTCACGATCTTGTGTTCGGCATTGTCATCGCAGTGAAAGTTATTACAGTGTGACGTGTGCCAATAATTTCTTGGGAATATAATAACAAGTCTGCTCAAACAGTCAGCAATAAGAATAACGCCTCTTTTGAACTGCAAACTACAAGTCTTTCACCGAGATGTGTGCTGATCGGTGAAATGTTTCGTTAATCATACAGTTTAGTCTTGTTTAATGCGGGAGATAATTTTTAAAAACAGCTGATCAGTTAAGAGAGTTGATTCTATACGGAGATAAAAAGTTTCGACCAAACCTTAATTTCTGTCAGTATCCAGTCGTTTGACCGATGAAAAGTGAAAACATATCTACTATCTAGGGACGAATCCAAACATCACAAACTCGACTCACGCATCACAAACTCCACTCGTGAGTCAGGTCCACATCACGGAACTGACTCACGCGCCACAAACTTATCTCACGCGCCACAAACTTGACTTGTGAGTCAGGTCCACATCACGGAACTGACTCACGCGCCACAAACTTATCTCACGCGCCACAAACTCGACTCACGCATCACGGACCTGACTCACGCGCCACAAATTTAACGCTCATATCACAACGCCACATCGCACCTCATATTTCAGGTGGCGATAACTCTGACGGTCTCGAGCCTCGTAAACACAGTGTCTAGAGAGGAACATTATATAAGATACGCTACTTCTTAACTCTGCAGGTTCTGTTGGAGCTTGAATTTCTGCAGTGAAACTTCGTTTAACCCTGAACTTCGTCTAACCCTGAACTTCGTTTTACCCTGAACTTTCTTTGACCCTGAACCGCAAATTTGTCCCAAAAAAATTTGAAGCTCAAAGTTACTATTTTGTTCTTTATTATGTAGCTCGGCAAAAATCCAAATTTGTCTTGCCCAGTTCTAACTTTTTCTGGGCTCGGTGTTTCACTGTATTTTTTATAAATTTTTCAAATCATCTTCCATATAATCTTTTTCGTCGTAAAAAATTCAACTTTGAACAGCATATTTAAAAGAGCCGAAATTGTCCTTTGATCCGTATTCCAGCTCCAACAGATCTCACAACAACAGAATTATACAAGTTTTACACTCACTCACTCATTCACAGATGATACAGATGTGTTTTAGTCTCACCCTCATGGATGTTTCTCCCACTCGTCAACAAGTTGTGTTGGTCCGTGTTAGATAAAGATCTTATGAGGTTTTATAATTAACCTTGTTTCTGAATGTGAAACGAACAGTAGATGAGTAGACGAGAGATTATAGAAAAGAGATTGTTTTTGTTTTATCAGTTTCAGAGTTTGATATCGCTCCTGTGACTAAAATTATCTAAACAATTAAAGACAAATAAATGCTGTCGTAGGCTTTTAGCTGATATTGTGAACTCATTAATTCTCACACACTTATGAACAGAGTCTAATATGAAGTCATGAATAAGTTTAGGAGTATATATTATGTTTGTGGTGGTATTTAGATAACTTTATACTAATAAATAGATTTTATCATTTTTTGGGACTTGAATTCGAAAAAAAATTTGTTTGAAAAAGTATTACTGCTGGTTTATTCTTCTTCAAAAAACATGTTTTTCGCTGTATTTTAGTATTACTGCTGTTACTTGATTTTAGAATTTCTGCTGACACTATTTTCTACATTATATTTTGTTGCTGCTGTCCGCAATGCTCGCTAGCTTCAAATATAGTTTTATTCCTCATAAAATAGCATGCTGTATCTAATCACCATTCATTGTTTCCAACTCTTTGAGTTTCAATTTTTCTAACAAAATGTTATCGTTACAAGATCAATTTAAGTTGAGATTTTTATGCAACTCAAAATCCTATATCAGCATGAGTTTTATTCAAATTCGTGTAATCTGTAAACTATTTTTCATCTTATTCTATCTACTGAACTGCATGTGTTCACCGCATCTGTCTAAAATAACAACATGTATAAAGTTCAAAATCTCTTCAACACAGACATTTGTATTTACGGAAGAGAATTACCAATGATATGGACTTTTGGAAAATACATATATATCTGTTGCCTATTCTAATCGATGGGTTCCCCGCAGTTTATTTATTTTCCCATTATTCTTGAAATCTTCGAGAGTCAAAGTTGTTATTCCTTGCTATTATGCATGAAATCTTTCAGTGTTGATTTTAAATGTATGATTTTTAAAAGTCGAAACTTTTTCCCTACTAACGCATGAAATGTTCTTTCAACCAAACGATTGTCAAAAATAATTTTAAACTCAAATGCAAAATGAAGTTGTTCATTTCCAGTAATTCTTTATACAATTCTTGCTGACAAATTTCTCACTACAGATCGCCATTCTGATTATGGCCAGTAAGTTCAGAACTACAATCGAAGACGAAAGCTACGAAAACTTCTAACTCATTCCAGAAATGACGTCACGAGATAACTTCATGACATTTTGGTGACGTCACGAGATATCTTCATGACATTTTGGTGACGCAACTTGACGTTCTGTTCAAACGCGCCACCAATAAAGTTGTGACAGTTATCGACACTCCGACTTTGAACTTTGGGATTTGCAGTTTCATTTCTCGCCTACAGTTAGCTGTAGTTTTTAACGACTTTTGTAGATACTAATTGCACTGTAGTAATAATATGAATCACCTCAGATAATGATATGTAGATATGAATGCGATATTTTCAGTATGATATATATTTATAATTACTTTTGATGGATATTTTCTTATTTTTGCAGTTATCGATAACTATTCTATTAAGTTTTCGGCTTTATGTTAAATGAAAATTCTTAAATTTTCGATAAAAGTCTTTAATTCCTTAAAGTTAAGAACAAAGAGGGCTAAAATTAAATGTGAGATTCACCTATGCTATCACGCTTTTTATTACTTTAAAAAACATGATATATCAACATGAACAAGACGGTGGGACTTTACAATTTTATAATCGTCATGATAGCACTTGTTAGCTTCAATAATGAGTCCACGAAATGGTACAATCAGCAAACTCAACGGTGGAATTATTAAGTTACAACCAAGGTCTTTTGCTGGTTTCATGTTAGTCACAGTTAATTTGATTTTTGAACACGTCGGATACGCTACTCACAATTCTCATCCATTTTGATTCCATTTATTTTAACGTTAAACTTTAGAAGCCCTGTTTATTCTTCTCTTATGTTTTATTTTTAGCTAGTTTCAATAAAAAGTATTTGAAAATAACTCCGTGTTTTTATTATCATATCAAACATATAAAGAAAATTTAGATTTTTGGTCCAGGAATAATCACCCCGGCACGCGCAGATGGGACCTCCTTTGGACGTTTTATTGCTTATTTTGATAGGAAACGTTTTGTAGCCGAATGAAAATAACAACTTTTTATTTGAGTTATTAATAATGATACAATGTGATTGCAAATTATTTGGCAAACATTACTGTAAAAGATTCATAAAAATTGGTAGAATTTTATAGTTAATATGATTAAAAGACTCCGCACATTACCAACTTTTTAAACAAATACGCGTCAAAGATTAGTAGTTCAATTGCGAATATCATATTTTGTTAAAAGTTTTGTTTGCTTTTTGACCTTCTACTCCGATAGCCGAATATCTTATCTACAATACAATATAATTTTTATGTACACATTAACCTAATTCAAAAAATGAGTGAAGCTAGAACGAAAGAGATGTTGCGACGATAATTTCTAGTTTTAGTAGCGCAATAGAATACGTCAATAATACCCTCTTGAAACAATATTTAGGCTTCAAGTTCATTACAAATAACGTTAATAGTATTCACAGTCAGTTGTTAGACTGACTTTAATTCTATCACACGAAACAAAGGTCAGTGAGTAATAAACCCTTTATTCAAAATTGTCATTTTCATTTGAATCCAGAGCAAACAGGAGATTCATTTTACAAGTTGCAGTATCGGGTCTGATTACGGTTTCCAATGGTTTCCACTTCTGAAAATAAATCTGAAATGAAGCTAGGAAATAAATAATGTACACATATGAAATACATAATAGATTCTTATTCTTAAGACGGGAGCCCGCGGTCCCGTCTTTACTCGTCAGGAAAAAGAGAGAGATTACAAAAAAAAGAAAAATGCAAGAAAAAGGAAAACTTAATTGTCTGCTTTCTGACGTCTTTGATGTGAGGTTTGTCTGAGATCTGGTTAATGGTGTGGTTGAGAGATTGATCAAACTTACGTCTCCTCATCAGTGGGAGTATCCTGCAATCAGATGCGACATGAACGTGGAGCAAGATTGAAGCTTACCATTACAACATGTTGAGTAGGTTTCACTGAGATTTTGAAATTTGTCCTAGGACCTTTCCATAGGGGGCAGAAAATGGTGCATATGATCTCTTCCCTCGAATGAATAGTGGTTGGTGATTAAGCTCGCCAATAGTTGCTGGTCCTTTCCATCAATTGGAGTTTTGTCATATCTCCCCCCTTTCAATTCGAGGTTGTTGAGAACTGGATACCCGAATCTGTGATGGTTGACCTTCTGTCCTGAAAAGACTAGCATAGGTTAGATAGGCTCCCAGCAATTCTGTTTTGATTCACTGTAGAATGATAGCTTTTAGAATCTTTTCACAAGAGAACCCCAGGAATCGCGGACTGTTTTTTCTAGGTTTTCTCGTGATTAATTTCGTGCTGCAGAGTTCTTGCGTGTGAGGTGCGTTCAACAGGTCGAGGAATTCCTTTCAAGAAGGTCGATGTTGTTGAATGATTTGATGATTGAGTCGATGCTACAAACCCATGACCAATTTGAGGTTAATCTGCTCAGTCATTGCAGCTTTGACTAGTTGTGTAGAGGGGCGGCTCATAACTTTTTGAAAATATTTAGTACTCTGTTTCACATTTCAATAATGATTGGGTATGAGCCCAGTTTCTCCCAGCTGTAGCATTGACTGCCCTCTGTTTATTTCCAAGAAAGGTATTTTAGGTGCGTAGATGCACTTGTTTCAAGTTGCTGTTTAGCGTTGTGAGAGACGCATGATCTAATTGTGAAAATTTGCTGTAGCTAGATGAGGACCTTTTTGACGGTGGGTAGAATCCGGGGCCCACACTTGACAGCCGTTAAAGTAGAATTGGCTTAACAAGGGTGGTAATTAATTTGTTAAGCAGGATGCATAACGAATCTCCGGTCTATAGTGCTCTCAGATGAAGTAAGATCAAGTCCTTTACGGTTATAGAGAGTCAGTTGCTTGCCGAAATTTACCTGTTGCTGTTATGATGATCCAAGATAGCAGTGCTGGAGACCATTCGATATCTCTTTCGTAATGGAAGGACGCCAATTTGGAATGTTTTTTCTGGTCCTTTGCCATGAAGACCATTGAATTTGGCATTTTGGAGATATTGATTCCAGACCCCATTGTTACAGTAGTCCCCAATAATCGTAAGCAACTTTGGAGAGGGTATCAGGATCTAGGCCCCGAGGATTACTTGATCATCAGCCCACACGCTAGGTGAGTCACTGAAAGTTCCAGCGCGGGAGTGTCGGACAGTTTGCAGATAGCTTCGTTATGGAGGTCAGAAAGCTTTTTAAAGTAAACTTTGAAAAACTCAGGGCCTAAGTGGGTGTCCTTGTTCAGTTCCTTTCATGGACTTGTGTTCACTGATTTTACCATTCATCTTGTTTGACCTCTGATTGCTCGTCCATGTCTTGGATGATGTCGTTAGTAGCCACCATTGACACCTTGCAGGCTAGTCTTGAACATGAGAAGCTTGTCAGCAGACTTAGATCGAAAGCTTTGCGAAGAGCAATGAACACTGCATTTATTTTATTTGACTTTCTTGTATTTTTCTATGGTGGACATCAGCCGTATAAATATTTGGTCATTGCATTTGAGTCCTTTGGTAAGCTGCTTGGTAGGGTGGATCAGGATGTGAGATTTGGACGGTGATTAAACGAAGCCGAGATAGCGTCATCGTAAGAGAGCAGTTTTCCGATACAGCTACAGGACTGACTGCTATTGCCTCTATAGTTTGTCAGGGGTTCCTGTATGCCACCCTTTTTGTGAAGTGAGTGTGATCACACTTTTGCTCAGAGGTAGATGGTCTCCAGGCACAAAATTGAGAGTTTGAGGAGGAGCCACCTATATTCATGCTCAGACCCCTAGCATTTCGTTGCTGATGTGGTCAAAAGAAGATGCTTTGCCGATTTGAGTTCGAGTAGCGCAGCGTTCAGCTCATCCGATGTAATTGGGCTGTTTCAGTGAATCATTAGGGGCCAGATCCCTCGGTTAGGGCGTAGGCTTCTTGAGGAGAGCTCTTTTAGTGTGAGTGTCTACGGTTGGATGATTGTCAGAATATACTTAGAGTAGAACTGATGGAAAATGAGTTGAGTTGCTCGTTTCATTTTGGACTCTTCCTTCTGGTAGTTCTTTAAAGCTTCTTGATAATCTTCTCCAGGATATAGTTTTACCGTTTTTAATTTTCTTGTTAAGGGCTATTGAGAAGAAGTCTCCCTTTTCTGTATTGACAATCTTTAGATTATCCTCTAGAGTTGGACGCATGCCGTGTTTGTTTCTATGGTTATCAGGGATTAGTGTGACAATTATTGGACCGTTTGAAAAAGGCGGCGTGCAGTGTGACACTTGCGTTTCAAACTGAGGCGAAACTTGGTTTGGATTCTTAGTTGTTTAGAGATATCGAACTCTTTATTAGCGACATCGTTTATGCGTTTGTAATATGCCTATTCAGCGCTTCAACTGCCTCATGGGTTTTTGGAGTGGATTCGACATCTTTGGTCTGTTGGAAGGAGATCTTTGAATGAACTCAGGTCTGTTCAAATGTATTTTGTGAAAAGTTGGCTAAACCCTCTTCTGTGATCTTGTAGCGAAAGGAGCTTCCTCGTAGATACTGGTGTGAGTTGACTATTCATTGAGGGGCAACTTCGTCTATGCCAAAGTGAGCTGAGTAAGAATGGATTTGTGTTCGGAGAACAGAAGTGTGCTAACCCTCTGAGGAGGCTCTTGACACGGTGAAGAAAGGTTGTTGATGCATGTGAGATATGTAGGTATTTTCGATTTTATACGGGGGATTTACTGTAATTACTTCTATTATGGTTGCACCCCCACACCCCCCCCCCCCCCCCCCCCCCCCCCCCATCCATTGGATCTATGCGATCTCCTCGTTTGACTATGCGAATGATAGGAAACTTAATTGATGGGTTAAATGAGAAGGGGTGGTACCTATTAAAAGTTCAAGAAGAATTTCTAAGATACCCTTCAGTGCATACTTGTTAAACATATTGACCTCGGAGGTATGCTTGCCACTGAGTTCGTTAGATCGTGTCTATGAGATCCGATAGCTGTACAAAAAAAGAAGCCAAAAGCCAAGGTCAAAAATCCATATTCAGAACACGATTAGATTTGATCTGTTAAGAATGTACACCATTACATGAGGGGGAGGAACAGAGGAAGAACAACGGCCATGCATCATGATGGCGTAACGCAAGGCCCTGATGACCCCGCTGTGCAGGGGGCGCCGTCTTAGGGGGGCCGAATCGTCGTTTGAATGTGGGGACAATTTCGTAAAACTTAATAAAGTACTAGCAAAAAACTGCGCGTTTTGTCTCTAGATACACACTCTTTTTTAGGATTATTACCGGGTACCGTATTCTTTAAAATCACATAATTTGTTCAATTTAGGGAGGGGCAACAAAGGGGGAGGAGGGCGCCAACCGGGGGCGCTTTTTTCGGCAGGGGGGCGCCAACAGGCAATGTTACGCCACTGCCCAGCATCTTGAACTGCAAGACGGATTCCTTCAACCTCATCTCAGAAGACGAGCTTTGAGGTTTTCTAGAGTTGTTCAATGTTAAATTTTTTAGATATTTTTATTGTACTATATAGTTGATGCACCTTTCACAAGCAAGAGCCACTTTTGGTCTACTTGCTGTGAGGTCGTCTCAGTTATGGGTTGGGGGTCCCCCTTTAAAAAATCATATTGTATCATATTACTTCACAACACTAAAAACTGTGTTCCTGAACTCTGATCCTGAACTCCTATCATCCCTTTCCAGCATCTCATGTTATAATCATATTTTCATTTAGTAAGTAAGTAAGTAAGTAAAGATTATAACATAACATCATCACAAGTGTTACAAAATTTCATTGGCACTAAATAGAAAAATAATTTAAATAAATATTATTTTTTCCATTCAACATTAATTAATTTATCAAATTCAATTTTTATTTAATTAATAAATCTATAATACATTAATATTGAATAATTCATTTAACTTCCCAGTGGAATAATGATTTACAAAACGCTTCTTTGCCACAAAAGGATTGGAAAACCAACGATATACATTATGCTCTCTCCTATTGCTTAAATAAATGGGTCCTTCAATTTTCCCTAAAACTTCATTGAAAATTCCAAAATAAAAACATTTACACTGTTTTTAAAATCTATCTTTCTTAAATCCTTTTGTCTACGTTGTATGACGCGCGCACGAAGTGCCTGGCTCTCCTGAATCGTCAGGACGATATAGTTGAAACGACCGTGGGGGTCGCAACGTGAATTACAAAAATCCTTTTATCTAAACTTTAAATTAATGTCTTACACGACTAAGATAAAATTATTCTAAAGTTAATTCTTCATTCGTTGATAAAGTGGATCGAGAGTTCTCGGGAGCTCAACTCTTTAGTGATTCAATTAATGGTGTCATGTGTACACCCTCCCCCCCTCCCCCAATGTGTGCATCCAGCCCTTTTGGGGGGCGTTGTTCGTACGCGCTCAAAGTGTTGAGATGTGTCACATACACGCACGCGCTCAAGTTCACCTTTGTATGCGTGTGTATTCCGTGTGTGTGTTGCGTGTGTGTTTCGTAGCACTTGCCGTTCGAGAAGAAAGCGGCGCGCACTACTTCGAAGAAATTTAGACAAGTAACAGATATTTTACGAGTATCACCCGTTAACTAAGTCCGCACTTACCCTTCGATATACGATTTTGGACGCAAGATTTCTCCTTGTATAATTAATAATGCAATCTCGGAAATACCTTTAAAACAAGATCTACAGGGTGAACCACATAAAATTTGAATTTAAGAAAAAAGTATTACCTGCAAATTCTCATTAGCAAATTTTATTAAAATTTAACAAAATTTAGCAAAATTTCAATTTCGCAAATTCGCTGTCCACTTTTGTCTGATAATGTCCGCCTATGTCCTGTCCTGTCCTTTTTGGATTTTATGAGACAAGCGGACATAAACGGATGTGTCACCCCCTAATATTAGAAGGAACCCGTTTCATTTCCCGTGTAAGCCTCAATAAAGTGTTGTCAAGAGACAATGATATTTATTTATTTTGCAATAATGACACCAAATTTGGGACCTAAGGTTTTTATTTTTAGGCCAATTTTTATTTCTTCGCACTGTAGTCAGTTCAATAAGATGCGTATAGCGCTCGATTTCTATCGACGATTCGATTTTTTATTGCGCAGGACGATGTGCGCGGCGTAAAAACGTGTTGACGATCTCGATGAACGCTGAGCGATATTGCTACACGTACGGTGGTTTAAAAATTATTTACATCTCGACTAAAACAATTAGTATAAAAATTTTAATAATCGGAAGAAAAAATAATCTGATGCTCGCGGCTTGGCGCTTATTTTCAATGACATTCTGTTCAACATTCTAAAAGCCCAGGATACCTGAACGGATGGGGCTTAACTTTGAAAGTAAAAGGTTGGAGACTTCCGGTTTTTTGTAACATTGATCCTCTTTAAAAAGTAACTGTTACCTCTCCAGGAGGAAAATTCAAACACAACGTAATTGTTGAGGTTATATCAAAAATCTCCAGAAAATGTCCACCTTTCGGGTTGTAGCGCGATGCGGTTCTGTGCCGCGCCGCGCAATCTATAAGGATTCTCTGGCTAGTTCGGCGAGATGCGTACTGTGCCGGCGCGAGCTGCCATGGATTGACAACCGTCAATTAACCTTTCGGCTGATCAAAAAGTTTGCAACTTTACTTTGCGGGATTCCTGTACTCTGGTTGGCTGATTGTGTCACGTGGTAGCTGCCTGAACATTGGAATGCGCCACGCGTGCAAATCATGCTTGTTGTGCGCGCGATGGTCCAGCTTGTCTGTTTAAATTAATCCAACTATAGTTTTTTTTTTTTTTTTTTTTATTTTACCACCCCAGCCGGTAACTTTTCCTGGGATATCTTTAAAAGTTTGTACATATTGCATGCTGTCATGTATAATACGGCTTTTACTAATTCGCTCGCCCAAAAATTTCACGTGACTTTATTTTTTATGGTTTTGCAGCCGTACAAAACGGTTTTACATAAACCCTAATCCCAACCGGCCAACCCTAACCCTAACCATAACCCCGAAGCTAACCATAACCCTTACCACAACCCTAACCCGAGCCCTGAACAATCGAATTCATGTTTTACTAGCCTGTCACGTGACCAAAACGGTTTTTTGGGATGATGATTAATCACTCTACACTCGACTGTCACGTGACTTTTTCAACCCGTTCTCTAGCTGATCCTGAACGACTATTCGAAACCCTAACCCTCTCATCTGATCCCAACCCTAACCCTAACTCTAGGTAGTGCGCCATCGACAGTGAGCCGCGCGTGCCGACTGTGGGATGGTTTTTTAGTGCTAATTTCGGCCAGCACAATTTTCTTCAAACAAATAGATATTAAGTATTCTTCCCGACCTCCGATTGCAACAAAAATTGGCAAGCTTACTCATAGACTTACAAGAAATGTGTCCGAAAAGTTTAAAGCATATCCAACCATCAAACATTATGTTACAGCTAAAAGTTCACATAGCCATGTGTATACGCGTACTGCGTGACGCGCTTGTTTCACAAGTTGAATATATACACATAAGGATGAGCACTCATAGGATGGTACGTGTGCGCGCGCGCAGTGCTGACAATAGCGTCGTATGTGGCCCAGGGTGCACGTACGTGGTGTGTGATGATTTGTACCTATCGAAAGCTATAAATGCCTCATGTTTGTTTTAATTTGGCAGTGTTCACGTTTAGACGATAAAATACAGGAATTGCGGTATAATAATACAATTTATAATTAAGATTGTAAGACTAAGATTGAAATACACCACGAAACAGTATTCACTACCTCGCTACTTATCAACTTGTACTATGCAACAAAGATACACAATATTTATATAGCATAAACGAAACACAGTATTCTGTATTCATTATTTACTAGTACTACTCCGCTACTACAACTTAATGCGTCAAAAATATTGTATAAAATATAACTAAATAAACAATACGGTGGTCGGTGCCCATGCCTCAGCGTTATAAGTATTGTGGTACAATAAGAAATTATTGTGGTAAAATAAGAAATTATTGTGGTACAATAAGAAATTATAAATTAAAACAATCCTACGATCGAAATAAAATTACAACAGAATCACATAAAAACATAAGTATGCTTTGTATTACATTATAAAAGAAAGTAAAAAAGCCCGTGGTCGCACAGAGGAAGCTAAAAGTATTCTTTGTAGTCAGTTTTTATCGCATCAAAAATATGAGTCACAACAGAGTATGCAGCCCATTAAAATGTAGCTCGCACTGAACACAAAGTAATTACCACAAAAACGATCAAAATGTCGTTTCAACAATTTGTACGTGGGCGGTCGTACAATGTGCAAAGATAATTTTTTGAATTATAGTAGATAGTTTTACAATTTGAATTGCATGTAAATAATTTTTCAAATGATTCAGTCATAAATACTAAAAACAATTTGGTATAAACAAATAATCTGTACTAAATAACTAAAGACAATTTCATAGAAACAATTACGGAAGATTACAGATTGAAAGTATATATGATAACGAGATTACATCACACTTCGTAATCCGCAAGAAACAGATTCATTTGTATAACATATAAAAATTAACATATAACAATCCGCTGATCCGTGATCGACAACCAAGAACCAATCCATCCGGTCCCAACAATCATTTCGTGATCAGTAAGAAATGAGTTAGATCTTGAAGTCCCAACAATCATTTCGTGATCAGTAAGAAATGAGTTAGATCTTGAAGTCCCAACAATCATTTCGTGATCAGTAAGAAATGAGTTAGATCTTGAAGTCCCAACAATCATTTCGTGATCAGTAAGAAATGAGTTAGATCTTGAAGTCCCAACAATCATTTCGTGATCAGTAAGAAATGAGTTAGATCTTGAAGTCCCAACAATCATTTCGTGATCAGTAAGAAATGAGTTAGATCTTGAAGTCCCAACAATCACTTTGTAATCAGTAAGAAACGGGTTAGATCTTGCAGTCCCAACAATCACTTTGTAATCAGTAAGAAACGGGTTAGATCTTGCAGTCCCAGCATTCACGTTGTAATCAGTAAGAAACGGGTTAGATCTTGCAGTCCCAGCATTCACGTTGTAATCAGTAAGAAACGGGTTAGATCTTGCAGTCCCAACAATCACTTCGTAATCAGTAAGAAACGGGTTCGTTCCTGCAGGCCAAACAATCACTTCGTGATCAGTAAGAAACGGGTTAGATCTTGCAGTCCCAGCATTCACGTTGTAATCAGTAAGAAACGGGTTAGATCTTGCAGTCCCAACAATCACTTCGTAATCAGTAAGAAACGGGTTCGTTCCTGCAGGCCCAACTCCGACCGGATGCTGAAAAAGTACATGTTGTCATTGACATTACTTATCTTTAATCTGCTGATCTGTTACGTAAAACAGCAAATGATATATTTCAGCCCCTATACTATCACTTGATCGTGCTGATATTTAATATGTAAGATACACACAGCAAGATACACACAGTAAGATACATTTTGTTCCGATCGGATGAACCCGATCGGATGAACTGGGAAGTTAGGGGAGAATAGTTGAACTATAATATTTTCACAATAAATGTATTTAATTGCGATTGTGAGGATAGTTAAAACTGACACTGAAGTGATGCGAGAGATACTCGAAGCAAGATCTTTTCGGTTGCTCAGGAGCGAGCTTAGTGTGAGTGTGTCGCTCCCACACTATACTCTTAATCTGGGTTTACCGTGCAAGGCATAATACAGAAGATTTTATATTTCAAAGTTACCTACTATCAAAGAAATCTTGTAGGATCAGAGGTTATAAGTTGGCATCATACAGCTAAACTGAATATAAGGTAGCAAGTTTTGTGAGATGTGCTTCAGTGAGCGTAAATTAAACTCACGACGTCGCAGATTGTGAGTCAGCGAAGCAGCTACAGGGTGGGCCAAAATTCAGTACCCCTACGTTGGGTCTTATACTACTGCCGTGTTTTATATTTGAGAGTTGTTGCTTTGCAGATGGTATCCGTATACTGTACCTACTTGTTCGAGGATTCCGTGAAATTCGAATTTTGGGGGCCACACCCAATCAACATTGAATTGCTTATACTGGTGTTTGTGATCATTTTAGAGACTCCGTTGTAACATATTGCAAAAGGTTACTTAATTCGGAATATAATCTGAAAAGATGGTGTGAAACGGATCTAAAATGACGAAGTTATCAAGCAATTTGTTTATCTCGTTAACAAAATTGATTGGGTACTCAATGATTACCCAATTACGACACCGTAATTGGGCTCTCTGCACGACTCCCATAATGCGGATCTAGCCTCAACCCAATCACCTGATCACACGTAATGAACAAACTCGTTATGCTTTACTGGGCGGCGCTCAGCCTGTCATTCCGCCAAATCTTTATTTATGAACATAATAGCCTGGGGTCCCCAGGTAAGTTATGCTTCATATTTCGGTCATCTGATAAGCTAGAACTCTCATTTTTTCAGGACAAACGTAATTTAAATGGCCAAACACCATTCAATAAAATTTGGCTCGATCCGACTATCCAAACTATCAAATAAATGCGAAAATAAACCTTCATTTGAAAGAAATAAACACGAATATGTTTCGATTTGACAAATTCCTCGAACCAGTGGTGGTAGTAAGTCATACCATGTACCAGAAAGAATTATTTCAATTGGGCACTCAGTGACTGAGCTATTCAGACCAACGTATGGGTACTGACTTTTGGCCCACCCTGTACATTTAACAGCGCCAAGACGGCTGCACGACTTCCAGGCCCCCTCTATTATTAGGGGTCAGATCATATGACGTATAATTAGTGATGTGACGTATAATTAGTGATGTGATCCACCAACTACGATTTACAGAACATGTGAACTCTACCCTACATCTAGCCCAGTTTTACCCCTTACTTTTGATTTAAATTAACAAGTCAATACACATTTTTCATAGGATAATTAATCAAATTTATTGAATACTGAATACTGAATACTGAATACTGAATACTGAATACTGAATACTGAATACTGAATACTGAATACTGAATACTGAATACTGAATACATCAATTATAGTTTTCTAAACAGTTATAACAGTTGGCAAACAATTTATCTGCAAAATAAATCTTCTTAAAATTTTTCTGGATGTTCTTTTGAACAGCTTGACAGAGGTGGAAGAAGCAATTGCTAACATCCCACCCTGGCAAACTCTTCAAAAAAGCATTTGGAGAAGGTAGGCATGTTGATAAGGCATCATGTAGCCTCCAGGCTCGACAAACCCCGACAAACCCCGACAGACGGGGTTTGTCGAGGGGTTTTGCCTCGGGCCACCGGCTACATGAGGCCTTCTTGTGTAGTGTTTTTCCACGTAAAGCTTGATGACTCCGTATCGGCTTTTTGTTGGGAGACTCAAAAAAAAAAGAAAGAAAAAAAAGCCTCCAGGCTCGACAAACCCCGACAAAGCCGACAAACCCTGACAAACCCCGACAAACCCCGACGAACCCTGACAAACCCCGACGTGTCGAGATATGTCGTATCATGTCCGGCCCACCGGCTACATGATGCCTTTGATAGAATGCGATACTATTGTCTATCATCTTCCCGTATATATACCTAAGAACACTTGATCGGCTCACTCCCGTTGCATGCCTTTGGCACGTACGTATCACATCCCTAGATACGAGAACCCCCCTTTAGCAAGAGCTCCCGTCCCTTATGTGATATACGAGTCGAGCGGTCAAATCTTAAAGATCATGTTTACTTCTTAATGAACTGCTATGATGTACATGTGAACTCTACCCTGTATCTAGCCCATTTCTAGGTCAGTTAAATCCTACTGATGGATCACATCACTAATTATACGTCACTAATTAGTGATATGATCTGATCTCCCTGGGTCCCCTAGTAATGAGGGGGCCTGGCCGTCGGCCTCCCGCCAAGACAAACCAGCATAGAAATACCGCGCACGAACATATTTTCACGAGCAACTATAGACTACTTCACAAACGGCATCACATGACTCACAGATCAACCAATCAAACGTAATCTCACAAGTGAGCGAGAAATCAATAATGCAGCAAAGTTACACTCGAACCAGTTTAACACTTACACGCACATACTATTACTTACTCGATGCAATTACAGAAAAGAGACAAACCAAACATACACTCAAGACAACGTACACGCGTCTGGTTTTCTGAATATATCCCCCAGTTGAATTAATTAACTTTGCACTCTGCATCATTTTACTTTCGCGGTATATTTTCGTTAATAAAAAGCCGATCCTAGACACCGCACTGTTTCACGTAGCCAATTGATGACTTTTCAGCAAAACATTGACTTCTTTAGTTTTTCTAGCCTAACTCGAAGCCACACCGATTTCACAAACTTAACCGAAACGTAACCCCGACAACCATATTCGAATTAGCCAATTAACTCCCTCAGGAAATGGCAAATCAGAAGAGGAAACGCGACAGCGGTGACTCCCACAGAACACCGAAGACGGTGAGACTGACGGCAATCCAGAGAGCAGAGCTCGACAGTGAAAGCACACCAAAGAGCTCTTCGAAGGGCCTACCTGTCTTTTTATTCCATTCTAGCCTCCTCAAGCTAGAAAAATCAGACTTCGATAGGATGCGTGCCACTGTCCTAGAAAACTCAGTAAGTTAAGATTCGATATTGAAATCAAAAATTGAACTAAACCATACGGCCCAACACACAGCCCAAATATAGCCATTTCACAAAACTTAAAACATATCATTACCCAAAACTAACCCCCTCCCTCCGCAGCTTACGATCGACAGAGGTATACAGATCGTTAACACAGAGAACGTAAAGTCGGCAAGGGCTTAAAAGTTCACCGTCCAGGATCCTACATCAGCCACCCAACTCAGATCCCTTATCCAAGCTCTAAACCAAAAATGGGAATCGTTCTCCCCAGCCACGGATATAACAGAAAACCTAACAAGAGTAAAGCTAATGGTGGATGAGGACTGCCCCCAGAGCTTTCTGGAGCACCGAACGGCAATAGAGATCACTCTGAGAGGAACTATTGGTAAGCTGCTTGAACTATGCCGCCAACAATTTCAAGAAATGAAGTTTAAATAACATATAATACTATTTGGCTAATCTCCTACAAATGAGCAAAGTATAACCATCACAGCAAACAAAACATACTCCATCCCAGGAAGGTTCATAAACACACAGCACTACCGTCTGGAACGTCCTCCAGTCTGGTCACCTGGAAAAACAGGAAAACCATGGAGTGAGAAGAGGGAGAACACTGATACACGTAGCAATTGAACGACTAGAGTCAATTAAATTCAGGCAGACGGCTAAACTAAATCCATTCATTTTGTGTCACCCGGGAGCCCGAATAGAAACTGTGGTCGAGGAAGTCACATCTACTGAATTGGAAGCACAGAGAGTACAACTCACGCATAGGAAACAAGAAGAAGAGAGGATAAGAGCGGCTCTCGCCCTGAAACAACAGAGGCAAGAATTGGAACTAAGAAAACAACAAAAACTCGATCAGGAGAAACAAAAACTTGCGTTGAAGACTGCACAGCTAGAGAAAGAGAGTAACACTCGTATGATCACAAACACAGATGGCTAATTGTAGCTCAGATGTTCTTTAAATATTCCTAATTGTTTTTGTTTGAACTATAACTTACCAAAATTTAACTAGTTTTACTCTAAGTTCAAAATGGATGGAAATTCCAAAATAAAATAAAAATAAAAATAAAAACAAAATCAGTCAGTCATCCTCGGCTCCTAAATACTAAAAGCACGACACAACCTCGAGGATCACCAGTGCAGGCCCGCTAGCATAATGCCTCGAAGTAACGCACTACCTTTTCCGGGAGGATGTTTCGACACCTGACTCCTAACGGGTTCTATGGAGTCTCCCGATGACGGATCATTATGGTAGATAACCTTAGGGTCATCGCCGATCCACCGGGTCATAACTATGTTATGTCTTTTGGACGTACCGGGCTCTGCGAACCCCATGCCAAGCAGAGCAAACGGTACAAAGCCTGCAGTCCAAAGGAGCTCCATCAGACGTTAGCCACAAGGCGGACGTAGCCTCCTTGCTAATCCGGGGAGGTAGAGTGAGCGCCCTCGACCTAAAAATAAAAATTAAAAAAAAACAGCGACATCTGTCCGACAGCGACTCTGGTCCGACTCAAGTTACCAGAAAAAAAGACATATGTCCGGAATTGTGATACAATTTCAATACGACACATTTCCAATTAGACACATGATCAGAACTGTTACTAGCTACTTTGTATACGTAACATTTCCAGTTTGATATATGATCTGAGCTGAACTCTACCATAGTATATTTTCATTTGATGTCGATAAATTGGACAAATGTTATATATACATAAATCAGTTCAGGACATGGTCCTTCGAGCCTTGCTTGCGTCGAGGGGTAAACTGAAGATTGGTTGCGATTTTGGATTGCGATAACTGATTCCCATACCGCTCTCCTATATGCACTGTAGACTGTGATGTGATCGACAGCCTGTTACAGCTTGTTAGTGTACGGCTAGCACGATCCTATCCTCAAATAGTCAATCACGTATCGATGGATCGGATCTCAATGGTTCAAATCAGGATTAGGACCGTGGGAGCAACGTCACGAGATTACCCGTGAGCTTGTGAACTGAATACGGATCATATTCGTATTTCACAAGCTCACGGGTAATTTGGGGGGGGGGGGGGGGGGGGGGGGGGGGGGGCTGCTGCTGGAGACGAAGAAGTAAAAAAATCGGAACAAAATCCGAGATGTTACGTGCAAAAGTTGAGGTTAACTTATAGCTGTAATTACTGGTAATAGTAATACTGGAATCACAAATAGCCTCTTGTATTCGTATGAACGCCGGTGACGGGGTCGACGAAACCTCTGCTGTGGTTTACGACCAAGTGGGTGTAGCCGTGGTGTCGGAGGGCGTTGAACCGGGTACCCCTTCCACTTGTCGGTGTGCCCGAGGTGTGCTTTCTGCCCGAGATGTGCCCGAGTTTGTGCCCGAGGTGTGCCCGAGATGTGCCCGAGGTGTGCCCCAGATGTGCATCGGCAGATTACCGAGTTACCTTCCAGTTTTACCAGTAAGTACGACATGTAAGTTGACAAGTAAATACTCCGACTTTAGCTCGACAAGTCGAGACATCCCAGGAACGTTTCTCGCATTCATAAGCTCAAACCAGCCCACCCCCACGGCCCACATGTTCATACTTGATAAATTTCAATGTTCGCAAAAGTTGTGTCTGAATATAACAGTAGTCTATATTATGCTAAACAACTTTTTTGATCGAGGGAAAATGGGCAATTAGGTTTGGCCTCTATACGGCCACTAAACGGTCTTTATACGGCCACTATACGGCCTTTATAAAGATATTTTTCATGAAACCGGTTCATGAAACCGGCTACTAACTGGCACTTAAAAAGTGGTCACTAACCGGCTAGTGACCACAAATTGGCTTTTAACCGGCTACTAGGCGGTCACTAACCGGCTATTAGCTTGGCTCTAAAGAAGACCTACTTTCTCGAGGTCCCAAACCGGCTTCTAGCCGGCACTTGAAAAGCGGTCACTAGCCGGCTACTAACCGGCTAGTAGCCACAAAGTGGCTACTCACAGGCCACTAGCCGGTCACTTACCGGCACTTAGCTACGTTATAAAGAAGACCCGATTATTCGAGGTTCCAAACCGGCTACAAATCGGCCACTACTTGCTATTTTCCGATTAGTTGCAGTCAAATAGTACAGCAGGTCACAATTTAACTTTGATTCTTTCTTACAGCAGGCAACTAATCAAGGATCTGAGAATATTCCGGTAGACACGTCTTCCGCCCCGAGGTAATAAGTACATAATTTCGACACGCGAGAGCGTAAAAATAGGTTTTGACCTAATAACTCAACAACCTGAAGTCTGTAGACTTTAAAACTATGCTCTACCCCACTTTGTGGCTACTAGCCAGTTAGCAGCCGGTTAGTAGCCGGCTAGTGACCGCTTTTCAAGTGCCGGCTAGTAGCTGGCTAGAAGCTGGTTTGGGACCTCGAGAAAGTAGGTCTGCTTTAGAGACAAGCTAATAGCCGGCTAGTGACCGCCTAGTAGCCGGTTAGTAGCCACTTTGTGGTCACTGGCCGGCTAGTAGCCGGCTAGTGACCACTTTTTAAGTGCCGGTTAGTAGCCGGTTCCATGTAAAATATCTTTTAAGTGCCCGTATAGTAGCCGTATAAAGGCCATATAGTGGCCGTATAGAGGCCGCATAGTGGCCGTATAAAGGCCGTATAAAGGCCATGTAACGGCCGTATAGAGGCTGTATAGTGGCCTTGTAGGGGCCGTATAAAGGCCATATAGAGGCCGTATAGTGGCCGTATAGAGGCCATCCCTAATCGCCCATTTTCCCCATTATATGGGAGCATATCAATCATGAAATGTTATGAAATTCAATGGTAATATGTATTATGTATGGTATCTTGGATGAAATTAGTTATGACTAGTAGAATAATTTGCCATTAATTGTAGCGTAGTAAATTGCTGGATCAAACTATTGATAACGATTCAAATGCGGTCTCTCGGATATAATTAGTTACGAATAGCACTGATTGTAGCGTAGCATACAATAATAATTATTATAAAACATGATCTTATCGTCAAAAATGATTTAAAAAAATACTTCAATGCGGTAAACTGTACCCTTGAAACAAATTTTCCCAACATCTGTTGCATGCAGCTATATCTTTGATTTCGTTTAATTCATGCAAGTTATCTATGTGCTAATTTCTACTATTTAAATCACTTCTTAAAACAGATAACAAGTTCATTCTAGGTCTCCACAATCTTCTAATATATAAATTATCTGATTCAATAGCAAAAGAGGGGGTGTTCTCCATATATTGCTCATTGAAATAAATAATTACGATTTAAATGTGGTATAGAAGTCGTTCGTTTATGGTGGAGTATTATCAGTTGCCATCAATAACAGGGGGGGGGGGGGGGGGGGTCCAAGAGGAACTTTGGGGAACTTCAGGAAACCTGGGGGACTTTCCCAAAGTTCCCCAAAAATATCATCATGCCAAAAAAATTATCATGCTGCAAGTATCAACTAGTAAGTTAAGATTATACCTTATAATAACATACATGTTCAGTGTCAACATTAATGGGTATTAATGTATATTAGAGAAATTTTGAATAATTTTGGGGAACTTTGGGAACTTTTTTTTGGGGAACTTCAGAAATCTTGGGGGACTTTCCCAAAGTTCCCCTTGGACCTTGGACCCCCCCCCACAACAACAACAACAACTATTCCAATTCTTGACATGGTACTCTTCCGTCTACTAGACGAAATTAATGGACCCACGGCCTCCCTAGAGATAAGAGAATGCTCGAGTCCAGGATGAGTCCAGTGCTTGCGATGATGTGGACCCTACTTGATTCTGTGTCAAGCAGTCGAGGGGTTCACATCATCCTAAGCAAATCTGTGCACTGTTTTTAGGCAGTCATATGATCTGGTAACCATCATATCATAAGTTTTTCACGAACACCTGTTCGTGAACAGGAATCGTGCTATCTGGATTCGGCTCAAATTATGTTTGCGCACAACACACATGTGCTGGTATGGACGTACGTTACAAATTAGATAGAATTTCAGAAATGTTAACAGAGATATACTTTTTATGCAAAAAGTGCAATTTAAGTGGTCTTTTATTTTCAGACAATGCTAGTTCTGAAGTACATTTGCAAATTATGGCCCATCTAACCATGAGTTTGCGCCAAATGGCTGTCGCGCGCTACTACACAAGCGCGAAAGTGTCTGCAGAACAGAAGAACTTTTATTTCGACAAATCTGTTCCAAATAAAAAGTTCGAAAATCGAGTGTTTTAGTGGATAACTTAGAATATATTTTTGATTTTCACAAGATCTGAATGACAGATTTTCTTCAAACTTTCCAGATAGTTAGATGACTATACGACAGATAATGTGTGAGAGTTTGGGAGAATTTCTAAGTGCCAAACTTGAGATATGACTTCAAACACAAGAAAATATCCCCAAATTGAGGTTTCTAGCGGAACACAGGCATATATTTAGAGATCTGAATGATATGTTTTCTTTAAACTTTCTAAATAGTTGTATGGCTATCAGATGGATAATCTGTGCGATTTTGGGCGAGTTTCTATGTGCCGAACTTGAGATATGACTTCAAACACAAGAAAATATCTCCAAATTGAGGTTTCTAGCGGAACACAGGCATATATTTAGAGATCTGAATGATAGGTTTTCTTTAAACTTTCTAGATAGTTGTATGGCTATCAGATGGATAATCTGTGCGATTTTGGGCGAGTTTCTATGTGCCAAACTTGAGATATGACTTCAAACACAAGAAAATATCTCAAAATGGCGGTTTCTAGCGAAACGCAGGCATATATTTCGAAATATATACTGGAGAATAATGCACCTCTAAGTCAGCATAAAAAGCACACGAAGAAGTTGAATTACAATCAGTTTTTCTCAGATTTACATCGACACGCCGAGCTAATCAGCTTGTCTTTGTAGTTGTACTATGGATTTCAACTCTGTGGAAAGTTTGAACAAACTTTAAAAAGAGTTATCGCTGGCGATGTATTAATGCTTTTCATACAAAATTGATGTCTCGGACCAAAGTACTAACAATAAAGTATGGAACTTTGTAACTCTCGAAAACTCAAACCGTTTACAAAGCTGGATCATTCGAGATTGATGGGTATAACGAAAGACCCCTTGGCTACTGCTGTTGAAAATCTTTCTAAATTGATGACAGGCAATATTGAACTATGTAAATCTGCGGCCAGTACGAGACAGACTGGAATCAGAGCAGTCTAATTATTAGAAGGATCAGTTCAAACAGCAACAGAAAGAGCTCGACTTTGTCCAGCAAATTGTAAAACCTGAGATGAAAAAACTTGGTTTGACATCGTGAAGGAGAACTGTGAAACACGTCCGCAGTAAGAATTTCATTGTATACGGCGTACCAAACAATTAGGGCAGTGATCCACATATAGTGGCAGAAGAAGTGATCACCGAGATTTGGGAATCATCGGAGTGTGATACTGAGGTGGTGACAGAAAATTTGATCAGGATTAAAAAACATGCAGATTATAGTGGTAAACCGAGACCGATAAAATTGACATTGGCTTGCATGGAATCAGTCAAAATGGTTGCTGCTCGAACAAGAAGCCTGAAGAAATCTAAATGTGCAGCGTACTATACGTGGTTCATCACACCTGACAGAAATAGGGAGGAGAAAGCAGCCTATCAGAAACTTATTGTAAAAATGAAGGAAAGTAATGCCTGCCCTGCCTAGGTCGATCCAGATGAAATCTGGAACGAGTTTCGTGTCAACGCTTCTCTCCATTTATCCCTATCACACATGAGTAAACGCAGCTGGTCAGGTTCCATTCCAGTGTCTTCAAGTAGGACGTCCGGGAAGGTCTTATGTGGTCGTCCTCGATAACGCTGGCCATAGGATGGTTGCCAGAAAAGGAGTTGTTGAGCAGGTTGGTCCTGTAGACGGTAGACATGTCCTGCAAAACAAAGTCTTCGTGTCTTTATAGTATCTGTCACCGATGGAATCTTTCCGTAAAGAACGGAGTTAGGTGTATGTGATTTCCATGAGATACCAAAGACCCTTCGTAGCATTCTAGTATAAACACCGTCTAGTGCTCTGATATCAGCCTTTTTAAGAGTCCAGGTTTCTGCACCATACAGCAGAACAGGTTCTACTGCAGTTCGAAAAATCTTAGTCTTGATCTTCCTGGACATATTAGATTTCCAAAAAGCATCTAGACTCTGTAAAGCTTTCCATGCGAGGCCTTTCCTGACATTGATGTCTCTGCTTGTTGAGGCTATAAAGGATCCCAGGTACTTAAAGTCATGAACTTCCTCTAAAGGGTTGCCGTTAATAAAGACTCTATCGTCTGAGTTGACAGGTCGCGGGATGTTATAGGACATGTATTTGGTCTTTCCGATGTTAATAAGGAGACCATAACGGGCTGCTATGTCAGAAATGCTTTGGCAAAGGCGGCCATTTTCGCTGAAGCTGTCAGTAATTGTTGCTAGGTCATCGGCGAAGTCCAAATCAGCAATGTAGTTACTTCCAACTTTAAACCCATCACGTGGCCCTATTGCTAGTCTTAGTATGAAATCCAGGACGATGATAAAAATGAGAGGTGCAAGAACATCGCCCTGGAGAATTCCGAGGTTGGTAAGGAATTCTAAGGTTATACCTTCAGGGGTCATGATTTTAGCCTTGGTGTTGATGTAGAGTGACATAATGGCTTTTATGATTTTTCTAGGAAAGCCGTAGGAAGCCAGGATGTCGGGAAGATGCGATCTGAAGATGCAGTCAAAGGCCTTTGAGAAGTCAATAAAGGAGATGACACAAGGAAGCTGGAAGTTCACAACCTCTTCGATGATACGTCTAAGAGCCAGAATCTGTTCACGAGTCCCTCTTCCAGGCCGGAAACCATTCTGGTTGTATCGGAGGCGAGGTTCTATGTGGCTCCTGATTCGGTTTAGAAGCAGCCTGTTGTAGATTTTCGTGGCAACAGGGAGGATGGAGATGCCTCTGCTATTTTCAGGACAGAACTTCTTAGCTCCTTTGGGTATAGGAAGAATGGCAGTGACAAGAAGCTCTTCCGGGGCTTTACCAGTAGCTAGCATGTTGTTGAACAGAGATAGTAAAGTAGTGTCCAAGTCAACACACTTGTACAGCAGAGAAGGAATTCCGTCATGACCGTACGTATCCTTTGTCTGCTTGAGAGCTGTAGATAGTTCATCTGCTGAGAACGGTGACGTTTCAATTGGGAGTTCTGGCTTTTGGACTTCAAAGCTACCCATTCTGATGTTGTCAGCAGGATTGTAAAGCAGTTTGCTGTAGTGGTCAGTCCACGCCTTTGCTCGATCTGCCTTGTTTCTATATCCAGGTAATGGAGACATAGATTTAGGCTTCCGATTGGTAAGGTCGTTTATAAGCTTCCACGCAATACCAGAGCTGTTTGATTTCGTCTGCCATGCTGCATACCCTGGGTGGTTTGCGGGGTGCGGAATAAACAGCTGATCTACTTGATCAATTGTCTTATTAACAAACGCTTCTTGTATGCTGGTTTCGACCTTCCTGACTTCAACGGTGGCATCACGGAGGGCTTTAGTAGCAGCTCGTGTCTTTCTTTTGTGACTATCTTTCAACGCAGCATCTCGTGCCTTGACAGCAGCCCGGTACTCAGGATTAGATGAAATCTGAGCAGTTAGACTAGTCTTCTTCCTTTTGGGAAGTACTTTCTCTGCTGTGTCATTAATAGCACTTATCATGTTGGTGTATGCATGCTGGTTGTGTTGGACGAGGTCATCAGTCTCGTTCTCTTCATCCATTAAGGCAGTGAACCTATTCTGGAGCTGGAGTTGGAAGGCTGTTGCAGTTGCAGTGTTACTTTTTAACTCCTCCCAGTCATACTTGATTACCTTAGGTCGGACGATGTTGGTCCTTATTGACAGCTTGATAGTCGCTGTGACAATCCGATGGTCAGATTGAACCGAGGGATTAATGTATGACTCACAGTTTTTAAGTGAATTCTGCCATTTTGAGCGAATGAGGATGTGGTCATTCTGATGCAGTTGACCATTTGGTGCTGTCCAAGTCACCTTTTTAGAATGCTTTTTGTTAAACTTTAGCGCACCGATGGTAAACGCGTTTTCTTGGGCAAAATCAAGAAGATGCTGTCCGTTTCGGTTTGTACATTCATAAAATGCGTTGGTGTTGCAGGTGTCTTTTCCAAGGTGAGCATTCAGGTCGCCAGCTATAGCTACTACGTCATGAGGTGGAAAAGATCGGACACAAGAAGTTAACTCTGCATAGAACTGTTCAACTTCAAGGTCTGTAGATACATTAGTAGGTGAATGACAAGTAACTAAGTGTGTGCAAACTTCACCGGTAAAAGAAACAGACATTATCCTGTCTGAGAATAAGTTATGGTCGATGTAGCAGCGTTGGGCCCAAGGGGAAAGGAGGAAGCCAAGTCCGAGGAGCGTTCTACTTTTAGGGGGAGGAGATGCTAGGAGGAACTTGTAGCCATCACGCATTATATAAGGAGTCTTCTTAATACGATGCTCTTGAAGTGCAATCACAGGTATGTCAAAGGCTTTGGCTTTGCACACAAGTTCCCATTGCTTCCATTCTTCAGTGAGAGATCTTACATTGTAAGTAGAAAGGTAAAAGGATTCTGAGATTTTTTTGTTGATTTTTGGTTTTTTGATGGTCCTTCTTTTAACCCAGATACCATCGGCTGCTTCTCTCCCCGAAGGGTTTAAAGGTGCAGCGTCATCATGAGCTGGACTATCAGAAGGAGAGGTAGGGGCTGGAACCCTAGTGCTGTAGTTGTTTAGTTCGTTGTAATGTTGATAAACGGGTGCGTGGCAAAAAACTTTGCGAGTACCAGAGTAAAGCTAGGGGTTGGTAGCCTACTAGCAACAAGTCCAAGATCTCAGGCAACCAAAAAATGACTGATAAGAGAACTGAGGGTCTGCAGCCACACACAGACAGTGAGGGAGAGTAAAATAGGGGGGTTTTGTGCCTCAGTACACAGAACCTAAAGTCATCAAGCTGTGAGGAGGTTCTTACAGCAGAAGTAGGCTAGAAACTGTGACATCAACATGTTTCTAGTTAAAAGGGAGAGTGTTCTGAATAACTCTGATGGCCAGACTGCCATCTTGATGTCCGCTGGAAGTAGTGCGCTCGTCGCATCTGCCACTCAGCATACCTGCAGCAGGCAGGATCCTCTGAAGCTCTTGCTACACGGCGTTAACTGTATCCGTGCATTACCATTCCCGGGTGTCAGTAGCGCGAGTCTACTGCTCGGACCCACTCCAGAGTGAGGAACAAGGAAAGTAATAAGTATCATTAAATTACAACCGTGATTGTAGCTCAGGTATGTGATGACTTGTAGAGCACACATCGCTGAATAGCAATCGTGATGCAGGTCTCACCCAGGCCAGGTTTATCTATAGAGGCCAGAGGGCTCTTTTTTTTAGGAAAAACTACCAATTGTGTTGTGTTGTGTTGTGTGCTAAGCGTAAGGTACATCGTTTCATTTTTGGATATCATTTTGGTATGTCCTAAGCAAAAGAAATTCATATTTATCTAATTTTATGTAATTATGCTACATGTAATACTTTGAAATATTATAGTAAACATTAACCATGAATGTACCAAAAGCTGGTCCCCAAACAAACAAACAAAAGTTGACGTAAGCGGTAGGGCCATTTCAATATTCCTTCCGAAGAGCTAATAAAATGATAAACAATTATACGATGACGTGACGTGTTAAAAATATTGATTGTACAATCGCAACATTGGCACATTATGATAGGAGGCTAGGCGGGACCGGCTTTTCTTAATAGGTATAACATTTCCATATAGACAAGTCCGTGAAAAAAGCAAAGTCTGTTATAGGCTGGATCAAACGAAGCTTGATCTGCCGAAACAAATTTGTTATGCTGAATGTTTACCGAACCCTAATTCGACCTCACATCGAATACGCTGTGCAAGTGTGGAATCTACCAGCAGAGCACGGAAACTGGAGAACTAATAAAGTATTACTCCCCTCTGATAGAGGGGAGTGATATCTACCAGCTGCTTTTGGTCCCATGCAAAAATATTGTTGCTAGCCGAAATTATCGCCGGTCTAAGGTCAGCGCTTATGTGTAATTGTATTGCGCGAGCGATTTTCAATCGCAAGTTCTAAAAATCGAGTCTAAAAATCTATCTTCTCCTACATTTTTTGAGCAGCAATCACCCTGAAACTTTCAGGATATGCTCTAGGGACAATTTAGAAGAGATTGATCATACAAAATTTTTTGATAGGCCTTTAAAAATTTTGAAAATCTTGGACCTCAAAAAATCGTAAAAATTCGAGGTCCAAGATTTTCAAAATTGAATAAAAAATTTTTAAAGGCCTATCTCAAAATTTTGTATGATCGATCTCTTTTAAATGGTCCCTAGAACATATCCTGAAAGTTTCAGGGTGATTGCTCAAAAAATGTAGAAGATAGATTTTTAGACTCGATTTTCAGAACTTGCGATTGAAAATCGCTCGCGCAATACAATTACACATAAGCGCTGACCTTAGACCGGCGATAATTTCGGCTAGAAACAATATTTTTCCATGGGACCGAAAGCAGCTGGTAGATATCACTCCCCTCTATCAGAAACAACTATAATGTCAATTTCGAGAGAATTTTGATGAAGACCCCCCCCCCCGGCCCCCTTAAGACTATTAAGAACATGTTCAGAGAGAATTTACACGAATAATCGACGGGATTGGTATTCTACCATACGATGAGAGACTGAGAATCCTCCAGTTAACAACACTACTGGAGCGCCGTATGAGGGGTGATCTTATTGAAACCTTGAAAATAACGACGGACAAAGTGGACTATGGACAAGATCTTTTCAGGATATCACGTAGCGGTACCAAGATTCTAATTAAGATAAAAGAGGAAATCAGGTCCTCAGTAACCGTGTTAACAATTACTGGAACAAAGTACCAAGTTCGGTTAAAGAAGCCAGTTCAGTAGACGCATTAAAAGCTCGACTTCAATGTTATAAAACTGAACTGATAGCGAGTGCAGCATCGTCAAAAGGTCAAAGGGTCACTTCTGGGATCTTAACGAAACCTTGATGTCAAAAATAAATACATCATGTCAGCATGATTCATATGCATATTTCATGTCTAATAAGCCATTGATTGCTAAATACCGAGGAATCAATGTTTCTTGGTTGTTAATATCAGAACTACATGTTCTAAAAATAATTAATCATAACATGTTCCGGATAGGAACATTTTTCTTTTTGAAAATATTGTGTGATCTGCAATAGCGAAGAGTGCAGTTCATGTGTTTCAAGTTCTGTCGAGATGGCTATGTGGCCATAATCCTATCATTATAATTATTATTAGTATTTCAGCCCAAGGTTACATTTAATTCAGAAATTTTGTTATTAGGCATTACACAATATATATATGTCGGTGGATGTCGGTGACTACGATAATCTTATCTATAACTAAGGTTAAACAGAAATGCCCCAAGTTCCAGTTCACTGCAACAACCATGGTAGGGCTAAATTACCACATTGGTAAAAGTCACTAATTATTGCGGGATAAACTAAAGGGAGACAAGAAGTTAGTAAAAGTGATATTCTCACTACTGAGAAGTTATTAAAATAAAACGTACCGTGCTCTCTGTCTACCATAGTACTGTGTAGTGTGTACTACCTCTCATCGATCTTTTGCTTTATTAACTGGCACCAACTCACTGACAGAAGAAATGATATTAACTGCGATATAGTGATTTTATTGTTTATTGACCAATAAAATAAATCTAATAAGTTCAGCGTACTAATTGTGCATCGATTAAACCAACAACATACTATTCTATTTGTTGAGGTTATAATATTATATATTGAACATCAGTCAATTTGAATAAACACAGCTCTACTTACAACAGGTTGTTTGGGCAATTGCAATTATAGCGACAACAATAAGCCGCCGATCAGGCCGATCAGGGAAACAGTGCAGGCCCTCCTCACGAACTCTCTGCTGTGCTGGCGCAACAAGCGATACTGGTGGGGTGGTCAGAAGATGTGATGGCCCGTCAAGTCTTGGCGACACTCAGCAGAGGTCACATAGGATAGAAAACAATGTTACCCAAGAACTTCTTGGTCCAACCTATTGAACTTATATAGAAGAGTAGAAATAGGTAAGTTCACGGTTATCACGCAATCTGCGGTTTCCCGTTTCCGAGAAATGTCTTGAAGCTTGCCAAAGCCTTTTGATATTGTCACTATATTGTCAATTTAGGGGAGAAAATTCCAAGTCTCAGCTTTCACTGCAAATGAGGAGTCGTAGGCATGGAGCGTGCAGAAGCTGATTTTTTTTGGTGACAGAAGGGAGTATTACTTTAACTCTCAGTCTGGCATTCTCTCTGAACTGTACATCTATATAGGTAAGTTGGACATATCCCTGGAGAACTTTCCACAGATGTATGATGGAGTCTAGCCTTCTCAGCATCTTAGCAGCCAGCAGGGATTTAAGTTTCAGTTCCTTCGGTTTATTCCAATAGTCGGTGTTTTTGAGCCCTAGGATCTGTCTACAATTAACTGGCGTTGTATCTTCTCGACTGACTGGATATTATACATCTTTTTTGGATTTCAGAGCAGCAGTACTCCACTCGCTGGATCTTAATATCAGGGATTTGTAGAGCTGGAGCATTATAGGTTTTGTCCTGTCTTTGAATAGTCCAAGAACCCAAGGTGTATAGTGTGTGATGCCAGTCATAAATGGCAGCTCCTAGAAAAGTTACACTGGTTAATACTCAGGTTTGTGAAAAAGATAAAATTAGATGACCAATTTCTGTCAGTGCAAATATTGTCAAACATGAGTGGGCTTTACAACCATTTGAGGGGAAAGAGCCCTGAAGATCAGCTATCTAAAAGTAACTTGGCTCTAAAGTCTAAATTATATTGCAGCGATATAAAAAGTCGCTGTATCATTACATAGAAAATCTTGCTTTTTCAGAACTACTAGAAAGTTTGGGACTAATTCATGGGAGCAAAGTAAAGTCTAAATGTACAATTGTAGCTGCTGTAGTGATGTGCTGCATCAATTCAAATATTAAAGATCGAAAGGTATACACAACAAGAGCGTGTATAACGACGGTATACTTGCCAATTACGAAACGATCTGTTTGATCATAACACGTGTGCGCGCGCAATTCTGGAATAATCCAAGAGATGAACTGTAGAGTGTAACTTTACACTGTAATGTGTATTATGTAGATGAGCGACGAGCGTGTACATCAATCATCAATGTATGCTATTTCTGACGAAGTATGGTCCTTTGTATAATAAGAAGTAATCACTCATCCACATGTTTAGTAATCGCTCGCTCAGGAGAAGTGGGTGGTGGGGAGAGATGTGTGAGGGTTTTAAACGCTATTAATATGTAGTTGTACCCTATTTGTATGTAAACATGTATACTGTATAGCAGGGTACCAGATAATGAGATAGAGCTAAACTAGTAAGCAGGGCATAGCTAATACTGTGGTACTGTTTGCTAACAAATACTGGGGTATATAGGTTCGCTTATATAGTATTTTTCAGAGATCATGGCTGTAAATTATGCTAATAAATAACCACTATTTTGGACCGAAAACGGGAACAAGTACGGGACCAAGCCGGGATTGGGACCAGGATCGTAGCAAACAAGAATGTTACTTTCAATATTCTTTCATCTTATAATGTATAATCAATAATGGCGTTATAGGTGCAGTATATTTTAAATAGCAAGTTAGCAAGTTGGTTGATATTGGATTTCTAGAATGTTCTGCATTCGATTTTAGCGTAAAAAATACTACTGGTATTTTTTATCCGAATCTATTGTCCGATTAGGCGTTGCGCTGTGGTTACCTAATTACGAGACATATTTAAAAAGTCGAAATACGGTGGTTTTCCAACAACAACAAAAACGCCATATTTTCACGTATTTTCTTAGATTATGACTTTGTCGATTTACTATTAATATAGTTAACTATCAGTATATGATTAATCTAACAAATGAACACTAGTATTTCAACTATGGGACTACACTGGAGAAAGAAAAATCTCTAAATACCATGATTGAATGTGGGGTATGAAATGAGATGGTTTTCGGTAAGAAATCCCATATTTTTGGTCCCAAATCAAATTTAGGTCACCGGAATTTCGTACCTTTTAAATATGTCTCGTAAGTCGTAAGGTAATCAGAGTGACTCTTACCTACAAAGCAATCTCAAACCGCCAAAATTCCTGATCTCCAAGTCTAAGAGAGGTGGGCTTCCGACAAAGAAAGAGTGCAAGAATCAGAGCAGACAGTGATATCGAGAAGGAAAGAAACAGTGATTATACTGACGACTCAGTCAGAGAGATTGACGATGATGCAGTGACTTGGAACCAACTGACAAACTCCTAAGCAGTATTTCAGACGGGTCCGGATATCTGAACAACGTGATAAGGGACAAGGTTACAAGATATTTGAAAGACAAGCTAGAGCCCCAGAGACGAAATCTCCTGGAGGTCTGGCGGAAAAATCACACTATGTACATCTGAACCAGCTTGTCTGAATCTATCTGTGTCCGCCTCCTTTCTCAGTCGCGATCAGTGAAAGGGGGCCGGCTTTCAAGGTGACGAAAAACATTGACTGAGCATCCTGCCGGAAAACTTAGATCAACTACGACTGAAGAGCCAGAAACTACGAAATATTATATCAGTTCAAGTTCCCTCCTGATTGTTTATTGTTTATATTACATTACCCCGAACAATGTCAATGAAACGATAAGTTTTATTTTACATTCCTTTAATCATAAATAAAATAAGAGCTTAAACCACGAATTAGTCAGCTAGAAGTAATCTTGAGGAAATATTTTTTGGTGATTGTATATAATTATTTAAAAAACTTTATTTGGTTGTTAGTATTTTTATTATGGTAAGTGGTTGAATTTAGTGAGACAAGGTCAGTTTCTCTATTATCTTAGAAAAATTTCTACTTTACAGTAGGCAATCCGCAATGCTGAGTGGCAGGAATGAGGGACCAAAACGCTTGGGGCTAACAATGTGAAAAAGACGACTCGTGCGACGAGAGTATGGTTACGGAGTCAAATTAAGAGCCAGTTAGATTTATACTGACGGATCAGGTGATGAGGACATTGTGTAGGGTAGCATACTAGCATGTGTTAATTTACCGACTCTGACACAACATTTTTGGTATCCTTTAGTCTCACCATAATTAAAAACCAGCACTTAACTCGGACACTAAAACCTGGTGTCCGCTACTTAGGTATTACAAATATACCTATTTTATAATTACATTTATACAATAGTATGTACAAACACAAACACAGCATAAGCTTACCCAACAAACCAGCTTAACCAACTCTGAAACTATAACAACCCCATAATATCCTTTATTGATTACAAGCACAAGCACATCTCACCTAACAAACTGGCACTTAACTCTGACAGTGTTTCATTGATTTATTAATAACGAATTAATTGGGGACGAATAATCGGCAGATTTTTGACCGACATCGGGATTAAGCCGGGATCCCGGTCGAACCTTGACCGCAATCATAACAGTAGCCTAAGACCGGACCGAAACAGTTTTTGTCCATAATTCTTTAGGGAAGCATTTTTACTACGTCATCGACCGGGTGATTTGGAATCAGCGTCCAAAAATACACCGGTTCAGGTTACTTTCATACCCTGGTTGGGACCTTTTTTATTTCACACAATTTTTTATTGAGACGAGCGATTTAGTAGGAGCGGATTATTGGAATTGTTTTGATATGGTGTGATGAAAATCCCGATAATTTATTAAAAAGGTTTTAAAATCGATGGTCATTCTTATTTCTCAATTCTATGCGAAAGATTAAAAACTAGAACTTGATAATCTAGTTGAGAACTTTATATTGGCTGTAACTAATACTATAACTATAAGTGCCTCAATATATTATGAATAAAACTTAACCTGTTGTGAACTCGGAGATCATAATAACAGTATTCACTATTCATGGGGTTCCGGGTTGCTTGACCAAAGAGGCTAAATTAGTTCCCTACAAAACTCTATTTCGAAATTATAGACAATGACAACCTTTAACATATTTTAAGTCCAATTGCAAATGACAAAAGTGTAGCAAAGTAACACTAACTAGCAATAAGTCTGCTGATTACTGACAATTTAACAGAAACCTTTAAACCTAGAGGGGATATTAAAAACATGTGGGTGATACGCAAGGATTTTATTGTTTATTAGCAGGAGCTTTCAAAATATTTGTGTAAATCGTCTTCAGCTGACTTTCTAACACCTTTAAAGTTGTCTCCCTTTGAATCATCCGCCGAATGATCTGATCAGCTGCCGAATAAAAACAACGAACAAAGAAACATCCGCCGAATGATCTGATCAGCTGCCGAATGATGACAACGAACAAAGAAACAGGAAATATTTGTAAAATGAAATGGCTGATCAAAGAGATTAAATTAATTCACTCCAAAAACTGTTATCCAACGAGAAAATATTGCACCGATTATATATGTGCAAATGCAATGCACGAGTCTAACAGTGACTAGACATGACTAACACGTCGCGCGCGGCATAAGAAATATGGGAGGAAATCTGGCACCACGATTTGTGGTGCCAGTTGTGGCCAAGGATAGAGCCCTCTTTACCGCCTCCGGCGGTCGCGCGCTACTGCAAGCGAGAGGGCTCTGGTTAGAGCAAAGCTAAAAGCAGCGTATTTTTCCCCATTTTGATCACTATATCAACTCCGATATCCACCAAATTTTTCGGACAGTTGTAAAATTAGCCCTATTGGATTTGGAAGATCGTCACCAATTTTCAGAATGATCTCATTCAAGGAATTGAAGATATATCCAAATAATACGACAAAAATATACGAATTTGGTCAAATTTGGTCAAATTACGCGATTTTTACAGCTAATTTTGCTCCAAAAGCCGCGCACCATCGAATATGGCACCTAGGCAAAACTCACTGATCTTTCCAAAAAGGTATGACAAATTTGGTATTGTGAAAATTCTCACAGTCTCTAGAAAACAATGGTACAAAAATTTTTAAAATCCGAACAAGTTTATTTTTATGGTGCATCTCCTACAGTAACCCAATCCTTAACAAAAGCATATGCTGAAACCCTAACCCTAACGAGAAATTAGACTAACTTCCTTATACGGTCATATCACGTGATCGAGACAGTTTTTCGCCAATATTTCGTCAGGGGAGCATTTTACTGACTTACTGACTTAAGTCGGCTTCTTGGTCCGAGCAACTACAATTCCTCGCCACACGTCGCGGTCAAGCATAACAGATCTTATCTCTTCAACACAGGAAAGGCTGGTGTCCTTCTTTAGCATGTCCAGAAACGTAAGGTGGGGCCTCCCCGGTCTCCTGTATCCATGCTGAGGGTCCCAGAACAGAAGTTGGTTTGCCAGAAGGTCGTCATGCCTGGCTACATGTCCAGCCAGTCTCATTCTTCTGGAGGCTATCATCGCTGATGGCTTGGGGATGTTGCCGTATAAATCACTGTTGTTGATGATTTGTGGCCAACGTATGTTCAAGGCCATCCGGAGCATTCTAGTGTAGCATCCATTGATCCGCTTAGTCATGGATTGGCTTATCGTCCAAGCTTCAGAGCCGTACAGGAGTACGGGCTCAACCGTTGCTCGAAAGACACGGATCTTTAAGTCCCTGCGCATTCCAGACTTCCAGGTTGTCTTTAACTGATGACAGGCCCCCCATGCCTTTGCTTTCCTAACATCAAAGTCCTTCTCCGCACTCATTATTCTGCTTCCAAGGTAGACAAAGTCATCTACTTGCTCTATCTCCTGCCCACTTGCTGCTTTAATGACGGTAGAGTCAGACTCAGAGAGATTGACTCTGATGTACTTCGTCTTACTCTCGTTGAGGTGCAGTCCAACGGAGTTAGCAGCCAGCTCCACACTGAGGAGAAGATCTTGCGCTTGCTCTGCGGTGTCTGTTGTCAGTGCAAGATCGTCAGCAAAGTCGACATCTGTCATCTTAACTGCTGGGTATCTCCTGCTTCTTCTGGGGTTGACAGTGAAGCCCAGATCTTTGCCTCTAAGGTCTGAATAAATCAAACAATATACACATAATATAGCAATGGCCAATTGGCTGACTATAAGGTCATGGCCTGAACTTTAATAGTCAAGTGATGCTAAAGCAGAGCACAAATATGTAATAAGTTAATAGATAAAAATACTGATTCAATGATTAAAATTATAGCTGTGAGTGTCAATAAATTACTGTGTCATAAAAAAGGAACGATGTACACATGATCTGAGATACCAATATCTCAATATCAAAAGGATAGTGTCTAGAAACATTCATAGTCCATGGTGGCAGGTATCAAGTTAAACGAAGTTACACTGACTGGCAATGTATACGATTGCCGTCTCCCTCTCTCACCCCTGACCGCTATCAGGGTGCTCCTGAGGATTGAGAATCTAATCCTGGTGCGCATGTAACACATAATAGCCGCATAGTCTTCTCCTCTCTTCTGGGATAGTTTTTCAGCGAGTCTCTTGTGGTATCTTGTGGCTTGTGGACCCCATCCGCCATTTGTTGAGTATATAAGTGGGGTAAAGGTGCCTTTTTCCACCTGGATGATTCTGTTGTTGTACTTTTTCATTTTCCTCATTTCATGAGCTTTATAGATCTGTTCCATATCTTTTTTGACATATGTGGGTGAGTTGGGGTGGGTAACACAGACATCAAAGAATGTTCGTTCAAATGTGCTCCAGAGACCTCGTGAGGATACATCAGGTGCAGCTCTATCAGCATTGGTACCAACAATTTCTTCATTATCAAGGGGTATCAATGCTGGCTCAGTCACTACATCTCTGCATACTTCACGCTGCAGCTCTGCATTTAGATCGCGGATGTTGTTGTGTCTCATAGAAACATAGCCACCTTTCTTGCATATAAGTGTGTGATTCACATTATTTCTCTCTCCACAAGCACAGTGAAATGGGGTGTTAGGGATCTCCCAACCATAACGCAAGTACAGAGCATCACGGAACTCAATCTTGTTCAGGGAGTAGCCAAATCTCTTCAATGGAAGTGCAGTAAGCCAACATCCTGAACCTTTCTCTTTGATGAACTGGAGAGATCTCTTTAGGTTGGGATCTCTTACACTGTCCTCTATTGATTTGCTAACCGTAAATAAGTGTTTCTCCTTGATTGCCTTGAGACTTTTTATTATGTCATTTTGAATTGACATGTTGTAATGTTCAAGGGTGTTTTGCTGGTTGATAATCAGGTCTGTGAGGTCTTTTGTGATGGTGACTGAGGCTGTGAATTCTCTATTGCAGTTTTCAACTGGGTTGGAGATACCTAGGCCCAGCCATGTCTGACTGGCAATGCAAATATGGAGCGGTCCAAGTCTGATACGTTCTTACCCAAGATTGCTGGAATAAAATCTGTTCTGATGCAATCCTCCAATGGTTGAAACAAGTGACTTATACCCGGGATGGTCCTCTGAATGAACGTCCACCGGTGACAAATTCCCTTAGTATATGCAGTCAAAGCAGCTTGGGGCTCCTCAACAGCAATTGATGACAACAGCTTGATGTCCTGACACCATTTATGGACTTTATCTGAGACATATTTGTTCTTAAAAGCTTCGCTGCCAATTGCTGCACCCAAATGGCGTTCTCCTTCAGACTCAATTTTAATACCAGTGCCTGAGAATACTTTCTGCGCAAGATTTAGGTCCTCGCTATTCTTCACAATCAGGACGGTCTTACTGGCTTTTGGGTAATATCCATACTTTGGTCCTTGCTCCAACAGCGTATCCCACCATATCTTAATACCTTCAATCTTTCCACCAGCACTACTGTCGTCTGCATACCAAGACTGTTTGCAAACACTGGGCTTGGAGGCTGTGGCTAGGTCATCTACTAGAGGCTTGATCCCTAACGCATAGAATGCCATTGCTGCTACATCTCCCTGAGTTGAACCTTCCTCAGACTTTAGTTGGTAGTGGTCCTCGGTAGTATTAATGATCAGGTCTGCTGGCTTTTGGTAGTGGTTCTTTAGATACTGATAGAGCGGAGGACAGATCTCATGAACATTGTGAAGGGCTGCTTCTCTATTAAGACGATTGAACGCATTATCAGCGTCAACCTGTAGTATTGCTTCAGTGTCACTGTCTTCCCAGATCTGTCTCATTGCATGAATGGAAGCCTCTATTCCTGATTTGAGCCCTGCACAGGTCTGCAGTGGGCCAGCAGCATATTGTATATCAGTTTTGAAAGACATTATAACTGCTTTTCCAATGATTCTGCGCAATATCTCCCCGATTCCAATTGGTCTTACACCAGGTTTCCCGTTCTTATCCTGGCCTTTATCAAGAGGGATTAATCTGCATGCAGTGAACTCTTTCAGACAGCTATGATGGATATCTTCTCTACAAAGGCGCCTTGCAACAATTGCTATAGACTCAGCAAGTGTCACTGATGCTTTGCCAAATGATTTGCTGCAGATGATATGCTTCCACAAATCTGAGTCCGTTAGTGTTGGGCCGCCTGATCCATCCAAATATAAACAAGCCCTCTTGACAGTCTCTGCGTCAATCCTCTCAAATATCACTTCCTGAGGTGGAGGAGTACTGTGAGGGTGCAGAACAACTGGATCTGCTTTAACAGCTGGAGGGTGTTTCTCCCCAAGGACCTGTTTAATGTTTGCTGTTAGGCTGTGAACTCCTAAGGTGTCATTGGAACTGTCAACAAATTTGGTGGCTTGTTTAACTTTCCCAAGAAGCATTAGTCGGCAGAAACTCTTCTTCCCGGATTCCTCGCTGATTTTTTGTTGCTGCACCAAGGCTTTCTGAATACTCCTGCACTCCATCATTAGATCGTCAAGTTCTCCATTTTTCCATTTAACCAAGCGCTTGGTGAGATATGTTACATGGTCTCTTGCTTTTGACTTGCTTGACGGTTTTTGCAACATGATTGGCAAGAAGATATGAACCAGTGCGAACGATAGCCTTTCCCACTTGGTAGCATCTGCAAATAGGAGGATGAGCCGAGTCAGTTCTTTTATAAAGTCGCTACCTGATTTACCTCTGGGAACTAGGAAAAGATTCTTTCTCCATGTCACCATCTCTTGATAAACAGCTTGGACTTTCTCAGCTATCAACTCTTCACCAACCATTGAGCCCCAATTAATTTTGTTTGCTTTCACTGCTTGACAAGTATCACAAAACCATATCTCTTCATTATCCATCTCAGCGTACTCGGTTTCACTGATAAACAAACAAGGTGCATGGAACCATTCTTCACAGCCATCACAACCCAATGCCTTATCCGAATCCCCCACAACACTCCTACACACGGGACAGTTATAACTGATATCATTTTCCTCGTCAGGAGCATCAATGATCTGCTGGTTCTCTACATTATCCCTACATTTCTGACAAACCCACCGTTCACTGTCCACTGGTGCAGACTTACCAAGACATTTAGGATGGAAAAATGTTTTACAGGAATCACATTGAATGCTACAAGGTTCTGATATAAGATCTTTGGGACAGATTCCACATAACAGAGAAACAACAGGTGTAACATAAGCAATACCTTCAGAAGACAGGTGTTGAGATATCTCCGGATCACAGGTGTCTGGTAGCTGTACACTCTCTGTTTCTGCTGTCTTGTCTTCACCGCTGTTTGTTATCATCGTAGCGGACTTTCCATTGTCATACCTCAAATTATTTCTTATATAGTAGTGTTGAAAGTATTGCCTCTAAGTGCTGTTGTCATCACATAGTCAATGACAATCACGAAGAGGTAGGGCGCCAGTGTATCTCCCTGCATAACTCCAGCAAGTATAAGGAAAGCTTCAGTCAGACCATCCTCCGTGATGACTCGTGCCATGGTGTCCTTGTACATAGCATCTATCAGCCTAACAATGGGCTCTGGTATCCCATATGCCAGGAGTATCTTCATCAATATACCCCAATGAATGCTATCAAAGGCCTTCTTAAAATCGATGAACAAGAGAAGGGCGGTCAGGTTTTTGTCTCTAGCCCCCTCCAAGATCCTCCTTAGACACAGAATGTGGCTGGTGGTACTGCGTCCCTCCCGAAATCCGTTTTGGTTGATCCTCAGGATTTTCTCCATCGCTGGTCTGATTCTGTTAAGGATCATACGATTCAGGGTCTTACTAACAATGGACGTAAGAGCGATTCCTCTGTAGTTATCCACTTTAGTTAGATTTCCTTTCTTTGGCACAGGCACGATGTTGAGTTGCCGCCATTGATCAGGGATTTTTCCATCAACCAGAGCGCTGTTACAGAACTCTAGAATCAGGTCGTCCATGTCCACTCTTTTGAGAATCTCTGGAGCTATGCCATCATCACCATAGGCCTTACCCTCCTTGATCTGCTTCCTCGCCTCCGCTAACTCCTCCCTGCAAAACAGACCAGTCTCTATATCCTGCTGGGGGTGGATGGTTTGGATAACTATTTCCTGGTCAGGTACAGATGGTGGTTGACCCAGGAGCTTAGTGAAGTGGTCCTTCCAGCTCTTCAATCTCCCCTCTGCACTACCTCCATCAACCAGGCTGCATGGCTTGCTTTTCCTGCCATTTATGTCATTAATAAGGTCCCAACTTTCCTTATTCTTGCACCGGTCAGCAGCATCCTCAGCCCGCCTGATCCGAGAAACAAGAGTCTCCTCCTCAACCTCTTTGTAGCTCACTGCAAGTGCATCCTTACACTCCTTAACTACCTCTCTACTCTCCTCTGTAGGATTCTCATGATATGCGTCTTTGGCCTGAAACAGAGTTCTCCTCCTCTCCGATACCCTAGGATCTTGGGAGGGGTTGTTACGTTGTCTTCTTGGGATGGGCTTAAGCAACTTATGATTGGTTGCTTTCACGGCATCCATAAGCTTTCCGTACTGAATCGTGGGATCGTTCTGCTCACTAGATTCTTCCTCCAGTAGCATAGAGAATCTGTTTTTCACCTCCACAGAATACAAGGCTTGCAACTCCTTATTCTCTTTGAGCAGTCTGTAGTCATATCTTACTACTCTAGGTGCATTCTGGCACTTTCGCAGGCTGAGTTTGACTGAACTAACTACTAGACGGTGGTCCGACCCAAGAGAGTTAAAAGAATTGGAGACAACAGTGTCCTTGACTGAGTTACGCCACTTCTTCCTTATCAGGATGTAATCAATCTGACTCTTGCTCAGTGTTCCGTCAGAGAGATACGTCCATAGTTTACTGGGACGTTTCTGGAATCGGTGGTTAGTTGCCTCAAGGTTTCCCTCCAACAAAGTATCCCTGAGAAGCGATCCGTTTCTGTTGGATACTCGATGCCAGTACCAACCTGAATCCTCCTCATTCAATCTGCTAAGATGGGCGTTAAGATCACCAACAACCATTAGCAGATGATGGGCTGGCACCTCTCCTAATGCAGATCTTAGTCCCTCGTGAAAGTCCTCTGCCTCTTCATTTGATGCTGCTTCAGTGGGACTGTACACCGTTATTACTGTAAGCCGTGGGTTTCCATCAAAGGATATGAGAAAAATTCGCTTCCCAAACGATTTCATGAGACTCACTGCTTTGTAGGCCTGCTTGGTCAGCATAAACCCAACTCCACCAGTAGCAGCTTGTCGGGTGTTTCTCCAAGCAGGTGTGGTCACCAGGTGCACACCCTTCTCAAAACTCTGGATCTTGATCTCCTCCTCATGCACAATCCGGTGCTCTTGTACCCCTAAAACTGCAACTCTACTCTCAAGGAAGAGCGATGCTAACTCTATCCTCTTATACTGTTCCCTAACAGTACGAACGTTCAGTGTCCCGATGAACGTTTTCCTACTACACGACACAACGCTGCCACAATTACTGCTCTTCTTTTCCGGTTCTGTACTTATCCTGTTGTGTTGTGTTGGGTACAACAGTACATCATCGCCTGGCCCTCCCAGATTGGGATTTAAGCCAGCCAAGTCATAAAACTGCCGACCCTCCACAAGATTCGTGTTAGGGGCTTTAACCCTAGTGCTGTATAAATTCATCATAGTTGTTTTTCAAATAGCTAAATGACCCCATGGAGTCCCCTTCATGGTGGCAAATGGTCATTTCCCAAAGCCACGCTACCGGAACATTTGGGTTTGAACCGCAGGAACATCAACTTGAGTTGAACTTTTTATCAGACTTTAACCAATCGAACTGTCTGCTCAGGGTAAATGATGTGGTGAATTCTTCTTCTTCTTCTTCTTCTTCTCCGACACTACCCGAAGGTAGCCACTCCTGTCCCTGAGCTAGGGGGGCTAGGGTGTCAGCATAAGCTAAACTTTTGCAGGAGCTAGCCCTCTCCCTGACTGCCCGTTACCCCGGGTATGGGGGTCATCCTTTCCACCAGAGCGTGGTCCAATCATTTGGGTCGTAGTGGAAAGTCAGAGGATATAATGACCAACACCTCCAGCTGATGCTCCGCACCTCTCTTCTTCAGAGGCTAGGAGTTCGAGAGACAACTGACGTTCCTATCTTGTCTCTCCGGGGGTCAGCTATCTACCCGTCGCCCATCCTGATTCTAGCCTGGAGTTCACCACCATCCATCGTCCAGTATCCAGTCTTCACCACGTGGAGGCATCAGGAGGACTTGTTGCAGAGAGGCTAAGGTCGACTTATTCGACTAGGTACTGACAGGGGGGCACTAGCGGGGTACCTCCGATTCACAGCCCTGGCTTTTATAGTGAGAGCACAGAACTGCTAGTCAGCGGTGATCTTTTTGATCACCTACGCATCTACAACCATTGGAAGACTAAACCCTATGTCATAAGGGGTGATTCGGAATCAGCGTCCGAAAATACATCGATTGAAGTTGGTTTCAACTGTCGGGGGCCCTTTTAGAACAATCTCGAAGATCGACTGTAGAGTGATTTAGCACGCTCGGGTTTTTTGCCTATAACTCTCCGTGGGAGCATTTTACCCTACGTCATGTGGGGTGATTCGGAATCAGCGTCCAAAAATACACCGATTCAGATCAATTTCACACCCTAAGGGCCTTTTCACAAGAATTTTCTTAAAATTTGGGCGAGCGATTTAGTAGGAGCGATATAGTAGGAGCGGTATATTACATTGGCAAATCCAAAATGGCAACGTCAAACTAGGTAGTGTGCCATCGACAGTGGACAGTGAGCCGCGCGTGCCGACTGTAGGATGGTTTTTTAGCGCTAATTTCGGCCAGCACAATTTTCTTCAAACAAATAGATATTAAGTATTCTTCCAGACCTCTGATTGCAACAAAAATTGGTAAGCTTACTCATAGACTTACAAGGAAAGTGTCCGAAAAGTTTAAAGCATATCCAACTAGGCGGTGCACGATAAAATAAACTTGCTCGGATTTTCAAAATTTTTGTACCATCGTTTTCTAGAGACTGTGAGAATTTTCACAGTACCAAATTTATCGTACCTTTTTGGAATGATCAGTGAGTTTCGCCTAGGTGCCATATTTATTTGATGGTGCGCGGCTTTTGGAGCAAAATTGGGTGTAAAAGTCGCGTAATTTGACGAAATTCGTTGATTTTTGTCGTATTATTGAGAAAAGACAATTTTTTTGAGAAAAGACAATTTTATTATTTATCACCAATTCAATACATAATCAATAAATATATATCCGAATAAATTTGATTAAAAATTAAATGATACAAGTATGCTAGCAGCTAGCGCGCTTATATTTGGTAAGTATTCACGCTGTTAAAATGGGTTTTACCACACCGCCACTCACATTAGCACAGCTGGCGAACGGACCCAGGCGCTATTAAGCTTTTATGAGCCCTGGTTGACTGCCGAGAGTGGCGAAGGGGCTGATATTAATTTTATCTTAGTTTAACCTAGATTCCAATAAAATTTTAGTTTTGTGTCATAATTATATGATTTTTATGCGATATTTAAGTTACAGCTGCTCGCAATACATTATTGCTTAAAAATTGTTAAATATGCTCGCTATACGCTTAATTTTAGATACCGTATGTATATATACATATCAGCTCATAATACCAAATAACAATAATAAATAAATTAAAAGAATTGAAGAGGTCCAAAACCAATTCAAGCATGACACAAAGTTGAATACATTTTCATCGGAAGCTGCAAGCTTATTAACGTTTGATTCCGTACGTTCATGATCCGTTATTATGCATTCACCTTCAGGCGGTGTCGACGGATCATGCGAAAAGGGTTTTTGACAGGCTGTGCCCTTACCATAATTAAACTGAACCATTGCCTGATACGATGTAAACAAGAGTGTTGGATAGGTGAGCCGCGCAAGCGCTCGCGCATTTGTGTCGCTCTGACAAATAGCACTTGAATAATTTAGCTACCAAGACGTAAATCGCGCGTTACGTAAAGTATTATTTTACCCTTCGGATAAAGTGAACGTTACACCCGCGTGTAACCTGCTTTAATGTTTTGTGTGCATGTGTGAGTGTATAATGTAATGATTGAATGAATCTTTTTTCTTTTGTGGTGCATATATGATGTGAGTGACAGGTGTAAAATCTAAAAGATATAAATATAAGATATAAATATAAATGGGGGTCTTTTCATAGGAAAGTGTTGAAGTTTAAGTCCCGCCAGTTAATATTGTCAGGTTGGTGTTGAGCCTTCATGATAGAAAGCTTCAATCGGGATTTAATTGAACCTAGTGAACCTATTTTACCACGTGCATTTGACTGCTCAAGAAACCTATTCCATAGATTTGCCCCTTTATATGCGAAATTGTGAGATGAGTGTGGTGTCACAAATCTGTCATCTCTGAGCTCAGACTTCTTAAAGAGAGAATACATGGATATGGGCTGATGACTTTTCACTATCTTCATTGTTTCAGTAATGCATCTGTATCTATATATGTTATGTACTGTCATTAGTTCCTTAGATTGGAAAATAGGTTTTGTTGATTCTCTAGAGTGGAATTCTGCCCCAAGTATTTGGCAGCGATGTGGCCTTGCTTGTTTATCACCAGTCTTCCTCAAGCTGATACATATAGAACACGGTTTAATGTGAGGTATAGTTGATTCATTGGATATTTGACCTTTCTTGTTTATACTGCACTGGATTGGCCTGCTACGAGAACAAGTTTTAAACTTGTCGCTAAATGCTTCCGAGTCCCCAAATAAGATTCGGACACATTTCTTCTGTGCAAGGAATAGTGGTGAAAGCTTATTAATTGATACACCACCCCATACAGTTATACCGTATCCTAGATGAGATTCAAAAAGAGTGTGGTATATCTGTTTGTACAGCTGGCTGGGGAGGGAGTTTTTTATTCGATAAATACGGCCACATATGCTGTTTAATTTCTTAGTTAGTTTCTCGATATGAGGTGTCCAACTCAGTTTGTCATCAATAATTACACATAGAAATTTCGTTTCAGTAACCTGATTGATCGGGATCCCATCATTTTCTAGATTCAAGTCATTTTCAGTATTATCAATGGTCTTACGTTTAGTAGGCGAGAAGTACATGTAACAAGATTTTTTAACATTAATGTGCAGTAGGTTATGGCGCATATATTGGCACACAGAGTCGAGAATTTCATTCGCTATTTTGTATGCTTGTTCCTTAGTTTCAGCAGCTACAAAGATGTTTGTGTCATCTGCAAATAGTACAAATTTTCCTAATGTATTACATATATAGATGTCATTTATATAGATAAGAAAAAGCAAGGGGCCCAAAACGGATCCTTGAGGTACGCCTAGTTTAACTGGGAGAGGCTCTGATTCTTCACCAAGTACACTAACATACTGGTATCTATTATTTAGATAGCTGGGGAGCAGCTTTAGTGCGTTTCCTCTAACTCCGTAATTACTAAGTTTCTTAAGTAGCATATCAAATGGTAAGGTATCAAATGCTTTAGAGAGATCGATAAATATTCCTAATACGTGGTTTTTATTATTCCGTTTTTCTTCGACGTGATTTACGGAGTAGTTAAGAGCATGACTTGTCGAGTGGTTTTTTCTAAAGCCGAACTGATTTTCGAATATTATTCCTCGAGATAAGAAAAAGTTGTATAATCTACTGTAAATAATTTTTTCAAATATTTTACCAAATACTGGTAATGTTGATACTGGCCTGTAATTCTCTAGTAATTCCTCATCTTCTTTTTTATATATCGGGGTTATCTTACCCGTTTTCAGTTGATCAGGGAAGACACCTTCATTCATGCAGTTGTTATAAATGCTGGCAAGATGTTCTGATATAGTTTGACTACACTGCTTCATTACATGTGCCGGTATGTCGCTAGCTTTACCGTTATTAAATTCACTTATAATTTGTATTATTTCAGAGCTTGTACATTCAGCAAGATAAATACTTGACGGACAGGACTGTGGCAAGTAGTCAGTGAATGATTTAGCAATTATAGGATCTTCATCAATCCTCCTCTCATAGACCTCGTTCAGATTGGAGTCGATTGACACAAAGTACTTGTTAAATTCATGAGCAATAACTCGTCGACAAATAACACGCTCATTGTTTATCATGAATGACGGTTTCATTTGCTTATTTTGCTTTCCTCGCACTTTATTAATTAACTGCCAGGTTTTTTTACTGTCACCCTGACACTCCTCAATTTTGTTGCACGTGTAGAGGCGTTGAGCTAGTCTTATTACGTGTTTAACTCTCCTACGTTTGTCAGTAAAATTAGCATGCTTTTCCCTGGCATCATTACAAGGATTGCAGTGACAGGCTTCCTTGATCTCACGACAAAGTTTACCTGGATATGATTATGCAAACATTTTTCTCTCTTCGCTTTATGCCAGTGGTCGTGCAGCTCATGTTTTTTATTTATAGACGCGATTAATCCTCCTGTTATCCACGGATTTGTCATTGGCGTTCTTTTGGAGACTTTAGGTTTACTGAGTTTACATGATTTGTCTAGATTCGTTTTGAATGTGTCGTGAAATTCAATAAAGTTTTTTGGTGGGTGCTCAGAGAAATGTTGGTTTAAGGATGAAACAAGGACTCGAACGTTGGATTCACTGTAATCATAATATTGGGTATGTTTAACTTGAGGTTCAGAGTTAGTTACAGCTAGGTCTTCAAAAATATGAAAAACTGGCAGATGATGCGAGATTCTGTCAGATTCTGTCATATCTTCGGTTCCTGAACATGAATCATGCTGAAAATTTGTCAGAACCTTCCAATCATACTTAACTACCGAACCTAACTTAGTTGGGAGAGATTGGCCTTGATTAAGAGGTCTAAAAATGACAAAGTATGTATAAATTCGTTGATAACTCAAATTCTGAGCATCAAAATTGCTCAAACTAAATTAGGTTCAGTAGAACATAAGTGTTTACGTACGTACTTACGTAAGCTGACCAAATGTCAACAAAATTGTTATATGGGAAGTATTATAACTTTTCGATTGTTTCCAAAATAATGTGCTGGCCGAAATAAGAGCTAAAAAACCATTCAATGGTCAGCGCGCGCGTCTTATTGTCGATGGCGCACTGCCTAATCCAACCATCAGACATTATGTTACAGCTAAAATCAGCGTATTTCGCCCCATTTTTATCACTACATCAACTCCAATATCCACCAAATTTTTCGGACAGTTGTGAAAGCCCTATTGGAAGGTCGTTGCCAATTTTCAGAATGATCTCATTCAAGGAACTGAAGATATATCCAAATAATACGACAAAAATCAACGAATTTGGTCAAATTTGGTCAAATTACGCGACTTTTACAGCTAATTTTGCTCCAAAAGCCGCGCACCATCAAATATGGCATCTAGGCAAAACTCACTGATCTTTCCAAAAAGGTATGACAAATTTGGTATTGTGAAAATTCTCACAGTCTCTAGAAAACAATGGTACAAAAATTTTAAAAATCCGAGCAAGTTTATTTTTATGGTGCACCCCCTAGTTGCACAGCTATTATACAAGAATTACGTTATTCACAATAGCTATGAAGATATCCACCCACAGTGTTAGATCATTTTGCACAAGGCTTTCTTCCCCCGGTCCCAGTGAACCTCTAGGCTCTGACTCAGCCCCTTAGCCTCAGATCGTGACATCATGAGATTCTGATAAATCAATCACAAGGCGCGTCACAATTTTTATTTTTATCAGACTTATGACATTAGTATTAGCATCAAACAATTCTCCGTTTAATGTCTAAATATAATTTTTTGAGACAAATTATATTGAAATAAACAGGATGAATATTATTAGTAGAATAATTACTACATCGCTAGTCCTGCTACATCGCTAGTCGCAAAAGCTTCAAACTGTGAAGATCAAATAGAAATTTATCTGAAAATATTGCCAAAGTAGATGTTTTGTGCGTACCAGGATATCAGCATCTTTGTAGTTGTACTACATACACTGGTCATTGTCACATTTTTTAAAAATGTTTAAAAATTTGATCGCTGGTATGAACTTAAAGTAGATTGGCGAAAAACATCTGTTAGTGCTTGTAAGCATAAAGTAAGCATTAAGTATTGGATATGGAACAAAGTCAAAGAGAGCTTGAAAGCTCTGATGACGTCATAGTCACGTGACCTCAGGCTCATAATCACGTGACCTCAATACCGTCGACAATTCATATGACAAATTTTACACTGCAATCATAGTCGACGATAGCTAAGTATCTTCTATTTCTTTTAAATCTGAGGCATATATAATTGATGTATCGAAAGGATTTTCCCTTTTTTACCACCTTACCATTCTGATTGATTTTGCACATGACTGACATGTTTTAACTGGAGAAGGGGTTCGCACAGTGGTAGTTTTATAAACCACTTTTAATTTATTGACCTATTATACACAATTTTAAAATTGACACAATTTTAAAATTATAATTTAATTATTTTATATATATGTATTGTCCATAACTAGGGTGGCCTGCTAACAGAACCATGATCTGCCTTGATTCATCCTTCAGCACAGAGAAAAGCTCCTTTTTTTATACATTATGATTACAGAGGATCTGATATTTAGATATATATTGCTGTGCTGTAAAAATTGACTTTATTTATTTATTTATTTATTATACCTAGTGGTAGTTTTACAGACCACATTTAATTTATTAACTTATTATACTTAGTATTTATTTTTGGTGACTGTATCACCCAGTACAGTTTTATCATTTGATAATTGTACAGTTTATTGACGACACATTGACCGAATGTTATTTTATATTCTAATTTATATACTAGATATTTTATTTATTTTCCAACAGACGACAACTTCCTGTTTTTTTTCCTTCTATATTAGTTACTCATATCTCTTGTACAGACTGTTCTACAAGGACATTGACAGATGATACTCATATTAGGCATTCATTATTGCATCTAAATTATTTCACTTGCATTAGGTTTAGAAATTTATTCTCTGGTATGGTTAACAGATTTCAAATGTTTAATTAATTTGTAGTATGACAGTATATAAGAAGTTATTTAATTTTGCTTGGGCTGTTGTGTTGACTGTTGGGGTTTAGTGGTGGTATGGAATTTTAATTTTATATAAATTTACACTATGAGGTTGGGGCATTTTGCATAGTAAATATGGTTACTACTCCTATATATCATATTATTTGATTGGTATTCGATTTCTGATTATTTCCCTAGGAATATGATTATTATATCTCAATTTGGCTTTAGGTAGGGTGCCCCGCTAAAAGAACTGGATTCTTCCAGGAAGCATCCCGTGCACAGAGCTTGGTCTACATATATATTAAATTATTAACCATTCATTCTGTATGTGCACGAAAATTTATTTCAATCAAAACCCAATCAATTGGGTTCTGGCCTGGTCAGCCCCCTGTCACCCGATCTTGAGGTGACGTACGACACCTTGCTAACCCAATACATGTCTGGAAGGCTGCTAATTTTCACATGCCAAACTCACAAGGTTCTTAAAGAGTTGTGCGAGATGACGATCCATAGAGGCCGCAGAATTATGAGGACTACCAGATCCTCGTGGAACTTAAGCGATCCATGATATCATGACAGGCCCTATAGTACAAGATACATTTTAGGAAAGGAAATTCTATTGCAAATATCGACTTAAAAAATGTTGGTGAATTTATATCTGGAAGATAACCAAGTAAAACAAGTAAAAAAGGATATGGTAACATAGTGTATTCAATGTGAACAACAACATGAATAAATTATCATAGCGAAAGTCCGTTTACCCTAAGTAAGGCGGCGGCGGTTGTACGAGGATGGAAGGCGATTAATAGGGACTACTGGTTACTGGTTAGGACAGAACTTTGATCTATAGAGCTAAATAGTATGAACTAATCTTAACATCATCATATTGGTACGGTTGAAGGGATGAAAATAATACGGTCAAGAATTTTACTAAGAACTACATTACCTCCCCTGAGTAATATGAACTATAACAATGTCGGACAATAATCTTGGCAACACGATTTACCGTAATATTTAGAGGCTGAAATGTGAAACAAGTTTGTCATGACTAGCTCATTGTTATATTTCTTGTTTATTTGTTTCAGTTATTTTAATACTAATGTTTATAATGTTTCAGAATGTTTTAACCTCAGTGTGATTAAGTCTAAATGAACAAAGAGTTTTACTTATACTTCATTTAATCACACTGAGGTAACAACTATGGACAAACTACTGCGTCCTGAGACTTTTAGCGCCGACCCCTCTGCTGCCAACAGTTCCAAGGAGTGGGAGCACTGGAAAGCTAGGTTCGTGAAGTTCATTGGATCAATCACTAGCATTACGGAGGCTAACAAACAGGACCTACTCGTAAACTATGTAAGCACGGAGATCTATGCTCATATTTCGGAGACAGCTGATTACACAGCCTCAATTGCAGCATTGGAGAGTGTCTTCAATCCTAAGAGGAACGTCATTTTTGCACGACACCTGCTTAACACTTGCAAGCAAGACTCCAATACAGTGGACGCCTATTACCAAAAACTCAAATTTTTAGCCAAAGACTGCGTTTTCGGTGCAGTAAATGAGGCTACACACCAAAATGAAGCCATAAGAGAGGCATTTATAGCTGGCCTACAGTCTCCTGGTATACGTCAACGGGTATTGGAAAGCGAGAAGACTGCATTGTCAGACATCTATTCCTTAGCTAGAGGGCTAGAGGCAGCAAAGGTTCAGGCCCAATCTTATGTCAACCAAAGTTCATCTCTCAACGCAATTGTTAATAACAATGAATCAGTGTCAGATTCAGAAGGGTGTGCTAACCATGATGACAACTTCGTAGCAGCTGCCCCATTTCAATTCTCCTGTTATTTCTGCGGTGGGCCCAAACCGCACACAAACAGACAGGCCTGTCCTGCTTTTAACTCTAACTGCAACGGTTGTGGAATTCAGGGACATTTCCAGAAAGTCTGCAAAGCCGGTCGCCAATCTCAAGTTCGGGGCGGCAGTGCCCGCGGCAAGAATCGACGTAACAATCAATATCGTAGCTCTCAGAATATGACATCATCAGCAGTCCCTCACAGTAGCTCTCAATCCCAAAACGGGACATCATCGGCTCTTCACAACCATTATCTTGCAGCTTCGCCAAGAGTATTACCAGAGTCCTTGTCAATGGAAGAGAGCTTGATGCCTTGGTAGATTCTGGAAGTTCAGCAACTTTTCTCAGTAATGCCAGTGTCCGGAAGCATCAATGGGACATTAATCGCGGAGACCATGCACCTGTCAGTATGGCCTCTTCATCCCACATCTCTCATCCTGTCGGTCACTGTACAGTAGATGTTCATTTCAATGGTGAATTATTACCAAATCAAACGATTGTGGTAATGAAGGACTTATGTGCTGATATGATCATAGGACTAGATATCCTTTCTGATTACAAATCCGTGACATTGGAGTTTGGAGGCCACAAACCTCCTACTATTGTATCTGCAGCTGCTTGTCTCATCAAAACACCTAAGCTCTTTGGACAATTAGAGGGAGACAGCCACCCTATAAGTATCAAATCAAGGAGATATTCTAACATTGATAAAACATTTATCAGAGTCGAGGTTAAAAAGCTGCTAGAAGCAGGAATCATTAAAGAGTGCGAGTCTCCATGGAGAGCCCAGGTCCTGGTCCACCAAGGGAATGAGAATCACAAGAAACGCCTTGTCATCGATTACTCCCAAACGATAAACAGATTTACTAAATTGGATGCTTATCCAGTCCCTCGAATCGACGAGATGGTAGAAGATATCTCAAAGCGCAAGTACTACAGTACACTTGATCTCTCATCTGCTTACCACCAGGTCCCTATTGCCGAAGACGAGCAAAAATATACCGCTTTCGAAGCTGATGGTAAGCTCTACTGTTTCATGTTTATCCCTTTCGGGGTGACTAACGGAGTGTCTGCCTTTCAAAGAACTGTCAACGATATCATAGCTGCAGAACACCTATCTGGTGTATACGTATATGTTGATAATATCACCATCGTAGGCATGACTAAGGAGGAGCATGATAATAACCTAGCAGAATTCCTTACAGCTGCTGCTAAGTACAATCTTGAATTTAATGATAGTAAAACAGTGTCCGGGGTCACTTCGATTAAGCTTCTTGGATATCTTGTTAGTCATAATTCCATAAAGCCCGATCCTGACAGAATACAACCTCTCCTGGGTATGCCTGCACCCAACAATGACAAATCCCTAAAGAGTGTACTTGGCTTGTTCGCTCATTACTCTAGGTGGGTCAAGAACTTTTCAGACAAGATTCACCCCCTGTCTCATGTCACTTCATTTCCTCTCAATGACAAACAGATAAAAGCATTTCAACTGTTAAAATCTGAAATTGCCAAAGCTGTCCTGGCCACGCCTGATCCTAATCTTCCTTTTACTCTAGAAACGGATGCATCAGACTATGCAATTGGCGCTACTCTCTGTCAATCCACTCGACCGATTGCATTCTTTTCCAGAACTCTTAACTCATCAGAGCGCAATCATCACTCAGTAGAGAAAGAAGCTTACGCTATCGTGGAGGCAATTCGTAAATGGAAACACTACCTCCTAGGGTCCCAATTCACTGTCATCACGGATCAACAGTCAGTTTCCTTCATGTTCGGTCTCTTAAACCATGGTAAAATTAAGAACGATAAAATAACCCGTTGGAGGATTGAGCTTTCGCCTTATGCATTTGACATTATGCAGAGGCCTGGAAAAGATAACCTTCCAGCCGATGCTTTATCTCGATTAGTGTATCCTCATTGCTCAGCGATCACTAGTCTAAAAGCCTTACATGATCAGCTTTGCCATCCAGGAGTAACGCGTATGTCTCACTTTGTTCGCTCTCGGAATCTTCCTTTCTCTGTGGAAGATATTAAGAAAATGACAAGATCCTGCAGGGATTGTGCCGAGGTTAAGCCACGCTATTTTAAACCTCAACAGCCCCAGCATCTTATAAAAGCTACGGCCCCATTTGAGCGTTTGAACCTGGATTTCAAGGGACCACTCCCAACAAACACGAAAAACAAATTCATCCTCACTATCGTAGATGAATATTCTCGCTATCCCTTTGCTTTTCCCTGTACCGACACTTCCACCGATTCTGTCAAAAGCTGTCTAACGTCAATCTTTGGAGTATTTGGCATGCCGTCCTTCATTCACTCCGATCAGGGTAGTGGGTTCATGTCTGCAGAACTCAAGAAATGGCTACTAGAAAAAGGCATTGCTACAAGCCGTTCTTCACGTTTTAATCCCCAAGGAAACGGTCAAGTGGAGAAATACAATGGAACAGTGTGGAAGGCTGTACAATTAGCCTTAAGGACGAGAAAACTTCCACTAAAACTTTGGGAGCAGGTGATTACTGATGCTTTACATTCTATACGGTCCCTCCTCTGCACTGCAACTAACGATACCCCGGGGGTGATGCAACGTCAATTAATGTCAGTATTCCATAAAAACCCCAAACTGACATTGACATTAATTGACATTAATTGACATTAATTGACATTAATTGACATTAATTGACATTAATTGACATTAATGTGTCTTGAAATTTGAGATTATCATTATTCGATAAATATTCAAGATATTCACGTCTATGTAAGTTAGACCGGTTCAAAAAAACAAAATGTCCTTGAATAATTATGAGTATGATCTTATCTGTTGATCCTAAGGTTCAAAGACCACCAAAAAAAATTTCAGCTTCCAACTCTTCCATCTTCGGTCCCCACCGGCCACGCCCATATTTTATTGGTTTCTTATACAGGTAAAATATCTAGAATCGGCTTTTTTAGTATGAAGGAGTAATGTTAGCTGTTTAAGATTCGTTATTCAAATATAAATGTCATGAAGGCATTTCGTTTAATGTGGGTTTTAAGTTCTGATGATGTTGAGAACCACGCCCTTGGATGGCCACGCCCATTTAAGAAAATTAAATTTCGGGAAACCGTATTATTTTAGTTTTATTGTTTAATGATCTGAATTTTTTTCACATTTCACATTTCCATATGTGATAGTAGTGAATAAATTGATGATATAAACGTTCTAAAGTGCTAAAAATATGGTAGAACTACATAATCTCTGGTCGAAAAAATATCGTGTCAATTAATGTCAGTATTCCAAAATTTTGCAAAACTGACATTGACATTAATTGACATTAATTGACATTAATTGACATTAATTGACATTAATTGACATTAATTGACATTAATTGACGTTGCATTCCCCCCGATACCCCTCACGAACGTGTGTTTAATTTTCCTCGTAAATCAACAACTGGTAGCTCTCTTCCTGGGTGGCTAACAGATAACTCTAAAGCACTAATGAAACGTCACACCAATCGATCAAAGTACGATCCTCTCGTAGAAGAAGTGGAGCTTCTGGACGTCAATCCTAACACCAGTCATGTCAGAACTGGAGAAGGGGTAGAGCTGACGGTCTCCAATAAACACCTAGCTCCTATTGGTGATGATTTCCGGCCTAATGCTTATGACAATATTGTGACTTCCGATGTTCATGACAGTATTGTGCCTTCAGATAATGTGATTAATGAAAACGAAGGTAATAATGAGGCTGTAACCAAAACTATTGACAATCCTATAAGACTGCGTAGATCTGGTAGAGACAGAACTCCCACAGTGTTGTATCCATCACCTGATAGCACGTCTAGTAACTCTGGCTATCAGTAAACATTTCATATTCACGGTTTTCATATTTACGTTTCATACTTATGTTTCACATTCATGTTTCATATTCACCTGAATTGGGTATTTCCGAAGTAGATGTTTTTCTCTTTATTAGAATTGAATTCTGATTGTTTTGTATTCCGTTCATTAGAGCGTGACTGACGTATTTATTATATTTAGCCTGTCGGAGGTTTAATTGAATTTTTACCCGAGTAGGGAAATCGGCATTATTCTTAGAACCTCTGTTAGGAAGGTAATTTATATTTTGTGCCGTGCACATTTTAAATTGGCACTTTGAAAGGGTCTACTCTAGGACGCCATCTTAGGTCAAAGTTTTTGTAAGCACTTCTGTTTTAAACTTTGCGCGCGCACGCGCACGGGATCACTTTTCGATCTTGATTTTGTAGTTGTGTTTATTTATTCGGGGAGATTGTTATATTTCTTGTTTATTTGTTTCAGTTATTTTAACACTAGTAGTAAATCTTTCAAAGTACGAAATATCTCTTTAAAAGAGCATCCTAGGCACCTTTTTTAATACTAATGTTTATAATGTTTCAGAATGTTTTAACCTCAGTGTGATTAAGTCTAAATGAACAGAGAGTTTTACTTATACTTCACTCATGAACTATGTTGTTGAGTGCCATAATTTCGTTGACTTTTTCCGTCAAGTCACCCTTGAAAACATCATATACTAGAAAAGTTTTCTGTGCCTCCGGCAGACCGACGAGAACCTCAGAACCTTTCCGTCGTTAACTTACGGTACAATAAAGTTCTCATAGTTGTCATATTCTAGACAAAAAGTTCGAATTGGAAACATTTTTGAAAAAATTCAACAGACTTTAACTTGGACGGACATGATATATACAGGGTGGCCCAAAAGTGACTACCCACACGCAACCTCTTAATAACTAACGTCATTCGTCTGCAAATTGCACCACAATTTCAGAGATTATAAATATTGGTCAAACTTAGATTTCCTGAAAGTTTTGTAAGCCACGCCCAATTACAGTGGGCGTGGCGTGACACTCCCTCTTTTTCACTATTTTCTTGGGGGGAATGCAACGTCAATTAATGTCAGTATTCCATAAAAACCCCAAACTGACATTGACATTAATTGACATTAATTGACATTAATTGACATTAATTGACATTAATTGACATTAATATGTCTTGAAATTTGAGATTATCATTATTCGATAAATATTCAAGATATTCACGTCTATGTAAGTTAGACCGGTTCAAAAAAACAAAATGTCCTTGAATAATTATGAGTATGTTCTTATCTGTTGATCCTTAGGTTCAAAGACCACCAAAAAAAATTTCAGCTTCCAACTCTTCCATCTTCGGTCCCCACCGGCCACGCCTATATTTTATTGGTTTCTTATACAGGTAAAATATCTAGAATCGGCTTTTTTAGTATGAAGGAGTAATGTTAGCTGTTTAAGATTCGTTATTCAAATATAAATGTCATGAAGGCATTTCGTTTAATGTGGGTTTTAAGTTCTGATGATGTTGAGAACCACGCCCTTGGATGGCCACGCCCATTTAAGAAAATTTAATTTCGGAAAACCGTATTATTTTAGTTATATTGTTTAATGATCTGAATTTTTTTCACATTTCACATTTCCATATGTGATAGTAGTGAATAAATTGATGATATAAACGTTCTAAAGTGCTAAAAATATGGTAGAACTACATAATCTCTGGTCGAAAAATATCGTGTCAATTAATGTCAGTATTCCAAAATTTTGCAAAACTGACATTGACATTAATTGACATTAATTGACATTAATTGACATTAATTGACATTAATTGACGTTGCATCACCCCCATTTTCTTCATAAAATGAGAACGCTTTGAGCTAAGAACTCCAATTTTTTTGCACACATTTGGCTTGATAATTTAAAACCTTTCCAAAAGTTTCAAGTTCATTGTTCAAAATTTGGCTGAGTTATGACCATTTCAAAATTCATCGGATACGTGATCCGAGCACTCAGTCAGTGATCTTTGCACTCAATCAGTGATCTCGTCACCCAATCTGATCAAGAGTAAGGTGTTAGCGTGTATTAATGAGGTTCATTAGGCTTTACCAAACATACTGAGGAGATGACGACCTGATTATGATTGATAGGATACCGATAATGACTTTGCTAGACAGAAAAACACCAAATTCTTCGTAAAAGTGAGGTCCTAGGATTTCACGAGAACTGATGGCGCACCAGATCATGACCTTTTCAGGAAAATCTGGAATCACGGTCTAAAAGTTGGTGTTTCTTTGTGATGCCCGGTTAGAAAGATCTCGCTTTAGGATTCGTTGAAGGGATGTTCTGCTGAGGTCTAAGGCAGGAGCTCGTTTTCGGGTGCCAATTTTAGGTGTATCCCTCACGTCACAAACAACCATGGTGATGTTTTCTTCGGTCCTCGCAGTTCGTCTTTTGCAGAAAAAGTGAACTTGATCTTGTGATGCATATCAAAGCAGCTTTTCCGGCAAGGGGAGGGTCGGTTGAATTTCATTTGAAATTGTCGTTTAAAGAGGGTCACAAGGTCTCAGAACCATAGTTCATGGCACTTAGGAAATGACGATAACAATGTAAAGAACATAATCTGAAAATTTGAGCTCTCTACCTAGCTCCTGAGCGGAGTTACAGCCATAATTAGATCTCGCCCCTGTGACGTCAGCTAAATTCTTCCGCTCGGGTGGGCTATGCTTGTCAAAGCAAACTTAGTGTAATGTGTTCTGTTTTCTGCCTAGTTTCTTACATGATTAACCTATTTCTATTTCCAATTTCCAGTTATGTTGTCTGCTGCTAGAAAATTACACGTAGAATTACACGATTTATTGACATAATGTTGATATTGTAACAGAAATAAAACATTACATAACATTTAGCATTGTAATATTCACTTTTGGTAAAAAGTTTTAAATGAAAAAGACCTAGTTGCCCATTCTAGAGAAACTCTTATTCTTGACACTAGCCAATGACGGCTTATCTACCCCGTGGAAGGTCCTAGGTACCGGTTTGCGGATGTAACGATTTAAGTCAATCGGTAGGAGGGTGTTTGAATTAACATTCCCCACAATCTCTGACAGGAGACTTTTCTTGAAGGGAATGATGTCCTTCACCACCTTTGTCTTAATCCTATATCGCTTGCTCGCCCTTGAATAATCCCGTACTTCATACCGCTTAGATGGGGCCATGCTCTGCAGATTGTTGTGTATAAGCACCGCAAACATCGTCATACTCATAATGATGCTGGTGTCCATCTTGTAGGCTGTTGACTTGGGCAGGTACTTTATCTTTGTGCTATGTATGACACTAACAGACGATTTTATCAATCTCATAATGAGCAAGTCAGTGCTTCACCTTGTTTCATACTCAGTCAATAAAAAGGGATGCATCAACGAAAAAGATACAGAAAATTTCAACAAAATGCTGAGATTTACTGGGTACAAATCGTTCTTGAACATAATTGATTTGAAAGGGTTGGGGAAAAGAAGGAGATACGGACTTCCGGCATGTGTAGTGCACAACATACGTGAAAAATATCCGAGTGCAAACAAGGACTACACTGGATTTAAGGCAGCGTTAGACGATTCTGAGGGAAGTGGATCAGGCAACCAACTTGGAAGTGATAAACTCCGTGCATTTTAAAGTGCATACTGCATTCCAAAAGTTCACTGCCTAAATTTCACTGCCTCTCACTTTTTCCCACAATAGTGTTACCAGAAGTCAGAACACTCATACAGCTGTCAGGAAAGACTGCTATATTTGACTGCCAGGATTGTAAAATAACAATTTTGCCGCAAAAATAGTTTTCGTCGAAGTTTAATAACACTTTTCACTACAGTCAAAACACTACAGTCAAAACTTAACGAGCCATTAAATAGAAAAGGAGGCAAATCGGGACAGTTTTGCATTTCACGGTAAGAATGTAACGTAAACAAACGGCAAGCTGAGCGGAATGGATTTTGTTTGTGTCATCAGTCTGGCCACTAACGACTCTACAAATCTATTTTTATTCACACTCTGGGCCTAGAATTTTGAGATCCCGGTCCGCAATTACCTCAACATTACACTGAGTAGAGTTGGAATTGGCTGTAATTTAGTCAATATCGACTCTTGTGACCCTCTTTAAGCTGAGGGCAGAACTCCCCATTATCTTTGTTCAGGTAGACAAACAATCGTTGTTCCGCAGTATAGGGAGGATAGTGAACCATTTTCGATGATTCAATGGATAGTTCATTCCTTTTTATCGATTGTAAGGAACGAACCTGTGACTAGCAGGGCTAACAAGCCCTGCAACCAATCAAGCGGTGCATGTCAGACAAACAGGCCATTAACCAAGTGCAGAGATCACTGACTGAGTGCTCGGATCACGTATCCGATGAATTTTGAAATGGTCATAACTCAGCCAAATTTTGAACAATGAACTTGAAACTTTAGGAAAGGTTTTAAATTATCAAGCCAAATGTGTGCAAAAAATTTGGAGTTCTTAGCTCAAAGCGTTCTCATTTTATGAAGAAAATAGTGAAAAAGAGGGAGTGTCACGCCACGCCCACTGTAATTAGGCGTGGCTTACAAAACTTTCAGGAAATCTAAGTTTGACCAATATTTGATTCACGATGTCAATCCTTCGCAGCTCGGTGAGGCACAGTGGTGCATCTCGCCGATCTACCGAAGGATTGATGCATAACAACAAGACACGCGCTAAAGACGCGCATTTTCTGAGTGATGTTAACGATAGCTTTAAATTCACTGATGTCATTATTATTCAGCGTGACCGGTAATAGTTTAAAAATCAGAAGGAGAAAACACATGTTTAAATTACTAAAAAAGGAGTATCACTTTACAGGATTGAATTTAAATATAGTCATAATAGATAAGAGAGGAATTTGTTTCCCTTTGAATCAATCAAACTAGATGAATTGTTGTAAATACTTAGATCAAACTATCAATCTACAGGCTATCGTCAAACATGTTGCAAGGCGTCATCTTCAGTGACATAATAGATAAGAGTTTATTGACTATCATGCCAACTTTAGAGACGGTAACCACATTAAACTAAAGTTTTCCCAATCAAAATAAAGGGTTTATACAAAATAAAAGGTTTATGCACTAGACTGCGAGACAATTAACCTTATGCAATGCAGGTTAGTATAACTATAATATCGGACTGAGTTGAAATTTCTGAGAGCATGATACCCCAAAATAAATATATGCCTGTGTCTGGCAATAGCGTTCAGATGGCTTCCGAACTTGTGCGGATAAGATAATATAAAAAATACAAATAAACTATAATAACAATCTGAAAATTAATGTATCAGCACTTTCAAAACATTTCTCTTAAATTATCTTTCTTAACACCGTTCAATTGTAACTTTAAATTAAAATATTATGATGATCCGGACGATGATAAATATTAAATTACAACTGATTATATTTATGGATTTCGGCCTGTCGATGCTGGAAGCTGATCAGCTAATCGTTAATCGTTACCATGTGACAAGAATAGTATGATGAACCTCCCAATCAGTATCTATGTATCAAAAGAAAATATTGATCTAATTCAACTCGTCGGGAGCCCTTTTGAAACATCTCGAAGTTAGAGTGCAGAGTGCATGATTACTGATTATCAGCACGATTGGGTGAAACAAAGACGAAACCGTGTGTTGATTAGAATTAAAAGAGGAAGATATTTAGTGATAAATTGTGCACTCTTGCATTTAAGTTTTAATTGTTAGACTTGTTCGATGTAGGGCCTTTAATTTAACCTAATACTAATGCAGTTACTTAATACTTGGTAAGTCTAGGGAAAACAGGTGCTAGTTGTCGGAAATGAAATGGAGTCTGTTCCTGATCGAAGTTACATGATGCTGATAGATTTGATGCAGCTCAGCACTCAGCAGCCACTGTCTTCAAATAGAGTGTTCCAGTTCTGCAATCTGCAGTCTCAAATGTTTTCGCCCAGCTTTTCTTTTCATCGTGGTTATAGAAGACAGACCTGAAGAAATACTAGTATAATGATAATATAGGTAACATGTCCAGAATGAGTAAAATTGTATTATCGGCAAATTTACTTATGTGAAAACTCCCAACAGGGTGGCGCTGGCCCAGAAGTAACTGCACACAAGCAACCCTTTAATGATCACGCACGTAATTTGTGTGAAAATATGTAACTCATTTAACGAAGTCAGTGAAAAGAACCTACCTTTATTTACCAATGTCGATTTTTTGCTTGTGATGAAGTAGTCCTCGCAAATGTGAGATATGTATGTAGTTTGTTTTTAAAAGTAGGATTGTAGTCATAGTCGATGTATAGCGACGGTAGTTTACCAGCAGCTCCCTGTACAAATAGAAATGTGGTTTTTATATAATATTACTAGTTAAATTAATGAGTACAATGCAGGAATAAAAAAATGTGTCTTAAATGTTTTATATTAAATGTGTTATAATTATATTAACCACCTTATATTCGTATAATATGTACTCACAAACAATGATAGTCCCAACTGTTTTTAATTGCTTATAATTTAAACCTTCTTATTAAATAATTTAGATGACTGTGTCTGATCTAAAATTGCACGAGAAATAGAGAAAATTAGGTCTCAGACAGAACTCGACCGGGATATAACCGGCGCAGCCGGAATACCGGCTGGTATTTGGCGATTTTGTACCGGTACCGGCCGGGATTTTAGCCGGGATTTTTCAAAATAAATTCAGTTTTTCTCAACGTTAATTTGAGTCCAAAATTAACAAATCTGTGAACATTTTCCTAAAACATTTTGACGAAGTCATTGAACAATGGAGACTGGAGTCAATCTATATTTAACATAATCATGGGTGTACGAATTATGGACTTCTTTCTGACTTATGACTTAATTATTGTGACTAAGTGTCACGGCTCACGGTCTTGTGTTACCGAGGGACAAGTAAAACAGAGTTCTCCGGGTAAAGAAAGCATTAATAAATGCTATTCAGTATTCATCCTATTCAATTATTCAGGTAAGGTGATGTAAACTGTAAAGTGATAAGCTCCAACGTCAAACACCATGTTCAATTAAATAAGTTTAAGTAACCAATACCAGATCACAGGATTGTTATAGTTACGGAGACTGTTGGAAACGATGCAAACCAGGATCGGACTCCTATCAGAAATAGTCGACCACCGGTCCAGCCTCCCTCAAACTCAAATGCCCTACCACTACCCCAGACCACATCCACCTCTTCAGCCAGGAACAGCGCTCCCACTATACCACTACCAGCAGTTCCTACCGCCTCAGAGGATACACTGCACGTGCCCGTTATTCCTCATGCCTCGTCTTAAATGTCCAGTCCATGAATCCTAGTGCATCAAGTGCGAGTATATGGGAAGTGCCAAAAATCTCAGCTCTTATTCAGGAGAAATCCAAAAACCACTCGTTACCGTTTATTGCACTTACGGAAACGTGGCTCAAGTCCTACATGTCAGACAAATACAAAATGTGCATCACCTCTTTCTCCTGCTGAGCAGAACCTCCCCCTTAAAAGTAAACAAATCTGCATCGCCTCCCAACGACAATCCAGATATATTAAGCAGCAGAGACAATCATTTAAGGAGACTTCGATATCTATCAGGATCATGATTATACTGCCTGAGAACTCAGCACTTCAGGATGAAACATATAATATTTGGTTTTCTCGATTTCATTCATATTTAGACAGAAGTCCGTGTAGATAATTGGTTATAGAATAATTGGATATAATTTTATGCGAAGTTGTGTCTGCGAAAATATACGTGTGAACTGGTCATCCCGCAAATGCTGAAAAAGTAGATGTTACCTATCATAAAATAACCGCTCGCACCGTACAGTGTACACGACAGAGTTGTGACTGCGTTTACAAATTCTTTATCATATTGATGTGTTGCCATGGCAACCGAAACTCCATCGGAAGATCGGCCTGTAAGGCATAATCATGATAATACACAGTATCAAAACATTGCCATTGATATCATAGCAACATTCCAGAGATTAGATTATGTGTGTAAGAAAATGTATGTTATAGTATTATACAGTCTGCTAGAACATTCCGTTTACACATGGTGGCCGATAACAACTTGTTTAATTTATCTCCGAATTACACACAAATTTCTGAAAGTTTCGTAGACTTAAATCAATTACAGAGGGTGTGGCTATTGGCCAGCCCCTCTATTTCACTATTATGGTTGAAACTATAAAAATACAGATTATATTGATACAGTGATTTTACAAAAGTCGAAACAGTAAACACCAATTTGTAGGATACTTTAAATCACACCAAAATTGGTCCCAGAATGCAATGAAATCTGATGGCGTCTTTTCAGTGAAAAAGAGGCCACACTCTCTGTAATTGATTAAAGTTTAAGAGACCTTTAGAAAATGAGTTATATAACTTGCAACTTAAACTAAGATAAATTGAGTATTTATACTCAATTTATCTTAGTTGCATGAGTAATATATATATACTACCCACTATACCACTACCAGCAGTTCCTACCGCCTCAGAGGATACACTGCATGTGCCCGTTATTCCTCATGCCTCGTCTTAAATGTCCAGTCCATGAATCCTGTGCATCAAGTGCGAGTATATGGGAAGTGCCAAAAATCTCAGCTCTTATTCAGGAGAAATCCAAAAACCACTCGTTACCGTTTATTGCACTTACGGAAACGTGGCTCAAGTCCTACATGTCAGACAAATACAAAATGTGCATCACCTCTTTCTCCTGCTGAGCAGAACCTGCCCCTTAAAAGTAAACAAATCTGCATCGCCTCCCAACGACAATCCAGATATATTAAGCAGCAGAGACAATCATTTAAGGAGACTTCGATATCTATCAGGATCATGATTTTACTGCCTGAGAACTCAGCACTTCAGGATGAAACATATAATATTTGGTTTTCTCGATTTCATTCATATTTAGACAGAAGTCCGTGTAGATAATTGGTTATAGAATAATTGGATATAATTTTATGCGAAGTTGTGTCTGCGAAAATATACGTGTGAACTGGTCATCCCGCAAATGCTGAAAAAGTAGATGTTACCTATCATAAAATAACCGCTCGCACCGTACAGTGTACACGACAGAGTTGTGACTGCGTTTACAAATTCTTTATCATATTGATGTGTTGCCATGGCAACCGAAACTCCATCGGAAGATCGGCCTGTAAGGCATAATCATGATAATACACAGTATCAAAACATTGCCATTGATATCATAGCAACATTCCAGAGATTAGATTATGTGTGTGTAAGAAAATGTATGTTATAGTATTATACAGTCTGCTAGAACATTCCGTTTACACATGGTGGCCGATAACAACTTGTTTAATTTATCTCCGAATTACACACAAATTTCTGAAAGTTTCGTAGACTTAAATCAATTACAGAGGGTGTGGCTATTGGCCAGCCCCTCTATTTCACTATTATGGTTGAAACTATAAAAATACAGATTATATTGATACAGTGATTTTACAAAAGTCGAAACAGTAAACACCAATTTGTAGGATACTTTAAATCACACCAAAATTGGTCCCAGAATGCAATGAAATCTGATGGCGTCTTTTCAGTGAAAAAGAGGCCACACTCTCTGTAGGTAATTGATTAAAGTTTACGAGACCTTTAGAAAATGAGTTATATAACTTGCAACTTAAACTAAGATAAATTGAGTATTTATACTCAATTTATCTTAGTTGCATGAGTAATATATATATACTCTAATTTTTTTAGAGCAAACGTAATTTAAATGGCTAAACACAATTCAATAAAATTTGGCTCGATCCGATTATCCAAACTATCAAATAAATGCGAAAATGAACCTTCTTTTGAAAACAATGAACACAAATATGTTTCGATTTGACAAATTTCTCGAACCAGTGGTGGTAGTAAGTCATACCAGAACCAATTATTTCAATTGGGCACTCAGTGACTGAGCTATTAATGCCAACGTTTGCACACTGACTTTTGGCCCACCCTGTATATTTATAATATACGGCTGGAAAAAATGTAACTGGATATCTGCCACAATGCAGCTATTATTAAGGTTAAAGTAACATTTAGCACATAAAGAAGTCTGGTTTGCTAGATTTTAATTGGTCGTATAATAACAAATAAAAATGAGTTAAGACTACAAAAACGGTCGATAGAACCTAATTATAATACCTGTATCGAGAACTCGACTTCAATGCACTGATAGCGTTGGTACTAACATTCTATCAAATTATGTCATATCTTGAGACTTGATAGCTGCCTGAAACAGTTTTGAGTCAACATTATCGTGATATTCTAGAAATTGAAACCAATTCTCAACTTTAAAAAAGCAGGTTTCAATAAATGCCATAGAATTAAATTCTACCTTTTTAAATTTTAAGAATTTGTTGATTTATTAAAATTCTGTCTCAATTAATATATAAGGGTACATGCAATGTATTTCGACACGCACTGTAGACTCACTTATTGGGTTCGTGCTAGATGCTGTGTACGTCACCCTCTTAACCACCTCTATGGCGAAGATGAGGATGGTAAGTGCAAGTACAGTAATGTGAGGAGAGGATGGGTATCATTTAGCACATTTTTGCTGTAGGTTTAAAGTAGCTCTTAGTCAAGGAGTATATAAATGACGGCACGACAAGGTTCTGCAACAGATCTCTGAACATGTTATCTTGTGAGCGCCGAGTGAACACTTATAAGAACAAGGCCAGCGATGTAAGACAGTATCATTGACTTAGTCCATGCTGGGAGGAAAAAAGCAAGTACAGACGACCGAAAGGAGTCGTGGTTTGGGATCCTGAGTGGGTCTCGATATTGGATAGTGCTTTTATATATCGGACCTAATTATGATATTCTCAAGGTCACCAAGACGGCACAGTCTTATGGCGGGAGGTAACGGTACCATCTAAAGAGCAGATTGCTGAATCATACAAGTAAAAACTCTACCGGTACAGCAGTCTTACAGCAGACTGAGATTCAAGCGAAAGAATTGTGCTGTTATAATTATGCGGTTAAAGTTCTAGCACCGGGAGTAGTTGTTCACGGTTTGGAGAGAGCTGAGTAGGCTAGTACGGGATAGAAGGGAAGAAGCAGCTCACTGTTCCAGATGGATCTACTTCTTATCAAGGAAGAAGGAGTGGTAGGTATAGTAAGGAAGATTGGAGCCTAAGAGTTAACTTAACATCTAGAGGTACCACAAACTTTATCTCGTCGCCAATTGCGAGCTTTAACGGGTTTCCTCAAGTGACTCGATGGTTTAATTGTGACAAATCATGATACGAACTTTGATGAACCCATAATAGTATAGTGCAATAATACTATGATAGTATTCTCATAAGTTCTACCCTTGCAACCGAGTACAATGTACATACTAAGTGATATCAAGCTGCAATCTAAAATTTATTAATTGAATCTCAAAATAACTTCAAATTTTACCTAATAATTGCGACATCGTTGGAAGTGAGAAATAAAATACATTAAATTTTAATCCAATTCTGCGAGAGAAGATTTGCCCAGACAGCTGACAAGAATGTATTACCATACTTCCTGTAAATGTGGTAGTTATTAGGTCATATCAAACTTGAAAATTATGTCAAAGTTTTTCTCAGTCTCTGGTGTCAATCACCAGTAGAGTGCCCAGCCGCACCAAAACAACCTGCGATTTTTACGTGGGAAACATCGTATAATACACATGCTATACACTCTAGTTATATAGCAGCTACTGATATCATGCGGCAGTATTAATAAGCATACAAATTCAGCGCAAAAAATTGTAAAGACGACACAAATTCATGCGGGATGTTAATAAATGTGTCCATGTTGAACTCAAACTCCGACAGAATAATATTTCAAATCGGATATATTATAATTAATCAAATGGTATCTGCTCATGTTCCGTCTATATAAACTACAAAACTTAATAAATTAGTGAAGTTCTGAAACAAAGATCACGACTAGGTTTTATCAAAATTGAAAAGAAAACCGATCGAAGTGCACTAGAGATATAATTTAAGTTTAAAGGGTCATCATTACTAAAATCTCTTCCTAGCTCCTAGCAATCAAGTTGTTAATCCTAGTTCTACACCTAAACAAGTACAAAATTACAGCCTTACATTTTGAAATTTTTCGATATCCAGCTCAACATAAGACTTCGATACCAATAATGCATAATGGGTACATACCGATGATCGGTGTTCGTAAATATTTGATTATTTATAGTATTGAAGTTTAAAATCTTCCTAATTATGTAAGAATAACAAAAGGAATCACGTACTAGTGTGCTGTTACGAAAAACAACTATTTAATAAAAATAAATTAACAGTATTCGAGTACAAAATTAAAAATACAAACTCCAACATAATCGACAGACAAACTCAATAAATGAAGATTTCGTCGTGAAACGAGCTATATATACAGCTATAACGTAGCGCTCGACTCCACATGCAGTCTGAACCAAAATTAAGTCGCGTTCGTAGGAAATTGACCACCAGCTGCTGGTGGTTCGAATGTTGGTTTGCACACTACTGTGGTTGCGAGAAGCATTATTTGATGCGCGCGCGACCCAGTAGTGCATCGCGCTACAAGACCAATATTTATAATCTCTGAAATTTTGGTGCAATTTGGAGACGAATGACGTTAGTTATTAAGAGGTTACGTGTGGGTAGTCACTTTTGGGCCACCCTGTATAATAAGAACACTGATCAATTCAAGCTTAACAAGCCATACTATGATTGCAATCATTAAACAAATTAATATCGTCTTTAGCGTTATTTATGATTGCTGAATTGCAGTATGAATGGGGCCGGCAGAATTAGATTTCACGATATTATCGTAAAAATCAATTTTATAACTTAAAGTTGAAGTTGCAACCAGTTCAGTTGATGATTCTTGCAAAAAAAGCAGTATTGTACCTAACTATGCAGCATATTGGAGCCGTAAGTGCCACATGTGAGTGCCACTAGTGCTGCATGTTATATATGATAGTGCTGCAAGTGCCACATGTGAGTGCCACTAGTGCCGCATGCTACATATGATAGTGCCGCAAGTTCCACATGTGAGTGCCACTAGTGCCGCATGCTACATATGATAGTGCCGCAAGTGCCACATGTGAGTGCCACATGCTACATATGATAGTGCCACAAGTGCCACATGTGAGTGCCACAAGTGCCACATGCTACATATGATAGTGCCACAAGTGCCACATGTGAGTGCCGCAAGTGCCACATGTTTCAATATAACCCAACTTTCAGCCGTTTAAGACCCCCTCGCCCTCCATCAGACACTAATCAGTTGCACAGCTATTATACAAGAATTACGTTATTCACAATAGCTATGAAGATATCCACCCACAGTGTTAGATCATTTTGCACAAGGCTTTCTTCCCCCGGTCCCAGTGAACCTCTAGGCTCTGACTCAGCCCCTTAGCCTCAGATCGTGATATCATGAGATTCTGATAAATTAATCACAAGGCGCGTCACAATTTTTATTTTTATCAGACTTATGACATTAGTATTAGCATCAAACAATTCTCCGTTTAATGTCTAAATATTGAGACAAATTATATATATATTGAAATAAACAGGATGAATATTATTAGTAGAATAATTACTACATCGCTAGTCCTGCTACATCGCTAGTCGCAAAAGCTTCAAACTGTGAAGATCAAATAGAAATTTATCTGAAAATATTACCAAAGTAGATGTTTTGTGCGTACCAGGATATCAGCATCTTTGTAGTTGTACACAGTGGCTGCGCTGCAACTAGCGCACAAATTTGGCGCCCCGCCGTCAGTCGAACTAAGTAGACCTTACGTCGATTTATCGTTAACAACGCATGATTTTGCCATTTGCACAAATATTGTAAAAATGCGCGGTCGAGCCGCGCACAGTCAACACAATTTTTGATGAAACAGCTACAAGCTAGAGCCAATATACTCTGCAAGCTTTTCAGTCAGCCTCTTCCACATACCAGGCAGCATTAATTTGCATTACCTCTTCCACAAGTACTCCACTCAAAAATTAGATTTCTAGAGCTCAATCTAGGATCATTTCTTTGTGCACTGTTTCAAAACGCGATCGTACGCTACCTTTTGTTCGCAGTTTTTTACCTTCTGTTCACAGCTTTTTTAAAAATTTGTTATTCATTGTGTATTGGCATATTTGTTATATGCTTTTTATTGTTCATGAAGTTGATGACATGAGCATATTATTGTCATGTTTTGTTGATCGTGCAAATTTTAAATTGCTTTATTATACTATACTTCTCCGGTTTTAGAAAATGGATTCTGTGAATTCTAATAAAGATACACGCCCTCATATTGAGCTAAATACTCTTTTCGAGACAGGAGCATGATTAACCAATGGATCGTTTGTGAGTAAAAATGTTCAAGTTTCTATTAAGAATGCTTTTGTTTAGATAAATTCATCGTTCAAAATATTATGGCTCAACGTTATTAGTATTACCGTACACGTATCTATTTTACAGTTACTCTATTTTAGGATATGACCCGATATTTTATATTACTGTATCTATTTTACAGGACATTTCTACCGTCAGTACCAATCTGCTCAGCAACTCCTTTTCTAACAACCATCATATGGCCATCGGTATATAGGACGACCTCATAAGACCTTTCCGGACATCCTACAAGATCAGAAGATACTGGATTGCAATCTGATAAGGTTCGTTGGCTCATGAGTGATAGAGATAAATGGAGAGAAGCGCTGTCACGAAACTGGAAACTCGTTCCAGACTTCATCGACCTAGGCAGGTAGGCATTTTACAATTATTTCAGAATAATATGACCTGACATGTTAATTATTACCGTATCTGTTTTACAATTACTTCAAGATATGAATCAGTGTTCAAAAATGCGTCAATTCAAGTTGGTCTAGTTCGATCGGCCCTTCTAGAACTATATCCGTGTTTCCTAAAAAAGGTTCATCATTTTTTCCAGTTGTTTCTTGCACCCTCTAGATCTCCTCCCATATTTGGGCCATTCGTATCGGCCAATTGAGCAGAAATTCAGGAAGCTTGGTTTCAGATATTTTTGTGATATCAGACATGTGTAATTGTACGCTCCTGTCACCAGTGTACACATCATTTTAGACTACTAGTTCATCTTCCTATGTGGTTATTGGCCTTTTGTTATTAACCTCATTACACACGGTTAGCAAGCTGTTTCCACCTCACTTTCCTTAATTAGGCTTCTTTGTCACCCCTTTTGTTTACTCTACAGACTGACAGGCTTAGTTATACTCCATTAATTGGATGATGTTAGTTTAAGACCGGCATATGTGTCACGTGAATATATTTAGAGGCAATCAGGGAGACTGTCGGGACTCTTTCTCTGTATTACTCTTGATAAAACGTATTACTCTCGTAAAACGGTGAATTCAACGGTAAATGTACTTAAACGCACTTTTAACCTTAGTTGTAGTGAACGCTGAACTTAGTCGTACTGAACGTACGTTCCAATCATTTTGTAGTGAACGTTTGTGAACGTTAGTATACGTTAGTCAATATTTTGATAATTTTCCGATAGTTTTTAACTTAAGATGGATACAATGAGATAAAACCATGTTGTTGGAATTAGACAGTAAATAAACAATGACCAAACTGACCAACTATGGTTACCACAGCAAATATACTGTTCTCGTATCTTGCGGTCGATTTAACGGTCTGTTCATGGTACTTCCCAAAAGATTTGGGGTATGATTACCCTGAAGGCTGAAACTTAAGAAGTCAAAGGTAAAATTGTTAAACTTAAAGTTGCTCAAGGATACGTTTCTTTCTCTGGAATTTGATCTTCCACAAAACTTCATTAGGGATCGATGTGTAAAATGTACATCGTTCTTATATATACGATATTATAGTATAACAACCATTCAGCTCAAGATCAAACAACATTTGTATTTGTAACATACCTCAAGGCCCTGAAGGCCTGGCAATGAAAACGCTAGTACTTTGCCGGATAATTGGGCTATGTCCTGCATTTTAATTTCATAATAGCAATTAACTTTCCTTATGTTCCGAACGTTAAAATTTTTTAGCGAACGCGTTCACAAACTATTTTTAGTGAACGTTCCGTACGTTAGATAGCTGAGCGTGGTGATTAAATCACTCTACACTTGAATTTTGACATTCTTCTAAAAGACCTCCCGAAAATTCATGAATAACCTGATTTTAAGGTTCTTTGATCTAACACTGCCGGCGTCTCTTCCGAGGTTGTCTAATCTATTTATCAATTTAGCTCGAGAGCTTTAAACAAACATTGCACGTGCCTCGGCTGCCCCGATGGAGTAAAACATTTAGCTAGAGCCATGATCATTAGTGGCAGTGGCTATCCCTGCTGCATATAATGCAGTACGTGTACTAATAGCAGCAGATATGAAATAACAACAAGATTGCTTACTGATTCGCTTGCAAGAAATTCCTGAGCTGAATAGGGCCGGTAGCTCAATTAAAGCACTAGGCATGTAACCCGGAGGTTGGCGGTTCATACCCGCCCCGGCATTATGCCGTCCCATGATTTTCCGAATTGCTTACCAGTGGTAGTTTAACCCTGGAAATGAAGTTAAAGATTATAATTGTATTATTTTATAGGGACGTACTAAAGAGAAGAAATTAACGAGGTCAGCGATATGAAGAAGACTGAAAGTAAAAATGTGCGACTGTGCGTACTAAATCACTCAACACTCAAATTTTAAGATTTTGAAAACTGTCTCGACCACTTGATATGACGTGGTAGCCTGTGAGCGTGTAGACCGCTCCTCTTTCATTTTTTTGAGTAGCCGATCCAAAACCAAAACCTGTGACCTGGGTTTACATGAGACGTGGGAGCCTGTGAGCGTGTTAGTTTCTCAAAAATATGTCGGAGGAGGGGATAGAATATATGCAAAAAGATGTCCGAAATATAAGGTAAGCACTTTTATTAATAATAATATCACCGTTTTTCGTCGTTTATTGCAGAATAAATTTTAATAACGTACGTCTCTGCTATATTTATCCTTTTACGCTCCAGCATAATCCAGGAGATCTCTGAAGTCTCGTTTCTCTTTGTATTACGTAGATCAGAGATTATTACATAATTGATAAACAGTATAAATTACAGGAGTTCCCGGTCTTGGCTTGGAAACTACGTCAAAAATCTGGGCCAGACACTAGAAACATCGATTTTGCGTGGCGATCTGTTCCTAAATCACATTGTTGAAGGAATTCCTAGAGCAAGTACTAAGGAGGTAAACCGATTTCTTACAGACATAGAGTCTGTTGCAATATGCTGTACCTATTTAGAAATTCCACCCTAATTTTAAGACTCTTTGATCTATAGCTTCCAGCGTATTTATCGATTTAGTCCCACAGCACTAAACAAACATTGGAGATAGATGATACAATTTTGCGTTTGTAAATAGACATTTATTTTTATATACAAGTCAAAGATTACAATTGTATTATTTTATAGGGACGATATAATAACGGCAAACGAAAAAAGATCAAGTCTCTATATCCAGCCGACATTATAAGTTCCTCGGAGTTAGGCGGGCTAAATTTCTTGAAAAAAGTCATTATAGGATTTACAGAAATCAGCGATGGAGAAGACTGAAAGTAAAGATGTACATTGTACGTGCTATGTCATTCAACACTCGAATTTTAACATTTTTAAAACTGTCTCGACCACTTGATATGATATTCTAAGAATCTGATATTTCATTGCATGCTTTAGTTAGGAGTCTTCTTTCTCGGAGTATGTAGCTGATATCTTAAAACATAGATATCAGCTACAGACTCCGAGAGTCTTGAAGCTCTGTTACCACCACCCCTGGTGCAATTCCGTCGGGTTAAAGACGGAGAGACAGGAACTCTCAGGGAAGGTCATGGCCTGCTACGTGCAACTCGTAGTCGTATGTAGTGTTCCTGGTAGGTGTTACTTATAAATCTGGTTAACGGGATCTTCAAACAGTTGATACACAGTTGTCTAGGTACTGTCATGTCTAAGCGGAAACTTGTCTCTGGCCCTCACCTATGGGTTTATATCTCAAACCACACAGTGTCCATGTCCTGCTCCTGAATATTTCCATATTTTTGAACTGCAGTCCATTAATATTGCTAAAAGTAAAAGTGATTTCAACTACTATACCTTTAAACCTGTAACGTCACTGTAGACCGCTCCTATATCCTTGCTTCCAGTTTCCGATCCAGAACTAAATCCTGGCTTATACTAAACGTGGTCAGTGGTAGCCTGTGAGGGTGTAGACCGCTCCTCTATTGTTTTATGTTTATCTATATCAGTATTTTGATTGTCCGATCCAAAACTAAATCCTGGGTTTCCAAGAGACGTGGTAGCCTGTAAGCGTGTAGACCGCTTTTCTATCTTTGTTTTGAGTGTCCGATCTAAAACCAAAACCTGGGGTCGGTTACATGAAACGTGGGAGCCTGTGAGGGCGTTAGTTTCCTGCGAAAGGAGTTATTTGCTCATACTTCTGCATTGTGGAAAGAGCATGGTTATGCTCTAAGGCTAGTAGAGGTTATTAAATCCTTTCCTTTGTTGTAAAGATGGCTAGTCTCTTTCTTCACCTACGCATATATGATATAAGATCGCGCGCGTTCCGCGCATTTTGTTCAATTTAAGGTCAATATTGTAAACAAATAAGTATAATTCGTATAACTTTGATTAACGTTTTGGTTACGAATATTTTACTGCCGATCATTAAAACTTTGACTGTATTGTTATTTAGACAATTTCTGATCATTTCGTGTAAATATGCCCAAATACTTTTACTTAGTTAAAATGTTATGATCAAAACAAAATGGAAGACTTTTACTTGTTTTAAAATGCACTTAACTCTATTTACAGTTAAGCTAGAAATTTCAAAATTGCTAGATAATGATATTTAGACCATAAATTGTATGTTGTATTAAAAATCATACTAAAAGGATTGTTCTGGAATTTATGAAAAGCATTTAAAGAGTGCTCATAATATATATCTTGTCAAAACGCGCGAAAACGCGCGAAAATACTTAGTTTGCAATTTGCGCTTTTGCAGCCACTGTGTTGTACTACATACATTAGTCATTGTCACATTTTTAAAAAATGTTTAAAAATTTGATCGCTGGTATGAACTTAAAGTAGATTGGCGAAAAACATCTGTTAGTGCTTGTAAGCATAAAGTAAGCATTAAGTATTGGATATGGAACAAAGTCAAAGAGAGCTTGAAAGCTCTGGTAGGTAGTGCGCCATCGACAGTGAGCCGCGCGTGCTGACTGTAGGATGGTTTTTTAGCGCTAATTTCGGCCAGCACAATTTTCTTCAAACAAATAGATATTGAGTATCCTTCCCGACCTCCAATTGCAACAAAAATTGGTAAGCTTACTCATAGACTTACAAGAAAAGTGTCCGAAAAATTTAAAGCATATCCAACCATCAGACATTATGTTACAGCTAAAAGCAGCGTATTTTGCCCCATTTTGATCACTATATCAAGTCCGATATCCACCAAATTTTTCGGACAGTTGTGAAAGCCCAATTGGAAGGTCGTCGCCAATTTCCAGAATGATCTCATTTGAGGAACTGAAGATAAATCCGAATAATACTACAAAAATGGTCAAATTTGGACGAATTTGGTCAAATTACGCGACTTTTACAGTTACTTTTGCTCCAAAAGCCGCGCACCATCAAATAAGGCACCTAGGCGAAACTCACTGATCTTTCCAAAAAGGTATAACAAATTTGATATTGTGAAAATTCTCACAGTCTCTAGAAAACAGTGGTACACAAATTTTTAAAATCCGAGCAAGTTTATTTTTATCGTGCACCCCCTAGCTCTGGTGACGTCATAGTCACGTGACCTCAGGCTCATAATCACGTGACCTCAGACCCAATCTGTCACCCGATCTTGAGGTGACGTACGACACCTTGCTAACCCAATACATGTCTGGAAGGCTGCTAATTTTCACATGCCAAACTCACAAGGTTCTTAAAGAGTTGTGCGAGATGACGATCCATAGAGGCCGCAGAATTATGAGGACTACCAGATCCTCGTGGAACTTAAGCGATCCATGATATCATGACAGGCCCTATAGTACAAGATACATTTTAGGAAAGGAACTTCTATTGCAATTATCGACTTAAAAAATGTTGGTGAATTTATATCTGGAAGATAACCAAGTAAAACAAGTAAAAAAAGGATATGGTAATATAGTGTATTCAATGTGAACAACAACATGAATAAATTATCATAGCGAAAGTCCGTTTACCCTAAGTAAGGTGGCGGCGGTTGTATGAGGATGGAAGGCGATTAATAGGGACTACTGGTTAGGACAGAACTTTGACCTATAGAGCTAAATAGTATGAACTAATCTTAACATCATCATATTGGTACGGTTGAAGGGATGAAAATAATACGGTCAAGGATTTTACTAAGAACTACTACTAGAGAGAGAGAGAGAGAGAGAGAGAGAGAGAGAGAGAGAGAGAGAGAGAGAGAGAGAGAGAGAGAGAGAGAGAAGAGAGAGAGAGAGAGAGAGAGAGAGAGAGAGAGAGAGAGAGAGAGAGAGAGAGAGAGAGAGAGAGAGAGAGAGAGAGAGAGAGAGAGAGAGAGAGAGAGAGAGAGAGAGAGAGAGAGAGAGAGAGAGAGAGAGAGAGAGAGAGAGAGAGAGAGAGAGAGAGAGAGAGAGAGAGAGAGAGAGAGAGAGAGAGAGAGAGAGAGAGAGAGAGAGAGAGAGAGAGAGAGAGAGAGAGAGAGAGAGAGAGAGAGAGAGAGAGAGAGAGAGAGAGAGAGAGAGAGAGAGAGAGAGAGAGAGAGAGAGAGAGAGAGAGAGAGAGAGAGAGAGAGAGAGAGAGAGAGAGAGAGAGAGAGAGAGAGAGAGAGAGAGAGAGAGAGAGAGAGAGAGAGAGAGAGAGAGAGAGAGAGAGAGAGAGAGAGAGAGAGAGAGAGAACAAGCGGAGCACAACCCCGGGCCGATGACTGGAAAAAGGCCCCAAGTCGTCACCTAATCAGTGACGAATAATATACAGAATTGGATTGATAAGTAGGTGAGTTGATCAGCTGTCAGTACTTACTTACTTGAAAAGGTCTCCTCCTAGTCGTTGGAGTGGCCTGCACCACATAGTAACTCCTTTCTCCGGTGTATTAGACCTCTCCAGTGAACCCTGTCTGTAGCTTGTTGTTCTGCATCTTCTATCGTGATGTTATCGACACCTGTGAAGATTGCTGCATCCTCCCGGACACATGACAACCAGTTTTTCCGAGGTCTACCTCTTCACCTTTTACCATGCTTTGGGATCCAGTGCAGAAGATAGTTGGGTATTCTTTCTTCTGGCATCCTCACCACATGGCCAAACCATCGGAGTCTAGCTGCTCGTACGAAAGTATCAACATCAGCTGTCAGTACACAACCATAATGTTGCGAGATAATAAATAGCATGACTATCTAACATCCCTGAATAAGAAGGAAAGAAAAGGAAGTTGCAATGAGAGTAAATACCTGATACAGCCATCTGAAATCTGAAATCTGAAATCTGAAATCTGAAATCTGAAATCTGAAATCTGAAATCGGAAATCGGAAATCTGAAATCTGAAATCTGAAATCTGAAATCTGAAATCTGAAATCTGAAATCTGAAATCTGAAATCTGAAATCTGAAATCTGAAATCTGAAATATGAAATCTGAAATATGAAATCTGAAATCAGCAGCTGCCCGTAGTACTTGTATTACAGGACAGAACCCAATTGATCGGGTCGGAGGTCACGTGATTATGAGCCTGAGGTCACGTGACTGTAACGTCACCAGAGCTTCATGTTCTCCGTTTCCCGCTCATTGGACCAGGTGATCTTGCATGCTTTTTATTTAAATCTGAGAATCTGAATGTAAGTGTAATTCTGATTACCTCCCATAGAAAGCCAGATTCATTTTCTGAGAGAAAGCTACAAATTTACCAAAATATAATCGACCTTGTTACAAACTCATTTTGATGACCGTTCCTGAACTAAAAGTAAAATAAATATTTCAGAACATTCTAGAAGGTTATGGATTATTCTATGAGTACAGGGTAGCAAAGCCTGCAGCCTAACAATTATAATGAGTAATTCGCCGCAACTTTATTTTTAGATAAAAATTCCAAGATTTATCGAATTTGCATTTTTATTGTTGCATATATGTTCATTTTCCACTATATTCATCTTGCACAAACTAATCATTGAGGTTAAGACCGAGTTTGTTTGTCTATTTCTTGCTTCTCCAATCAAATTAGATGCGGTGCTTTATTGAAATAATGATCCCTGGAGGTCCAGTATAAATGTCTTGGGTCGCAGACTGACATTAACCATAAAATTGTCTTCGCAAATTCCATCTTATAGATCATTTGGCTTGAAAATATGATCTTACGCGACATAAACAGGATTTTCTGCAGCTCAGCCTCCTATATTTACATTGTTTAATTTACGTTGTTTTATTTAGCATGCGGGAGAAAGAGAGAGAGAGAGAGAGAGAGAGAGAGAGAGAGAGAGAGAGAGAGAGAGAGAGAGAGAGAGAGAGAGAGAGAGAGAGAGAGAGAGAGAGAGAGAGAGAGAGAGAGAGAGAGAGAGAGAGAGAGAGAGAGAGAGAGAGAGAGAGAGAGAGAGAGAGAGAGAGAGAGAGAGAGAGAGAGAGAGAGAGAGAGAGAGAGAGAGAGAGAGAGAGAGAGAGAGAGAGAGAGAGAGAGAGAGAGAGAGAGAGAGAGAGAGAGAGAGAGAGAGAGAGAGAGAGAGAGAGAGAGAGAACAAGCGGAGCACAACCCCGGGCCGATGACTGGAAAAAGGCCCCGAGTAGATGGTGCGCTCGCCTTTTGTAGTGAGTCTTTACAGCGGTAGTTCCGTGGAGATGGCAGTGTTCTTCGCACTTGCATCATTGCAAATAAAAAATAGCAGTTACATTAAAATACTGGCAGTTACATTAAAATACTGGTTTACAATACCGGTTATCAAATTACATTATAGATAATTGTAAAGAACTTATTCATTTTAATCAAATCCAAAATCTTAACACAAACGCAACTTTTTGTTGGGGACCGGCCCGAAGTACCAGCCAATGTTTACTCAAAAAATAATATATATAATAAGTGTTATCAATTCAAACTCAAAACTCATACAAGATTAGATCTCATTAAAACGATTAAAATGTATATAATAGAGCTTGTCGAAACAAAACATAGCTGAGCACATATAAAGTTGCCTTTAGTTGAAATTATCATATTAATATGCTTTTAGAGTTGTTAGAGTGGAAACAGGCGCATAGCTACTGCTAGCTAGCTATTCCAAAATTTTTAAAATTTAACGACTGTTATCAGTCGCATAGCGTCATGCCGTTTTTGCTGGCGAATTGATGGCAGTGTAACTGAGATGGTATGCAGTGAAATTGATTCTGTGATGGCGTGCTTATGGGACAGAGTTATTATTAGCATTACGGTTGATGTTGCGCTCTGATTTCCTTAGTCCCGTTATATTGTATAACATAAAGTTAGGCCATTCGTCTGCAATGCCCTCGTTTTGTTGATCAATGAGCATGTTTTTTATGCACCTTTTGTAGATGTTAAGGTTGAATAGACTTGGCAAGGAAGTTGCTGCGACACTATATCTGTTTATTGCTAATAGTGGACCTTTGTAGAATACTGAATTATTGTAAGGGTGTTTACCGTATTCATCTGACCATAAAGTTGTAAGACTCGAATCCGGATCGGCGACGTTAAATATTGGTGCACTGTTAGGTATTGTTTTCTTTATAGAGGGAGGCACTAGACTTGGGAAGTTTTTTAGCTTATGTATAAAAACTAATGCGTTCTTCACGATGATACTTTGAACTGTCAATATTTTGTGTACATAGAAACCAGACTTGGTACTTGCTGGTGGTGTACCATCTTTGTACCAGTAATTAACAAAACCTGGTAGTATTGCTCTAAGACCCATTTTCTGTTTAACAAATAGTGTTTCTATATGGGATTTGGCAGCAAAACCCCAGACGAGGGAGCAGTAATTAAGGTGAGACTGCACAAAGCTGTGATATATTTGTAAACGTGCTTCCAGAGGCAAATATTTTTTAAGTTTGTACATGACTCCAATGTATCTGGCCATTTTCATTTTCATGGCAGAAATATGTTGCGACCAGTTCAGTTTGTTATCTATTATAACACCTAAGAAACGGGCTTCTGTTTTTCTTTCGATTGTGACACCAGAAATTACTACATCGCGATAAATGAGGTTTCTTTGTCGAGAAAAGATCATATAATTCGTTTTTTTAAGATTTAGAGCTAATCCGTTGTTATCTACCCATTTAACTAAGACATCGCTAAGAATTTTGAGCTTATCATAAACCTCGTTTATATTTTCTCCTGTTAGGAAAATGTTTGCATCATCTGCGTACATGATGAAATTAGCTATTTCTGATATTTGAGGAAGATCATTTATGTAGATTATAAAAAGGAGAGGTCCCAAAATTGAACCTTGGGGTACACCGTAAATAATTGGATTGGCTGAGGATTCAGAGGATCCAATTGATACAAACTGGTTTCTGTTCATAAGATATGATTTAAACCAGTTTAAAGCTAGACCTCTTATGCCATAGTGCTCGAGCTTATTCAGGAGTATGGAGTGATCCACAAGGTCAAAGGCTTTGCTAAAGTCAATCAAGAGGAGCAAAGTAACTTGCTTTTTAGACATTGAATTGAGGATTCTGTCTTTAGCATTAAGAAGTGCATGTTCACAAGACCTACCTGGGCGGAAGCCGTATTGATTTTCACAAAGTATATTGTAGGTATCCAAGAAATTTATGACTCGATTGTGCATAAGCTTTTCGTAGACTTTTGAGAAAGTGGCAAGTAGAGATATCGGTCTGTAATTTTTGATGTCAGTTTTAGATCCACCTTTATGTACAGGAACTACTTTTGCCGTTTTCAAGGCTTGGGGAAAGACCCCTTGTTCGAACGAGCTGTTAACAACGTGGGCCAATACAGTGGTAAAATTATGACAGCTGTTGGCAATTTTGAGTGGTTGGATTTTGGTGTCAAGAGTAGCTTTATTCTTAAATAGGTTAATAACGTCTTGAACTTCGGTAGTTGTGACTGGTTTTATGTAGATACTATTTGGAGAAGGGTTACGTAGTGTCCCCTGGGCCCCACCAGGATCGAAAGTGGTCCTACTACTAATTTCAGATTTAATTTTTGGAGCGATGTTTGAGAAGTGATCATTAAATTTTTCTGCTACTGCTGCCGGAGTGCTGACTTGTCCGTTTTCGTCCGACAGTTTTATCGATGTAGGTTTGGCTGGTTTCCTATTCAGAAGTCCGTTAATCATCTGCCACTGCTTCTTAGAATTATCTTTGTGTTGTTCAAAGAATTTTTTGTAGTGTATGTTTTTGGCTTTGTCAACGTGTTTGGTGCAAAACTTTTTCAAACGGTCATATTTTAGCTGGTTCCTATCAACTGGTTCCTTAACAAAATCATGATATGCCTGATTTTTACGTTCTATAGCTTCTTCAAGCCAGGGCAGTATCCATGGTTTGGGATTAACACGTTCATTTTGTCTGCGCTCGGACTGTCTTTTTGTCGGGTAGGCAGCGTTATAAATCCTGTTGTAAGCCGAATTTAAACAATCAAACTGCTGGTTAGCATCAGGGGTATTTGTTAGTATTACAGACCAATTTTCTTCCATTATTAAATCTCTAAATTTATGGTTGTTGGCCTCATTAAAACTACGTACGTTGGTTTGTGTTGGATTTTGATTATAAGATGCGGAGCGGTAACTGCTGGTGGATGTATTATCAAGATTAATTGTTGTAACTATCGCTAAGTGATCCGACAGATCTGTCGTTAATACGTTGCAGCTTATTGTATCTTCAAGATTGTTCGTGTAGATATGATCAATAAGCGTGGCACTGTGGTCTGTTATGCGAGTTGGACGTGATACAATTTGGATGAAACCGTAAGAGGATGCAATATCTATAATGCTTTGACATGCCTGGTTGCTACTGTGCTTCAGTAAATTTAGATTAAAATCTCCATGTAACGTCATATGTTTGCGAGAGTGTCTTCCCAGGTTGTGAAGCGTACTTTTAAAAATTTCAAGAAATGCTTCAGGTTTTCTAGCGGGAGAGCGATAAAAATTTCCAATTATCTTTGTTCTATTATATCCTTTACACTGGTGGATCTTGATAAATTGAAATTCGCCGCTAGTATTTGAGGGTTCAGGGTTGGGATTGAAAATATCAATTTTATCAGAGTCAGCTACACGTTTGTGTATGTATATGGCAAGCCCCCCACCTTTACCCGATGTGCGGATGGGATCTTGGATATACGGTTCATGGAATCCATTTAATGTGATGTCGTTTATTCCGTTAGGCAATTTTTCTAGTGTGCAGTTAGTTTCGTTAAAACACAATACATCATACTTATCATATATTTCTATATCTTCTCGTAGTTGATCAATATTTTTGAAAAGGGATCTGATATTCATGGAAAATGTTTTAAGTTGAGAGGATGTCGACCTTTTTACGTTACGTTGCTGTTTATACTGACAGTGAGTTAGGAAAGCCGAAATGTCACTCCATGTTGAATCCTGGTGCTCTTCATTGGTCATGGCGTCTCCAATAAGATTACATCGACTATTTTGAGCGTATGGATTATAAATAGCGCAATTAAGCTTATTGTAGTCATCGTAAATTTCATAGTAAGTCGCGTAAAATCCAGGAATAAGACTTTCACAACAGCTTGTACAACCTAAATTTTCCTTAAAACATTTGACGTGGACGTTGTTTTGGCACCATGAACAGCTGCGGATGTTTTTGGAAGAATAACACCAGCCGCTACAGCTACCACATTTTATTTTGATTTTATGACCAGAAGTATCAGTAATATTTCCATTCGCTGCCATTTTAAGTTAACTCTTATGCTTGTGGAGGAATTAGAGAATAAAAAATGTATAAATTTATAAATAACGTAAAATATATCTATACTAGTGCAAATCAGATTCTTTCACGAGAACCGGAGGTCCTGTATGCTACAGAATCGTGATCTGAGTCTTATCTACTTATTTGTTAAAAATATTCGCTAAATCAAATGTTACAATATAGTGCCCTTATCTCGATTTTCGGGCTTATCAGTATGATAATATGACTTTACCTAAAGTGTATATTAAGTCGTTGTGATTTGTATGTGTGAAATTGTTTCGTTGTGTAGTTTTGTGTGGTGATTTTTGCTATTTAGTTGTTTGTGAAGTTTTCGAAAATACTGTTGCACTGAACTTTGACTGAGGAAACGTGCTTGATGCTGATTTACCAGAGAAGCTTCTATAATTATTAAATAAAATGTGCACAGTTTTGTTTGGTAATGTGAAAATGTTTTAGGAAATGTATGGTGGGATGATAAGAGACAAAAATGCTTGATAGTGAAAGAATGTTCATCAGTTCATCTGATAAGCTTAAGAAGATAAGCATTTTCGACCAATCAGATCATTTCTTCAAAAATCGATCGTGGTAGCAATCAAATGATGAATTTGGATGAGGAGTGAGGATGTACTGAAAAAGATATGAAAATACTTGATGATATGCTTAATTTAAGGGCTTGACAGAAAAGGTTGATTTTTATATAATTAATTCATTTATGGATTAGTGCTCAACCACGGTGATATCTGAAAGGACTGTTAGGCTCATGGTGGTAGAGCCACGCACAGTTCCTGTGGCGTGGCAGTTCTGATCCACATAACTTGCCAACGCAGTTGACAAGTTCATATGCAACAGCCCTTCTGACATCGTGATGTAAATGGATGCCATGCTTATCATTGCGGTCCCATACGTAGTATGAATGAACCCGCTTGATAACGGCAACAAATTTTACCGGAGACTTCATGCTTCATCTAATTAGGTAGTGCGCCATCGACAGTGAGCCGCGCGTGCCGACTGTAGGATGGTTTTTTAGCGCTAATTTCGGCCAGCACAATTTTCTTCAAACAAATAAATATTGAGTATCCTTCCCGACCTCCAATTGCAACAAAAATTGGTAAGCTTACTCATAGACTTACAAGGAAAGTGTCCGAAAAATTTAAAGCATATCCAATCAACAGACATTATGTTACAGCTAAAAGCAGCGTATTTTGCCCCATTTTGATCACTATATCAACTCCGATATCCACCAAATTTTTCGGACAGTTGTAAAAGCCCTATTGGAAGGTCGTTGCCAATTTTCAGAATGATCTCATTTAAGGAACTGAAGATAAATACGAATAATACGACAAAAATGGTCAAATTTGGACGAATTTGGTTAAATTACGCGACTTTTACAGCTACTTTTGCTCCAAAAGCCGCGCACCATCAAATATGGCACTTAGGCGAAATTCACTGATCTTTCCAAAAAGGTATGACAAATTTGGTATTGTGAAAATTCTCACAGTCTCTAGAAAACACTGGTACAAAAATTTTTAAAATCCGAGCAAGTTTATTTTTATCGTGCACCTCCTAATCTAATTTAGTGCGCGAGAATTCTGGGTCTGCTGAGTTTATTTGCGAATAATTTACTGTTATCAATAAAAATTCTATTCGCACGCCAGTCGGTCTCGTGCAGAGATATTTTAAATTTAACTTTGATCTGGCAGCTATAAGAATATAATTAGAGGGAGTTATGTGCCTCGCCGGGCTAAAGTAGTGGATGACCTTGCTGTACGGCAAGTTAAACAAGGATCTGAAACTACTAGGTTCCGTACAGACTCAACTCTGCACCCGTGTCAATATGTTCATTATATGCAAGCCTCTTGATTTATAAGAATATAATTGTTACTGCCAATTAACTTCTAAATGCTGCACGTGTGCTTAACACCAACCACTAGGTCCCATGAGATCCGGGGTCTCACGGTGATCTGCAGATCACGTCACCCAATCAGTGACGAATAACAAAAAGAGTTGGATTGATTAGTAGGTGAGTTGATCAGCTGTCAGTACACAACCATAATGTTGCGATATAATAAATAACATCACTATCTAATATCCCTGAATAAGAAGAAAAGAAAGGGAAGTTGCAATGAGAGTAAATACCTGATGCATGATGCAGCCATCTGAAATCTGAAATCTGAAATCTGAAATCTGAAATCTGAAATCTGAAATCTGAAATCTGAAATCTGAAATCTGAAATCTGAAATCTGAAATCTGAAATCTGAAATCTGAAATTTGAAATCTGAAATCTGAAATCTGAAATCTGAAATCTATAAAATCTGAAATCTGAAATCTGAAATCTGAAATCTGAAATTTGAAATCTGAAATCTGAAATCTGAAATTTGAAATCTGAAATCTAAAATCTAAAATCTAAAATCAGCAGCTGCCAGTAGTACTTGTATTATAGTATGGCCTGTCGTGATATCATGGATCGCTGAAGTTCCACGAGGATCTGGTAGTCTTCATAATTCTGCGGCCTCTATGCTTCTATGAATTGTCATCTTGCACAACTCCTTAAGAATCTTAAGTGCTGGGCATGTGAAATTTTGCAGCTTTCCAGACATTTATAGAATTAACGAAGTGTCGTACGTCACCTCAATTAAGGTCAGGTAACAGGGAGCTGACCAAGACAGAACCCAATTGATCGGGTCGGAGGTCACGTGACTATAACGTCACCAGAGCGTCATGTTCTCCGTTTCCCGGTCATTTGACCAGGTGATCTCGCATGCTTTTTATTTGAATCTGAGAATGTGAAGAAAGTGTAATAATTCTAATTACCTCCCATAGAAAGCCAAATTCATTTTCTGAGAGAAAGCTAGAAATTTAACAAAATATAATCGACCTTGTTACAAACTCATTTTGATGACCGTTCCTGAACTAAAAGTAAAATAAATATTTCAGAACATTCTAGAAGGTTATGGATTATTCTATGAGTACAGGGTAGCAAAGCCTGCAGCCTAACAATTATAATGAGTAATTCGCCGCAACTTTATTTTTAAATAAAAATTCCAAGATTTATCGAATTTGCATTTTTATTGTTGCATATATGTTCATTTTCCACTATATTATTATTATTGACGGCCCTTGCACAAACTAATCATTGAGGTTAAGACCGAGTTTGTTTGTCTATTTCTTGCTTCTCCAATTATCAAATTAGATTATAGCGGTACTTTATTGAAATAATGATCCCTGGAGGTCCAGTATATATGTCTTGGGTCGCAGACTGACATTAACCATAAAATCGTTTTTGCAAATTCCACCTTATGGATCATTTGGCTTGGAAATATGATCTTACGCGACATAGACAGGATTTTCTGCAGCTGGGCCTCCTATATTTACATTGTTTTATTGACGTTGTTTTATTTACGTTTTTTATTTACGTTCTTTATTTACTTTGTTTTATTTACGTTATTTTATTTAAGTTGTTTTATATACGTTGTTTTATTTACGTTGTTTTATTTACGTTGTTTTATTTACGTTGTTTTATTTACGTTGTTTTATTTACGTTGCTTTATTTACGTTGTTTTATTTACGTTGTTTTATTTACGTTGCTTTATTTACGTTGCTTTATTTACGTTGTTTTATTTACGTTGTTTTATTTACGTTGTTTTATTTACGTTGTTTTATTTACGTCTGCTAAGCTAGGGATGAAATATTAAAATATGCACACATTTTAAGTATATTTACTTTTTATAAAAAGCACATTCAATTTAATACATATAAAAACTACTTAACTTGCTTGATTCTGCACTAGTTTGACGATCTTAGACCCGAAATTGAACGGGAGAATCGACTTAAAATATACTAAAATTTCCAGAAATATGTTAAGATTTCCCTGATATAAATGATTAAACATAACTTTTTATTATTCTTATACTAGTGTATAAAATAATAAGTACATTATGAATTATAAATAATGATAAAATATTAGTTGTTTCATTTTTATCAAGTTGTAAGTGAGTGGTAAAACGTCATGACGATAACGATCATCATTTTGACGATCCTACTGTGGTCATCAGTCAAAGGTAACATTTTATATGGTAAAATCTTTACTAGTCATATTATAATTATGGACACGGGAGGCTAAACGTTACCACCCAAGTCCCAAACGTTTCAGTTAACAATTGATTTATTATTTAAATACTTTTTCTGATAAGACTTACTAATCGATTACTAAGCAATTGCTATAAAAGTACAACCACTGATTGAATAATAAGCTAATTGATTAATTTGCTTATTATCCAAGTAGCAACCAATTTTTCGATTATAATAAAAATGAAACCTCCTACCATCCTCACCTCACAACTGGGGATGTATCAAAATTAGTAATTACTAGTTGGTATTCATGAAAACCAAATTTCCCCACTTTTTATGAAAACGACTTACTGTCATAACTTTATCGGCGTGTACATCAAATTTAATTAAATTATTTCAATTTTTTTTCGAATCATAGTTCAATATCGCATATTTTAGTTATTACTTATTCGAAATAATTGGATCAAGTCAAATTATAGTGCAAAGTGATTTAATTTAATAATTGGCCTTTCAAATTACAGTTTTCCTGAAAAGAAAGTGAGCTCTAGCTAAACTCTAATGATTGAGATATCCAAGACGAGTTCGTTAGTGTTCTCTTTGTTCATTTCATGTTTAATTCCTGTTTAATTCCTGTTTAATGTTTAATTCCTGTTTATCAAGTAAAAATACTTTGACAATTGGGATAGAATAGTAAAAAGTGAGTGCTGTCACGTCGGCCGGGTGGTTTAGTGGTTTTAATACATTTGCTTCTCACGCGGACGACTGGGGTTTGATTCCCAATGGGGACCAATTTGGTATGATGCGGTTCGGCAACCAAACCATGTAATGGTCTGAGCTTCGAAAAAACTTATAAAAAATTACATTTTAAAATTTTCAAAATTTTGTCAAGTCTCAAAAAATGTCTAAGTGAACAATTTTTGAAATATTCTCGAGCCAATACGTAAACATTTTTATAATTTTTGTTAATTAGATAATTAGCTAATTAGTAATTATAAAATTATCTGATTGTCTGACGTGAACATTTTTCGGACAAAAGTTCTTCTCGTCGATAAGATAAACACCCTCGATTAATTTGTAACCTTCTACGATGTTCATAGCTGAAGATATTTGACAAACAAGAAAGGTGGTAAAAAGTGGTAAAAGTAGCAATTATAAGACATGTGGAAAATTATAAGACATGTGGAAAATTTTGGAACAGTTAGTCAGCCTAATAACGTCATAAATCCTTTGGAAGCTTTTTGTGTCCGTAGATCGATTTTTCAGACGATCTGTAGCTGTACTATAGTACTATCTTTGCACTCTGCGCTGCCAATATCCATATCACGCAAAATATAGACCTTATTAGGTAATCGTGACGTCACGTTATCCATGACAGTTGGCACGAGTACTGAATAGACTGTGCAGTGTGCCTGCAGTCACGTCAGGCACGGATTTTTGGCTAGGCACGGCTTTTGAAAAGCCACGCGCGACGTGCCTGAGGAGTTGTCACGTATCCTTGGCACGCCCTATAAATAACACACTACGTACCTATGGTCATTACATCTGACCGCACCATGACAACAGTCATGGTGACAACAGTCATAGTATATATGGTCGGGCCCTTAAATTCTGAGAATAAACTATGGGCGACATTCTTACAATTCCTTTATAGTCAAGTTAAACATACAATTAACAGGTGAGTTTCCAGTCAAACGTGACGTGCAAATAGAGTGGGATCTTGAGTCGACACCTTTAGAAATTAGGACTGATAGTGTGTTGGGGAGTGACGATCAGGTGAATGTGGAATTCTACTCTGCTGAGGATGAGTATGCAGGAGATGTCCAGCTCTTCTTCACCTCTACTCCACAATACGGGCTCGCCTCCTGCACATCCGGGACCTGACTTCCCTGTTAATCCCCCCTCTGCTACTAACAAGGTGTGGCGCATCACTCTAACCAAAACTACAGGTGTCAGAGTAGTGATACACTGTAACGAGGTGGAGGTGCTCAACACAGTGCTCTCTCAATCAACGTGTAGTTGGAAAAGTTGGAGCAGGATCTGGAACACGGAGGTAGCAAAGATAGTGTTCCTTTCCTCCGACACAGCATCTGATTACTACGGAACACAATCACAATTACCAGGTGACTAATAAAAACAAGCATTGGTTTAACAAAGTAACAATAACTTTAATTTATAAATAAACCACCTTGCTGATCTTCTCGTAAGCTCGTGATTACGTGTTTTCTGTCTAAATTTCAAGTGTGTTATTTAACATTATGGTACGGCACAAGCACGTGGTAGTCGAGTGACGTAGTCACGAGACATGCCCCCGTGACACAGCGTACTCTGCTGCAATGGCCATTCACAAGCGTCTCAGAGTAAAACCGGTTTTTCTGAATATTTATGTGAGATTAGATTCACATCCTTATAGTTCTAGAGAACAGCACGGGTCAAGTATGAAGTATCATTTTAAACGTTTTAAAGTAGATCGGAAAGGAACTACTTTCATAAACTAATATATTCAAGTTTTATTTATCAAAACTACCTGGTAAAGCGGATTTAAATAAAGCGCTTTTTTCACTCCTAATAATTAAGGCGACTAATCATTCCTTAAGAACAAGAACCATCAACACACTGTTTGATGCAGGTGTAACGGAAACTGACATAATTAAGAGGACCATACACAGGAGCGCAGTCACGAGACATAAGTGATGAGACATCAAAATAAATGAAAATTCCTGGCACAAAAAGATCAAATAGGACCGGGTCCTTGCACGCTCATCCTCTCAATCTCCTCTCAATAGTTAGTTGCACAAACTAATCATTGAGGTTAAGACCGAGTTGGTTTGTCTATTTCTTGCTTCTCCAATTATCAAATTAGATTATAGCGGTGCTTTATTGAAATAATGATTCCTGGAGGTCCAGTATAAATGTCTTGGGTCGCAGACTGACATTAACCATATAATCGGACCGGGTCCTTGCACGCTCATCCTCTCAATCTCACCTCTAAACTCAATTTAAAGATCTGCCAAAAAATACGTTACTCAATAAGTTGTTTGGAGTATACAAACAACTTATTGAGTAACTAAAAACCGGTTTTACACGTGCCCACAAGTAAGCATCCAATGAAATAGAGGAAATCTTTCACGTGACACGCAAGACTGATCATGCTATAGGCCATGTGGATCGTCTCTGATTGGTCAGCGTTACGGAAGAAAATATAAAAACGTGTTTTTAAAATTGTTAATTAAGTCCAAATTTGGTTTTTTTGGTCGCAAATTGTAGCCTTATCTATCTTGATGTGCTGTACCATAAGTAAGTTGTGGAACAGCTGTCGGAACTCGTGCCTTCGGCACTCGTTGCTCCAGCAGTTCCATAACCTACCTAATATAACACATATATAGGATATGGGATATAGGATAGTTAGCATATTGTTATTTATAACTTAATAAGGTGGTCATAATTTTATCAATTACTGTTCTCCGAATGAGATAGAATCACACTCTTTCAATGAAGGCAGAGTTATAATCATATTGGCGATAGCGGATTACAAAATAGCAAACTATAAGTATAATTTATAAATCTTGTATATTTTCAATTTTGTAGTAGACATGATGGAGACAAGCCATTTTCAGTTACTAAAGGTTGAAACAATTATCAATTGAAAACTGATGTTTTTATAAAATATCTTGAAAATAAGCAGTAATTAGGTATTTTACCAAACAAACTCAAAACTGTTTTGGTTCAAGATTTATTTTGCAGAGTTTACACAGTATAAAAGCATGTGCATTGTGCTTCATTATAGTTTGTTGATGAGGCGTATTTTTAGCGTTAACCCTGGTGACTGAAGGTCTTAAATCATCCATGTCTTTCGGTTAGGCCCATAATTATCACTCCTGTTTTCTCTCCAATGAGCTCCTCCCTCGACAATCGATATCACGTGTTCCTTTCTGCCTCAGCTCGGTGAATTGTCTCCTTCATCTGGTTGATATTCGTTTTCTCGAACATGAGATAGTAATTCCTGTGATTGCTCTGGTCATTTCTCGACAGTTGTTACCAGAAGGACTTTCAGCATCAATGTTCCTGATAAGGCCTATATATAATTTATCGTCTCTACACAGTACACTCTATTTTCCACTTTATGAGTTCCTTCTCTCCTTTTGTCATGATGAAAGCACACCACGTGACCTGTCCCGTAGCTTGTAGGCTGTGAAATAGTTCAATTATTGTCTCGTGGACCAGGATATTTATATCGCCTTCACCCTAGCCACACCTGGCTAGTCGTAAATAGGATCGTAACAGACTTGATCTGTTATACTACATAGAATCGTAAAAATCAAATGTCAAATTTTATCTCAGAACCATAAATAAAAAATGATAATGAGTAAAACACATTGCTTAAATTACTACGACAGTTATCATGGATTAATCTAGATGTTCTGATGCGGTTTCTTAAGACTTGGTGGGTATTTATAACTGCCCATAAATGATGCTCTGCTGTTTTAACTTTATTATTATATCTAAGATAACTTGTTACATCCTACTGTTAAAACAAAATTAAACTTATCATAGGATCCAGTGAATTTAGTTTAGAAAGTTCAATCATTCAGTTCCTGTACAATGCTAGAACGTGTTTCTTGGTTATTATTAATTATATAATTTACAGATTGCAACATAATACTATGACATAATGACATCGTTACATCTGACACTGGAAACACGGATCATACTCGCCAAAGACAATTTTTCAGTCGAGTAGATATACAAAATAAGTTATGATGTTCATCGAAGGGTGGAGGGGGGATTTTCGGTAGTTTCGTGAAAAACTGCCAGGTAGCCAGGACTTTCTATTTTTATTAATGGACATGTTCATTTGAAGTTGAGATTATTTGTACATATACAAAAATATTAACCAAGCATGTTCAGAAGTTCTCAACACAGAAACTTTATTGTTGTTATGCACTATAATGTTACAACTACAAGTTTGCATTTTTTTGAATCTGTTAACTATAGCTGCCTTTACTGGGCCGCGCTCAGCCTGTCATTCCGCCTAATCTCTATTCGTTTATGAAAATGATAGCCTGAGGTCCCCAGGTAGTAGCTGCCTATAGTTAACTGTATAGTATTCCTTATTCTGAAATGTAGTAGGTTCTGGTTACTAATTAGATCAATTTAACAATCATAAAACATCATTGGTTAAAGAGCAGGGATTCGAGTTCGACGGTTATAAGGCAAGATTTGGTCAACTTTGTCGCACACTCTGAATCTGATACCTATTTTCTACTGTGTCCTAAAAACTTTATTATATCAGGCTCCACCTATGAATAGAAGAATCGTCCATCAGGATGATGAATAATTTTTCAGTGCCAGTATTTTGACGGTTGCACTCGATTTTATCTTACCCATTTAATTAAATTTGTTAACATCGAAAGACAAATGAACAGTTTAACGTACGGGAGTCAAGCGAACTAGGATAATCGAATAGTTGTATTTGTAATTACTTGTTTATAGTTCCTAAATATGAATATGAGATTTGTGTCTTTTCGTGGTCTTGCAATAATTAGTCAAAGCCATATAAAATAGATCATGCCGATATCTTTCCAGAATGAAGGTATCTTTTACTAAATTAAATTTCCCCTTCAGAAGAAGATACAAGTGAAGAAGAAAATGAAAGTGAACAGGGAGACAACCAGAACTACTCTGATGCAGCAGCCCTGAAAGTCAGCTTAATTTTCCTCGTCGTTCTCCTGTTTGCTGTTGATATGAGAATCTAAACTTGTTTGTTGTTGTGGACTGGAATGGTTCTACGGTACAAAACAATATATTAACATGGTGTTTTATCGGGATGTGATAGAAAAAATAACAACTTAAAAACCCGGACGAATCTATAAATTTATAACCTATAATTAAACTTTTGATATTTAACATTTTAATATTTTAGGCAACTTTCAATGTTTCAATAAAAAATAAAAGAAAGAGACTGCGATTCAGTAATTATTGATATTCATTGTATGTTTTTTTCAGAATACTTATTATATTTATTGTAATATACATTTTTTTCCCCGATCCATGACTTTTGTGTCAGGACTAAGAACGTGAACAAAGCTTTTTTATTTGGACCAAGTTAAATTGTTATGCATTGTTATGACTACCCAGGAAACCCTACCGGCTGGGGTATATCTCCAAAACTAAAAGTAAAATAGATAGAACCTTCCGGTTTTCAACAAAATGTCCGTCTCGCGTCGTAAATTTAAAGTTGGCTCCCCAGGAGCACAATTTGGGACAACTTAGATTTTGAATTAAACCAAAAAGTTTGATTTTGGGCTAAATAAAATATCACAGCTTTTAAACTTTGCGAAGTAATGTCGTTGTCATGACTACTAGGCTCAATGCAGCGTGCGAAAGGTAAACTTGATGTGACGCGCGACGCCAAACGTGCTGTTGAAAATCTATCACCTCTAGCAAGCCCAGCAGGCGGTAAGGTTTTCTGGGTGTGTGATAGAGCTGAGAGTTTATAGTTCAGCTGCAGAAGAAAGCAGCAGGAAGGGGGGGGGGGGGTGAGAAGGGGGGGGGAGGTGCAGGGAGGTAGGGGGATGTTTTGCGATATAAGAATTATAATTTCGGCGGAAAATGTATGAAGTTTTAAAAGTAGATTTTGAGGCTGAAGATCGCGTTTTTACCTGCCCATCCAGGATCAGGAGTCCCCTTTCATGTTGGCGAAATTCTCTACTTTCTTTTGATATTTTAAAATTGAAATTTGACTTGATTGGTGGAGAGTTATGGTTTGTCAAAATGAACGTTTTAAAATGAAAGCGCAAATTATTTTAAACGCGCGTAGGTTCGGCCCAGTAGTAGAGGCTCTTACGGGCATTGTCTGCTCGATACGCTAGGGACCCCAGATACACCTTACTAGACGTATTTTTGACCGTAGAATCGATTAAAAGTGGTTTTAAGATGATTGGACTGACTTTTTGGGGGTAACATCGCAAAAAACCGATTTTTGGGCAAAAAATAGGCTAAAAAACCATGTTTTTTGATATTTTGAACAAGTTAATTTTGTTGGCATGTCGGCAAAACTTGCATGGAGATAGCTAAAACACAGCCGCATAAGATGGTTTAAAAATTTGAAAAAATCCCTCTATTTTTTGGGGGTAAAAATCCAAAAAAGTGGTAAAAATTTTGACTTTTTTGCTTGAAGTTTGAATAATTTTTTGCAGTTGTATTAAATCAACCCAAAAATAGTCACATCGTGTTTGCCTAAATTTTTCCTTTCCGAGAAGTACCCACTTCATATACTTTATCGAAGTTTGAATATTGTCACTCCGCAAGCGTTTTTGCCAAATTTTCGACGCGCACTACGCGCAAAAGTATTTAGTTGTTATCAATTGGCATCCGCGCGTTCATCATAAATTTCAAACAGCTATAACTCAGCGTGATTATGTCCGTTTTAGCTCATATTTTCACACCAAATAGAAAACAATGTAATCTTATTGCTGACAAAATATGAATATAATTACTTTATTTGCCTTAGAGTAATAGACTGTCAAAGTTTAAAACGCGCATTGGTATAGCACGTGACTAATAAGGCCAAATTTATACTTCTTAACATATTATCGATTCTTAGACATCATACTATTGTGTCCAATTAGCGGTTAGGTCTGTAAACTCGTAGCAGAAAACACGTCTTTTTGCCCGTAAGAGCCTCTACTACAGGAAACCCTACCGGCTGGGGTATATCTCCAAAAGTAAAATAAATAGAACCTTCCGGTTTTCAACAAAATGTCGGTCTCGTAAATTTAAAGTTGGCTCCCCAGGAGCACAATTTGGGACAACTTAGATTTTGAATTAAACCAAAAAGTTTGATTTTGGGCTAAATAAAATATCACAGCTTTTAAACTTTGCGAAGTAATGTCGTTGTCATGACTACTAGGCTCAATGCAGCGTGCGAAAGGTAAACTTGATGTGACGCGCGACGCCAAACGTGCTGTTGAAAATCTATCACCTCTAGCAAGCCCAGCAGGCGGTAAGGTTTTCTGGGAGCTACAAAAGTATTCGACCCAGCAAAAAAAGTTGCGATTGGATCTTATATCTTTTAGTTTTACGGCTTTCGCAGAAAATTGTGTTAAAGTTATTGGCATTGCCGTGCAGTGTTGCCATTATTTTGCTTTATTAAATTATATTAAGTAATGTTATTGTCACAATGCTGGCAAGCATAACCGTTGCCCTTATTCACATAACTATTTACCCCCTATACTATTATATCCCCTTTATTGTTTTCCAGGCATTAAGACTCATCGAAAGTAGTTCAGCAGGTATATTTAAGTTCAAAACATTCTAATTCAATGTTAAAGATGACAGGAATAGGAAATAGTTATGTGGAAGTTTTTAAGAAATTTGCGCAAAATACGCGCCATCGCCAGCATGTTATACGAAATTAGGTAAAAAAACCCAAAATCGCCATATTCAGGTGCCTTAAAAACCATGTTAAAATTGAGTTAGAGATCTGAAACTTTGCAGGGCGTCTAGACCTTGTCCAAATCGACTGTAAAAAAAGTTTCATATTTCAGGAGTATCGGGAAGTGGGTTTTCTGGAACCCCTGTTTGCTGTTTTACAACAGATTGTCGTGAAGTATATAGATAGATAGATAGATGTATATATGTATAGACGCTTTGGCAGTCAATTGTAGCCTACATTTAAGTGTCCGTAGATTCAAAAGTATAAAAGATACAGTCATTTCGAACCACAGGTTTTAAAGATAATTGGGAGTCCCGTGTGATCCAAGTTCTTTTGAAATCTCTGAAACTGTGCGTGCTTGTCAAACTATATATTATATACCACATGCAAAAAGTTACGGTGATTCACTATTGTATGTGCACGCAACGTCCGCTCAAAGTTTGCACGTCGAAAAGGTGAGAATTTTGCTCATTAGTGATTCGAATAATTCTGCGTTTCCCACGATATTTAAATGGCATTATATATGAATTAAATGCCAACTGAATGAGCAAAAAGTGCCATAGTCAGTTTTTTTTTGTCGACAGATAACCTACCTAGCTAAACACAAGAAATGTTTTTGAAGGTTAAATTTCGAAATCGTTGAAATTACCTCCTTAAAGGATATTCATGAATTTCGACTGTGTAAATTAATCCTGACAATATAATCAAAAATAGATGAATATTTAACCAAACCCATAATCATGGGTAGAGTGAAAACCGCTGCCAGTGTCCTCTCTTTTCCAAGAGCTATTACATTCGTAAGGCCGGAATGAATGGGAAAAGCGAGCGACCGATTTTCATTCTCGGATCAATTTGCATTTGCGACGTTTCCTCAATTTAATATCATTTCCTTTGTTTGGAAAAGAGAGACACTGGCAGCGGTTCACTCTATATACCCATGATTATGTGTTTTGGTTAAATTATGAACTCACATTAATATAAGTAATGACAATGTTAACAACTCACATTCTTAGATTTACATACAACATAGAAAATGTTAACGGGTGATACTCGTAAATATCTGTTCATATACATAACAGGACCGTCGACGAAGTCCAACTCGGCGCGCGTCCTGGTAGGTTGTAAACCTACAAAGAAAATGTCGACGTTTCTTTTCTTTTCGTTGATATTATCCCAAGAATTTTGCCTACAGCTTACCTGAGTGGTAAGTGACAAATGGTTTTATTATTAGCTCTTGCCCAATTTGCTAAAGTAATATATTTGATCGCTTCCTCAAATTTATACCAATATGCCAATGCGAGGTGAAATTAAACAAAATGCTATATCATTAGGCAGTAATATAAGTGATAAGGTTTAGTGTGAATATGAAATTTCATCACTCGTGTAGTTGATCGCATTTTATTAAACCAAAAGTTTGTAAATCCTTTTCCAAGCCTATTGAAAATTGTTTCTAAATTTTTAGTAAACATGATATAATTTTTTATATTTAATATGAATAATGTTTCAGTAAATACTCTAGACGTCATTATATCATGTAACATTTTGACATGTGTTTAAAGCTGAACATTTCAATTTGATGACCAACGAAAAGTTGGTGAGATTACTCTTAGCGATGCTTTAGTTAAGTGGGTAGATAATAGAAATGGTTTTATTTAGCTCTCAACCTTAGAAAAACAAATTATATGATCGTCTCTCGCCAAAGAAACTTAAATTATCGTGATGTGGCAATGTTCTGGTGTCACCAATTTGAGAGAAAAACAGAAGCCTCGATTTTTAGGAGTTATAAAGATATAAACTAAACTGGTCCCCATCATATCTCTGCCATGGAAAATAAAAATGTCCATATACATAGGAGTCATGTACTAACTTAAAAAATATCTGCCTCTCGAACACTCGTCAAATGTATCAAAGTTTTGTGCAGTCACACCTTTAATTATTGTAAGCCTTGTATGGGTTTTGCTCAAATCTCATATTGAATCACTTTTTGTAAAACAGAAAAATGGCCTTCGAGCAGTATTCACCGGGTTTCGTCAATTACTGGACAAGGACTTATCCCCCCAGCAAGTACCAAAGTCTGGATTTTATTCACATAAAATATTGACAGTAACTGAGTACACAGTATCATTGTAAATAACGCACTCATTTAATGCATAAATTGAAAAATTTCCTAATCTAGTACCTTTGTCTCTCAAGAAAACAATTCCCCCAAAAGCGGCACCATTATTTAATACTAAGCCGGATTCACTTCTCACTACAGAATGGTCACGAAAAGTATGGTCAACACTCTTACAATAACTCAGTATTTTAAAGGTCCATTATTAAGCAAAAAACCGTTTTTATAATGTTTGCAGCAACTTCCCCGCCTAGTCTATTAAACCTGAACATTTACAAAACTTGTATAAAAACTATGCTCATCCGATCAGCAAAATGAAAACATCGAGAGATGAATGGCCTTTTTCCAATGTTATTTTGTATAACATGACTAAAAAAATCAACGCGTAACATAAACCAAAATGCCGATAATAACCTTGACTCTACATCTAAATTATATGCACACATTTGTTTTTTGTTTGTTTATAGAACCCGTCCCCAATCTCGTATCGGAAAATGACTAAACTCAGGTCTGAGTGTGAATACTGGTGTACCTGCAAGAGTTTCATTAAGCATTTAGAGTTCTGTAAACAGCAGTTACAATTGTGCTAGATTATTTTTAGTATATCCGATTGGTATCAAAATATACTCCACATGCTTCCAAAATTTGTAAAGCCGTATACATACATATCACACTACACCGGAAGCCGACACAGTGCAGATCTCCTCCATACCAGTCGATCTGCGCCGCGTATGTTTAGTTATAACGCGCGGCGCAGACTGAGTAAACCACACGCCGCAATTCCGATCCAGTGCAATGCTACATGTAAGAACTACGGCTTCAATCCCAACTTTCTGCACAATGGTCCTGGAATGTTTTGGAAGGAAAAGAATGAACAAAAAAAAGGGATATATATAAAAAAAAATCAGCGATTTAATGTTGCCTTAGAGGGTAACTTTAATTCCCAGGTTTCAAAATCAAGCTTTTTAAATAAAATAAAACTAAAGTATGTAAACGTCGAACCAAACCGATTATTGAGCGATAATACTGAGTTTATTGATCCTGGGTGCGAGTCATTCAGATTTCCATTTTTCGAATGGTTCATGTCAGTCTTGACCGAAATTGTCTAATGAAGTAAAGCAACAAGCAAACTCTTCCCGTTAATGCTGATATAAGTCGGTCTCAATCCCAAATTATGATGATGACCCAGTGAAAAAGTGCAGAAATCGACCGAAAATAAACAAAAACTAAAAACAGTTAAAAAGGACAAATTCCAAACACAAGGAATAATTAATAACTTAGAGCGGAAATAAGCAATATCTCCAAACGGAGTTTCTGAGAGGTAGAAGGTTCTTTAATTAGAGCGATTATTAAATGAGACCCACTAAAGTACTAAATTAACCGGACTGCTAGCAAGAATCGAGAGTGGAATAAAAATAAAAGCGGAATAAATTTTAAGATAATGAAACAGAAACTGAAAGCAAAAATATATACCGTTCTAGAATGCTTCGCAAACTATTGCTCCTTTGTAAAGCACGTGTTGTAAGTGTAGTAAAAAGATAAAATAATAAAGCTATAAAAATGACGAGCGTTGAAATCGAGAGGGGGAGACAGTGAGTTCTTAATTAATAAACTTAGAGCGTAATAAGGAATATAATATCTCCAAACGGAGTTTTCTGAGAGGGTGAAGGTTCTTTAGATTAGAGCTAATGATAAAATGAACCCACTAAAGGTACTAAATTAACCGGACTGCTATCAATAGAATCGAGAGTGGAAATAAAAATAAAAGCGGAATAAATTTAAGATCATCACACATTGATGCATCAACTCAATATACGTCGCAATTTCATAAATTACACTGCAACATTGACTTTTTTATTATCGCCGCGTATTTCAAACAAGTACAAATTCTACAAATTTTGAAGTGCTCATCTTTTTTTTACTTTTTAATCTTTTACCTATTAACCCATTGAAAATAAAAACCTTTAAGGTTATAAACAATCCTTGCATACTTACCGGTAGAGTCCTAAAATTGAATAGTTTTTTGAGATTTCCTTTACATTATATTTATGCATGTGCCCCACGGTATGAATTTCTTATTACCATTGATATTATATTATTTTTTGAGTAAACATTGTCTGTACCACGGCCTAAAAAAAAACACCATCGAAGAAGCGAACACTCCCGCTCTTTTTAAGATAAAGAGGAAAAGTTACGCTGCTAAATTTCGCTGTATAGACCTTGATATAGAGACCAATCTTCTCACGATCTCCTGACCAAGTACCTTTGGATAAAGTTCAAGCTTGATCAGGTTGCGGTGTGTCGAGGAAGTAAGATCCACTAGGGTGGAAGAAAGGAAACTTTAAAGCCTTAAGAACCAGGCCTTGCACAGAGGTTGAACTGCTCCCATCTTGTAATGGTCAATATTGTGACTCCTTCCTCCTTGACAGCTTATAGAGAGGGTGCTGCCACCTGAAAACATTCCTCATTTCTCAGAACTGTACATATGGCGACAAACCGTTAGACTACAGATAATGATCATATAACATGGAAATACTTGAGATTGCTATATCGAGAAAGAATAATGCTGAAAGTAATAGAGTATAAACGAGGAATACTTTTTCATGTTTCAGTGACCAAATGACGCCCCTACTAGTACTACATCAAACATTTATAACAAATAACATCGAACGTTACCGATAACCAACAACAGACTTCTAAAGATAAACCAGACTCATCTCCTATTAATATGAATACTTTTTTAGTATCAAGCGACTACGAAGCGGTGACAATGGAAGCAGCAAGGAAGGAAGCAGTGTTCCAAATAAACGAACAAAAATGACAATTCAAAAATTTCCCCCGCCCCTACTATTACCCTGACCTAGCCCCTAAAATTGTCGTTATTACTTAACTCAGATATCATGTCTTTAGCACATAGTACTTACCTATAAATGTATAGTCACTACATAATAATATATAATTATAATACTAGATATCTTAAATGTAATTATACCATACAGGGGCGCGGCGGCGCTCGGGCGCTCAGCACTGTCATTTACAGTTATTTATGCGGCATTATGTGGACTTATAATCAATTGTGGGGGATTTCCAAAATCCATTAAGGACTTTTGTACCACGTCGTGACGCATACAAATAAATACCATAATAGCTAAAAAGGTCCACATAATGCCGCAAACATAACTTTTAAAATGACTCGTCCAGATCCATCTTTAAAATCCTTAAATTGGACACTACTCACTAGCTGAACTAGCTCTTAATTATCGATAAAAAATCTGTGTATCTGACTTCCAGCTCGCCATTTTTGAATTCAAGCAAATCAGGATATCCAAACGGTGTAGGAAGTTCATTCGTTAAAAACTGGTGTCAAGATATCATAGGCCCCTAAAATGACTTGTCCATATCAGTTTAACCTTAAATTAGACAGAACTCGTTGCTGAATACAATACCTTCTGAGTAAAAGGCTGTCATTAAACTTAATTGGATGATTGACCCCCAGCTGCAGTTTTTTGGAAATTCCAGATAATTTATGATATTCAGGGCTGTAGAATATTCTTTGTAAGACAGAACGTCCCCGTTAACAATATTTACATTGGCCCGAAAATGGCTCTTCCAGATCCAGTCCTCAATCATAAATTGGGCACAACTTACTAGCTTTTTGAAACTGTCATTAAATCTGTATGATGACCTCCAGCTGAAGTTTTTTGAATTGCAGATAATTGAAGATATCCAGGGCCTTCCAGGGGTTGGTGGAATTTTCTGCAAACGACCAAATCCCGTTGGAAAAAGCCAAAAACCGTAATTTAATTGCATATGGCAATTTGATTCCAGTGACCCTTGAGCTATTAAAGTTACAGGTTTTCTAGCTCACTTCCAATGACCCGAGATTAAAATCCAGGACAAGCCTGGACCTCAGATCTATAGTCGACAATTTAATCCTGATCTTTATTCGACAAGTGAGCCCTAGTTCACTGTAAAGTAAGGTAAGCCAGTAATCCACAGCCATTAGTAATGCGAACCGAGACCTGAACGTTTATTTCAACTCACGAATTTTCAGACGCCCTAAATTAAGCTATACACATATTCTCCTTTCCTGTATCACCAACGTTTTAATTCCCATAATTAATAAATGTAGGATGCCTCATGGCTCATCTACCAGTTAACCTCCGACTATAGCTGACAGCGGTGGCGCTAAAGAAAGACGAAAGGACCGAACATATAAGAGTTTGTGACGGTATCGTGGTCACATTCACCACGGTCATCTAGGTCACTCTTACTGTAGGGGCGACTGAGCGCAGACGCTCAGCGCGCTTGTCAGAAAGTTTCGTGAGAAAATAACTTAAATGGGATACCTGTTATTGAACAAAGCTTTGGAATTCACGTATACAAACAAAATAGTTTACCAAACAAGCAAACTGCAAAAGCGCATCAACTATTATATGTTACAGATATTATGATCATTGAAGACTAAGTGGTGTTATTCCTAAACAGATTTACGTAACGACCGATTTGATGTTTCCTCGCCGCACTTACCACACTACACACTTACACAGTTACACTGTAAGTTACGACGTTACGTTATCACTATCAACATATAAAAAGGGACACCACGTTTATTTGCCGCGATAAAATTAAAAATTAGCCGGCAGTTTGAAATCAGGACAGCTTTGATTTCTTAATTATGACTGGCTACAAAATGAACAGATTATACTGAACGTTAGTAAAGATTTTTAGAGAAAGCCTTTAAGAACTTAAAATCACATATGTATATCATTGCAGCCCTGCTAGTTTTATGAGCAGTACCGGCAGCACAAACGTATTTTACAAAATTTCGTGCAAGAACATTCAGAGTTTCAACGAAAAAGTAAACTAACTATGAGTACAAAAATTGGGTTCTTCGCCGCTGCCGTTTACAAATTAAACGTGAAAATACGGGTCAACGAAACAGCAGAATAAAGATTCTAAATAGTTGATGAATTTGTTGATAACCGCTAACAAGCTTTAAAACTGGCTGAAACTAAGTTCAGCAGATAGCGTTAGTCGCCCTTTTTCAAATAACAGAAATTTGACCAATTGTGTAGTTATTAAATTCAGAGCCGACCTCATCATGTCCTCACTCTCCAGTCTCTAGCTACCCACAGTGGCGACTTGCATCAATAAAAATATGGTTTAAGCAGCAATGGAGAACAGTTTATTTTAATGAGTTCAATAAAAATTCGCATTACCAAATCCAGGCCTTATAGTTGTGCAATTCGTTGTATAAGGGTTTTTAATATTAACCAAGACCAAGAAAAAAATAAACTATACGCCATCGAATTGTAAAATTAAATTATTCTGAATCAATAACATAAAATCGGTAAGCTATTAAACATTAGTATGTCTATAAGAATCAGTAACTGTAAAGATCTTGACCAAAACCCATAATCATGGGTACAGTGAAACCCTGCCATGTCCTCTCTTTCCAAACAAAAGAAATGAATTAATTTAAGAACCGGCCGCAAATGCAAATTGATACCGAGAATGAAATTCGGTCGCTCGTCTTTTTCCCATTCAATACGCTTTATTTCAATACGTAATCCTTATGGGTTTTTGGTCAAATTACATATAAATGTTTCTAAGATCGTTTGTTGTACGTGATTTTTTTCGAGGGGTATGGATTCTGTTAAATTCAGATTAAAACTGCGAATTTGTTGATAAATACTGCTGAACTGCACTGGAAAATTAGATTAACTAGCAGAATGATAATATCAGCAGACTTACAGTTACAATTATATAGGTAGGCAGATTTTAGGTGACGCTGGCATCGGCCAGTCCCTGAGCACGCGCTCTTTTCAAGCTTCCTGAACACGAGCAAGCATATAGATTATATATAAGCAAGCTACCCAGGAAACCTTACCGGCTGGTGCCAAAACCTTTTTTTTTTTTTTTTCGAAAGTAAAAGAATACTGGGATAAGACTTCCGGTTTCTTGCAAAATGTTCACGCCTCGTCAAAATAAGCCGAAAGCCCGCACTATGAATATGATAAACTATAACGCGGCTGTTGTGCTTGCCAGCACTGAGATTTCAATAAATTAGATTGATTATCCTAACGAAAAAAATGTCTATTGACTGTAAATTTAAATCAAAAAGTGCAGGGATGTTAACTCGTCCAGTCGAGCAGACAAATCTTAAACTTGAAAGTCGATCATGATCATGTTAACTTCTTAAAGTTAATGTACAGCTTTGACGTACAGAGTTGACATGTGAACTCTACCCTAAGTCTACCCTTTCTTGTCATAACGTTGTATGACCCGCCGCGCAGAGTGCGCGGCTTCCCCTGTATCGTAAGAAACTCTACAGTGGAAAAACACATTGGGCATTGGGGGTCCGACCGTGGATACAACCATTACTAGTCAATAAATTCTACTGATAACTGATGATCATTACTACTTGAACTTAAGTTGATAAAGTCTCCTCAATCATTCGAGTGCCTGCACCAAGGAATTGCCGCTTATGTCGTATCACATCTCTCCCAGTGCTTTCGGTTTCCTGCCAACTCTCGGACCTTATCAAATACAATGTCTGGATCTCCTGTGTCTATTAACTCTGGCGTCTTTCTAGGACACAGGTGCGCATTTCTTTCTTGGCCGCCCTCGTGATTCTTCGGCCGTGACAGTGTCGCAATCAAATAGATACTTTTGGTAGCCTGGTGTCAGGCATTCTAGAAACATTTCACAAATCAACCAGCGAAGACGTTGGGCATAATCGGGGCCCTCTATACACAGAGACAATTGTGCAAAGAAACTGCTGCTACTGCTGCTCACTCTGTTGCTCACTGCGGCTCACTGCTGCTCACTGCTGCCACTGCTGCTCACGCTGCTCACTTGCTGCTCACTGCTGCTCACTGCTGCTCACGCTGCTCACTGCGCTCACTGCTGCTCACTGCTGCTCACTGCTTCTCACTGCTGCTCAACTTGCTGCTCACTGCTGCTCACTGTGGCTCACTGCCTGCTCACTTGCTGCTCACTGCTCAACTGTTGCTAACTGTTGCTCCACTGCTGCAAAATTTATTTAAAAACAATAGAGGGGTGCGAGAAGCAGCACAGGTGACATAGAACCATAATTAGCCGTTGCAGTTATATCAAGAGTGCTGGCAAGCACGAGCGTTGTCTTTATGGGGGTATACTATTATCCCCCCCGTTTACTATTAGAACCCCCTTTACTAAAATACCCCCCCTTTAACTATTATCCCCTTTACTATTATACCCCCTTTGGGTTATAAAAGTAAAGGGGGTATCATAGTAAAGCGTGCCTCCGGCCGAGTTTTTTCAGGCATTATACTTTATTTGTAGTTCAAAACATCTAATTGATGTCAAAGATACAGGAAATAGAAATAGTTATGTGGTAATTTTTAAGACATTTTTGCATAAAATACTGCCAGCACTGTATACGAAATTCGGTAAAAAACCCAAAATCGCCATATTCAGGTATTAAAAAAACCATGTTAAAATTTGAGTTAGAGATCTGAAACTTTGCAGGGTGTCTAACGTTGACCAAATCGACTGCAAAACAGTTTCAAGTTTCAGGGCATCGGGAAAATATTTTCTAGAAACCCGCTGTTGTACGACAGATTGTCGTGGACATATACTACAGATATACAGATGTTGACCAAAACCCATAATCATGGGTAGAGGTACCGCATGCCATTGTCTCTCTTTTCCAAACAAAAGGAAATGATATTAATTTGAGGACCTCCGCTAATGCCAAATTATACCGATATGAAATCGGTCGCTCGCTTTTTCCATTCGATCACGGCTTACAATTTTAATACTATAATACCTCCGCCACTGAGTGCTGCGCGCTATAATTTTCCCGACCAAGCTTGCTGGAGGGGAATTGCGGGCACAAAGTTGCGGAGGTATTATATTTTATAATACGTTCCGGTTCCGATTGCAGAAGGGGTGTAATCCGATACGTGGCGCATCATACACTATAGTGTCTAATATATAGAACGCCAGTGTTATTTGTTTTGAAACTTGCCGCCAGACCAGTCTGAGTCTGGGCGATAAAAACCTCCAGCTTCTCTTGCGGGAAAAATGAGCAAATTATCAGCCCTTCGGTGTCCCCGAGTTTAGTGGATATAATTCCCGAAGGTATTATAATATAAAGCTTTATTGAATTGGAAAAGCGAGCGACCGATTTCTTTCTCGGATCAATTTGCATTTTCGGACGGTTTATTCAAATTAATATCATTTCCGTTTGTTTGGACAAGAGAGACACTGGCAGCGGTACACCTCTACCCATGATTATGGTTTTTTGGTCAAATATCATCTCTTTTGATTATAATGTCAGGATAATTTACAAAGCCGAAATGTAACACATCATAACTTCATTAATATTATATTATTAATTAGAAGGAAATTTTCACATCGATTTCGAATTTTACCTGACTGAAAGACACTTTTTACTCATTCAAGTTGGCATTAAATTCATAAATAATTGCCATTTAAATATCGTGGGAAAGCAGAATTTTTCGAATCACGAATAGCAAAATTCTCTCTCTACCTTTCGCACGTCAAACTTTGAGCGGACGGTTGCGTGCGGCATACAATATTGAATCACCGTAAATTTTTTGCATAGCAGTAATTTTTATATAGTTTAAATAAGCATAGCAAAGTTTCAGAAGATTTCATATAGAACTTGGATCCACAACGGGACCTTTCCAAAGTTGAAAAAAAGTGAAAACAGCAATTTTCAGTAATTTTAGAGCAATTTTCTATCAAATGGGCGTGTCCCGACGTGTGCACACTTTTTGAATTTCAACTTAAACAGCCTATAACACAATTTAGACCTTTAGAAAGCAAAATTGAGCTCCAACAACCCAAGGGATGGCCCAGAAACCAGAGAATACAATTCACAACTTTTTGTGTTTTTATAAAATTATTCTTCAAAAAGCACGTAATACTTCAAATACGGAAATAGCTTTATGAATGAGCAAAGTAAAAAACTTTTTCCGGTAGATTTTCAAATGCTTGAACAATTATCTAAGATGAAAATGTCCCAGATTTTTGAATAAATTAACTGCTTAATGGTTAAAATCGATTGAAAAGTTGTTACTTTGTCCAAAAATCAAGTTTTATAAAAACTTAATTTGATGACCGTCATCAAGGTGATGATGATGAAGATAAATTATTTTTTGATATAAAATGTACACTAAAAGTATAAACAAATTCTTCAAAACCTGTGGTTTCGAAATGACGTATCTTTTATTACTTTTGAATCTACGGACACTTAAATGTAGGCGAAATTTGACTGCAAAGTGACTGCAGAAAGCGTCTATACTATACTTCAACGACAATCTGTTGTAAAACAGGGGTCCCGAAAACCCACTTCCCGATACTCCTAAACATGAAATTTTTTTTACAGTCGATTTTGGACAGGTCTAGACGCCCTGCAACGTTCAGATCCTCTTACTCAATTTTAACATGGTTTTTAGGCCAACCTGAATAGGCGATTTTGGGTTTTTACCTAATTTCTAAAAAACATGCTGGCGCGTATTTTGCGCAAATGTTCTTAAAAACCTCCACATAACTCATTCTTATTCCCTGTCATCTTAACTTTGAATAGAATGTTTTGAACTTAAATATAGTACCTGCTGAACTACTTTCGATGAGTCATAATTGCCTGGAAAACAATACAGGGGATATAATAGTAATAGGGGTAATAGTATTGTGAATATAAGTGCGGACGGTAATGCTTGCCCGCATTGAGATATATTATAATCATGGATAGACGCTTTGCCCAGTCCAATTATAGGCTTATATTCAGGGTCTGTAAGATTCAGAAGCTTGTAACAAGAGTCACAGCATTCTCGACCATGCGGAGGAGAGGTCTTGAAGTAAGTGTTAGACTTCAGTTTACAATATAATAAAATTTAAATCTAACGTCATCATCACGCACTTGATGACGCAACAAGTTAACCAATTTTTAAAACGTGATTTTTGACAAATAGTCACGTTTTTAAAAATCGCTTTTACACCATTAAGGATTAATTTTATTCAAATCTGAGGCATTTTTTCGTAGATAATTGTTCAAGCATTCTGAAAATCTACCCAGAAAGTTTTCCTACCTTGCTCCTTCATAGAGATATTCACTTTTGAAGTTATGGCATTTTTTGAAGAATTATTTTAAAAAAAAATCAATTTTGGCGATTTAGTATTCTCTGTGTTGGGCCATCCCTTGGTTGTGGGCTCAGTTCTGCTTCCTATAGTCTATATTGGGTGCATTATGGCTAGTTTTAAAGTTGAAAAACAAAAATTTGGCACACGTGGGGACACGCCCAAATAGAATAAAATTGCTAAAATCCCAAAAAATGCTATTTTTCCGCGATTTTAATCCACTTTGTAGTCTCGCTTTGATCCAAGTTCTTTTTGACCTCCTCTAAAACTTTGTATGCGTAAAAAGTTATACATAAATACGAATATGCCAAAATTTTAATAGGTGATTCAATTGGATGCGCACAGCAAAGTCCGCTCAAAGTTGCACTACGAAATGGAGACTTCGCTCAATTCCTCGATTCAATTAGTTTTCTTCCTGCTTTCACAAGACAAGTTAAATGGAGTGTATGAATGCAATAACCACTTAATTGAGTATAAAGAGCATAACCCAGTCAGTGATAAAGATATGGTGACTTCTGCAACGCAAGAAATGTTTTAATAGGTAAAATTTCGAAATCGTAGAAATGACCTCGCTATTGACTGAAAGTTGCCTCAGTAAATTACACATATGACTTAAATCATAATTACGAATATTAGAACATTGATGCTCATGTAACGTCCGCTTTAAAGTACACACTGAGAAACGGGAAAAATTCACGTATTCGATATAATACTAATACCTTTGTTAAAAGAGTACTTAGCTAGGCATTGGTGGCTTAGAATCCATAATATTAATGTTAGTTATGCCTGCAGTCCCACGTAATTGCAATGCTTTTGATGTCCCCGCCCAGTGCGTAAAAATTAAATCTTGTTGGATTAGCTTTTTTATAGTATCTGCAATGGTCATGTTATGACGTAACTCTTACGTCGAGACTGGGTGATTTCCAGCGTGGTTTAATTCACAAACGCCTATATCTAGTAGTCCAAAATATTCCTGCGAAATTAATTTATTATCAGTGTCGGCTACCATGAAAGGTGAATAATTTTTTTCTCCCCCGGCAACCCTGCGGCTTATACTTTAAAATTTTCGGCTGGACGTCAATGCACGGTGCCCACCCTAAACCTGCACCGTGCTGATAACGAGTACCAGCTGCTACAATATATTGTATAGAAAACCGACATTTTATAGGATGTTCCTTTCGAATTGGCCTTTGAAACCCTAATTTTAAATTACGTATTGAAATTTTGAGATTCCTGTGAGAAATGTGTTTGAAATGACACCTCTGTTCATTAGTGTTGGCATCGCTTTTGCTGAAATTGATCCCTTTCTTTTGTTCGTGCGACATGTTTTTTGTGATAGCACTTTGTAATTTACATTTAAAATATTAATCAGCAGCCGATTTGGCCTCCATACACTTAGTTCAAATATTTATAAGATGTTGTCTATTGTCCGTTCATAATAGGTTCGTTTAGCTTTCAGTAACAAGATTGAACATTCTAAACCAATACTCGATGCAAGTAAATATTTAGTTGCCAACATGCAAGACCTAAAGCTTTGCTCACGAATGCGTGGTCATAGATCGACTTGAAAAACAGTATGTCCAAGAACACTAATATAATTTTTAACAAAACCCAAACATTGGGTAGATTGAGCGTTGGCAATGTGTGTGCATGCAGGGCAAAACTAAATTGTGATAAGTAACTTAATTATATTTCGTTAAAATCAGTTCCACGATACAATGTAAAATAAATAACTCTTAGACCAAATTACATAGATAGTTAATAATACGAATAGAAGATTGATATAAATATGTGACCGTTCTTGTCCCGTCACAAGCGCTCGCTTGCTTTGAACCTCATGTCACCAACTTATGAATTAAACGTCAGCCTAGCCCGATCAATAATTATGAAAAGAATCAAATTTACAAGTCAATTGCTAACATAAAAAAGACCGTGAAATAGCCGGATCTGAATATATTTATTAGTCCACATTATATCGTTCTGTTCCCAGGTCAAATTTGTATAGATCCAGTTTATTGCCACAAGGCTGTTATCATTTCCTGATAACACCTTTTCCTTGTGCAATAAACGGGTCAATACAAATTTTGTTTTAAGTATAGTAAGCAAATACCAATCATCATAATTTAAATAACATTTTGTTTATTCATGTGTAACACTGATTTATCATTTATAGCTACGCTAACCTATATTTGGTGTTCTGGTTTAAATAAATTAAAGTCCGGCCTTCATAAACTCAAAAGTGCATGCAGAACGATTCAAAATGGACGTTATAATAGCTAACTAAGCTTTAAGTTTAGATACAAAATATCATACCCGATTTTGTATGCCAATGATCATTGTGCAGTACATAAACTCTTTTAGTTCCTTTGGTGCCCAGTAACAATTGGTTTCACTAACTTAGTTTATAACTTTATGCAGTCAGTCTAAACTCTAGGGAAGTCTAAACTATAAGCTTTAAAGTAACTCTCAATCATCGCTTTTTTTTGAAATCGGGAATAGAATTAATTTGATTGTGATTTATAATGACAAAAATAGTTTTAATTTTATTTTGTAACGTTTAGACAAATACACACATTTTCTATGAACATAGTTAAATTTGTAAACCGTTCGGATTAAATTTTTACTACTAGTACTATACTACAACAACAAATTTTTAATTTGCTGTAAAAATACCACTTCTTTCAAATCGAATAAATTTTCGTGAGTGATTTGGTGACATGACGGTCAAAGCAAGCGAGCGCTGTGACGGGACAAGAACGGTCACTTTTTTATATCACATCTTCTATTCGTTTTATTAACTATCTATGTAATTTGTATAAAGAGTTACTTTATTTTACATTGTATCGTGGAACTAGAGTTATAACGAATATAATTAAGTTACTTGATCACAATTTAGTTTTGCCCTGCATGCACACACATTGACAACGCTCAATCCTACCCAATGTTTGGGTTTTGGTTAAAATTACTATTAGTGTTATTGGACATACTTGTTTTTCAAGTCGATCTGACCAAGCATTCGTGAGCAAAGCTTTAGGTCTTGACATGTTGGCAACTTAATATTTACTGCATAGATTATTGGTTATAGAATCGTTCAATCTTGTTACTGAAAGCTAACGCTACCTATTATGAACGACAATAGACAACATCTTATAAATATTGAACTAAGTGTATGGAGGCAAATCGGCTGATATTATTATTTCTAAATGTAAATACAAAGTGCTATCACAAAAAACATGTCGCACGATCAAAGCAAGGGATCAATTCAAGCAAAGCGATGCCAACACTAATTGAACAGAGGTGTCATCTTCAACACATTTCTCACAGGAATCTCAAAATTTCAATACGTAATTTAAAATAGTAGGGTTTCAAAGGCAATTCGAAGGAACATCTATAAAATGTTCGGTTTTCTATACCATATACTTGTAGCAGCTTGGTACCTCGTTATCAGCACGGTGCACGGTTCAGGTGGGCACCGTGCATTGACGTCAGCGAAAATTTTAAAGTATAAGCCGCAGGTTACCGGGGAGATAAAAATTATTCACCTTTCATGGTAGCCGACCACTGATAATAAATTAAATTTTCGCAGGAATATTTTGGACTGCTAGATATAGGCGTTTGTGAATTAAACACGCTGGAAATCAACCCAGTCTCGACGTACGAGTTACGTCATAACCATGACCATTGCAGATACTATTAAAAAAGCTAATTCCAACAGACTTTAATTTTTACGCACTGGGCGGGGACATCAAAAGCATGGCAATTACGTGGACTGCAGGCATAAATACATTAATATTATGGATTCTAAGCCCACCAATGCCTAGCAAATGTCACTCTTTTAACAAAGGTAGTATTATATCGAATACGTGAAATTTTCCCGTTTCTCACGTGTGTACTTTAAGCGGACGTTACATGAGCATCAAATGTTCTAATATCGTATTTATGATTTAAGTCATATTTGTAATATACTGAGAAACTTTCATTCAATAGCGAGGTAATTTCTACGATTTCGAAATTTTACCTATTAAAACATTTCCTTGTGTTGCAGAAGTCACCATATTCTTTATCACTGACTGGATATGCTCTTTATACTCAATTAAGTTGGTATTGCATTCATACACTCCATTTAACTGTCTTGTGAAAGCAGAAACTAATTGAAATCGAGAATGAGCGAAGTTCTCACCTTTCGTACGTGCAAACTTTGAGCGGACTTTGCGTGCGCATCCAATATTGAATCACCGTAAAATTTTGCATATTCGTATTTTATGTATAACTTAATTTAAGCATACAAAGTTTTAGAGGAGTTCAAAAAGAACTTGGATCACAGCGAGACTTCAAAGTGGATAAAAATCGCGAAAATAGCATTTTTTGGAGATTTTAGCAATTTTATATCAATTTGGGCGTGTCCCCACGTGTGCAAATTTTTGATTTTCAACTTTAAAACTAGCCTAATGCACAATATAGACCTATAGGAAGCAGAACTGAGCTCCACAACCCAAGGGATGGCCCAACACCAGAGAATACTAAATCGCAAAATTGATGTTTTTTTAAAATAATTCTTCAAAAAAGCAATAACTTCAATAGTGAATATCTCTATGAAGGAGCAAGGTAGGAAAACTTTCGGGTAGATTTTCAGAATGCTTGAACAATTATCTACGATAAAAATGTCCTCAGATTTTGAATAAAATTACTCCTTAATGGTGTAAAATCGATTTTAAAAGTGACTACTTTGTCAAAAATCAAGTTTTTAAAATGGTTAACTTGATGACGTCATCAAGTGGTGATGATGACGTTAGTTTAAATTTTAATATAATGTAAACTGAAGTCTAAACAATTATCTTCAAGACCTGTGGTCCGAGATGGCTGTATCTTTAAAGCTTCTGAATCTACAGACACCTGAATATAGCCTATAATTGACTGGCAAAGCGTCTATCCCTGAATATAATATATCACAATGCTGGCAAGCATTACCGTCGCCCTTATATTCACAATACTATTTACCCCCTATACTAGTATATCCCCTTTATTGTTTTCCAGGCATTAAGACTCATCGAAAGTAGTTCAGCAGGTACCTATATTTAAGTTCAAAACATTCTAATTCAATGTTAAAGATGACAGGAATAAGAAATAGTTATGTGGAGGTTTTTAAGAAATTTGCGCAAAATACGCGCCAGCATGTTATACGAAATTAGGTAAAAAACCCAAAATCGCCATATTCAGGTGCCTTAAAAACCATGTTAAAATTGAGTAAGAGATCTGAAACTTTGCAGGGCGTCTAGACCTTGTCCAAATCGACTGTAAAAAAAATTTCATGTTTCAGGAGTATCGGGAAGTGGGTTTTCTGGAACCCCTGTTTTACAACAGATTGTCGTGAAGTATAGTATAGACGCTTTTGCAGTCAATTTGCAGTCAATTGTAGCCTACATTTAAGTGTCCGTAGATTCAAAAGTATAAAAGATACAGTCATTTCGAACCACAGGTTTTGAAGATAATTGTTTATACTTTAGTTTACATTATATCAAAAAATAATTTATCTTCATCATCATCACTTGATGACGTCATCAAATTAAGTGTTTTAAAACTTGATTTTTGACAAAGTAACAACTTTTCAAATCGATTTTAAACCATTAAGGAGTAATTTTATTCAAAATCTGAGGACATTTTCATCTTAGATAATTGTTCAAGCATTCTGAAAATCTACCGGAAAAGTTTCTTACTTTGCTCCTTCATAAAGATATTCGCTATTGAAGTAAGTGCTTTTTTGAAGAATAATTTTATAAAAACACAAAAGTTGTGAATTAGTATTCTCTGGTGTTGGGCCATCCCTTGGGTTGTGGAGCTCAATTTTGCTTTCTAAAGGTCTAAATTGTGTTATAGGCTAGTTTTAAAGTTGAAATTCAAAAAGTTGCACACGTCGGGACACGCCCAATTTGATAGAAAATTGCTAAAATTACTGAAAATTGCTGTTTTCACCATTTTTATCAACTTTGGAGTCCCGTTGTGATCCAAGTTCTATATGAAATCTTCTGAAACTTTGCATGCTTATTAAACTATATATAAAATACTGCTATGCAAAAATTTACGGTGATTCAATATTGTATCCGCACGCAACGTCCGCTCAAAGTTTGCACGTGCGAAAGGTGAGAATTTTGCTCATTCGTGATTTCGAATAAATTCTGCTTTCCCACGATATTTAAATGGCATTATATATGAATTTAATGCCAACTTGAATGAGTAAAAAGTGCCATATTCAGTCAGGTAAAATTTCGAAATCGATGAAATTACCTTCTAATTATTAATATAAATATTAATGAAGTTATGAGTTTACATTTCGGCTTTGTAAATTATCCTGACATTATAATCAAAAAGAGATGATATTTGACCAAAACCCATAATCATGGGTAGAGTGTACCGCTGCCAGTGTCTCTCTTTTCCAAACAAAAGGAAATGATATTAATTTGAATAACCGTCCGAAAATGCAAATTGATACCGAGAATGAAATCGGTCGCTCGCTTTTTCCAATCAATAAGCTTTATATTATAATACCTTCCGGGAATTATATCCACTAAAACTCGGGGACACCGAGGGCTGATAATTTGCTCATTTTTCCCGCAAGAGAAGCGAGGGTATTATCAGCCCAGACTCAGACTGGCTGGCGGCAAGTTTCAAAACAAATAACACTGGCGTTCTATATATTAGACACTATATTGTATGATGCGCACGTATCGGATTACACCCCTTCTGCAATCGGAACCGGAACGTATTATAAAATATAATACCTCCGCAACTTCGTGCCCGCAAATTCCCTCCAGCAAGCTGTCGGGAATTATAGCGCGCAGCACTCAGTGGCGGAGGTATTATAGTATTATAATTCGTAAGCCGTGATCGAATGGAAAAAGCGAGCGACCGATTTCATTCTCGGTATCAATTTGCATTAGCGGACGGTTCCTCAAATTAATATCATTTCCTTTTGTTTGGAAAAGAGAGACACTGGCAGCGGTACACTCTACCCATGATTATGGGTTTTGGTCAAATCTGTATATCTGTATGTATATGTCACGACAATCTGTCGTAAAACAGGGGTTCTAGAAAACCTATTTCCCGATGCCCCTGAAACTTGAAACTTTTTTTGCAGTCGATTTGGTCAACGTCTAGACACCCTGCAAAGTTTCAGATCTCTAACTCAATTTTAACATGGTTTTTATAATACCTGAATATGGCGATTTTGGGTTTTTTACCGAATTTCGTATAACAGTGCTGGCGCGTATTTTATGCAAATTTCTTAAAAATCTCCACATAACTATTTCTTATTCCTGTCATCTTTGACATCAAATTAGAATGTTTTGAACTAAAAATAAAGTATAAATGCCTGAAAAACTCCGGCCGGAGTGCACGCTTTACTATTATACCCCCTTTACTATTATACCCCCAAAGGGGGTATAATAGTAAAGGGGGTATAATAGTAAAGGGGGTATTTTAGTAAAGGGGGTATAATAGTAAAGGGGGTACATAGTATACCCCCAATAAAGACAACGCTCGTGCTTGCCAGCACTGTGATATACTGCAACGGCTAATTATGGTTCTTTGTCACCCTGTGCTGCTTCTCGCACCCCTCTATTGTTTTTAAATAATTGCAGCAGTGAGCAACAGTTAGCAACAGTTAGCAGCAGTGAGCAGCAGTGAGCAGCAGTGAGCAGCAGTGAGCAGCAGTGAGCAGCAGTGAGCAGCAGTGAGCAGCAGTGAGCAGCAGTGAGCAGCAGTGAGCAGCAGTGAGCAGCAGTGAGCAGCAGTGAGCAGCAGTGAGCAGCAGTGAGCAGCAGTGAGCAGCAGTGAGCAGCAGTGAGCAGCAGTGAGCAGCAGTGAGCAGCAGTGAGCAGCAGTTAGCAGCAGTTTCTTTGCACTATAGTCCTCCTGTGTATAGAGGGCCCCCGATTATGCCAACCGTCTTCGCTGGTTTGGACATGTTTCTAGAATGCCGGACACCAGGCTACCAAAGTATCTATTTGATTGGACACCTGCTCACGGCCGAAGATCACGTGGGCGGCCAAGAAAGAACTGGCGAACCTGTGTCCTAGAAGACGCAGTAATATTCACAGGAGATCCAGACATTGTATTTGATAAGGTCCGAGAGTTGGCAGGAAACCGAAAGCACTGGAGAGAGATGATACGACATAAGCGGCAATTCCTTGGTGCAGGCCACTCGAATGATTGAGGAGACCTTATCAACTTCAAGTATCAAGTAAGTAAAGATCCATCAGTTATCAGTAGAATTTAATTGACCTAGTAATGGGTTGTATCACGTCGTGACCCCCAATGCCCAATGTCGTTTTCACACTGTAGAGTTTCTACGATACAGGGGAAGCCGCGCACTCGTGCGCGGCGGGTCATACAACGTATGACAAGAAATGGGCTAGACTTAGGGTAGAGTTCACATGTCAACTCTGTACGTCAAAGCTGTACATTAACTTTAAGAAGTTAACATGATCATGATCGACTTTAAGTTTAAGATTTGTCTGCTCGACTGGAAGAGTACATCCCTGCACTTTTGATTTAAATTTACAAGTCAATAGACATTTTTTCGTAGGATAATCAATCAAATTTATTGAATCACAGTGCTGGCAAGCACAACCGCCGCCGTTATAGTTATACCATATATCATAGTGCTGGCTTTCGGCTTATTTTGACGAGGCGAACATTTTGCAAGAAACCGGAAGTCTCTATCCCAGTATCTCTTTTACTTTCGAAGTTAGGCCCCAGCCGGTAAGGTTTCCTGGGTAGCTTGCTTATATATAATCTATATTGCTTGCTCGTGTTCAGGAAGCTTGAAAAGAGCGCCGTGCTCAGGGACTGGCGTGCCAGGTAACCTAAAATCCTGCCTACCTATATAATTGTAACTGTAAGTCTGCGATATTATCACTTCTGCCTAGTAATCTAATTTTCCCAGTGCAGATCAGCAGTATTTATCAACAAATTCGCAGGTTTATATCTGAATTTAACAGAATCCAGACCCCTCGAAAAAAATCACGTACAACAACGAACTTCAGAACATTTATATGTAATTTGACCAAAACCCATAACCATGGGTAGAGTGAACCGCTGCCAGTGTCTCTCTTTTCCAAACAAAAAAAAATGATATTAATTTAAGGAACCGTCCGGAAATGCAAATTGATACCGAGAATGAAATCGGTCGCTCGCTTTTCCCATTCAATAAGCTTTATTACAATACGTAAGCCGTGAATGAATGGGAAAAGCGAGCGACCGATTTCATTCTCGGTATCAATTTGCATTTGCGGACGGTTCCTTAAATTAATATCATTTTCTTTTGTTTGGAAAAGAGAGACACTGGCAGCGGTTCACTCTACCCATGATTATGGGTTTTGGTCAAATCTTACAGTTACTGATCTTATAGCATACTAATGTTATAATAGCTTACCGATTTTATGTTATGTTTCAGAATAATTTAATTTTACAATTCAATGAGCGTATAGTTTATTTTTTCTTGGTCTTGGTAAATTATAAACCTTATACAACGAATTGCACAACTATAAGGCCTGGATTTGGTAATGCGAACTTTATTATTGAACTCATTAAAATAAAAAATGTTCTCCATGCTGCTTAACCATATTTTATTGATGCAAGTCTCACTTTTGGTAGCCTAGAGACTGGAGAGTGAGACATGATGAGGTCGGCTGACATATAATAACTAACAATTGGTCAAATTCTGCTTATTTTGAAAAAAGGGACTAACCGGATATCCTGCTGAACTTAGTTTCAGCCCAGTTTTAAAGCTGCTTAGCCGGTTATCAACAATTTCATAACTCTTTAGAAATCTTTTTTCTGCTGTTTCGTTGACCGAATTTTCACCGTTTAATTGTAAACGGCATCTGCAGAAGACCCAATTTATACTCATAGTTAGTTTTACTTTTTCGTTGAAACTCTGAATGTTCTCTGCACGAAATTTTGTAAATAAGTTTGTGCTGCCGGTACTGCTCATAAACTAGCAGGCTGCAATGATATCACATATGTGATTTTAAGTTTCTTAAATGCTTTCTCTAAAAATCTTTATCTAACGTTCAGTATAACTGTTCACTTTTGTAGCCGTCCATAATTAAGAAATCAAGCTGTCCTGATTTCAAACTGCCGGCTAATTTTAATTTTATCGCGGCAAATAACGTGGTGTCCTTTTTATATGTTGATCAGTGATCACGTAACGTCGTAACTTACAGTGTAACTGTGTAAGTGTGTAGTGTGTAAGTGCAGGCGAGGAAACATCAAATCCGGTCGTACGTTAATCTGATTAGGAATAACACCACTTCAGTCTTCAATGATCATATTATCGTAACATATAATATGTTGATGCAGGCACGTAGCCAGGGGGGGGGGCTAGGGGGGCGGCAGCCCCCCCCGGAAAAAATCGAACCCCAGAAAAAAGATAAGCCCCCTAGTCCCCATGGTCGCCTGGTAACTGGGCTGTGTTTATGACTGCAGTCAGTCAAAGATTTGAACTGTGGATTAGTAAATATATGTCATTAAATCCAAGCCAACATTCTAGAAGACTTCTATAATTATAGTCAATAGTGTCCCCTAGACCGTAGGAAATGTAAAAATCTTAAGACGATGAGGCCTGAGTAAGTCGTAAATTCTGATTGGAGAATGCAGATTGCTGTTGTGAAGTTACCAAATTTACGTGAGTACTTGATTCTTTTCAATCCCAGTTTATTGCTGTCCTACAAATTTCTTTAATGCCAAATGTCGTCTAAAACACCCTGTTTTGCAAAAAATTTCCGGGGGGCTGCGCCCCCCTAGCCCCCGCCAAGGGGCTCCGCCCCTGGACCCCGCTGGGGGCTGCGCCCCCAGACCCCTGCCACAGCTTGCTCGCTTCGCTCGCTGCGCAGCTTGATTGGCAGCGTCGGCTAGCTTCGCTCGCCGACAGCCCCCCTCAAAGAAAAATCCTGGCTACGTCCCTGTGTTGATGCGACTTTTGCAGTTTGCTTGTTTGGTAAACTATTTGTTGTATACGTGAATCACAAGCTTTGTTCAATAAACAAGGTATCCCATTTAAGGTATTTTACGAACTTTTGAGTTTGGGGTTGCGCTACAGTGCTACAGTAATAATCCGTGGTGAATGTGAAACGCTAACAACTTTGTGTTCGGTTTTAGTACATTATAGTGTACAGCTGTCAGCTATAGTCGGAAGGTTAACTGGTAGATGAGCCATGAGGCATCCTACATTTATTTAATTATGGGAATTAAAACGTATGGTGAGACAGGAAAGGAGAATATGAGTATTAGCTTAATTTAGGTGAGTCTGAAAATTCGTGAGTTTGAAATAAACGTCAGGCTCTCCGGTTCGCATACTCATGGCTTGGATTACTGGCTTACCTTAATTTACAGTGAAACTTGGCTCACTTGTCAAATAAAGACTCACCGGATAAAATTGTCAGACTATTGGATATGAGGCCAGGCTTGTCACTGGATTTTAATCTCGGGTCATTGGATTGTGAGCCTAGAAAACCGTAACATTAATAGCTTCACGGGTCACTGGAATCAATGTGCCAATATGCAATAATTACGGTTTTTGGCTTTCCAACGGGATTCTGTCGTGCAGAAAATTCCACAACCCCTGGAAGGCCCTGGATATCTTCAATTATCTGCAATTTCAAAAACTTCAGCTGGAGGTCAATCATACAGATTTAATGACAGTTTCAAAAGATAGTAAGTTGTGCCCAATTTATGATTGAGACTGGATCTGGAAGAGCCATTTTAGGGCCAATGTAAATATTGTTAACGGGATTCTGTCCAACAGAATATTCTACAGCCCCTGAATATCATCAATTATCTGGAATTTCAAAAACTGCAGCTGGGGGTCAATCATACAATTACGTTTAATGACAGCCTTCTCAGAATGTAATTGTATTCAGCAAACGAGTTCTGTCTAATTTAAGGTTAAGACTGAATTTGGACAAGTCATTTTAGGGCCTATGAAATAATTTCCACCAGTATTTTAACGAACTGAACTTCCTACACCGTTTGGATATCCTTGATTTGCTTGAATCTCAAAAATGGCGAGCTGGAAGTCAGATTCACAGATTTTTATCCGATAATTAAGAGTTAGTTCAGCTAGTGAGTTATGTCCAATTTAAGGTTATAAAGACTGGATCTGGACGAGTCATTTTAAAGTTATGTTTTGCGGCATTATGTAGGACCTTATTATCAATTATGGTATTATTTGTATCGCGTCACGACGTGGTACAAAAGTGCCTTAATGGATTTTGGAAATCCCCCACAATTGATAATAAGGTCCCACATAATGCCGCAAAACATAACTTTAAATGACAGGCTGAGCGCCCGAGCGCCGCCGCCGCCCATGTATGGTATAATTACATTTAAGAACATCTAGTATTATAATTATATATTATTATGTAGTGACTATATATTCATAAACACAAAACGAACATTGTTCAATATAGGAAGAAAAAAATGCTAAAATGGCTACACGCCTCACAAAATGGCCAAAATATGCCATTCACAAAATTTTTTTTCAAATTTTTGAAAACTAAGTTAGATTTTTTGGGTGAGAACTTTGGCACCAGTATGGACAGAAGATTTTTTAACGACTAGTTATACATACAAACAAAACGAACATTGTTCATTATAGGAAAAAAAAAAAATGCTAACCTGGCTATACGCCTCACAAAATGGCAAAATATGCTCACACAATGGCCCAAAATTTAAAATCCTTTTATTCAATGAAACCATATGTCTAAAGAATTCACAGGTATTTATCATACAATAACACCCCAGATGGCGTGTTTTTACAAGCCGAATGATGGTTTATAAAATATGAAATAGGGAATGATGAACAACGCCACACAAAATGGCCCTTTTTGGAGTAGGAAATTAGGCCCTTTTATTCAGTTCTAAGAATTTTCACTATATGGGGGTTGGTTAACAAGGCATATTAATACCAGCAGCATGCCTGGTAACAAGAGCCTAAGGTTTTAGAAAAAAAAAAATTTTCTCGTTTTCATTTCTTTTTGGCCATTTGTGAGGATTTTCTTTTGTTGTGAAATAATTTTTCACAGCTCAGTTTTTTCGTGAGTTTTAGGTATTACCATTCCTTAATAGGTTTTCTAACAACGTGTGGTGATAGAAATTAAAAATATCTCCATCAAAAAATTATCGAATCAGATTTGGCCATTCGGTGAGGCTGTTTTTTTGGAGGAAGCGGTTTTCGGCCAATTTTTCTCAAAGAAAAAATGGTTATGGATTAAATCAACCCCCCCGGAAGAAAAATATGGTGGTCAACTTAGCTTTCTTATGAGATTAAAAACTGGATTAAAGTGTGTTTTGTGATTTTGAAGACCTTCCTTTTTTTTAAGACATTTGTGAGGCAATATACCGTAGCTTAGAATAACAGTTTATGCGCAAAACCGAAACTTTATAAACTTATTTTAAGACTTGAATAGGTTATTGTGTTTTATCCGATGTCCTCATGTTTTTTGTTTTTCCCGCCCTTTTGATCTGCGCGTGCGGTCATGATGATTTAAGATTAACTATTATTTTATACTTAAAAATATTTTCTCATCTATTTCAAATTCAAAGAGCTCCAGTTTTGCCGTCAGGAACTCGCCTCGAATAGAAACGCTAGCTTCATTTTAACCTTCGAGAAAGGGTTAATTTTCCATCTTAAAACATAGCGATTGATTTAATAGTGCACTGATTTGTACCAGGAAAACAGGCATTTTTCTTCGGAATAAAGTAATTTTATACGTGTACTGGATCGGAACATAGAAAGCCAAAAAAGCGTGAAACCAAAAATTGGTGTTGCCAAAGTCAGTCTTCTTCGATATTAAATCGATTCATATTAAGTATTTAATTACTCAAAATTTATCAAATTACAACTTCGAACCTTTGCATTTTGGGTAAATTTATTTTACCGTGTCTCTCTATACGTTTACTCGAATATACCAGGCCTATTCTTTTCCCCAAACTTTAAGTCGATCCCCCGTATTATTGGCCAATTGTGCAAGAAATGTGATATGACATTGCTCTTATCCATATTAGTACAGTCGAGCTGTATTCCATGCCAACGTCACAGAGTAAATGGCCATGCATATAGGGCCCAATAATGGAGTACATTATAAATTCGTTGTAGGTTATCGAGGAATCGAGAGGCTACGGGGGTTAGGTGAACTTCATTATACCAGGTTATATACTTCTATACCGTGCACCTTTTGATCGAATTGGAATGGATAAGCTACAATGCGTAAATTATTAGCATAACTCAAGGAATTCGTTAAAATATTAGCATAACTCATGAAATAAGTGTTCGAGTTAGGTGCAGGCAACCTAAACATGCTTTAGCAACCAGATTTCATTTGATTATGATTTAAAAGTCCAGATATTACACAAAAGTTTTCAAATATAACATTGAAAAAAACTGGGATGACTGTTCATATTTATACTAATATATCTTCGTAATCATGCATAGTTAAAAGTGTCAATGAGGTACAAACGTTTGAAAATATAGAAATTTGGTGCCGCTAAGTTGCCGAAAAGTTGCCGTAAGGTCACATCACCTGTGAGTGACTCCCGCCCACGCGATATCTTAACAATTGAGTTCAGCCACAACAGTTTATCCGACGGCTTAAAATTGAATTACGTTTTGATGGACTATGTTATATATGACCGTACGCCGGAAGAAGATATCTTATCTATCTTCAGATACAAGTATTCAATAAACTAATATGGCTCTCCACCCAATTAAATCGTAGGATTATCAACGTTATTTGTTTCATTTATTTCCATCTTTGCACCTTTATAAACCACGTACGAGCGGGGAGTACAGTCAGTATCTTTTCATTAAATAACAAGTGCTAGTCAGTACCGCCACAACGTGCTAGCTCAGTACACCCACAAAGGCTAGTCGATAATAATTGGATCAATTTCGCTGTTCCCTAATGCTTCTTAAACCACCTTCTGATTTTCCACGGACTAAACCGCTCCTCTAATTTTCTAATACTCCTGTTGCGCACAACGTGGCGTCATTCACTCATTCGTATGACCCCCCGGGTCTACTCTAATAGTACGCCATCTTCTTCTCCGACGCAGTCGGTGGCCCCATTGTACTCCCAGCATTCTCCCAACATTGGGAAATAATATTCTTTCCTCGCATTGGATGTGAAACCGGCGTGAATGACGATCGCGATGATTAATCTTGTTATCAGTTTATTAAAATTAGGTTATGTTGATGGACAATCAGTTTAACCCCGTTAATGAAAGGTGTTTCCAATGTGTCGATTTGGGGAAATGGGATGAATTAGTCGAGTTTAATGTCCTACTTTAGTTATTATAGTTCAGCTCAATGTAAATTATAATTACTGTCTATTGGTACATTTTCAGAATATATACTCACATCTCGTTTTGCAGAAGTTTGCAAAGGTATTCCTTTGATGTCGGCACCAAGGTCCCTTTGAACCATGAAACACTTTTGTCAGTGGTGTGGTACAAAAGCAGGGAAGCGCCACTTGGTCTGATCCCTGACCGAGGCCCGGCACTAGTCCCACTTTCATCTCTATTCTTCAAACTTAATCTGTTATGATAGTTAGGTATCCTTCTGAACCGAACTTCAGGTGTCCTGAAGGTTCTGAAGTTATTCGGAAAGTTCTTGATGAATAGGGCATCCGTATTGTGACTATTTTGATCTAATCCAAACTCCAACAACTTGATTGTCCAGCTCCCAAATCGTTTATTAGGCAATGAAATTCATTACTTTATTGGGAGGGAGATCTCGGGGTGTAACTGTAAAAGTTTCAATCGTGGAAGGGGGACCCCCGATGCCTTGTTCAGGGGCAATTTAGTATAAGATAGGGAGTCGGAATGTTGTTTATAAAGCGGACCAGGCAGCATACTACAAAATTCGGGGTTATTTTCTTCTAGGTCAACGGGAAATTGATTTTTCAGCACTCTGGGAAATTTTTCTGACATCGGGAAAATTAATTTGTCGTTTGCTGGTATACAACTCAAGGCGTCAGTGATCATCATTAACTCACGTATTTTAACTTATTCCTCATGTAGCTCCACACTTTGCGTGCAAGGGGGTTAAGTTTAACCACAACGTAATTTAGGAAAAACAATATCCATTCCCGCAAATAGTTTAGTATGATAGTTTTTAATTCAGTTTGACTCACACTTTGTGTCTACAGGGCATGCCAAAGGGCTTCTCTGACGTATTTTCCTGTGACGTCGGGGGAAAATATTTATCTAATAATCCGTACGTCATAGGAAGAATCGTGGGGACACTAAAAAATCTTAAAATCTAACTTCCGTTTTTGCCTTCTTTTCGGGGGTTCCAACCATTAGCTTTTCGAGCTCATACAATCTTGCCGGGTAGTTCTTGCGGACACCGTTGCTAAATCACTTAAGAGGTAGTTGGAGTACATCGAGTACTACTGTACCATAGGTCGAAACTAAAACGATCTACGCTAGATAACTTTTCCATTATCCCTGTACACATCAGGTCGTTCACAGTACCTCTTTAGTGTTTGTCCAAATTCTACAGGTGCAAATAGCTTGTCTTGGTCGGCCAACCATACCATGCAAAAGGTTCAAATAACTATAGAGTATAAGTACTTTAACCCATACTCTAATCTATACCCACCGTATTGTTTGCCTTTTATCTCTTTTTCAGAAAGCTGTGAATCACAAAGAGATGGCTGGGATGTTTGCCACTGCACACATCGCACGACCAGGGAAGGACGAAGTAGTCCAGAATAATTGGGCGCCTTTTGGCATCAATCCAAAACAATGGTGATAGTCTCACTACCTCTAACAGGAAATTGTTTTCAAGTTTTAAGTCCATTTTGTTTATGTTCAGTAACTCATCGAGTGTGCAGTTGGGCTCCGCATTGTTCAGACACACTGTTTTCAGAATATTATGAGTAGTATGTCCGCATTTCCGGACTATTGCTGAGGCCAAAATGTACGTGGTAACCTAACACTCGTTCTTTAGAATAGCACGTACATGTTTCTGTTATCTTATCGTATGTCTTTTTCGTTGTTTTTAAACGGGCAGCTTTTTTTAATTTTAAGTTTTCCATTTATCTCGTTTATTTCTACCAGATGCTCTTTCAGTACAAATTAAAGGCTTAATTCTTCCTAGACCGTATTTGCCTTAGCAAGATGGTCAAAAGGCGAAAGGAAGAGGGCTTTAATTGCGGCTGCATACGGTAGGAGGAGAGACGAGGACACCGTTCACATAAATAAGGAAAAGTAAGAAAATAAAATTAAATCACGATCAGGATGTTCTTACATTCCAGCATTTCACCGCATTTCAGAAATTTTAGGTCGCGAGTGGTCAGCGAATTTAAATAATTTTAAAAATCACTAGGTTTATTGATCTCGATATTGATAGGAGGCAGGTTTATGAAGCTGTATAACACCGCATCGAAAATACAACCTGTTAAACTTAAAATCAGTTTAGTTTAGGTTTATTTTTGAATGCGAAATTATCGATCGAATTTTCAGAAACGAATCTTAGTGAATTCCAAATTAAATCGCGATGCCGGGATCATGTTTAATTTTTCCTCGTACCGGGAATTAATTTCTGTGAAGCGGATGAGTTATGCAGATCTTGGTCGCAGAAATTTTTATAAAATGGATTTCTGCGTAGATTTTGTTATTCAGATTTGTGGGAAATGATACCAGAAATATCCGGCCTTGGCACCCCAAACACATCTGATCGGTCGGTGTGATTTAACTTGTATCAGTTATATAACAGATAACATCTTTGTGCTTCGATCATTTATTTAGGTTCATTATTCGTAGCTCCCAATTTTTTTCCTGGAGGTTTTTTTTCCCTTTTTTATCACAAAGTTTTAATTCAAATCGGTCACTTGCTTACTAAATGTTTGCTTAAAACCCATACTAATAAACAATATAAAGCTTATTAAAAAACACTCATACAACGAAGCCTCCTTGACCTTAGTTTCTTGAAACTTAAAAACTAAAATATTTTCTCGGCCTCAATTTCGAATCATTCGCCATTGAAAAATCTAGATAAAGACTGCAAAACTCTGCAAAATTAATGAGAGGAATTGTTATAATATCCCAGTCCACACAAATTTACAGTGACCATTTAATCTCCTCTTGTGTATATATACAAAGAATTAGGAACGTCTACCTACCGATGCTAGGAACTGACCCCCCCTGACTCTCCAATTATACCAAAGAGGTGAGGCAGTTGTTTATATCTGGCTTATTTAAAAGTTAGAACGGTAGCGGGATAGTGGTATATTCTAGGACTTGCCTATACGGCCACGGGGGAAGGTTCTGATGAACCTAAGTTTGTTCGAAATTCAAACCAACCCAACACTCAAGATAGTTAAAGGACCTGGAAGAGACGGAAAGGACTGAGTTCTATTGCCCCCCCACTCCCCTCCCGCCCAAGTCAGAACAAGGCAGTAGGTAGATACACTCTAGATAAATCGTCTTGATAGTTGCAGCCGTGTCACTACTAGAAAGTGCCGGAGCTAAAGTGACGCATGAAACCCCGTGTCCATCATCCCTCATGATGTACTTGTATTCCTCCTCCTCTCTCAGCAGCTGTTATAATCATTGGGGGTTGTGGGGCAAAACGTGTACTGCAACCGAATGCAAGCCACCGTGAACTAACCTCCCCTCGTGCGTGAACTTGTAATTCCCACCCGCATGAGTGTTATATTAAAGTCCTTTAATTATAATTAGCCGGCATAATGGTCTTACTTGGCGGTAAGGAGCATTACGTGTAGCTATTAAGTAATTTCGCTTTCTGTTAGGTAGTTTAATGTGTGTTGTATTGATGTTATCGTAGTGATTCGTAATCGTGACTTTAGAGTGATAGTTTGCTAGAGCTTTTGTTCGGCATTATTTGTTTATTTTTGCCGGTTTTTCTCCTTGTTTGCACTTATGGTAACTGATCGAATTAGGGTTCACATTTCCAAATCCATTCTCGGAAATCCAATAATTACTCATCAAGGACAATTTATTAATCAGGTACGTTAATGATGCATAATTCGTTAATTCTCAGTTCATTCATCTACTCGCATTTTCTGCAGAGGTGAAAACGCTGATTTTTTTGACCCTCACAAATCTGAAATTTATACTAGGCCGGACCTGCTTCTTGCATTTTACATACCGAAAATCTACTTCTAGGTTCATCAAATTGATGAAAAATTCCTAAATTTGATTAGTTTGGATTTAAAGTAAAGTGACCCGGCCAACAAAGTTCCATTGTAATTCTGAAACTCAGCACAAACATTTCTACCTGACCCGATATTTGTTTATGACCTGATTTAGTTGCAGTAGAATTTTCTCTCATTATCATTCTATTAGTCTAGTTCTGTTCTCATTGATGCCATTTTACTATTTAGTAAAACAGTTAAAACCGAAATATATTTAATATTTCCAAAAATATTTTTTATTGGGGGTTTTAATTTCGCATTTCGATGATCGACATACATTTTACTAACCAAATTATCTATGAAGATGCTTAATATTCCTGTGATCGCACACTTTGCCGCGGCAACTTTCTTCGGAAATGTGGCCATGCAGTGCCCCATTGGGCTTCGGCCATGGCATCTGCTACCTGTCGTTATACCAGATCGGATGCACTAGCAGGACGAACAGAGTGAAGCGCACTACCTGGACTAAAGTATGCGGTATTTCAGCCCGACCATTAGGCATGACCGTATCCTAACCCAATAGTCCTCTGGAACGTTGAACCTCCGGAAGAACTTTAGCATGGGATCTAAATCTGACCATGGTGAAATGCAATGGTTGGAGCTCTCTCGGGCAAATCTACAAGCTTACACCCCTTCGGAAGTCCTAAAGATAATCGTAGGAGTTGTAACGATAGGGTAGTGCATGGGGCAATTAAACTTATGGAGGGGTTGGGAGGGACTGCTAAACAACAAAGCAAATATGAGATGGTAGAGGTTGGTCTGGAAGAAGGTACTAACGGAACGCAAAGATTGACGTGTTCCTTCTGTAGGATCCAGAAGAGGAAGGGACTGCAACATGGGTGATCAGCGACAGGAAACCCACAGATAGCTTCTCCACCTGCAGCAGGTATCTTCCACACTTCGCCCCCATCTGGAGAGTTTCGGAGACCTTACTGCTGAGGAGACTTCAGAAACCCTGATAAACGCAGTGGTGTGAGTTCATCGAAGTAACCGCTTCCCATGGTTGGATTCGAGCACAAACCCACTCACTTCGAGGTTCCCACTTCCATCTGAGATGTGCGGAGAGAAGCGCACCTAGCGGCTGTGTTTGAGGCTGTAATGGACCCCTACACAGGGCTACAAACTGCAACACCTGGCTTTGCACCTCGGAAACAAACCGGTGAATACCACGAGGACTAAAGAAACAGTTCGGAAGCAGAATTCAAGTTCGTATACCTTTACCGAGACCCAGAGACGTGATCCAGGAGCACCAGCAACGCCACTTCCACGTCTACGTTGAAGCGAGAACGGGCTCTAAACTGCAGAGAACGCAGCTGAACTTTCCAGGAGGGGCAGTGTTACCGGTTAACTACGAGTCTTGGTACGGTGACAAGGGTAAACAGATGGATCATCTGGATGAGTTTTGTCTGGGGGGCCCCGAGAAAAGACAAAGCCAAGTAGACAAGAAGATGGAAGGCTACCGGTCAACTAACTGACGAGGACGTTAAAATGATCGAATCTGATGTTCTCCGCGATGCACGACTGGGCTACAAAAAGTGAGCAAGAGTAAACCTAAAGTCAGCAAGAATCAGCAGATAGAGGACCTTGGACTCCCGCGAAGGAACCAGAAACGACCCGACAATATGGAGAAGATAACCGAAGGGTGGGAAGGAGTGAGGAAGCGAGGCTTCTCTTGAAAACATGAAAAACAACCAACACTGACCTCGTTGTCATGCCCCTCACAACGGAAACCATGCTCACAACGACGGAAACTGGAAAACGGCAAGATGGCAGGAAAGAAGGAGTCCCAGACACATGACCACGATGAAGCTGGTAATACGGATATAAGTCCGATTCTGGCCAATCGGCGAAGAAATTGGATGTGTGTAGCTGGTCTATTCAAGCTGGGGTTCTTCGCCGGCTCTTTGGTGTGAGACGTCCACCTATAATATTCTTCTTGTATACGAGTTTCCTCCAGTAGAGGTAAAAAGCAAAACGGAGCGGTCATCGCTGCAGTAAACACATGGTCGAATTATCACTTATTGGCTAACCCACCCAGAGGAGTACGGTAAGTACCACTTGGTTTGTCATGGAGGGACATTGGCTGTTACTTTGTTGTGTGCAGTGGTGGCAATATGGCCTACTATTGGTCTTTACTTCCACCCGATACCTTAATAAGAGCGGCTACAAAGTTCGGCCTCAACCCTCCTATCATTCTTGAATGGTGTTCCTCTGTTTCAGCTGGTTGGATATGGCTGGCTCCGGACTCCGCATAAACCTCCCAGATAAACTCACGAACAGTAGATGATGTGTCCATGGTTACCGTCATCAATCGTTTAAGTATTTTACGCTACGAGAATGCAGTAACGCAGGTAAAAGTATTTTTACGTTATTGTAGATACCCACAAGATTGGATTCTGGGTGCGGCAGGTGAATGTATTTGCTTTGTCCGTGATGGTGTCATGGCTATTGGATGGTCACAAGCTGGCTTGTCGATACTGTCACTTGTCAGAAAAATCATGGTTCACCTCCCAGGTTCAGATCTCTAGTTCAGCTTTATGCATGTTTTTACATGATATTATATATCAAGTGAAAGAAACAGTTTAAGTTTGTTTTAGTTCTACAGCTTTGATTATCGAGGTGATGACTTGATGAATTGTTACTTAATAAACACTAGCGGTTGTCCGTTTAAATCGTTGTTCGATATAAGTTGCAGTTTCGATCTTTAGATGCAGCCATGTTTTCATCTTGAGGTCTCTCCGAAGGTGCTGAACGAGTGAGTGTTATTAACTTAACTTTTAATAATTTATTTTAATACGCAGATTAGAAAAAGTTAGGTAATTAAACTCTTTTCAATTATGGCTGTGTTGAAACTTACATGTTTTTCATTTCAGTTCACCGAAACGCCGGTTCATTATAATTGTTTTATACTGTATTTTAATTTTACTAGTTTTTTACAGTTTATCAGCGATTTTTTCATTTAGTGTACGTAAAATTTCTTAAAGTAAAAGCATCCAATGAGTAACTAACAAACCCTGCCTTGAAAAGTTTGAACGGAAGTTAATTTAGTGTGCAGACAACATATAAGTTTGTGCAGATAGGGATAATATTAGTTTGGTCAAAAAATATATGCACCAAAACATGTGTAGTTGGCATTGTTTTGGTGAAGCAAAGGTTAAGGTTTTTTATACTGTCAAACTCCTCTTCCATTAAAACAAGCCATCATATGGCCACGTTTGATCAGATTTTAAATTCAAGGGTGGCTCCAAGGCAGAGTAGAATAAGTGTGAAACGTGATCTCTAAAAGGAAAAGAAATATTTTAAAATTCATGAATATGGAGTTAAAAGGTAGTTTGAACTGGGCCACATAAAATGGAACGTTTTAATCAAGTGTAAAGGAGCCGATCTAAAAAAATTTTCAACAATTAAGCATGATAATTATGATCAAAAAAATTACCGCCATAGAGAACCAAGAAAAATAAAATTGGTTTCTGTTAGATGGGCGGTTGTTGACCGGCTTTCCGTCGGGGGCTAATTTTTGCGATAATTAGACCCCAACTTTGTTGTTTCATCCCAAATCTCTGTTAGTTTCTTCCGACTTTCCTTCTGCTTCACAAATAATACCCAGTAGGTGCGACGCGAATTGGGGCCCATGACTATTAACTCAAACTAACCTAACTGTTTACTGTTATATATAACGTTCTGTTCATTAGTCGAGGTTTTTACGAAGCGATGTTCATTCAAGACAATTTATAATACAGTTGTTTTATATATCACGTCCTCAGGACCACACGTGCAATATTGAGCGCGCATTGATACCACATGTGTGAATAACATTGTACTCCATATCAACAACTCGATCCGGTCGTTAACTAGTCCGTTCGGTTATTCGGCAGAATCAAATATCTTAAAACTGGCTCGATCTGACTAGTTAGTATAATTACAATTTAATTACAAGCTTTATCTCCACCTAATTATTTTACAATTATTCGGGGCTTCTCAAGAAATCAACGTTATTTAGGGCCCTATTTAGGGCTCTTCTTCACCAATGCGAATTGTATTGATGAGTGAAGACCTGACCTCTATCACGTACGGCTCCACATGCAGATCCCTTTTCGCATGCACCCCTTCAACGACCCATTAATCACTATGATAGGGCCCGGCGATGTATGACAATGTTTTACCCCTTGAATAAGATGAACTTAAGTCCGCCAGTTAGGCGGGGGCCTACCTTCCATTTAGTAGAAAATTAAAAAAACCCTTCCTCTGACAAATGGTAATTATAAGACGATTTCACGTGTATTTTGAAAAGCTCTGCTAAAACAAACTTTTTCGTATATCTTATATTATATGTTTCAAAAACACCCCTCAGGATAATATTTTAAAGTGGGTTAGAATCAGAACATGTCGGGAAATTATTCACTTTAGTATTATAATATTATCCCAATAACATTATAAGCTATATATTTATAAAATATACTTTACATGTATATTTATTATTTACATGTAGTTTATTATAAAAATTATTTATAATTTATATTAATAATTATATATATCGATATAATTGTTTAAAATATCCATTGGTAGGTTTTCCGATTACAGTTAATGGAAGTAGTTGGATTTGTTGGTAAGTTTTCTTGTCTATTGCACACACTTCACCATTCCCAGGAGGGGAGGCCCGCGGTGGGGATGCCCAGAAATGCTGAAAAGTTGGGTTTAACTTAAAATTAAGTTGAATGAAATTTAGATAAAAGTATAATCATTTCCCATTGAATTATGCATCATTGCAAAATAAAGGCGCTAATAATTAAGGGGTAGGAATTGCGTTTTAGAGTCTCCCAAGTTAATCCTCAAGAAGTACAGTACAACTCCGAGTACATGTACATTGTACAATGTACACGGAGTAACACAGTACAACACTTTCTTATTCTTCTGACCGTGTAAAGAATGTAGAATTACGTTTATCATCCTGTTTACAAGGATACAATCATAGGGCTGTGTTTGTGAATCGGGATGATTTGGATCGTTACATTGCATTTGGATGAGTGAAATGTGAAGCGCATGATTTTAAACCGTCCTAATACCGATATTATTAATAAAGCTGTACGATAATTTCATAAACCTTGAACGGTTTATGAGATCTATAGTAGAACAATCCACTCAACAGATTAAAGCATCGAGGCTCAATAAGGTAAAGAATTAAGGACTTGGTGATGAGAAAGAAACAATGGCTGTAAGCAGTAACATATTTGGGCACCTGTGGCACTGGTTACCCATGACAACTTACCAAGCGTAGTTTCCTAAAGAGTAGGGATGCTCTAAAAGAATCTACATTGAAAAAGGGGCGTTGATATGAATTCTGAGTCCGATATGTTGGGCATGATCTTGGTAATGACATAACGGTTTTCAACGGAGAGGTGACGCATATTTTCTCCATATAAAAACGTAGAGGGCACACAGTGTAAACAAAATATTATGCCTTTATGATCTATTGAGTGCTTAAATTGATTTCATCGATAGTTTTTTTGGAGCGATTCCAAAAAATAAACTCGATAAATAGTTTAAATCAACATGCAACTCAGACTTTGGTCTTCGGATTAATTCTGATACTAAAGAAAAGTCTCGCTTATGTAAGTCATATGGGTCACCTCCCCGCTGATTACCGCGTTCCATAGGTCACGTGAGATGGTTGCCAGATTAGGATCCGGAAGATGATGCCCATATAAGGGCATCACGTGAGGGCTGGCAGAGAAAGTGGGATCAGTACGAGGTTGTACGGGATTTGGTGGGTACTGGCGGGGGGCTACGAGTGAGAAATACCAAGGAAATGCTGGGAAAATAATATTATAATATGGTTAGAACTATACACTAGTTATAGTTAGTATTGTTGGAGTCTTTATTTGATTTAATATGTTAAATTGTGTTAGTGAGAATGGTATTACCTATGAAATCATCAATGGGAGTTTCTCATAGTTGCATGGTTTAATAATAACTGATTCAGCCGAAATTTGTATTTTGTTGGAATCGGCTTTCGGAGTCGTCCTACTATTAACGTTAAAACCACAAGCACCAAGGCCAGGGTACACCAATCTGAAACTGATTCCATCAAACGATTTACGACTCCGAAACTGGTTCAGAAGCTCTGCTTACCATTTGTTGTCTAGGAAAGTTGTGATCAACATGAAAGTGTTGTGAATTCTTTTCTGTTACAAACTGTATGTGTAGTGTTCCGTCCGGTTCGGAAAGCATCTACGACACCGTAGCCGTTAGGATTAGTACAACCTGCCAAAAACAGGTCATATAAAGTTATTAGTGTCATGAAAAAATATATTTTTCCTCATGAAATAACCTATTCTAATATTTCCAAAATGTACAAAATGTATTTGAAAATGCCCAAACTTTCGTCAAGTTTCTTACTGATACCATGTATACACAGTTCTTAACCTGTATAAGGTAGTCTCTCTTCACAGCGGGTTGTGTCGGGGGACATGGGCGACGTCCGGCAATCTTCAGGTCTAGTTTAAACCAGCCACAAACGTGTAACAATTCTTACCGTGCGGCCACATTTTATCTCTGAACAGGTTCTTACCCTGCAGAAAAGCAGTGTTTATATGATAACTACCTGGTTACCGTGGACACTTTAGATTGGTTACCATGACACTACACTAGTTCCCATGACAACTACACTGGTTTAGTGGTGCAACGTTGCCTGTGGCGCCCCCCCCTGCTGAAAAAGCGTCCCTGTTGGCAACGTCTATGCAACGTCTATGCAACGTCCTGCACTGTACCATATGAACACCGGCTACTAGCCGGGCTACTAGCGGCTAGTTGCCAACTTTGTAATAACAGCTCTCAACTTCCCATTAAACAACGGCTTACTATCCCGGACGTGAAAAAGCAGGTACTGCGGTCCTAACGGCGACTAACGGTAGTTAACCACCAAGTGGACTACTAACCGGGCTAATAACCGGTCACTAGCCGGCTCTAAAGCAGAACCTATTAGTAGGCGGTTCATAAAACCGGCTTATTGCCGGCTAGTGACCGCTTAGTAGCGTGTTTAGTAGCACTTTGTGGTCATAGCCGGATTAGTAGCGGTTTGTAGCCGGTAGTGACCACTTTTCAAGTGCCGGTTAGTAGCGGTCGGTTGGTAATGTGAATTGAGGAGCTGTTATTCAAAAGTGGCTATAGCCGGAGCCTAGTAGCGGTAGTAGCCGGTGTTCATATGGTACTGTGGAGGGACGTTGCATGACGTTGCATAGACGTTTGCCATGCGTTGCATAGAGCTGACCGTGCAGGGAGTGTGCATAGGTGATTCATTGTGCAGGGACCGTTGCATTAGGACGTGCATAGACGGGTCTTTTGTTGTTGCTGGACGTTGCATAGGGACGTTGCATAGGACTGTCGGAGTAAACGACCAGTTGCCTCTCATAAAATAGTTTAGTAAATTCACCGGGCACTCCTTTTGATGGGCGAGTTACCAGTTCCAGTGTGGTAAACAATACTTACGGATTTGTGCTTGGTAGCTCGAAGAAGTGTTTAGGGACCCTAGCCCCTTTTCCTTTCGCCATCCTTTCAAGAGAACTTGTAACTTTCCGTGAAATTCGGCTTGATATTAACATACTCCTCTGATTCAAATAATAAGTAAGTAGTGTTCTGTGTAAATTTTTATGATCCCGTTTGATGCGAAAGGAAAAGGCTCTTATTGATCAGGAAAAGGATTTATTCAACGTTTCAATGTGACAACATCGTATTCATAGATTCTCAATAAATGTATTTACTTGTAGGTTGTGAAAAATAGTTTTAAAACTTCTTTAAAAAACCATTTTCACATCTACAATTTAATAAATTTTGAGGATCATGAATACGCTGTTGTCCATTGAAACGTTGAATAATTCTTTATGAGAAGAGCCTTTTTCTTGTTCGCATCAAACGGGATCAATAGAAAATTTACCAGAGAACATTTCCACTATTGCGACTTATAAATAATTTTCAATCCGGTTTTTATTTTTCTGTGTACCTCGGTCGTTTCTTAAACTGCCCGTAATTAATGAATGAATGGACAGGACCTCCTTTATTATGCTTATTAGTTCGAAAATAGGCGGCTGGAAAAATGTAGGAATGTGAAGTGTTTCAATTCGGGAAAATAAAGGTAGAAAAATGTAAGTTACGTTTTAAATTTATACTCACATCTGATAAATTACTTGAAATAGGAGGATGAATTGTGGACCTCGATCGCAGAATATAGGAATTTACCTGCAAAGACCCAATTGTGGGGAAGGGAAATTATTTTTACTTATGGGCTATTCTCTGGATTAGAGCGACAACCGCTGGGTGATGAAACTTCAGATACAAAATTTGCGACCATTAGATGGTTGCCGACAGTATAGTATAGCAGTTCAAATATACACACAAGATAATAGTGAATATAAAGATATTAATAACTGGACAAAAGAGTAAAATGTACATTGTACCATGAAATTGTACAAAATGACCGTTTCTTTAAAAGAGACACAAATGTTGACGTACCCTCCTATTTTCTCCATCTACGCAGGGAGCTGCTCGACAAGATGTGAGGTTGAGGGGTTCGTGTGGGGAGACAGGAAACTTGTTATAACTGTTATGGTCCGCCACCTGTAGCACCTGTAACCCATTCAGTGTTAAATCATGCTTAGTTCTTTAGTACTTGTATTGAAATAATATTGAAACAATTGCAGAAATTCCACTTTCTGCGCGATCTTCACGGTTTTTCACATTATTTATTCTAGGAAAGCTTCTAGCCTAAAGCTGAACACGTCGTGTGGCGTTTTTAATACCGTTATCCAAAATATCAGTTTCGGATCGATAAGATATACCCATATTGTTAGGTTTTACCTCATGACTGATAGCATGTTGGCAGTGATTATTTTATATCCAGATCTTATCTAGAAGATATGATAAAGAAATCGTTTCAGGCATCCCAGCTGGTGAAGGACACCACATGAGAAACACTTTTAGGCAGCTCCAAATTGGATTACAATAAACTCTGCTTTATGTTGTCTTCACGACCTAGTCAGGGGGTGTAGGTGAGACTAAAATTTCAATATAAAATACTTTAAGTAAGACAATACTCCTTGCTTTCGTTCAAAGTTCAGAGCAGAGTGGGATATAACCTATGATATTTAGATTGTCAGAGTTGTGCTTGTGGATTGAAAACACCAGATTTCAGGACGATTATCATGTCCACCATGAAGGAATCGTTGTATGATCTGGAGGAGAGGGGGGATTTTATATTATCCAGCTTTTTAAAATACCCTTGTGGGCTTCGAACTCCTCTTTGGCTGGCAATATAAAGTATTAAGTGAGGAAACAGGCCATACCTTTTTAATACAGCTGTTACATGTGTATAGTACGATAATATCACCCAACTATCTACTATTAATCATGGTAGAATTAAGTCTTGCAAATCTAAAAAAGCAAATTTTGATTATTTCTCATCTCTCAGTCTCTATGTCGATGTGTAGAAGGATGACCACGTGATTTGCAAAACGCTTAAGGAACGTTGTCTAAACCCAATCCAAGATCATGTAATCGTTATACATAGGTCTGTTTAACTTTAAATATAACTTCCCAATGAGGGTTAAACGAGCTAACAAGATGTTCAGGAATTCAGTGTTAAACAAATTTGAGCAAACTTTCAATAATTTCAAAGAATGCTGCAAACATTTCGCGCAACGATTTATGTCATAGCTACATAATATTATATCTCCTATCAAGTTACTAATTACAAGATAATGTTTTTTCATCATTACATAGCTTCACACCAGAGCAAACATGAATCAATTACCCAGCTGATTTATAAATCACATGAGGATGATTTTCTCTCAGAGAAGAGTAGGCTTGAAACAAGGATAATAACAGCTTCTCGAGGATGCCACCTCGCTCAAAAAAACTCTGAACAACTTATCGAACACGAACACTCGAGGGAAAGCGACTGGGAGAGAGGTCGGTCCTTACTTCGAATCGGGGGATTCGTTCTGAAAGTTGGGGGTTTATTAGTTAACGAAAAGATTGTTATGGGATTGTTTTTACTAGCTTTCTCGATCATTTCATTTGCAATCTTAAATTTTATAATTTCATGGGAATATCATGACGTTCGCGGCGATTAAAAACATGAAAAATTTGACTCGCGCGTTCCTATTTAAAATTAAGTAGACCCTTTGACCACAAAAGCAGAGCATTGCGAGGTGATGTCTTGGTATTGTCTGTATAACTGATTACGCAGTGGTCACTTTCATAATATCTACTAAAAATACTCGACCTAAACGGTGTTCGAATATTTACAAGGTTAATCCAGTACAAAACACAATCTTGAGTCCAGTGACAGAGAATGAGGAAAAATCAAAATTTATAATGGACAGTGGTTTATGTCGGAAAGTCACTTACCGAGGTACAGGGAAAGCATTTATTTCCTCATCCTTGGTCTGAAACAAGCAAATTTAGGCAAACTCACTACATCCCTTCAGTTGGTTATCTGTTAACATGAAGTGTTGTTACAATGATGTGCTGTTACACGTGATGTGCTGTTACCATGATGTGCTGTTAAAACCTGATATTGTTGTTAAAGATGTGCTGTTACACATGCTGTGCTGTTACACATTGCATGTGCTGTAACACATTTGCTGTTACACACGATGTGCTGTTACACTTGATGTGCTGTTACAATGATGTCCTGTTACACTGTCCTGTATCACATGTCCTCTCGTTAACATTGAGGTGCTGTTACACTAGTCCTGTAATGTGATTACATGGTTTATCAGGTATAATGTAACAGTTTCCACCCAACATTTCAAATTGCACGCAGTCCGCTTGTCGAGGTATGCTTCCGTACTATCATCAGCACTGTTATGGGGGGGAACAGGTTTAACCGAGTAACATTATAGACACTGTGTTTTACAATTCTCAGAATATATTTAATGAGGAAGCTTTGTATCTTCCCTTTGACGTATTCAAATTACGAACATATACGAACCACTTGCTCGGCGGCATAAAGATAACAGGATGGTTAATTACAGGAATATTAGAGCAGCATTGGATTTCACTAAGTATTTTATACATCCAACTTGATGCGGGTGTCTCGTAATATAATAACTGTAAATACAGGGTTCCAAACTGCTTCTGTAATAATATGTTTCAAGGCTTATCCCAAGGATATTATGTTCTAATTTTCTACATTTTTAATCGACCAAGGAAATCACACGTTAAAATATTAGTTTTAAACTGGTCACGTGACCTAGAAATGGTCACATCTGGTGTCAAACTTATTCTCATTATGCGAATATTACGAGTACACACTAACAGAGTACATCCCTGTATTATTACCTATATGGGATCACGTGTTACCATATATGGGCGCACTGTCGATAATTAAGACAACGAATAACGTTCATCCCGGTGATTCAGTGGTTCTTTGCGTTTGTACCAAATACTCAAAGTACTCAAAGTAAGTATGTAGCTTAAATATTTGGTATGTAAATGTTTGGCTCTATTTTACCTCTTTACCTGCCAGTGGTATTGGTTCCAGGAAAGTTTATTACAAGGTGAGGCAATTGTAAAATTATTGTAGGGTAAGGAGTAATACACTGTATTCTGTTATTCATGTAATTATTTTATAATATACTGAGTATTTCATATAAGTATTTTATTTAACATACTGACGTTATTTCATATAATTATTTTATTAATATATGACAAAAAGGGGGGGTATTTCATATAATTATTTTATTTAATATACTGTGAGCAGTACTTTTATAGAATGATTTATACACTGAGGTCAAAGAAAAATGGTTCAAACATTGTTCGGTGCCGAAGTCCAATGTGGGTCGTATACAATAACAGACTGAATGCATTTTATTTTGTGTCAAACAGTAGGCCCGTTGGCAAATATTGAGAGCCCTTTGTGATTGGTTGTGTTACGGGCATTCTATTTGGACGGTGAAACTCTCTTAAACCTTATTAGTAGATTCAGTAAATAAAGACAAGTACCAACTGTAGTCGATGTTAGTTATGAAATTTTAGGCGAGGGGTATGGGCAACAATACAAATAGTATTCCCGGAAGGCACCCGAGGTCCGTTTAGTATTGAATCTGTTATTATCAAATACCCTAAACATGTATATCAAATACTAACGTGACAGTTTATCTATTGTTGCTTCTACGGAGCAGTTTTGTGCCTATTGTATTGTCAATGTTGTGCTGGAATAACCTTTAATGTTGATGAGAATTTATATTTGGATGAATGTGATCCTTGCTAATTTTGGATATAGTTTTGTTTCGATTCATCTGATCATTGCACACAGATTTGGTCCCACAACAAAACCCCTGCCAATTTACATGAAATCTCCACACCTCCCTTATTCTGTACCCAGATCCCTGTATATTTGTTAATAAAGCGGGCATCTGCTTAAAATTACAACTGTTTGCTAATTTACTTACTTGAGAGAAATTTCCTGAGGTAAATGCTCAGCGGGATCTGACGTCAATTTGTCTCTGAAACAAAAAAGAACATCATTATTTGTGATATTAATCGAATGATCGTGTGAAATTAAAAATATTAAATGTAATATATATTCACGTGCGGTACCGATTACATTATAATCGACATATTCATTATTCAAAATATGTTAGCTGCGCTCCAAATCAGAAACTAATAATCAGTACCACCAAATACCAACGAAACGAACGACGAACGAAACGAACGAACGAACGAACGAAACGAACGAACGAACGATACGAACGAACGACGAACGATCGAACGACGAACGAACGAACGGAAACGAACGAACGAACGAACGAACGAACGAACGAACTAACGATAACGATCGAAAACGAACGAACGACCGAACGCGACGCACGAACGAACGAAAGGGATCGGAGAAGATCGACACGATCGAACGAGAAGAAACGAACGAAGGATTGTTACTATCAGGTCTAGGAGTTGTGGGTCGGCTGAATGTAGTTAAGTAACACATGTATAACTAGGGTCTCTGTGTTCAGGGCACGTGTTTATCAGGAGAGTAAGGATGTGACGTACTGTCGTTTATAATACCACACGTGTTTCCGGGTTGTATAATATTATAATATTAGAGGAAGGGTAAATTTGGGGTGGGTTTTACCAGAAAATTAGAAAATTTATGAGGAAAAATAACCCAAGTTCATCAGTTTATCTAATTCAGTTCATTAATATTCCCAATATCCTACCTTCAGGAGTAAGACCGGTATGACCAAGAGTCATAATTAATTAGTCATAATTATTGTCATAATTAATCATTGTGACCTGAAAATCTGTAGTTAATCAGAGGACACATACACTGTGCTTATTGATATAATATACATCCCCGGTTACATTGATATCAATGTAGAGATATAAGATGATTATTTCTAGACAACGACGGGTCAGGAACGATAATGAAAAATGAGGAGGTGATTTCAATTTCAATGATAGATATACAGTTGCAGAGCAGCGACCCGTAATAGGATCATAAAAGCTACTCTTAGGTTCAATTTAAGAGATACCGGTCACATTAATTGAATCTCTGCTAAGAGTTTTAATACAAGTGGATCACTCTTTGACCGATCCTCTTTTTTAAAGATCCCATTAACTACGAACAAGGGATCAGGGTCACTAAGACCGGGGGATCAAATCTCGGAATCACAGTTTAACATCTACTCTCACCAACAAGAGATCAGACATACTAAAACCTCTAACTCTTTAGAGAATCAGGTGTTAACACCATAATAGCAGTATATTACATACTTGTTCCAAGATTTAAGTGCCCCCAACACTTTCGGCAGGATATCATTTTTTACTTTGTTTTTAAAGACGAGGGAAATTTTGAAAGAGAGGCCACTAACTTTATGGTCGCTCAACTGTTTGAGAACTCCGGTTAATATGCGTGTAAAAATTAATCAGTGTTTATCAGTTATACCAGGTGCTACACGGGGAGGACGAGTGGGGGGAGTTATAGAAATGGTGGGGGGGGAGGGGGCGAACTCATGAAATCTGACGTGTAACTCATTCAATCAGGTGTTTATCAGTAGTATAACGGTGCTTACCCGGGGAGGGGGAGTGGGGGGGGGGGGGGTAATATGGGGAGGAGGGGGGAGCACTAAGGTACAATGACGTGTATTTAGGAATCCATGTGTTTATCCGTATAACGGTGCTACCACGGGGATGGGGAAGTGGGGGGGTTATAGTGGGGGGGCAGAGGGGGGAACTAATGTAATATGACGTTGTTAATCATTAATCCGGTGTATATCAGTTATAACGGTGCTACACGGGGAGGGGCAAGGTGGGGGGATTTATAGTGGGGGGGGGGGGGGGGGGGGGGGGGAGACTACGGTTACAATATGACGTGTATCATTAATCAGGTGTTTAATCAGTATAACGGTGCTACCACGGGGCGGGGGAGTGGGGGGGGTTTATAGTGGGGGGGGGGGGAGAAGAACTAAGGTAATATGACGTGTAATAATTAACTCAGGTGTTTATCAAGTATAATCGGTGTGCTTGTACACGAGAAGGGGGGAGTGGGGGTGGTTATAGTGGGAGGGAGGTGGGAAGAACTAAGGTTATATGACGTGTAATAATTAATTCATGTATGTTTAGCAGTATAACGTGCTACACGCGGAGGGGGTGTGGGGGGGGAGTTTATAGTGGGGGGGGGGGAGGGGGGAGAATAATGTAATATGACGTGTAATCATTAATCAGGTGTTTTCCGTCTAACGGTGTACCCGGGAGGGGAGAGAGTGGGGGGGGCAGGAGGGGGAGAACTATGATCTTGGGAAGTGAGTCATTTACTCAGGTGTTTATCAGTATCCACGGTGTACCAGGGGAGGGGGGTGGGGGGGGAGGGGGAGAGAGAACTAAGTAATATGACGAGTAATAATTATCGTTGTATATCAGTATAAAGGGCTACCACGGGAGGGGGAGTAGGGGGGGGGGGGGGTGGGGGGAGGGGGGGAAGAACTAGGTAATATGAGTGTAATAATTAATCAGGTTGTTTATCAGGTATCAAAACGGTGCTACCACGGTGGAAGGGGGAGTGGGGGGGGGAGAATGTTATAGTGGGGGGGGAGGGGGGAGAACTAAGGTAATATGAGTGGTACTAATTAATCAGGTGTTTATCAGTAAAACGTTGTGCTACCAAGGGGAGGGGAAGTGGGGGGGGGGAGGAGGGGGAGAACTAATGTAATATGCGTGTAATTAATTTAATTCATGAGTTTAGCAGTAGAAACGGTGCTTACCCAAGGGGAGGGGTGAGTGGGGGGGGGGAGGAGGGGGCGGAGAAATAAGGTAATAAGACGTGTAATCATTTAAATCAGGATTTTCAGTATAACGTGCTACACCGGGGAGGGGGAGTGGGGGGGGTGGGGGGGAGGGGGAGAGAACTAAGGTAATAATGAGTGTAATAATTAATCAGGTGTTTCTAGTTATAAACGGTGTACCACGGGGGGAGGGGGGAGTGGGGGGCGGAGGGGGAGAACTAATGTAATATGACGTGTAATAATTAATCATGTGTTTCTCAGTATAAAACGGTTGCTACACGGGGAGGGGAGTGGGGGGGGAGTTATTGTGGCGGGAGGTGGGGGAGAACTAAAGGTACTATGACGTGTAATAAAATTAATAGGTGTTTATCCGTAGAACGGTGCTACCAGGGGAGGGGGAGTGGGGGGGAGATATTAGAGGGGGGGGAGGGGAGAATAAGTTATATGAGTGTATTAATTATCAGGTGTTTATCAGTAATAACCGGTGTACCCCAGGGGAGGGGGAGAGTGGGGGGGGGAGGGGAGATCTAAGGTATATGGACGTGTAATAATATCAGGTGTTTATTCAGTATAACGGTGCTACACGAGGCGGGGGCGAGTGAGGGGGGGGGGGAAGAAACTAAGGTAATATAAGACGTGTAATCATTAATCAGGTGTTTACAGTATAACGGTGCTACCACGGGGACAGGGGGAAGTGGGGGGGAGTTATTGTGGGGGGGTGAGGGGGCGAATAAGGTAATATGAGTGTAATAATTAATCAGGTGGGTTTAATCTGTTATAACGTGCTACCAGGGGAGGGGGAAGTGGGGGGTAGTTATTAGTGGGGGGGGAGGGGGAGGAGAACTAAGGTAATATGAGTACTGTAATAATTAATCAGGTGTTTATCAGTATCACGGTGCTACACGAGGAGGGGGAGTGGGGGGGGGGGGGGAGAAAGAAATAAGGTATTTATGAGTGTAATCATTAACTCAGGTGTTTATCAGTATAACGGTGCTACACGGGGGAGGGGGAGTGGGGGGGGGTTATAGTTTGGGGGGGGGGAGGGGGAGAACTAAGGTAATATTGAGTGTAATCCTTTACATGTGTTTATCAGTATTAACTGTGCTACCACGGGGGGGGGAGGGGTGGGGGGGGGAGAGAAAATAAGGTATAATATGACGTGTAATAATAATCAGGTGGTACTCAGTTCTAACGGTGCTACCACGGGGAGGGGGTGTGGGGGGAGATATAGTGGGGGGGGGGAGGGGGAGAATAAGGTAATATGACGTGTTAATCATTAATAGGGTGTTTTCAGTATAACGGTGCTCCCCGGGGGAGGGGGAGTGTGGGGGAGTTATAGTGGGGGGAGGGGGGAGAACTAAGGTAATATGACGTGTATCATTAATCAGGTGTTTTCCAGTATAACGGTGCTACAAGGGGAGGGGGAGTGGGGGGAGTTTCTAGTGGGGGGGGGAGAGAACTAAGGTAATATGCGTGTAATATTATTATGTGTTTATCAGTATAAGTGTGTTACCCCCGGGGGAGGGGGGGAGTGGGGGGGAGTAATAGTGGGGGGGGGGGAGACTAAGTTAATATGGGAGTGTAATCATTAATCAGGTGTTTATAGTTATACGGTGCTACCAGGTGAGGGGGAGTGGGGGGAGTTATGTGGGGGGGGGAGACCTAAGGTAATATGACGTGTATTCATTAATCGGGTGTTTATCAGTATAACGGTGTTACACGGGGAGGGGGAGAGTGGGAGGGAGTGGGGGAGTTAGTTATAGTGGGGGGGGGGGAGGGGGAGAAGAAACCTAAGGTAATATGACGTGTAATCTTTAATCAGGTGTTTTCCAGTTATAACGGTGCTACGGGGAGGGGAGTGGGGGGAGTTCGTTATAGTGGGGGGGGGGGTGGAGAGAATAAGGTACTGATGACGGTGTAATCCATTATCAGGTGTTTATAGTATACCGGTGTTACCACGGATAGACCCTCACACCAAGGCGGGACCTGATGTAGCCCAACTTCAGTTCAGAATCACGTTGAGGAGAGCAGGTTAACGGGTTGGGTCCAAAAAAATAAATTTTTTCCACACAATAAAGAAGTGCGATGAAATCACAAGGAAAAAGGAAAAACGGTATAATAAAATCACACAATGAAACGGTGTGTGATAAAATCAACAAAGAAAACGGTTGTGATAAAATCCACACAATGAAACGGTGTGATAAATCACCAATGAAACGGTTTGCGATAAAAATCACACAATGAAACGGTTGTACAAAATAACACAATAAACAGGCGATAAAATCCCAGAAAAAAGGGGTGTGATAAAATCACAGCGAAAACGGTGTGATGAAGTCACAGAGAAAAACGGTTGTGATGAATCACAGAGGGGGAAACACGGTGTGATGATCACAGACGAAAACGGTGTGGATAAAATCACACAGAAAACGGTTGGTGATAAAAATCGCACAGAAACGGTGTGCTAAAATCGCACAGAAAACGTTGTGATAAAATACATTAATAAAAAAGAACGTTAGAAAAACTATTGGTGATGCCTTTATTCATTGGTTCCAAATTGAATCTTAACAGTTTGACATAAAAGTGGTTGGGACACAATATGGGAAAAGGGCTCTGACATAAATTAAACAAGAAACAAACTGGGTAACTATTGAATATAACGGTTTGCCTTTAACCAAATTTCAAGGTTTCGAATTTTTTTTTATAAATTTATAAAGTTTGTTGTGCAATACAGTGAATAAATTATAGAAAGTGAAATTATAGAAAGTCAGGTAATCGAAACAAAAGAAATTCCATACCAACGAAACATTTAATTTAAATAAATTGAAATCGAATCGTCATTGAATAAGATAGATGTGTCAAAAGTAGCTGTCGTCACAAAGTAGACTGTCATACCAAGTAGCGTCGTCCCTGTCGTCAAAATCATAATTTCCTTGCTTACTCTCCTCCACAAAGGAATGTTCTCAAAAATCCAAAGCAAGAGCTTGTGTTAACTTTAACTCTTTACTGTTGAATGCTATGTAAGTCAGAGAAAAGTATGAGGAAAATGCATTTATAATGGACGTCCTACCAAGATCATGACAGACCTACCCTTTACGATCGTTAAAAATTCGACAGCTAGTGCAGATGTTGTCACAAAAAGGCAAACTTCTTTACATCAGAAGTAGATAGTGAAGTTTTTCTGGGACAGTGTTGCGTATAGCGTTATCTGACGACGAGATAGCGTTAATTAGTGTCATCTATCGTCATAGGGCATAACTTAGCGTAGATGACGAATTTCAACTATCGGTAAAGTTATCATGGGTCACAACCTGTATTGAGATAACCGCATTCCTTTATCATAATTGTAGCTAGAACTTACATAACTCCACTTATAAAATTAAAACCTATTTATAATGTTACCCATTAATGGCCATCTAAAGTTGCTTAGCAGTGGTGTGAGCACGCTGTGAGCGCTGAGGTTAGACACTATTACAGGAGCTGTTAATACTTGCGGGGTCGTCTAGTGCTCGTGCGTTCTACACAGGGTCTCTTCTTTACAGCTGTAAGTGGGGGCGTTATAGTGATAGGGGGGGTGGGGAGTTGATAAATCCCAGCGGTGGTGTTTCGGAATAAATCATTTTAAGATCTTAAACATACAGTCTCTACTATGCCAACATTAACATTTAGTATCTGGTATGAAATGTGGATTCTGGGTGGGAGGATGGATCAGGACATTAGGACTGTCGTAATCAGAATATTCAACTTTACTAAAATTTGACATTTATATATTAATTTTAATATTTAAATTTAAATATAATATCGAATGTTATAATCGTTACCTCTTGACAATGTTTCATCAGTTGTTCGTCTATCGCACATGAAACTGTAATAGCATGTTATTGAAAACATACTTTGTAATTAAGGTTGTGTGAAATACAATTTTCTAACCCAACGACCAACTCAAATTTCACTAATTACACTATACAATCATCTTTATAGCATGTCTGCATTTTGAAATGTTGATAAAACTTGAATGATTTAATTTCTAAGGTATTATTTGTTAATAAGCAGGCCAACAATCATAACTTATTATGTAGGCTTGAACTCTCAATTTTAAACGTCTAGAAGTTTAGTTATAATTAACTTTAGCCCTTACCCACATTTCTCTCAATTTCCTCTACAAGTAGGCTTGTAAGCCTGTTAGTCTGCTTGGTTAGCGTTGACCTTACTGACAGGAGAATTAGCATTGTTCCAACAGCTATACAGTTCTTAGTAGGGTCTGAGAAGTGACAACTGTGCGTATGATATGGACACGTCAGCTGAGCTTTGCGATAGGGCTGTTATGTTCTCGGCTGCATCTGAGGGTTGGGTTGGTTTTATGTTATTATGTAATAAAGGTAGAGAATAGTATTGACTGTTAAAATTGTTCAAGTAAAGAAAATTATTTGGTTGGATAACATTTTTCTTGAAAGTTTAGCTAAGCATGTATTTGACAATTTCTTTGTCTCTCCTTAAAAAACTAGAATTTTTCAGCATTTAACGTCATATCCACTCGAACACTAAAGTATCGGACGGGTACCCTCGATAATATCACCAGCTAAAGTATGAGACCGTGAGCTCGAGAATAGGGGAGCGTGGCGTCCTCCTGAGGTCAAAACCTTGAAAATATAGAAGTTATACTGTGTAATTATGATTTTTCTGTGTTTTCGTATGGTCTGTACTTAATCCAAATGGCCAGATCGGTTGTAGAGCGTATTATCAAGTCTGAATTCCTTTTCTTTCAAAATAAATACAAGATTTACTTTATATAATATATTATATCAGTAGCAGTAGTAGTAGCAAAATTTTTTCCGGGGGGGTTTTTTTTTGTATAATAATGGCTATAATAATGATGAAAAAGTTGAGATATGATAAATGACTCATTTCAATTTACATGATGTCGGTTTTTAACTCTGATTTACCCTTCTTAAGTAGTATCTGATTCTCAGCTCTTTAGCTGGATCTTTGGAAGGTCTTCTGGATGGTTTCTTCAGATTTAGTGGGCTTCCTGTTCCTGAAGACAAATAATGTAGTTTCTAACAGGTAATCTTTGCAAATTGTATAGATCGAGTATGTATTAAATAATTCGAAGATTTCAAAGCCTTTTGAAACCTTTTTAATTTACATTTTTCATGGTTTTGCACGACTGTAGAAACACAAAAATTTTGTACTTAAAAAATTCTATCGATAATTTCAGTGATTTGAGCTTACTTGGATCGAGAGTGGTCAGAGATTTGGAGGTGTCATGACTGCAACTCACCATACACCGATCTCATCTCCTTCAGGTGGATGTCAAGCTGGCATTTGTTGCTTCAATGTCTCCTACTTGGTGGGACGTGGCAAATTTTGCCAGAGCGTTGCTCGCAAATTGGCACTTTGTATTGTTCTGAAGTAGTGTAGGTGCTGATCGGACTCCTTTATTTATTGGTGGACTACCTTCATAGGAACTTATCTAGGCAATATAAAAGGTAGAGTCTGGTTATTTTTATAATTTCATATTTTGAACCAAAAAAAGAGGGGATCTAAAATCAAACACGGATTCATATAGGAATCATGTTTGATTTTGAGAATCTTGAAGGTTAGGATTGCAGGGTCGGAGGTTAAGTTGATATTAATTTGAGGAACCGTCCGCAAATGCAAATTGATACCGAGAATGAAATCGGTCGCTCGCTTTTCCCATTCAATAACCTTTATTACAATACGTAATTAGCCGTGAATGAATGGGAAAAGCGAGCGACCGATTTCATTCTCGGTATCAATTTGCATTTGCGGACGGTTCCTCAAATTAATATCATTTTCTTTTGTTTGGAAAAGAGAGACACTGGCAGCGGTTCACTCTACCCATGATTATGGGTTTTGGTCAAATATCATCTCTTTTTGATTATAATGTCAGGATAATTTACACAGTCGAAACTTAATAAGGATGTAATTTCAACGATTTCGAAATTTTACCTTTGAAAACGTTTCCTTGTGTTTAGGTAGGCATATCTGTCAATAACAGACTGAATATAGCACTTTTTACTCATTCAAGTTGGCATTAAATTCATATATAATGCCATTTTAATATCGTGGGAAAGCAGAATATATTCGAAATCACGAATGAGCAAAATTCTCACCTTTCGCACGTGCAAACTTTGAGCGGACGTTGCGTGCGCATAAAATATTGAATCACCATAAATTTTTGCATAGTGTTATTTAATATATAGTTTGATAAGCATGAAAAGTTTCAGAAGATTTCAAAAAGAACTTGGATCACAACGGGACTCCAAAGTTGGTAAAAATCGTGAAAATAACAATTTTTAGTGATTTTAGCTATTTTAAATGAATTTGGGCGTGTCCCCACGTGTGCAACTTTTCGATTTTCAACTTTAAAACTAGCCTATAACACAATTTAGACCTTTAGGAAGCAAAATTGAGCTCCACAATCCAAGGGATGGCCCAACACCAGAGAATACTAATTCACAACTTTTGTGTTTTTATAAAATTATTCTTCAAAAAAGCACAAACCTCAATAGCGAATATCTTTATGAAGGAGCAAGGTAGGAAAACTTTCCGGTAGATTTTCAGAATGCTTGAACAATTATCTAAGGTGAAAATGTCCTCAGATTTTGAATAAAATTACTCCTTAATGCTTTAAAATCGATTTGAAAAGTTGTTATTTTGTCAAAAATCAAGTTTTAAAAACACTTAAATTGATGACGTCATCAAGTGATGATGATGACGATAAATTATTTTTCGATATAATGTAAACTAAAGTATAAACAATTATCTTTAAAACCTGTGGTTCGAAATGACTGTATCTTTTATACTTTTGAATCTACGGACACTTAAATGTAGGCTACAATTTACTGCAAAAGCGTCTATACATATATATATATATAGCTTCACGTAGAGGCGTGAGCTAGCCGGCTAAGCCGGCTTAGCCAGCCGATCGAAATTGCCGGCTTAGCCAGCCGATTGCCATCGGCTAGCCGATCGGCTAACACATTTTCAGCAGTTATCACTTATCTATACTTCAGGCCGGGAATCTAGACGGCATGTAACAAATTATACCATGATCGACTTTAGAGATAAATTTCATAAATTTCAGAAAAAGTACGTACGTGCGCAAATTAAATTGTATTGTACTATGTACTCAAAAACTTTCTGTCCAAGATGGACACTCTTAGATATTGGAAATGTCGTAGTGATACATTGCCCCTTCTTTCAAAATTAGCATGCGCTATATTTTCGGTTCCTGCATCCGCTGCTGATGTGGAAAGAACATGGTCAGCAGCAGGGCTGACTGTAAACAAGAGGAGATCAAAGATCTCATCAGACAATTTAAAAGCCATTCCCTAGCAGGAACCCGTGAAATATAACCCTAAACGGTGTCAAGACTCAAGATACTGAAATAATTATTACTTATTTAATTGGCGTTTTTGACACCACTTGGGGGTCCAAATTTTCGGCTCTAAAATCATTATTCCTCGGCCAATTTTTTATTTTTTCATGCTGATTTGGAGGATATTAAAGCATTTGACCCAGCCAAAAAAGTTTCAGTTGTATATCTTTTACGGTTTTTGCAGAAAGTTGCGTTAAAGTCGATGCCGTGGTGTCAGTAAAATGGCACAGATATATATATATATATATTATGATTGGCTACTGGGACACGTCATACACACGGTTGGATATATATATATATATATCGTCTCGCTTTATATATAGTAAGATTAATCGTAACAGAGATATTTTTTAAACTTTTATAAGTAAATTAGAGATTGACTCTGACCAGTGAGAATTTCCTAACTTATTATTAACTAACTTATTATTATTGAAGTTATGAATTATGAAATTGCCTTACTCGGGATTATTACGACGGGTTTATTAACGACCGGTTAAAATATGGTTCGGGAAAAATATGGCGAAATTGCTCAACAAAACCCACCACATTTTCCCGGTCGCCATTTTACCAGTGTCCAACCTTTCAATTTTAGATTCAAAAATTTTGTCTCAGATGTAAATTTCCTTATTAGAGAGAAGCAAGTTTAGAAATTTTCGCATTGCTAAAACTTGTGAAACAAGTCGAATTATCAATAATTGTTGAAAGTAGACAGAAATAATGACTCGTGGTTAATCAAACTAGATGGAAAATAATTTTTAACATTTGAAGCGTAACAACCAGATCGATATTAAGATAAAGGGAGAGCTGTTTCAGTTTAGTCTTCCAATAAGTTGTAATCATCTTCGTTATCTTCATCTGGATCATCCCTTTCATCAGTTTTAATTAATTCAAGTTTTAATTTAACTGTTACTTTTACTTTGAGTCTTATTTCATTATGTAGGATAGTCAATACCTAAGAAATTAAAAATTGGCCTATTTAAATCAAATTTGACAATAAGGATATATGACAAGAATTGGGCAAAAAGGTGAATTTTTTGCAATTTTAGCCAAATGAAGTCGAAAAACCTACAACAAGTGTCCCAATAGTCTTCTTTAGTGAATATAAGACAACGATTAAAATATGAGCACCCATACCCCTTGGGAACCCTAAAAGCTGAGTAGGCGGGTTTATTAACGACCGGTGAAAATGTGGTTCGGGAAAAATATGGCGAAATTACCCTAAACCCACCACTTTATCCCGGTCATAATAATCCCGAGTAAGGTGTATCACTTGTTACCTTCCATTTCAAGTTTTGCCCTTAAAATCGACATAAAGTATAAAGAAACATAAAGTATAAGCCAATCAATTTTAATACAAAATAGTAATATTAGCAAAATAAAAATGTTTGGTACAATATCTGACATTAGGATCTGGTAATCCCATTCCTAGTTTTAGCCGGCTTAGCCGGCTAGCCAGCCGATTTTTTCTCTTAGCCAGCCGATTGCCGTCGGCTAGCCGGCTCACGGCTCTAGCTTCACGACAATCTGTTGTAAAACAGGGGTTCCAGAAAACCCACTTCCCGATACTCCTGCAACATGAAATTTTTATTACGGTCGATTTGGACAAGGTCTAGACGCTCTGCAAAGTTTCAGATCTCTAACTCGATATTAACATGGTTTTTAAGGCACCTGAATATGGCGATTTTGGGTTTTTTACCTAATTTCGTATAACATGCTGGCGCGTATTTTGCGCAAATTTCTTAAAAACCTCCACATAACTATTTCTTATTCCTGTCATCGTTAACATTGAATTAGAATGTTTTGAACTTAAATATACCTGCTGAACTACTTTCGATGAGTCTTAATGCCTGGAAAACAATAAAGGGGATATAATAGTATAGGGGGTACATAGTGTTGTGAATATAAGGGCAACGGTTATGCTTGCCAGCATTGTGATAAAGAAAGCAAATACAATTATAACGTTATGAAATTAATTTCTTCTATATATTTTAGAATTATGTGAATCCTAAAGTTCAGTATCTCTATATATAAAGTTTTATAATATAAAAAGCGTTCGACAGCATTAACCGGGATGCCCTTTTCCACATCCTCTCCCTCTACGGTATCCCTACTCCACTTGTAGATGCTATCAGGCTTCTTTATGACTCATCGTTCTCTCGTGTCCAGACCATCGACGGCCTTACTGACTTTTTTAGGACACTTATTGGAGTTCTTCAAGGGGACACTCTAGCACCCTTTCTCTTCATCATCGTCCTTGACTATGTCCTCAGAAGCTGCATGGGTGACGAATTCGGTCTTACCATCGTGCCTAGGAAAAGCCGAAGAGTGCCTGCGGTCAAAATCACAGACCTTGACTTTGCTGATGATTTGGCCTTAATTTCAGACACCATAGAGCAAGTCCAACTTCTGCTGACAGACCTTGAAAATGCAGCCGCACAAGTTGGTCTTGCTATGAATGCTTCTAAGACCGAGTTCATGACCATCAATATCCCTGACACTGTCGACTTACATTCTATCTCAGGCCGCCAGATTAAACAGGTTGATGACTTTAAATACCTCGGCTCTTTCATTGCGGACAGTAGAAAGGATTTCAACTCAAGGAAAGGAATGGCCTGGTCAGCCTGTATTAAACTGCAAAAAGTCTGGTCCTCTGGCATTTCCGAACAACTGAAAGTCAAGTTCTTTAGAGCCTGTGTCGAACCAGTATTGCTCTATGGATCAGAGACATGGACCATAAACAAGCAGCTTGAGAAACGCCTCAACGGATGCTACACCCGTCTTTTAATGAAGGCCAAGAACATCTCGTGGAAGAAGCATCCAACCCTCAAGCAGATCTATGGCAACCTTCCATCTATTGCCTCAGTGGTTGCGTCGAGGCGTTCCAGATTTGCTGGGCATTGCATGAGAGCTTCTGACCAAGTTATCTCCACTATCCTCCCCTGGCGACTTGCCCAATCGGGCCGTGGAAGGAGACCACTCACCTTCCTGGACGTAGTAGCTCGTGACACTGGGCTCCAGTTAGACGACCTTCGAACTGTTATGTGCGATCGAGACGTGTGGAGGCAGACAGTGAATGGGATTTCGATTGAGGATCGCCCAAAGTAAAAAAAAGTAAGTATAATATAAACAAACAAAATCCCAATTTACCATAAACTCCAGTTTACCGCGGGTATTTCTTTTCCCCAAACTCTGCAGTATTAGTAAATCGGGCTTTTATTGTATTCAGTTTGAACTTTTAAGATACAGATGATATTGATAAGAATTGCGCCCGTTGTTTCGTTTTGGCAGACGCTAGATTTCCATTCACTATAAGTATAACTATAAGTACAATATAAGCTCTAATCAGCTTACTTCATAATAATAATATTAATAAATAATGCTTTATTAATACGGGAAACACTTGAAATTCAATTCAATTGCTGTAGAAGTAAAACTTAACAATTGTATCTGTAATTCAAGAAATTGTAAGCAAAAGTAAACTTCAACTATAATGGCTGGGTGGCCTAGTGGTTAGAGCTTCCGCTTTCTGTACAGAAGGTTAAGGGTTCGAATCCCAGTGTCACCCAGTCTAGGGAGTAGCTAAGGATTCATTGGATCTATGCGATCTCATCGGTCGACTCAGCCGAATGATAGGAAACTTGATTGAGGGTTAAATGAGGAGGGGTGCCTGTGCCAAAAAGATCAAGAATCTTAGGATACTCCTTCAGAACATCTACAATGTAGTGTACTGTAAAACAAGGGCGGTCGAACTATTCGATGACCCTGTAGAGGAATCTACGAACTTTACAAATTACAAATTACAAATTACTCATGTTTTATAGTTATACACATATCAGTACACTACGCGTGCCACGTACAAATATATAGGAGGTGCATTATGACTATGAGGCGCAAAATTCAAATGCGCTTTTATACTTTTTCGACGAGATATTTCGCAGTATTTTGTTAAATGTAGTTTTATCGCTCGGAAAAATACATATTGTAAGCAATCAGCCTGAAATTTAAGACTCTGTTAGTTTATTAGTCTATAACTATAAGGATGGCTGCAAAAATTATTTTTTTTAGCTTCATGAGAAATTATTGAAAAATTGAAAAGTTCTATAATATTTGTTATTTTACGTAGATTTTTTGTTGCCATAACTCGGCAGTTTTTTCAATTTTTGGAAGTTGACATATGCATAGTAACGGACGGAAGTAAGGAAGGAAGGAAAGAAGGAAGGAACACGACATATATTCACTTTCAGACCTACCTACCGCGCGAGCCGCGGTTTCCAAAATCCACGTTTTTCTGCAAAAACGACCATTCGTAACCTTTCACATTTTTCCAAAATTGTGAAATGGAAAAATCAGCGTATAATTTTTGGAGCACGCTTCTTCTCCTTGTGGTGATTTCTAAAATCACGTGACTTAACTTTTCCGCAGTTTTCTCCCAGCTGTTCCGTAGCCCGATCTCCCTGTTTGTCTTCCCAATCTCACTAATCAGCTTTTTATTTCCCGCTAACTTCTCAAACGCTTCCAGAATAGCTCCTGCGTCTCCTGAAGGTCCATTCACACCGTTTTCAATAAGCTCATCAGGTCCCCCTACCGCAGAAACGATCATGCAGCAACCTGCCGCCATTCCCTCAATAACCACCAGTCCAAATGCCTCATACAGCGAGGGGACCACCATTATATCCGAGGCTGCCATATACTCAACTAACTCACTCATTCGCTTTGCCCCAAGGTAGTTGAACTGGGGGTACTCTTGTAGAAGGTGCTCTGAGGGAGACATCTCGTATTCTCCGATAAGGCGAAAAGTGAGCGGTATATTTGTTTTACTGAGTGCCTCGAGTGCAAACTTTATTCCTTTCCCCGGAGAAAATCTCCCAACGTATAGAACGTTCATAACGCTGGAAGAAAAGTTTAACTTATTTCTGGAATGTTCCTCGTCTAGATGTTTGAACTTCTCGAGCTCAATGCCTGGAGTAATGTGAATTGCTTTTGTTGCATTGGTTAGCCCTTGTTCATTTCTAAGTTGATGAACTATGCATGATGCTTTTTTGTTAATCTTCCGCTCCACCACCATTCTTTTTTCACCAATTTCTGTTATCTGTTCCGACTGGAACTTCAGGATTCCCAAAGAATGATGAACATGTACTTGTGGTAGTCCTAATTTAATCCCCACATACCCACTCAACCAGTAGTTGGTGAAAACAGCTTCAAATTCAGTCGGATCGATCTGAGAGGTGAAGTTGTCGAGGTGATAATAGAAAAGGTCTCTAAAGAGATGCTGACCGTAAACCATCATTAAAACCTAGTTTTGACATCTTGACCCACTCAGGCCGCCCCTAAGGGCCACGGATAACCCATAAAAGCTACAGGGGGGGGGGGGGGGGGGGGGGGGGGTAGGGCAAAAGTAATATTACATACGTTGGGTATTATACCACCACCGTGTTTCATATTATGGACCTGTAACTTTACGACAGTTACTAGTTACTTAACCACCAAAACTTGTGCCACCTACCCGGGAACGTAAATATCATACAGGGGTAAAGATTCTCAGTCTGGACTTGTATGGGATTTGACCTGGATTTCGGCTATTTTGGAATGGGCGTGGCCCCTGGGAGTGGCCTGAGTGGGTTGGGAGGTCGAAACTTGATTTTTCTGGTGGTTTGGGACAGGTAATAACTATTCAAACCCCTAAACCTGTTCCAAATACCCCGGAACATATAAATCCCCTACAGGGGTAAAAATTTTCAATCTTGATTTGACCTGGATTTCAGCTATTTTGGGATGGGCGTGGCACCTGGGAGTGGCCTGAGTGGGTTGGGAGGTCGAAACTTGATTTTTCTGATGGTTTTGGACAGGTACTAACTATTCAAACCCCTAAACCTGTTCCAAATACCTTGGAACATAAATCCCCTACAGGGGTAAAGATTTTCAATCTTGATTTGACCTGGATTTCAGCTATTTTGGGATGGGCGTGGCCCCTGGGAGTGGCCTGAGTGGGTTGGGAGGTCGAAACTTGATTTTTTTTCTGATGGTTTGGGACAGGTACTAACTATTTAAACCCTTAATTGACGATGTCAATTCATCTCAGCTCGGTGCGGCACAGCTTAGCGCATCTCGCCGATCTAGAGACAGCAACGCCGATCTACTTCTAAGCTAGAGACAGTAACGCGTCGCGCTACAATTTAAACCCCTAAACCGTTTTCCAAATGCCCCGGAACATAAATCCCATACAGCTAATTAGCTAGCTGAGCCATTTCGGCCGGTGAGCCATCTCGGCCGCCACGGGCAAAAAAAATCATTTTCAAAATCAAAATGGTTTTCAAAATCAACAATCAAAATCAAAATGGTTTTCAAAATCAAAATCAATATCGTTTTCGAAATCAAAATCAATATCGTTTTCAAAATCAAAATCAATGTCGTTTTAAAAATCAAAATCAATATCGTTTTTAAAATCAAAACCAATATCGTTTTTAAATATTAAAATCAAAATCAATATCGTTTTCAAAATCAAAATCAATATCGTTTTCAAAATCAAAATCAAAATCAAAATCAATATCAAAATTGAAATCAAAATTGAAATCAAAATTGAAATCAAAATCAAACTCAAAATCGTTTTCAAAATGAGAATCGTTTTCAATTTCGATATGAAAATCGTTTTTTATTTAAATTTTAAAATCATGTTACAAATTAAATTCAAAATCGTTTTTATTTTGTGATTAATTGTATAGTTAATTTTTTAATTCAAAATTTTCAGTGAAAATTTAGGTGAGCCAATATCATGTCTCGGCCGCCATACTGGTGGCCCACGAAAGGATAGCATGAGGGTCGGAACAGACGGGCCTTGACTCTCACGGATCGTGTCACGTAGTATATGTTTAGAGATCATGAACGTTTTCACGTCAGTCACGAGAGTTGTCATTTAATGTGTCTAGTATAGGGGTTGTGAGAAGGATCCGGTAAAAACTACTAATCTGGCATCATTAAGCGTTTGGTGTAAGTTGACAATAGTGGTAATATGTTGGTTGTCGAATATGTCGTTGACGGAGAGGTAGTAGTCCTGAAAGTACTGCCCCATCAACTGTAAAATGGCTGGATACTGCCCGATAGTAGAGGCTCTTACGGGCATTGTCTGCTCGATACGCTAGGGACCCCAGATACACCTTACTAGACGTATTTTTGACCGTAGAATCGATTAAAAGTAGTTTTAAGATGATTGGACTGACTTTTTGGGGGTAAAATTGCAAAAAACCGATTTTTGGGCAAAAAATAGGCCAAAAAACCATGTTTTTTGATATTTTGAACAAGTTAGTTTTGTTGGCATGTCGGAAAAACTTGCATGGAGATAGCTAAAACACAGCCGCACAAGATGATATAAAAATTTGAAAAATTCCTCTATTTTTTTTGGGGTAAAAATCAAAAAAAGTGGTAAAAATTTGACTTTTTTTGCTTGAAGTTTGAATAATTTTTTGCAGTTGTATTAAATCAACCCAAAAATAGTTACATCGTGTTTGCCTAAATTTTTCCTTTCCGAGAAGTACCCACTTCATATACTTTATCGAAGTTTGAATATTGTCACTCCGCAAGCGTTTTTGCCAAATTTTCGACGCGCACTACGCGCAAAAGCATTTAGTTGTTATCAATTGGCACCCGCGCGTTCATCATAAATTTCAAACAGCTATAACTCAGCGAGATTATGTCCGTTCTAGCTCATATTTTCACACTAAATAGAAAATAATGTGATCTTATTGCTGACAAAATATGAATATAATTACTCGATTTGCCTTAGAGTAATAGACTGTCAAAGTTTAAAACGCGCATTGGTATAGCACGTGACTAATAAGGCCAAATTTATACTTCTTAACATATTATCGATCCTTAGACATCATACTATTGTGTCCAATTAGCGGTTAGGTCTCTAAACTTGTAGCAGAAAACACGTCTTTTTGCCCGTAAGAGCCTCTACTACGAGGAAGTTTAATCATGCACTCGTGTTTGATTTGCAAATGGTATGGAGATTGGAGGTGTTTGTCCACATTTATTATATACAACGTATGAAATATGAAGCAACAAATGCCAAAAATGCCTTATTTTGGATTTATTGCCCAAAAACTGATTTTCGCCCAATTTTTCTAACTTCTGATAGAAACCTGTTAAAGACTTAATTCTAGATGCGCTTAAACGTTGTTAGTTTATAACCTACCGACCCGCGTCGAGGAAACGGCAGCGCAAAGCTTCTAGTAAAACATCTTTCAAAATGTTTCCTTCTACTCTGATGATTTTCCGTTTATCAAATCATGTCATATCCTTTGGTCATTTTACTTTCAGTACCCTAATGGTGTCTTGTGAACTCATTGGTTGGTCATTCAAGAACAATTCAGTGAAAACAGTGAAATTTGGGTCGAGGAAAGCTGAAATCTGAAAATGTCCTACCGGTAGGACACTTTCATAATTTTCCTTTCATCAAAGATTTCTTCAGATATAAAGGTTTCTTCAGATATTTAGCTTCCAGTACCTCGATGGTGACTTATGTTATTCACTGATTGATCACTATCATGGTTAAAATTCATTCAAAATTTCGGTCAAAGAAACGGCAGAGAAGCTTCTATCACAGTGCTGGCAAGCACGACCGGTGCATTTATTGTGGGTATACTATGTAACCCCTTTACTATTATACCCCCTTTGGTACACGTTACAAGCCTCTTTCGTGCACGCGAAGCGTGCACTCCGGCCGGAGGAGGCGGCCGAAGGCCGCCGCCTCCGGCAGGAGTTTTTCAGGCATTAAGACTCATCGGAAGTCGTTCAGCAGATTTAGTTTTAGTTCAAAACATTCTAATTTGATGTCAAAGATGACAGGAATAAAAAATAGTTATGTTGAGATTTTTAAGAAATTTGCATAAAATACTCGCCAGCACTGTTATACGAAATTCGGTAAAAAACCCAAAATCGCCATATTCAGGAGCCTTAATAACCATGTTAAAATCGAGTTAGAGATCTGAAATTTTTCAGAGCGTCTAGACGTTGACCAAATCGACTGCAAAAAAAATTTCAGGTCTCAGGATCATCGGGAAATGGGTTTTCTAGAACCCCTGTTTTACGATAGATTGTCGTGATACATACATATATATATATATATATACATATATTCAGGGATAGACGCATTGCCAGTCAAATGTAGCCTGTTTTTAATTGTCCATAGATTCAAAAATATAAAAGATACAGCAATTTCCGACCACAGGTCTTGAAAATAATTGTTTACACTTTAGTTTACATTGTATAAACAAATTATTTGACGTCATGAACACCCCTTGATGACGTCATCAAGTTAACCGTTTTTAAAACTTGATTTTTGACAAAGTAATAACTTTTAAAAATGATTTTACACCATTAAAAAGTAATTGAATTCAAAATCTGAGGAATTTTTTATCTTAGATAATTGTTCAAGCATTCTGAAAATCTGCCGGAAAGTTTTTCTAGCTTGCTCCTTCATAAAGATATTCGTGATTGAAGTTTGTGTTTTTTTGAAGAATTATTTTATAAAAACGTCAATTTTGCGATTTAGTATTCTCTGGTGTTGGGCCATGCCTTGGGTTGTGGAGCTCAGTTCTGCTTCCTATAGATATAAATTGTGCATTAGGCTAGTTTTAAAGTTGAAAATTGAAAAGTTGCACACGTGGGGACACGCCCAAATTGATAGAAAATTGCTAAAATCACTGAAAATTGCTGTTTTCGTCATTTTCTGTCAACTTTAGAGTGCCGTTGTGATTACAGTTCTTCTTGAAATACTTTGAAACTTTGCATGCTTATCAAACTATATATAAAACAATTACACGCAAAAATTTACGGCGATTCAATATTGGATGCGCACGCAACGTCCGCTCAAAGTTTGCACGTGCGAAAAGTGAGAATTTTGCTCATTCGTGATTTCCAACAAATTCTGCTTTTTAATGTCATTATATATGAATTTAATGCCAACTTGAATGAGTATAAAGTGGCATATTCAGTCAGTGATCGACCGATATGCTTACCTAAACACAAGGAAATGTTTTTAAAGGAAAAATTTCTAAATCGTGGAAACTTCCTCCTTATTAATATTAATGAAGATATCAGTTTATATTTCGACGTTATAAAGTACCCTGACATTATAATCAAAAAGAGATGATATTTTACCAAAACCCATAATCATGGGTAGAGTGGACCGCTGCCAGTGTCTCTCTTTCCCAAACAAAAGGAAATGATATTAATTTGATTGACCGTTCTCAAATGCAAAATGATACCGAGAATGAAATCGGTCCCTCGCTTTTCCCATTCATTTACAATTGTAATATATTAAGAAGAACTACCCAAAGGCATCTGTGGGGGAAAAGCGAGCGACCGATTTCATTCTCGGTATCATTTTGCATTTGAGAACGGTCAATCAAATTAATATCATTTCCTTTTGTTTGGGAAAGAGAGACACTGGCAGCGGTCCACTCTACCCATGATTATGGGTTTTGGTAAAATTTAGTTAACTGAATAATGCAAATATTTTTGAAACAGATTTCAATTTTATACTGATTTTTGCCACATTAATAATAAAAATACTGTGTCAAGTGCATATCTATCTTCAATTTAAATTGAGTTCAATCGAATCTAAAATTAATTTATAACTTTTGGAATGATGATTAATCACTCTACACTCGAATGTCACGTGACTTTTTCAACCCGTTCTCTAGCTGGCCCTGGACGACTATTCGAAACCCTAACCCTCTAGTCTGATCCCAACCCTAACCCTAACCCAATCCTTAACAAAAGCATATGCTGAAACCCTAACCCTATCGAAAAATTAGACTAACTTCCTTATACGGTCATATCACGTGATCGAGACAGTTTTTCGCCAATATCTCGTCAGGGGAGCATTTTAACCCTTATATGGCTATGTTATGGGCCTGGCGGGTGATTCGGAATCAGCGTTCGAAAATACATCGATTGAACCTGGTTACAACTGTGGGGGCCCTTGTAGAAGAATCTCGAAGATCGACTGTAGAGTGATTTAGCACGCTCGTAACTTTTGCTCTGATTAAATCTGCAATTTATTTTGTCCATTCATTGTCAATGTAATTAATAATTTCGATTTCGCTCATTATTAGTTTTAATACTTTCAACACTACTATATAACAGATAATTTGAGGTATGACCAAAATGACCAACATGACAAAAATGTAATGTAATTGGAGGTATCAAATCTATTCAATCAACTTCAATCAACTTCACTCGACTTCAATTATCTTCAATCAATCTATTTATCTACAACCAACTCAACATCATGAAAGATCCATTGGAAACATTTTTCGGTAAATTATTGATGGAATGTGATAAAAAATGTACAAACTGTTCAGATCTTAAAACTCGCGTGAATTTCCTGGAGCTTAACGTGTTTATTTTAGAGGAGATTGTTCAAACCTCACAAACAATAGCAGAGATTAATGAAACTATTTCGCCTCAACGTGGAAACCAATAAATTGCTCAATACAAGTGTTTCGATGTATCAGTGCAAACGGACTCCAGCAACAATAACATTCAGTATGACAAGGAATGTGAGGTACCAGAATCATTTTTGTTGATTGATGATGATGGCTATGTATAGAAGCACCTCTATCAATTATTTCTAACAACATAGACATTTCAACCAGCGAGATTACAGTTTAATTAATAGGTTTCATAAACACATTTTTCAATTTATTTTTCACTCACCAACATGACCACTCACTATATTTCATTTCAGTGTTAAGAGAAATAGGCCCTGGTGAGATAACACCAGTTTCAGCAGAGCACTCCCAAACAAGGAATTCAGAGGAGGAGTCTGCTGCTGCTGCAGATGCTACAGACTGGAAACCTTTTCTTGGACAAAAGCCAATTCTCGTGGTGAATACTGGGTAAAGATAACATTGCAACACGTGGTATACCTCTCGTGCCGGCCGCTCGTGCGCGCGATCAAAAGGGGTTACAGCGTGTGTCAAAGATAACACTTGCCCAGGTGTACTGTATTGATGAGGTACTCAGGTAGTGTGGTATGGGGCTGATGGTAATGCTCGCCGTACATGCAGGAGTTGCTCAAAGACGGACTGTGATCCCTGCGAGGGTGTGGAATGCACTCAACAGTTTACCGTCACAGTTTTCACAGAGGGAGAGCAGCCTGGTAACCGCCCGGATCAATCTGACTGCTTTCACGGAAATAGGGTGATGATAGAAAGAAACGTAGGGCGTTTTATAAAAATAAACGAGGTGGCAATAATCAAGAAACAAGGTAAGAAGACGTTACTTAGTTGGACAACACATTATTGTCGGATTATGCCACCTGCTGTATTTGGAACAAATCACACAATAAATATTTGGTGACACGATTCCTCGTAGCATTATCTCACATCTAATCTCTAAATCCCATAATTTCAGTTCAATGTGAAGCTCACGATCCATCATGGAATGGACCTGATCCATGCTCTAGAACAGTTGAAGATTATTGCTATTTAAATCTTACGTAAGTCAATGCAACGAACTTAGTTAGTTAGGGACAAAATATTATATAAAATCTGTTATATCTTAGCTTAGGGTGCAATTGAAACAGGTTTTATATTCTATGACATGAATTAATTACAATGGTTTTTACTTTTAAGTTAAGAACAAATTATATTATAATTTGTTTTATTGTATACAATCTACATTCGTACAACCTATAGAGCGGATACATTGCATTACTGCTGACGGTAGTAGCAGCTTTGTTTCCCTTTGTTAAAGAAGTTCAATATTTACCTGGGGACCTCAGGCTATTATGTTCATAAACATGAATAGAAATTCGGCGGAATGACAGGCTGAGCGCGGCCCAGTAAGTTCAATATATGTATTCTTTGAAAAACGAGTTGACCATGAGAGAACACTGAAATTGTTTCTATTGTCCATGTTGAATCATTACCGATCAGAAGACTAAAGGAATTAAGGGACACACAAGAGCAGTGGACAAACACTGAAATTCCTGGAATACCAACAGCTGCAAACTTCACGGATTGTAGTCTTCCATAAATAAATTATAAGCGCCAGTTAGCTCATTTTGATAATGTTTTCGATGTTGTAAATTTTAAATGGGTGCAGCGTTATCATTTTCATACCACATGCTTTGATTTACAGTTACAGTCTGTAACTGTTACAGACTCGATCATCTAACAACCAGCTGATAAGTTACGGTCTTACTTGATTCTACTTCACATATTTACAGTTATGAGATCTAACTATTGATTAATCGACTTATTTCACGCTAATAAATTACTGAATATATCCCAGCTTTTCTCACTCACTATATAATCCTGCTGACGAATCTATATCAGCATTTTCATGCGGTTGCGACTGCCCGCCCAAACTGCCGGCGAGACCATTCCACTGATAAAGACAACAGTGCAGTCTTATCTTCATCCTCTGATAACTATCTTAAGGAATCTGAGGCAGAGCTTGCGTGTGAGACTGACCACTTTTGGGGATATCTGCGGGGGGTTCTGCTACCCTTGGCAGGATTATGAAGTACTTGATTAGATCTGGTATAGCAGGTTGGGCAAAGTGGCGAAGCTGGATTTGTATTGTTGTTAGTTTTATCTTAATTTATAAGGTGTTGAGCTAACAACTGATAAAAAACTGCCTTCATTATGTCAATGTTAAGGTAAATATTGATTAAAACTTACTCAGGTAATCAACTCCGGCATGCTTCACTTTTGGTGACTATGGTCAGTGGTCACCCACAGGGTGTCCGGTGTACCTAGAGAAACCTGTAATTGATCTGCTTTCTACCTCTCATGGAATCAACTTACATTGTCTAACTCTAACACATAAAAAGCAAACAGTTTCAGACAGGCGGAATGAACTTAAGGTATCGAATATCTGTTTTTCGTGCATCATAATGTGATATAGTTTGTTGACTCTATAAAGTAATTGTGTATTTGTTGTTGTGTTAACTGTCTGTTAATTGTTGTTACTCGTTTGGTAAATTACTTTACAACTTTTAGATTTTATTTTTTATTTTTATCGGGTGTTACTTATAGTTTTTGACTTCGTCATTTGTGTATTACATATAAATTTATTTGACCAAAACCCATAATCATGGGTAGAGTTGACCGCTGCCAGTAAAGTGATTGCGTACACGTATCAGTCTATATTATATTACGCACTCTAAATCTAATTATATTATTATTATGTGAATTACAACACAATAGAAGACTTTGTGGAGAGTAGCTACCATGGTGCAGCGGACACGTACAGAGGTACATACTACAGTTACTCAATGATGTGCGTACTGCAGTTTATAGATTTGGATTATTATAGAGCACTCAGTATTATATATTTTGTATATTTATCATTACACACACTATACATAATATATTATTATTATTATCGAACTTTAAAACAAACCCAAAGTAGTTAAAGAAAACATCCTAAAGGTCTGATAAGTCTACGCAGAAGAACATTACTAAGTATCTAAACTATCAGGGCACCAATACTGAAAAACACTATTTATTGAAAATTATACAATTGGCGCCAAAGGTTTCTGTTCAGGGCAGTCAGTCGTAGCTCTGTTAAATCGGTCAAACTATTCATCACAATATTTCTTTTAATCAAATCGTTCAATTAAATATACATTTTAAAATATTCATTTGATGTCTCCCCAATCTGCCTCTCATATTGCTCATGCTCTCAACGGCAAAACTCAACGCAAGTTGGGGCGGTGAGTTACAATCGCTCCTGAGTATGTGTCCTAACATTTTCCATCGGGACTTAGCGACTCTCTCTCTGTACATAATACATAATATAAACACAAGAAATATAAATTCAACTTGATTGCATAATCCATAATCTAACACATAATAATTATAATACCAAAAGATTAGGTAAAGCAACAAAAACGGGATTATGCAGTCTCTATACTAATGAAGTAATGAGTAACGCTTAACATAACACTTTTATGCCGTTTAAAATTAAATCATCTTCTCTATGAAGATTTTCGTCACTGTTAATTGTCCCCACAAAGCAAAACGTTACTCTTCTCTGATATTGGACAGATCTTTGCAGACCCTACAACCATCGAAGACCTAGGAAGGTTCCTTACCAAAGCTCATGAACGAATATTCCATAAAGCATCCTTTAAACAAATTCCTAACAATAACAATATTGCCTAATTAATGTAAGATTCGGAACATTTTTATAAGAGTTCATTTAAATTATTAGAAAAAATAAATCTCATTCTGAAGATTTGCGGTAATTATTTCTTTGTTTATTATAGTGGTTGCAATTTTATTCTCATTCTCTTGTATGTAACTATATATATACTTTTTTTGACTATTGGGTAAATTTACTTTTTATATTGGGTCAGACATTACCATGTAATTTGACTTTTGAATCGTTTAATACATTGTATCAAATGACAAAACCGAGCGTGCTCAGTGCTAAATCATTTTAATGTTTCATGTTTACATTTACAATTACACTAAAATTACACTAAAACTTCAATATTTTTCGAATGCTTCAAAATGTATCAGACAAACTTAAATCAATATATTTTTAAATGCTGACTCCACATGACAAAAAGTACATGGTTAAATATGCTCTTCTGACGAGCTGGTATTGGCAAAAACTGTTCGCATGTTTCAATCACGTGACATAACCAATAACCATACACTGAATTTTGTCATATTTCTCGTTATGGTTAGGGTTTTAGCTGATATGATGTAGTAGTTCAAAAACCCTAAAGTTTGACCCTGTTGACTTTATTGTTGAATATTGATCTTGGTGGATCTGAGTTACTTTGATATATGTGGTAGATTAAATTTAATAGTCTATCAATATAATAAGCGCCATGAGTTGGCACAGAATTTGTTTGTCTCAGATTTTGATCAATTTGGTACCTTTTTATCTAGACACTTATTTTACTTCGGAGTATTCCAACAGCCATATTGTTACACAAGTGCAACCAGCCAATTACAGGAAGCCGAAGGATTTGTTTTTAGCCAGTGACGGTTAAGGTAGTGTGTACCATACTTTCTTCGCCCGAGACTTTGCTGCAATGTGCAGCTCCTCATTTAACCCTCACACCCGATTTCTCGAGTATTCGGCTGAGTAGACCGGGGGGCTGCATAGACCACTCACGATCCTTAGCTGAATGTCAACGACACTCACCCCACGACCAGGCAGGCAGTGGGATTTGAACCCACAACCTCACGATTGCAAAGCTGGCTAACCAACTGCGCTACCTGGCCGTTAAAAAAGTTGCCTCTAATATAAGTGTGAATAAAATAATTCACCGTGTAGCACGATAAGATCGAGCTGTATGTACTCAGCCTCCTGTGCATAGCAAGGGTGTAAAAAGGACGAAAAATGGGTAATTTCTTGCTTGAAATGGGCAATTCGGTAATCTGCCGATGCACATCTGGGGCACACCTCGGGCACATCTCGGGCAGAAAGCACACCTCGGGCACACCTCGGGCAGAACCACCTGGGGCACACCTGGGGCACACCTGGGGCACATCTCGGGCAAAATTTGGGCATGGTAATTGGGAAACCTTAGAACCTTGGGGAAAAGAACCTGGGCACACCCGGGGCACATCTCGGGCAAAAAGCACACCTCCGGTAAAACCACCTGAGGCACGGTCATTCGGGCAATATGAATTATGGCTGGGCTACTAACCTCACAATGATATCATTTATTACCTACTTATATTTGCGATAGTATTATACTATCGCAATATAATATACATGAGCAATATAATTTTCAGAGACACAATTTTAACTTTGGTTATAATATCTATTTATTAACGAACAAGTGAAAAAAACGATTGAACAGTCCATAACTGTACATAATAATTTCATTAAACTGTAAGTGTAAGCAATATATTACATAATCAATCGGTATATATTTACAAAACTATTAAACACATTCTAATCAAAAATTCTACGCATCAACTGCGGGAGCTCCTGGTTAAAATATATTCTGACGGAAGGGCCGGAGCGGGTCAGGTGGTTCCTTCTCAGCCAGATGAATTCAGCTAGGGCGATGTAAAGGGCTGAGGATCGGAGTTTCTTCGCGTCCTGTCGCTATGCCTTTAACTCCTAAAATAGAGAATATTTTGAAATAATTGTTACAGCTGGGATCGTAATAAGCTTAGTCAGACGCAAAATATGTTCAAAATGTCACATATTTTTGTGTTCAGGTTAAAAATCAACCCGTTCTCTAGCTAGCCCTGAACTACTATTCGAAACCCTAACCATTTAATCTAATTCCAACCCTAACAGTAACCCTAACAGTAACCCGATAATCATTAACAAAAGCTTTTTAGAACAATCTCGAAGATCGATTGCAAAGTGATTTAGCACGCTCGCAAAACTTACTAATCATTCCAAAAAGGTAAAACAAATTTGGTGTCGTGAAAAAGCTCAGAGTCTCTAGAAAACGATGCGATGGTACACACATTTTGAAAATCCGAGCAAGTTTAATTTTATCGTGCACCTCCTAGTACATAGTACTAGTAGTAGTACGTGTATAATAACTGTGCCATTATCCAAAGAATCTCAATGAGGCGCAAGGGTACTTTAACTTATAAAACGAACTCGCACATATCATGTCATGTTCTATTTGCTAATGCTATTGTAACACAGCTCTCCCCATCGCTTACTCAGTTAATTGTAGATAATATGAATCGTTAACGTAATATAACGGTCTGGAGGTCAGAAAAACAATAAATTATACAAGTTTAACTTTGATGAGTTTCAACTGTTGGTTTATTAATAAGCTAAACATTGAGTCTAACGTTGCATCACATCAAAGTTTGAGCTGGCGACTACAGACTAAGCATATTACATTGTTAATATTAATAATAGTCTAATTCTATCGTCTATCGATCATGGTCCTTAGTCACATTAGCCACGGTTAGAAAATATACATTATACATGCTGCCTTGATGATAATAAGGCGACGCGATTTCAATCTGTTGGGGGATTGCGCCAAATTGGACCGAGCGCGACAAGTTAATCATTGTCACATTTTACCCTTTCTCGTTCGATGAATCAAGTTTGCCTCTGACTGAATCAAGTTTCATTAGGGGTCCGAACTCTACGGTTATGACGCCCCAAAAACAGGGCTGTACGGTGTAGAGACGTGAAAAACAGGATTCTACGGCGGCAACAACAATAACATTTTTTCCAATTTTCGAAAAAATCAAACCTAATTTTATATACTCCGTACAAAGACGTAACAGATCAACCTACCTTATCGGACTTTATTTCAATTTGGACGACATTAATTGAACGCTGGAGGCCCTATAACGTTAATATCTTAATGTCCATTCAAATTAAGTCCGTTCATTTAAGGTCTGTTCAAGATAAAGTCCGCGTTGAATTTTTTTCAAAAATGTTTCCACTTCGAAATTTTTGTCCAGAATTCTGGCAACTATGATAACTTTATTGTGCCGTAAGTTAACGACGGAAAGGTCCTCCTTGGTCTGCGGAAGGCACAGAAAATCATACTAGTATATGATATTTTCAAGGGTCACTTGGCGGAAAAAGTCAACGAGTCGAAATTATGGCACTCAACAACATAGTTCATGAGCTAGTCCCCGCCAACATGACAAACTTGTTCCAGCCTCTAGAAATTACGGTAAATCGTGTTGCCAATGACATTGCCGGCCGACATTGTTATCGTTAATATTACTCAGGGGAGGTAATGAAACAGTTCTAGGAAAGCTCCGCTCCACGTGATGTTAAGGTTAACCTAAAGTTGTCTAAGATAAAACCTTAAGTTTAACCACTTCACGCCGAATGGCTTGTAAAAGTTAACACTAAAATGCAGGACCGGGGTAGTTTGATAAAAAAAAGGTTTCCATAAAGCTAGAAATCACTGATGCTTTAAGCATGGACTATTTCAATTTCATGCACGAAAACCCATTTGATGAAGATGATATGTGATACCTATTAAACACTGATCATGTACACATATTTTAACATTTTTACTGCTTAATTCGACTGCTCTTCTTACTCACTGTATGAAATTAAAAATGGATTTAAAAATCATTGGCTGAAATAAAAAAAGTTAAAAAAGAAATAAATTCGGATTTTTGATGGTTTTGAATGCCTTCTAGCGTTCATGAATCGTATTAACCAGCAGGAATCCGTTTAACCCTAAAGTGGTGTCATGACTCGAGAGACTAAAAATAATTATTATTTATTTAATTCGCGTTTTTTGACACCACTTGGGAGTCAAAATTTTGGGCACTAAAATTTTTATTCCTTGGCCAATTTTTTATTTTTGTATGCTGATTTGAAGGCCATTAAAGCATCTGACCCTGTCAAACAAGTTTCGGTTGTATATCTTTTACGGTTTTTGCGGAAAGTCGCGTTAAACTTAAAGTTGATGCCGTGGTGTCAGTAAAATGGTACAGAACCCTCCATATATATCGTCTCGCTTTATATATACAGCTATAAGATTATATAATGAAATGTCCGTTCATAATTTGAATTATGTCCGTTCATTTAATGTCCGTCCAAATAAGGTCCGATAAGGTAACTAATTTCACGATCATCCAGGGGAGAATTGGACATTTTTTTGTTGCCGTATATGATTATAGAGTCTTGCTTTTTCACGTCTCCACGGCCACGCCGGCAGTTGAGTCCTATTTTGTAGGGTGCTGCCTTATCAAGGATCCCGGACCCACAGTCTCATATTTTGGGGACTTCACGAGTTATACTTATTCATAACCGGATCAACCCATGAGTTATTAAATAAGCATCGTTCTCTATCAGTATCAAATGATTATTTGTTCCACATAAAGGCCTGCAGCGGGAGACCCATTTCTTGTAAAAATGATAAGGTTTCGTATTTTATTTGTGTCGGGTTAAGTTTACCCGACACAACAATGGGGTCGTGAATTATAATGGGGTCGTGAAACAACAATTTTATAAATGAGAATTGCTCGAACTGTGAAATAAGGAATTTTTAAATTTAAGAGAAACTTAAAAATAGAATTTACAAAAAAATATTGAATAATTGTTACTCACATTATCAAATTTTAGCTGAAGATGAAGCAACAACTTTTCCAACTCGTGTTCCTGGGCCTGCTTGCCGCACAAGTTTTCTCCGAGCACTACGAGCTGGACATTCTAACTGGAGCTAAGTTTGGTGACGGCACTAAAAATGTCTTCGAGGCAACTCTTATCTGTGCCAACGGGAATGTAAAGTTTGGAGCTCTAAACAACAATATCGTCTGGAAGGCATATAGAGGACGGTCCGAAAACTATCAGGCTGCCACTGAAAATAAAATGGGGAAGGTGAAGTGCGTGGAAATCAAAGCCAAAGATGACGACATGTGGATGGTAAAATCCATAACTGTGACTGCTGGCTCGGAGAAAACATATATCTACAACACAGACGGAAGCTTTTTGACTTCAGATAGAGGGGACGGAAAGGATGTGATGCAGTTCTGCAAGCAAGGGGACTCAACCTATGGGCTAGTGATCAAAACTGCTAATAAAAATTGGGCCGGTACCGGTGTAAACAAAATGGATGTTGGAGTGATGCTTAGTAAAAGAAATACAAAAACCGGCGGCAACTTGCAGAACACATTTGTGAGAGGAAAAACAGACCACTTCATCCTGCGAGACCTGAAAAAGTTTGGAAATTCCAAGAATGGAATGCCTGACTGTGTGACCCTCACTGTTCGGGAGAGTGATGCCTGGCTGATTGATGAGATCACGGTTATACAAGGCAAGAATTCGCGGGTTTTCAAGAACAAAGATAACGTGTGGCTGGTTTCAAACTCTAGCAAGGGACAGTCCGAACTGAGGATTTGTTATAATTAGAATAACAAAAGGTGGACTAGTAATACTAATAGTTTAAGGTGCATTTTAGCCGTTTTATTTCAATCAATGATCTTTAGTTTAGCTTTTTTAAATTTTTTCAAGAAAGAAGTATACGGTGCATTTAATTTAAGCAGTTTTATCTAAAATAATATTTAGTTTAGTTTAAAATGTACTTTATTTTGTTCAATAGAATTGCCAAGAATTTAAAAAGTATACAGTGTACTCGCAAAATTTACTTATGAAAAATATTTAAGTAGTAAAACTAAAAGGCGCTCAGACTGCAATCCCGCTCATTCTCAATCGCTGGGGTTGTGGTTAGGGTTAATGAGATAACAATAACATCGTCATCATGTGATCGAATTGTTCGTAGGGTAATGACTTACTAGTTGGTTTGTGTGTACTGTGTATATAGTACTACTATTAGTAGGTCTGTGCGGCTTCTAGTGATAATACAAAGTTATGTCTACAAAATATGTACGATATAATATGGTCCATGGCCATACCTCATAAAATTAAATGAGTTACCATTAGTGGCATTAAAATAAGTTTCAAAGAACGATTAACGTGTGAAGAACTTGAAGTTACTCAAAACAATTGTAGCTTGGAATTGGAGTTGAAAGGTTGTTATTAGTCTGAGACGAAACGGAATCACTCGAATTTTTGTATTTCAGCCCAGGAAGGTCTTAAAGACTATTCCGATACACTAAAATGTGCCTAATAGCCACATTTATATACAATTTATGAAGCAACATATACCTTAAAATGCTTCGTTTCGGAAATATGGCCGAAAAACGGTTTTTGGCTTGACGCAGTTCATAATTTCCGTGATTTTTGGCATTTCCGCCTAGGAAGGTCGTAGAGACTATTCTGATACACTAAAATGTACATAATGGCCACATTTATATACAACTTATAAAGCAACATATACCCTAAAAGACTTATTTTCGGAAATGTGGCTGAAAAACGGATTTTTGCCGAGCGAACAATGACAATATTCACAAATGGGCTATTGGACTGTTAACTAGAAAGGTCTTAAAGACTCATGAGCAACACAGCATTTGTCACAAGATGTAAGATGACTCACTTTGTGTCCAGAAACACCTACAAAAATTGGAGAATGATCTACTTTATTGGGCATCTCTCTTAATGGGCCAGGCCAGCAGCATATTTGTGTCTTACGAAAGGGCAATTTTTCAAAATTACGGTTTCTTTAGTAAAGGTCAATGGGTCAGTTGCTAACAGCAAATTGTTCGCAATTGCCGACTCATGCACATCATAATATACTCAAAAACGCTCACTTTAGGAGTCATTAATAAATAACTACTACATGATTTGTGAAAACTCCAACAATTTTTCCTTGGCACCGATTTAGCCAAAATGTAATGACCAAAATTCAACTTTTGATTTATTCATTCCATGAAACCATGATATGTACTAAGAATACGGGACCTAAAATAACTCGGCACTGGATCCGGGCCAGATTGTCGCTTGACCACTGACCAGTACCCCACTTTATAATTATAATTGACTTCACTGCCTCGACCAATATTGGTCTGTAATCCCTGGATTGAGATCTGTTGGCTGCAGTTTAATTTTGCTCATTTACCATAATAGTAATACCACAGTGGTTTGGTTCGCATAGATTTTCCCATCGTATGATAATGTGTGTCATTCCCTCGTTTTTTAATCAAGTGGTTACTGGCTAGCTCTTTTGTTATTACAGCTGCCTCGAGATCTTATCTAGGGCACAATACATTAATACTAGAACATTAGAACTGTTATTCTAGAACTTCAGATTAAGATTACTTGGCCGAATGTCAGGGTTCGATATTCGACTCTAAAACGCTCAGTTTAGGAGTGATTAGTAGATAACTACTGCTTGATATGCGAAAACTCCAACTAGACAAGGATCATTCTTAATCAAAGTGTTCCTCGACTTGAAGTTAAGTCTTGTAACCTACTGGAGTTTGGGCCACTGAATCGAATACGACCTGATATTAATTTTAGGATGTCGGGAAATTCATTAAGATTTTTGTTTTTTGGTTTTTCAATTGTGCTACGAATCCGAGTTTGAGTTGATAACACCGAATTTCCTGTTTGAATCTCAAAGAGAGGAACCAAGGCTTACGTTCCTCTTTTTGGCTCTGAGATCCAACTTTAAGATCGGACTACGGAGATCCTCGCGTCGGAGATTATGTTAGTGTGACATCAGTACCGGAGATCAGACTTTTTTGCTTGATATTGGGACCTATAAATCTAATTATATATTCGAAACAGCACGGGATGTAACCAAGGTTAATTTAGATAAGATATACCAGCTTTCGGGGTTACAAGACCCACGAAAGGCAGGCAGAGCATCCTAAATCCTCATGCTATCCTCACGTTGACCATCGAGGTCCAGACTCCAGCCTCTCATTAAAAAACAGCTATTAGGCCCGAGATCCGTCCCTTGTCCCTTAGTGTCCCGTCAGTAAGAGATCGTTCAGATTTTGGTCATTTAGACCCCTCCCCGCTCTAAAATCTACTTTACCCAAAGCTGGAAAAATTTCACATGTAATCTGAGGTTCTAGAATTACAGTTCTAAAGTTCTAGTATTTGTGCCCATGCCCCAGATAAGATCTCGAGGCAGCTCACAGCTGCAATAACAGAAGAAATAGCCAGTCACCACTTGATTAAAAAACGAGGGAATGACACACATTAATATTATCATACGATGGGAAAATCTATGCGACTGAAAAAAAGAATATGGGGTCATTCTGAAGTGGGAACCAAACCACTGCGGTATTATAGGAAATTAGCTAAATTAAACTGCGGCCAACAGATCTCAATCCAGGGATTACAGACCAATATTGGTCGAGGCAGCGAAATCAATCATAATTATAAAGTGGGGTACTGGTCAGCGGAGTTTTCACAAATCATGTAGTAGTTATTTATTAATGACTCCTAAAGTGAGCGTTTTTGAGTATATTATGATGTGCATGAGTCGGCAATTGCGAACAATTTGCTGTTAGCAACTGACCTATTGAACTTTACTAAAGAAACCGTAATTTTGAAAAATTGCCCTTTCGTAAGACACAAATATGCTGCTGGCCTGGCCCATTAAGAGAGATGCCCAATAAAGTAGATCATTCTCCAATTTTTGTAGGTGTTTCTGGACACAAAGTGAGTCATCTTACATCTTGTGACAAATGCTGTGTTGCTCATGAGTCTTTAAGACCTTTCTAGTTAACAGTCCAATAGCCCATTTGTGAATATTGTCATTGTTCGCTCGGCAAAAATCCGTTTTTCAGCCACATTTCCGAAAATAAGTCTTTTAGGGTATATGTTGCTTTATAAGTTGTATATAAATGTGGCCATTATGTACATTTTAGTGTATCAGAATAGTCTCTACGACCTTCCTAGGCGGAAATGCCAAAAATCACGGAAATTATGCACTGCGTCAAGCCAAAAACCGTTTTTCAGCCATATTTCCGAAACGAAGCATTTTAAGGTATATGTTGCTTCATAAATTGTATATAAATGTGGCTATTAGGCACATTTTGGTGTATCGGAATAGTCTTTAAGACCTTCCTGGGCTGAAATACAAAAATTCGAGTGACCGCGAAACCCTGAAAAAGGGTGTGGCCGAAAACGCCCTCATTGCATTTATTTCAAAAATGCAATGAAGTCCAAATGTTTTAAGAATCATCTAGAGAGGTGATAACCGTTGAGAAATCGCTTTTAACACGAAAAGCTAACGAGATAGCCTTTTAGAACGGTTGGGATCCGACTATATGTACAAACGGAATATGCAAATTTGACCAAAACCCATAATCATGGGTAGAGTGTACCGCTGCCAGTGCCTCTCTTTTCCAAACAAAAGGAAATGATATTAATTTGAATAACCGTCCGCAAATGCAAATTGATACCGAGAATGAAATCGGTCGCTCGCTTTTTCCATTCGATCACGGCTAACGAATTGTAATAAAACTTATTAATCGGAAAAAGCGAGCGACCGATTTCATGGGATGGCCCAACACCAGAGAATACTAATTCACAACTTTTGTGTTTTTATAAAATTATTCTTCAAAAAAGCACTAACTTCAATAGCGAATATCTTTATGAAGGAGCAAGGTAGGAAAATTTTCCGGTAGATTTTCAGAATGCTTAAACAATTATCTAAGGTGAAAATGTCCTCAGATTTTGAATAAAATTACTCCTTCATGGTTTAAAATCGATTTGAAAAGTTGTTATTTTGTTAAAAACCAAGTTTTAAAAACACTTAACTTGATGACGTCATCAAATGATGATGATGATGTTAAATTATTTTTTGATATAATGAAAACTGGAGTGTAAATGATTATCTTCAAGACCTGTGGTTCGAAATGACTGTATCTTTTATACTTTTGAATCTACGGACACTTAAATGTAGGCTATAATTGACTGCAAAAGCGTCTATACATATATATATATACTTCACGACAATCTGTTGTAAAACAGGGGTTCCAGAAAACCCACTTCCCGATACTCCTGAAACATGAAATTTTTTTTGCAGTCGATTTGGACAAGGTCTAGACGCCCTGCAAAGTTTCAGATCTCTAACTCAATTTTAACATGGTTTTTAAGGCACCTGAATATGGCGATTTTGGGTTTTTTACCTAATTTCGTGTAACATGCTGGCGCGTATTTTGCGCAAATTTCTTAAAAACCTCCACATAACTATTTCTTATTCCTGTCATCTCTAACATTGGATTAGAATGTTTTGAACTTAAATATGCCTGCTGAACTACTTTCGATGAGTCTTAATGCCTGGAAAACAATAAAGGGGATATACTAGTATAGGGGGTAAATAGTATTGTGAATATAACGGCGACGGTAATGCTTGCCAGCATTGTGATAAAATCACAAATTTTAGAATTTTGATCGAGGCTTTACAGTCTACACTTTCAATTTGTGTTACTGTTATTAACCTCGGAAGTATTAAGTTAGGAAAATATACGTTAATAATAATATTAATATGATATGATAGCGCTATTTCGTCGAAGTTTTACTGCTTCGTTTCGTGGCAACATCTAAATAAGTAAATATTGCACGTGCGTGATCAGAAACAATGTAGCATCGCAAGACGCACGTTTTGGTGCCCTAATAATAATATATGATACTTCTTGATTAACTTAAACTCGAAAATTACGTTGCAGTTGTATTGATGTTTTTCATCAGAAGTCTGCTAAATAGGAAAAACAACATTTCAAAGAATGTACCAGGTTCAACTTCACAAGGTTGATCGCTTGGTTTTTTTCTGAACTTTTTTTTGAAAACTTATTTCAAATTATATCAAAATGTGCTGTGAAATATTGTACGATTTTTGTTAGCCGAAGTTAATTTTTATTGTGTTTTGTGCCATGCAAGGCGGCTCTTACTAATTCGCTCGCCCAAAAATTTCACGTGACTTTAGTTTTTATGGTTTTGCAGCCGTACAAAACGGTTTTACAAAACCCAAATCCCAACCCTAACACTAACCATAACCCCGAAGCTTTCCATAACCCTTACCACAACCCTAACCCTAACCTGAGCCCTAAACAATCGAATTCATGTTTTACTACAGCCTCATGTTTTACTAGCCTGTCAGAGTGTCATAACTCTTCAGGGAAGCATTTTTACCCTACGTTATATTGGCCTTGGGGTAATTTGGAATCAGCGTCCAAAAATACACCAATTTTGATCAATTTCACAACCAAAGGGCCTTTTCACAAGAATTTTCTTAAAATTTGGGCGAGCGATTTAGTAGGAGCATTGCAAGGCGGGAAACAAATTCAGTCAACGCAATTACAATGAGAAATTTCAGTCCACTACATTTCATCTTTAATTTTTGAAATGGGACATAAGCATTTTCCTATTTTGTAATGCTTTCTCCTGGAATCGACCAACTTTCAAAACCTCAATCGGGTCTCATGCCATCCGTATTCCCAATTCAATAATTAACTGACTATAAATTGGTCACAGCTTGTGGTTAGAATACAATGTTATTGGAGCTACATCGCTGGAAATGGCGGCTGCAGTTCAATTGCGGCTATGCTGTATGCACTACAGAAGACGTTTCCCTGAATTTTGTAGGGGATTTTGTAGGGGATTTCGCGCGTCGCACGTACGTTACAATATTTATAATTGTAGAATTTACAAGGATAAGATTTTAGAGATCTCACTAAACTGCTCGTATTTAGACACAATAAGATATAAATATAACCGATAACTAAATAACACATCCAACCCCACTCAGGCCGCCCATCCCAAAATAGCTGAAGTCTCCTAAAATACAGACTGAGAATCTTTACCCCTGTAGGGGATTTAAGTTCCGTGGTATTTGGAACATGATTTGGTGATTAGATATGAAGAACCTGACCCAAACAATCAGAAAAACCAATTTTCGACCTCTTGACCCACTCAGGCCAGTCCTAGGAACAATGCGCAACTATTTGTAGGGGATTTGAAAACCGTGTCAAATCCCCTACAAATCCAGACTGAGAATCTTCACCCCTGTAGGGGATTTATGTTCCGGGGTATTTGGAACATGTTTAGGTGGTTAAATAGTTATTACCAAACCATCAGAAAAATCTAGTTTCGACCTCCCAACCCACTCATGCCACTCCCAGGAACAATGCGCAACTATTTGTAGGGGATTTGAAAACCGTGTCAAATCCCCTACAAATCCAGACTGAGAATCTTCACCCCTGTAGGGGATTTATGTTCCGGGGTATTTGGAACATGTTTAGGTGGTTAAATAGTTAGTACCTGTACCAAACCATCAGAAAAATCAAGTTTCGACCTCCCAACCCACTAAGGCCACTCCCAGGGGCCACGCCCATCCCAAAATAGCTGAAATCAAGGTAAAATAAAGATCGAAAATCTTTACCCCTGTAGGGGATTTATGTTCCGGGGTATTTGGAACATGTTTAGGGTTTTAAATAGTTAGTACCTGTCCCAAACCATCAGAAAAATGAAGTTTCGACCTCCCAACCTACTCAGGCCACTCCCAGGGGCCACGCCATCCCAAAATACCTGAAATCCAGGTAAAATCAAGATTGAAAATCTTTACCCCTGTAGGGGATTTATGTTCCGGGGTATTTGGAACAGGTTTAGGGGTTTAAATAGTTAGTACCTGTCCCAAACCATCAGAAAAATCAAGTTTCGACCTCCCAACCCACTCAGGCCACTCCTAGGAACAATGCGCAACTATTTGTAGGGGATTTGAAAACCGTGTCAAATCCCCTACAAATCCAGACTGAGAATCTTTACCCCTGTAGGGGATTTATGTTCCGGGGTATTTGGAACATGTTTAGGGTTTTAAATAGTTAGTACCTGTCCCAAACCATCAGAAAAATCAAGTTTCGACCTCCCAACCTACTCAGGCCACTCCCAGGAGCCACGCCCATCCCAAAATACCTGAAATCCAGGTAAAATCAAGATTGAAAATCTTTACCCCTGTAGGGGATTTATGTTCCGGGGTATTTGGAACAGGTTTAAGGGTTTAAATAGTTAGTACCTGTCCCAAACCATCAGAAAAATCAAGTTTCGACCTCCCAACCTACTCAGGCCGCTCCCAGGGGCCACGCCCATCCCAAAACAACTTAAATCCAGGACAAATCAAGATTGAAAATCTTTACCCCTGTAGGGGATTTATGTTCCGGGGTATTTGGAACATGTTTTTGTGTAAAAATGGGTAGTACCTGTCCCAAACCATCAGAAAAATCAAGTTTCGACTTCCCAACCCACTCAGCTCAGGCCACTCCCAGGGGCCACGCCCATCCCAAAATAGCTGAAATCCAGGTAAAATCAAGATTGAAAATCTTTACCCCTGTAGGGGATTTATGTTCCGGGGTATTTGGAACAAGTTTAGTTGGTTAAATAGTTATTACCTGTACCAAACCATCAGAAAAATCAAGTTTCGACCTCCAAACCCACTCAGGCCACTCCTAGGAACAATGCGCAACTATTTGTAGGGGATTTGAAAACCGTGTCAAATCCCCTACAAATCCAGACTGAGAATCTTCACCCCTGTAGGGGATTTATGTTCCGGGGTATTTGGAACAGGTTTAGGGATTTAAATAGTTAGTACCTGTACCAAACCATCAGAAAAATCAAGTTTCGACCTCCCAACCCACTCAGGCCACTCCCAGGGGCCACGCCCATCCCAAAATAGCTGAAATCCAGGTAAAATAAAGATTGAAAATCTTTACCCCTGTAGGGGATTTATGTTCCGGGGTATTTGGAACAGGTTTAGGGATTTAAATAGTTAGTACCTGTACCAAACCATCAGAAAAATCAAGTTTCGACCTCCCAACCCACTCAGGCCACTCCCAGGGGCCACGCCCATCCCAAAATAGCTGAAATCCAGGTAAAATAAAGATCGAAAATCTTTACCCCTGTAGGGGATTTATGTTCCGGGGTATTTGGAACATGTTTAGGGTTTTAAATAGTTAGTACCTGTCCCAAACCATCAGAAAAATCAAGTTTCGACCTCCCAACCCACTAAGGCCACTCCCAGGGGCCACGCCCATCCCAAAATAGCTGAAATCAAGGTAAAATAAAGATCGAAAATCTTTACCCCTGTAGGGGATTTATGTTCCGGGGTATTTGGAACATGTTTAGGTGGTTAAATAGTTAGTACCTGTACCAAACCATCAGAAAAATCAAGTTTCGACCTCCCAACCCACTAAGGCCACTCCCAGGGGCCACGCCCATCCCAAAATAGCTGAAATCAAGGTAAAATAAAGATCGAAAATCTTTACCCCTGTAGGGGATTTATGTTCCGGGGTATTTGGAACATGTTTAGGGTTTTAAATAGTTAGTACCTGTCCCAAACCATCAGAAAAATGAAGTTTCGACCTCCCAACCTACTCAGGCCACTCCCAGGGGCCACGCCATCCCAAAATACCTGAAATCCAGGTAAAATCAAGATTGAAAATCTTTACCCCTGTAGGGGATTTATGTTCCGGGGTATTTGGAACAGGTTTAGGGGTTTAAATAGTTAGTACCTGTCCCAAACCATCAGAAAAATCAAGTTTCGACCTCCTAACCCACTCAGGCCACTCCTAGGAACAATGCGCAACTATTTGTAGGGGATTTGAAAACCGTGTCAAATCCCCTACAAATCCAGACTGAGAATCTTTACCCCTGTAGGGGATTTATGTTCCGGGGTATTCGGAACATGTTTAGGGTTTTAAATAGTTAGTACCTGTCCCAAACCATCAGAAAAATCAAGTTTCGACCTCCCAACCTACTCAGGCCACTCCCAGGAGCCACGCCCATCCCAAAATACCTGAAATCCAGGTAAAATCAAGATTGAAAATCTTTACCCCTGTAGGGGATTTATGTTCCGGGGTATTTGGAACAGGTTTAAGGGTTTAAATAGTTAGTACCTGTCCCAAACCATCAGAAAAATCAAGTTTCGACCTCCCAACCTACTCAGGCCGCTCCCAGGGGCCACGCCCATCCCAAAACAACTTAAATCCAGGACAAATCAAGATTGAAAATCTTTACCCCTGTAGGGGATTTATGTTCCGGGGTATTTGGAACATGTTTTTGTGTAAAAATGGGTAGTACCTGTCCCAAACCATCAGAAAAATCAAGTTTCGACTTCCCAACCCACTCAGCTCAGGCCACTCCCAGGGGCCACGCCCATCCCAAAATAGCTGAAATCCAGGTAAAATCAAGATTGAAAATCTTTACCCCTGTAGGGGATTTATGTTCCGGGGTATTTGGAACAAGTTTAGTTGGTTAAATAGTTATTACCTGTACCAAACCATCAGAAAAATCAAGTTTCGACCTCCAAACCCACTCAGGCCACTCCTAGGAACAATGCGCAACTATTTGTAGGGGATTTGAAAACCGTGTCAAATCCCCTACAAATCCAGACTGAGAATCTTCACCCCTGTAGGGGATTTATGTTCCGGGGTATTTGGAACAGGTTTAGGGATTTAAATAGTTAGTACCTGTACCAAACCATCAGAAAAATCAAGTTTCGACCTCCCAACCCACTCAGACCACTCCCAGGGGCCACGCCCATCCCAAAATAGCTGAAATCCAGGTAAAATAAAGATTGAAAATCTTTACCCCTGTAGGGGATTTATGTTCCGGGGTATTTGGAACAGGTTTAGGGATTTAAATAGTTAGTACCTGTACCAAACCATCAGAAAAATCAAGTTTCGACCTCCCAACCCACTCAGGCCACTCCCAGGGGCCACGCCCATCCCAAAATAGCTGAAATCCAGATAAAATAAAGATCGAAAATCTTTACCCCTGTAGGGGATTTATGTTCCGGGGTATTTGGAACATATTTAGGGTTTTAAATAGTTAGTACCTGTCCCAAACCATCAGAAAAATCAAGTTTCGACCTCCCAACCTACTCAGGCCACTCCCAGGGGCCACGCCCATCCCAAAATAGCTGAAATCCAGGTAAAATCAAGATTGAAAATCTTTACCCCTGTAGGGGATTTATGTTCCGGGGTATTTGGAACATGTTTTCGTGTAAAAATGGGTAGTACCTGTCTTAAACCATCAGAAAAATCAAGTTTCGACTTCCCAACCCACTCAAACCACTCCCAGGGGCCACGCCCATCCCAAAATAGCTGAAATCCAGGTAAAATCAAGATTGAAAATCTTTACCCCTGTAGGGGATTTATGTTCCGGGGTATTTGGAACAAGTTTAGGTGGTTAAATAGTTATTACCTGTCCCAAACCATCAGAAAAATCAAGTTTCGACCTCCCAATCCACTCAGGCCACTCCCAGGGGCCACGCCCATCCCAAAATATCTGAAATCCAGGTAAAATCAAGATTGAAAATCTTTACCCCTGTAGGGGATTTATGTTCCAGGGTATTTGGAACATGTTTTTATGTAAAAATGGGTAGTACCTGACCCAAACCTCCCAGGGGCCACGCCCATCCCAAAATAGCTGAAATCCAGGTAAAATCAAGATTGAAAATCTTTACCCCTGTAGGGGATTTATGTTCCGGGGTATTTGGAACATGTTTTCGTGTAAAAATGGGTAGTACCTGTCCCAAACCATCAGAAAAATCAAGTTTCGACTTCCCAACCCACTCAAACCACTCCCAGGGGCCACGCCCATCCCAAAATAGCTGAAATCCAGGTAAAATCAAGATTGAAAATCTTTACCCCTGTAGGGGATTTATGTTCCGGGGTATTTGGAACAAGTTTAGGTGGTTAAATAGTTATTACCTGTCCCAAACCATCAGAAAAATCAAGTTTCGACCTCCCAATCCACTCAGGCCACTTCCAGGGGCCACGCCCATCCCAAAATAGCTGAAATCCAGGTAAAATCAAGATTGAAAATCTTTACCCCTGTAGGGGATTTATGTTCCGGGGTATTTGGAACAAGTTTAGGTGGTTAAATAGTTATTACCTGTCCCAAACCATCAGAAAAATCAAGTTTCGACCTCCCAATCCACTCAAGCCACTTCCAGGGGCCACGCCCATCCCAAAATAGCTGAGATCCAGGTAAAATCAAGATTGAAAATCTTTACCTCTGTAGGGGATTTATGTTCCAGGGTATTTGGAACATGTTTTTATGTAAAAATGGGTAGTACCTGACCCAAACCATCAGAAAAACCGAGTTTCAACATCTTGACCCACTCAGGCCGCTCCCAGGGGCCACGCCTAACCCAGAAAAGTTACAGGAAGTGGGGTGGGGCAAAAGTAACGTTACATACGTTGTGTCTTATAGTTTAATGAAAACAAAAAAACCTTAAATATACATAAATACGCTACACCTATTTTGTCTTTGAAATCGGAGGGAGTAATAGGTATTTATGAGGTTGATGCCCCCCCTCTCCGTTAGATAATTCTTTACCGATTATGTGGAACACAAAAGAACGCTCTACCTTAGATATCTCTTAGTTGATTTTTTAAATGAATCACAAGGCGCGCCGACACTACCTATTGTTTCAGTTTGATCTGATACCTTTATCGATACCCCCTCTTAGTCAACACCTATTTTGAAATCGGAGGGAGTAATAGGTATTTATGAGGTTGATGCCCTCTCTCCCCTCTCCGTTAGATAATTCTTTACCGATTTTGTGGAACACAAAAGAACGCTCTACCTTAGATATCTCTTTGTTGATTTTTAAAATGAATCACAAGGCGCGCCGACACTACCTATTGTTTCAGTTTGATCTGAAACCTTCATCGATAGTGACGATACCCCCTCTTGGTCAACAGCTGTTGTTCAAATTACAATATTTTGTTGCGCGGTTATTATTTAAGGATATTATTTAAGAATATTGCGCAGTCGTATTTTCTTCAAGTCACAGATTGACAACCCATACAGAAATTAATCTGTGGTCTTATGAAAATATGATATCCGGGCGCTGCTTTTTGATAGTTTTTTTAGTTGTTGTTTTGAATGTTGATGCCCTTCTCGGCTCCAATCACCCACAAAAACCTCCTTCTAAAGAAAAGATAGTAATATCTATTGGACTGTACAGAAAAAACGCTCTTGTTCTGCCGGATGATGGATTTGCAGATTCTATGTGCTTAGATGATGCTTTTTATTTCATGAATATTAAAAATACCACCTCAAACAGATACGATAGACTTTATTATTTGGACCAAACGAGGGACAGAGACAAATTACGTCGATCCATCCACAATTATACTTGCCCCATGACAATGAATATTGGCAATTTACGTTATTATGATGTGTCAAACATTTATGATTATCTAACATTGGACAAGACAAATTGGAAGTGTTTGATCCCCAAAAGTTATGTCTGTGATGGTTACTCTAATTGCCTAACTGACGAGTGTAGATGCGGAAGTAATACTACTGAGAACCCTGTCTTCTACTGTGCTCAACAGCCTGGATGTGTTACTTTTCCACAGGTAACGAATACAGTTTTCTTATAATATTAGTTGTGTCAATCATCATAGTTATGACATGGTTAATGATATTGGTTATGACATGGTCAGGATTATAGTCTATGCCCAATATTAATAGGGAATAAACCAATGTTACAATTTTGCTCAGGGTAGAAGTATTTACCCGTTGAGTCAAAACCTGCATTAGATGAGTAATTCTATTCGTATATATCGTTGGTATACATTACCGTGTAATATATACCAACACTACATAATATGCAGTAATAGGAGAGCGAGCGAGGAGGGAGAATATGTGAGCCATTTTATCTAACATTTGCAGTACAAAACCATCTATTAAACCACTTTCCACCGACCGATTTGAAAAACCTTTACCATTTGGCTTTGTCAGAGTTTTGTCGGCACTTTACCGAAAAAATCAGTCCCGTAACTCTTACTGTTTTCTTGATAAAGCCGCTCGGAAATTACACACGCACGCACAGTGCACACACACACACACACACAGAAAACACACATTCTGAGATTATTGTTTAAGATACCGCATTCTCTGATATTGTTTTAAAACTCTACCTCCGAATACAGGTTTGCGATGACGTCATGGACTGCTTGGACGGGAGTGACGAGTGTCTCTGTCAAAACCATGTGCACGTAAAACTTAACAATCAAACAATATCCTGTGTCTCAGAAAGTATTTATTGTATAATATTTTTTCCGAACAGAATTATCTACCAAATTCATCCCCAAGTCGATTGTAGTGCTCACAACCTTAGTAAGAATAATTTCAATCCAATCGAATTATGTATGAGAGAGCATTTTTCAATGCTGTTCCAGCTTTCAGACGCCCAGATAGTTGATTTTTGTGAACAAAATTGCAGCAGTTTCTTTAAACAAGACCACTGGCCTAAGTTTTGCAAGCTGTTGACCCTGAGTGTGCATGGGTTTCCAGAACTATCGTGTGAAACCATAGGAGCAGAGGCCGAGGGAGTCTATCGAAGACCCGGCATGGAATCGATTTGTGATGGTAAAGCAGACTGTGTGAGTGGGGCAGATGAAGAAGGATGCCCAGGCAGATTCTACTGCTATAATAATTCGGACAGCTTGTCTACTCTTACCAAAACAAAAATGTGGGTCCCAGCGCATAAGAAATGCGACCAAGTGAAAGATTGCCCAAACAGCATGGATGAGTGTAATCTTGACTGTGATCTAGATAACATAGCTTCTCCAAAATCCCTCATAAAATCATACGCTCTTTCATGTTTAAATGTCATCTTCGGATTAGCAGTTTTGATACTAAATGCAATGAACGGATATAAAGCAATGAAAAGTACTACCTCTAATTTAATCGCGAAAACTGATAGACTTCTGTGCATGCAAATATTTGTATATGACTTTATTATGGGAATCTATCTCTGCTTCATCGTGGTGGCATCTGTCGTTCTCCGATACAAAGGAGACTATTGTGTACTCTCTGACTGGTGGAGGTCGAGTGTTTACTGCGATATTTTGGGGGTGATTTTCTCTTTTTCATCTCACGGATCTCTCTTGATAGTTTCTTTGATGAGTATTGTGAGAAGCATCCAGTGCACTGTGTCATTTATCAGGATTCCTTACAAAGCCATTATTTTACTGTCCTGCATCATTTTCATACTTAACTTGATTCATGCAATGATTCCTGCAGTAAAGCTCCCCCAAATTGAGCACATCTTCAAATCGAACATTTTTTTGCTCAACATTGCTGAAAATCCGCTGTTGAGCTCCTTTGATGAACAGCACATAGCAGATGTGTACCACACATTCATTTCAAACCAGACTACTAAGTACACTACAACGATGCTGAATGAATTAAAGCAAATAACAAGCATGCCTTTAAATCTTCGACTTTACAGTAATTGGATATTATGGAACCACACCGATTTGCATACAAAACATATTCCAAGAACAGGAATCTTACCGAGCTTATAAAATTGGGTATTGTACTGTCATATCCGTACTGTTAGCTGTAGTTTCTGTATCGTATATTCTAATAGTTGTGAAGCAAAACAAGTCAGCTGCTACCGCACAGAACAACCAGGGAGATCATCAGCAAAACAAAGACCTTCTCATAAAGGTTTCCTTGATGATTGGATCTCAACTGGTAAGCTGGGTGTCCCTAATGATAACCGCTAACTATTTCTTTGGCGCCGACGGAAGTTCTGCACCAGAATATGTATTTGAAGTTTTCGCCCTGTTTGTGATGCCTATCAACAGTTTACTAAACCCAATATTTTACAGTGGTATGTATAAATATGTCAAGCAGAAAGTTTCATATATTATCAGTGCTATTAACAAAAGACTCGCTCCACCTGACCAACCAGAAGAAAATGAAATGAACAATATCAATCCAACTTAACAGACTATAAGCTAAGTAATGTCGTTCATTACATATCCTGGCCCGATGTTTTGATCCAAAATATGTAGCTATTTTTAATTATATGTTCACTAAAATTGATAGCCCTTGCGGTTCTGTAATCGAAAGTCTTACAATTTTGTAGTTAAAAAGATTAAGAGAAAAGAATTTCTCTAAAACTCACACTATTGAGCAATATCCGCATATTTAATACTAATATCCGCATATTTAATACTAATATCCACATATTTAATACTTTAAATAGGATAGAGACATCTTTATTTTATCAAGGGAAACGCACATTTATATTTATGTGCTAACCGGCCTGGCCCGCAGTGAGCGTGGCCAGGTTATCATTATGTGTTTTATGACCGCAGACTGCTGAGCTGTTAAATTTTGAACATTATAAACCCGTTGCAAAAGGGATATTTAGCTATTTTCAGTGTTTAGTTTTGTTAATTTGTTAGTCAGTTCTTTTACTTGTCCAGCCGATGTAAAACCTTTATTTATTTAAAACCAATATAAAAATATCATAAAAATACTATAAAAAATGTTATAAAACTGTTGCAAAAGGGATATTTAGCTATTTTCAGTGTTTAGTTTTGTTAATTTGTTAGTCAGTTCTTTTACTTGTCCAGCCGATGTAAAACCTTTATTTATTTAAAACCAATATAAAAATATCATAAAAATACTATAAAAAATGTTATAAAACTGTTGCAAAGGGGATATTTAGCTATTAATATTTTCAGTGTTTAGTTTTGTTAATTTGTTATTAAGTTGTTTTACTTGTCCAGCCGATGTAAAAGCTTTATTTATTTAAAATCAATATAAAAATATCATAAAATTATACGTACTATAAAAAATGTTATAAAACTGTTGCAAAGGGGATATTTAGCTATTAATATTTTCAGTGTTTAGTTTTGTTAATTTGTTAGTAAATTGTTTTATTTGTCCAGCCGATGTAAAGCCTTTATTTATTTAAAACCAATATAAAAATATTATAAAATTACTATAAAAAATGTTACATACGGCGTAACATGTTCCTCCATTCCACTCGCTTTAGAGCCAACTGTTTTACTGCATCTCTGTTGATGTTATCGACACCAGCCGCATCCTCGAGTACACAGACCATCCAGCCTTTGCGGGGTCGTCCTCTCAATCTCTTTCCATAGTTTGGTTTCCAATCCAGTAAGAAATTGGGAAACCGCGTCTCTGGCATTCTGACAACATGTCCGTACCACCTTAGTCTAGCCGCACCGATGAAAGTTTCGATTATAGGGATTATAGACTTAATTCCAGCACGCCTGAGAACTTCTTCATTGGAGACATGGAACATGTTACGCCGTAGGGCGTAGAAGAGATGTGTGTGATGCAGGCCACTCCAACGACTAGGAGGAGACCTCTTCATGTAGCATGAATGTATAAAAAATGTTATAAACTGTTGCAAAAGGGATATAAGCTATTTTCAGTGTTTAGTTTAAATGTTAATTTGTTAGTCAGTTATATTACTTGTCCAGCCGATGTAAAGCCTTTATTTATTCAAAATTAAAAAGCAAAATAAAAATATTATAGAATTACTATAAAAAATGTTATAAAACTATTGCAAGAGGCCAGAGGGATATAAGCTATTTTCAGTGTTAAGTTTAAATGTTAATTTTTTAGTCAGTTGTTTTACTTGTCCAGCCGATGTAAAGCCTTCATTTATTTGAAACCAATATAAAAATAACAGGGTCTGCGTATTACCTATTAAGACTGCTAGTCCTTCTACTAGTCCCCCTAGTCCCCCTACTGCTAGTCCCCCTAGTCCCCCTACTGCTAGTCCCCCTACTAGTCCCCTACTACTAGTCCCCCTACTGCTAGTCCCCCTGCTAGTCCCCTACTAGTCCCCCTAGTCCCCCTACTGCTAGTCCCCCTACTAGTCCCCCTACTACTAGTCCCCCTACTGCTAGTCCCCCTGCTAGTCCCCTACTAGTCCCCCTACTACTAGTCCCCCTACTGCTAGTCCCCCTAGTCCCCCTACTGCTAGTCCCCCTACTAGTCCCCTACTAGTCCCCCTACTACTAGTCCCCCTACTGCTAGTCCCCCTGCTAGTCCCCTACTGCTAGTCCCCCTACTGCTAGTCCCCCTACTGCTAGTCCCCCTGCTAGTCCCCCTACTAGTTCCCCTTCTGCTAGTCCCCCTACTGCTAGCCCCCCTGCTAGTCCCCCTACTAGTCCCCCTACTGCTAGTCCCCCTGCTAGTCCCCCTACTAGTCCCCCTACTGCTAGCCCCCCTACTAGTTCCCCTGCTAGTCCCCCTACTACTAGTCCCCCTACTAGTCCCCCTACTAGTCCCCCTACTACTAGTCCCCCTACTGCTAGTCCCCCTAGTCCCCCTACTGCTAGTCCCCCTACTAGTCCTTGCGCAAGAAGAAATGTGTCCGAATCTTATTTGGGGACTCGGAAGCATTTAGCGACAAGTTTAAAACTTGTTCTCGTAGCAGGCCAATCGAGTGCAGTATAAACAAGAAAGGTCAAATATCCAATGAATCAACTATACCTCACATTAAACCGTGTTCTATATGTATCAGCTTGAGGAAGACTGGTGATAAACAAGCAAGGCCACATCGCTGCCAAATACTTGGGGCAGAATTCCACTCTAGAGAATCAACAAAACCTATTTTCCAATCTAAGGAACTAATGACAGTACATAACATATATAGATGCAGATGCATTACTGAAACAATGAAGATAGTGAAGATTCATCAGCCCATATCCATGTATAATTCTCTCTTTAAGAAGTCTGAGCTCAGAGATGACAGATTTGTGACACCACACTCATCTCACAATTTCGCATATAAAGGGGCAAATTTATGGAATAGGTTTCTTGAGCAGTCAAATGCACGTGGTAAAATAGGTTCACTAGGTTCAATTAAATCCCGATTGAAGCTTTCTATCATGAAGGCTCAACACCAACCTGACAATATTAACTGGCAGGACTTAAACTTCAACACTTTCCTATGAAAAGACCCCCATTTATATTTATATATTTTAGATTTTACACCTGTCACTCACATCATATTAAGTTTATACCACCACCGTGTTTCATATTATGGACCTGTAAATTTGCAGATGGCATGCTGTAACTATTACGTCCATATGCATATAATATTAAATCACCTATATTGTTCTTTCCGGACATGCTAGACGCCCATTTATTTCAGATTACTGTAGATAGTTAATTGGTGCATCTGATCTGAAAAATTGAGGCCAAATGGATTTGAAATGACAAAGTTATCAAGCATTTTATGTATCTCGTAAACAAAATTGATTGGGTGATTACAGATTATGTGATAGGACACCTTAATTGGGTTCCCTTGCATTTTGCAATTTAACGGGGTCGCCTAATCACCTGAACAGGTAATCCAATCACCTGATCACACGTAATTAATAAACTCGTTATGCCTCGTATCTCGGTCAAATGAGAAGCTACAACTCTCCTTTTTTCAGATTGAACGTAATTTGAATGGCCAAATACAATTCCATAAAGTTTGGCTTGATCTGATAATCAAAACTATCAAATAAATGCGATAATGAACCTTCATTCATTGAATGAGTGGTGATAGTAAGTCATACCAAAAATAATACCCCGGAACACAAATCGCATACGGTGGTAAAGATTCTCAGTCTGGGTTTTATGGGATTTTCAGATATTTTTGGATGGGCGTGGCCCCATGGAGTGGCCTGAGAGGTCGAAAATTGATTTTTTTTAATGGTTTGGGGCAGATACCAACAATTAAACCACCTTAACAAATTCCAAATACCCCGGAACATAAATCCCCTACAGGGGTAAAGATTCTCAGTCTGGATTTGTAGGGGATTTGACACGGCTTCCAAATCCCCTACAAATAGTTGCGCATTGTTCCTGGGAGTGGCCTGAGTGGGTCAAGGGGTCGAAACTTGGTTTTTATGATTGTTTGAGCCAATTACTACCTATTAAATCACCTAAACATGTTCCAAATACCCCGGAACATAAATCCCCTACAGGGGTGAAGATTTTCGATCTTGATTTTACCTGGATTTCAGCTATTTTGGGATGGGCGTGGCCCCTGGGAGTGGCCTGAGTGGGTTGGGAGGTCGAAACTTGATTTTTATGATGGTTGGGGACAGGTACTAACTATTTAAACCCCTAAACCTGTTCCAAATACCCTAAAACATAAATCCCCTACAGGGGTAAAGATTTTCGATCTTGATTTTACCTGGATTTCAGCTATTTTGGGATGGGCGTGGCCCCTGGGCGTGGCCTTAGTGGGTTGGGAGGTCGAAACTTGATTTTTCTAATGGTTTGGGACAGGTACTAACTATTGAAACCCCTAAACCTGTTCCAAATACCCCGGAACATAAATCCCCTACAGGGGTAAAGATTTTCTATCTTGATTTTACCTGGATTTCAGCTATTTTGGGATGGGCGTGGCCCCGGGGCGTGGCCTGAGTGGGTTGGGAGGTCTAAACTTGATTTTTCTGATTGTTTGAGCCAATTACTACCTATTAAATCACCTAAACATGTTCCAAATACCCCGGAACATAAATCCCCTACAGGGGTGAAGATTTTCGATCTTGATTTTACCTGGATTTCAGCTATTTTGGGATGGGCGTGGCCCCTGGGAGTGGCCTGAGTGGGTTGGGAGGTCGAAACTTGATTTTTATGATGGTTGGGGACAGGTACTAACTATTTAAACCCCTAAACCTGTTCCAAATACCCTAAAACATAAATCCCCTACAGGGGTAAAGATTTTCGATCTTGATTTTACCTGGATTTCAGCTATTTTGGGATGGGCGTGGCCCCTGGGCGTGGCCTTAGTGGGTTGGGAGGTCGAAACTTGATTTTTCTAATGGTTTGGGACAGGTACTAACTATTGAAACCCCTAAACCTGTTCCAAATACCCCGGAACATAAATCCCCTACAGGGGTAAAGATTTTCTATCTTGATTTTACCTGGATTTCAGCTATTTTGGGATGGGCGTGGCCCCGGGGCGTGGCCTGAGTGGGTTGGGAGGTCTAAACTTGATTTTTCTGATGGTTTGGGACAGGTACTAACTATTGAAACCCCTAAACCTGTTCCAAATACCCCGGAACATAAATCCCCTACAGGGGTAAAGATTTTCGATCTTGATTTTACCTGGATTTCAGCTATTTTGGGATGGGCGTGGCCCCGGGGCGTGGCCTGAGTGGTTTGGGAGGTCGAAACTTGATTTTTCTGATGGTTTGGGACAGGTACTAACTATTTAAACCCCTAAACCTGTTCCAAATACCCTGGAACATAAATCCCCTACAGGGGTAAAGATTTTCGATCTTGATTTTACCTGGATTTCAGCTATTTTGGGATGGGCGTGGCCCCTGGGCGTGGCCTGAGTGGGTTGGGAGGTCGAAACTTGATTTTTCTGATGGTTTGGGACAGGTACTAACTATTGAAACCCCCTCTACCGTTGATTTTGAATCACTTTGTGTTGAAATAACAGTTAAATCTGAAAAGTTACTAGTTGTTAATTGTTATAGATCACCAAGTGGAAACTTTGATTCATTTATCGATATGTTTGGCAGTATCTTAAGTAAATTGAACACATTTAAGGGACACAAAAGCTATATTCTTGGTGACTTTAATGTAAATCTATATAACTCCAATTCTAGTGTTGTTAGGAGATATTTAGACTGCATGTTTAGCAATAACTTTTTACCAATTATCTCACGTGCTACTCATTTTGGAGGCTTAAATGGCACATGTATTGATCATATACTTACTAACAATATATCTAACATAATTTGTAACGGCCTTATACGATGTAATATAAGTCGTCACCTTCCTACATTCGTAGTTTTGGACTATAATTTTGATCCTAACGAAAAGTGTAGAAATAGAAATAAAGTAAATATTAATGACTTTTTATTACAAGGGTTTTTGAATGATTTTAAATTATTAAAATTTGATCTTGAAAGTGATTCTGCCGAAAATATGTATTCCTTTTTTGACAGAAATTTTAAAACTCTGTATGATAAGTGGTTTATTAAAAGTCAGAAGTCTAGTGGTAATAATTCTCTTCTTCGCTCTGATTGGATTTCAATAGGAGTGGCCAAGAGTAGTGACACTAAAAACAAACTCTATGATATTTGGGTTATGAATAAAACTAGAGTTAATTGGAACAAATATGTTGATTACAAACGAGTGTTTGATGCTATTAGAAGTAAAGAAAAATTTGAGTATTTTGATAAATGTTTTAAAGCAAATCAACATGATTTGAAAAAGACTTGGAAACTGATAAACGGTTTACTAGGTAGGAAGAGATCAAACAGATTACTAGTTTTTCCTAATCAAGATGCAGCGCATAATTTTAATTATTATTTTGTTAATATTGCTAATGATCTTTTACTAAAAACGTATGGTGAAAATGCTAACGCGGATTTAACAGATTTTAATAAATATATGCCTGAGAGGAACATAAGCGAGCTATCGGATATTAATTTTTCAAGTGAAGAAATAAATAATATTATAAGTAAGCTTAATAATAGCAAGGGTACGTATTATTCTCCTAGGGTCCTCAAACTTTTAGCTACCACTTTAAGTCCTTTACTGGCTGATATTTTTAATAAATGTGCAAATGAAGGTTATTTTCCGAAAGAATTAAAAGCAGCAAAAATAATTCCTTTGTATAAGAATAAAGGATCTATTTCTGATATAAGCAATTATCGTCCTATTTCAATGTTACCTGTTTTTGCTAAGATTTTCGAGAAGTTAATACATAAAAACGTATCTGATTTCTTTAATAAGCACAATCTTTTCTGTGATAATCAGTTTGGTTTCCGCAGTAAGCACTCAACCTTTCATGCACTTGTTTCAGCAGTAGAAAATCTTCATGATGCTATCGATAATAAGAATTTTACATTAGGTATATTTATAGATTTTTCCAAAGCTTTCGATACAGTGCGGCATAATATCTTGTTAGAAAAGCTGGAGAACTATGGTATTCGAGGAAATGTCATTAAATTATTAAACAGTTATTTATCAGATCGGTTTCAGTATGTTAGCTATGGGGGATTCGAAAGTTGTCTCTTGAAAATAACCTGTGGTATTCCACAGGGGTCAGTGTTAGGCCCCCTGCTCTTCATTATTTTTATCAATGATTTGGCAAATATTTGTGAGTTAGCTAAATTTATCCTCTTTGCAGATGATTTAAACCTTTTTCTTCAAAATAAAGACCGAAATTTACTCTACAAAAATGCTAATGAGGTATTATCAAAGATTCACGACTATTGCTGCTTAAATAGGTTAATCATTAATTTTGAAAAATGCTGTTTTATGGAATTCGGAAGTAGTAAAGTTCCTAAGAATCAAAAGTTTGTTGGAATACTTAACAACCAGTTTAATCAAGTGAATAAGTGTAAATTTTTGGGAGTCATTATTAATTCTAATTTAACGTGGAATGATCATATTACCAATGTAATAACGCAAGTTTCAAAATCTTGCGGATCACTCTACTCCATAAGTTCTATAGTACCAGCCAAAGTGTTAAGACAAGTATATATTTCACTTGTTCAACCATATTTAATGTATTGTATACCACTGTGGGGTGCTGTTTTTCACCATCCTTTGCTGCAAAAACTGTTTGTGTTGCAGAAAAAATGTATTCGTATTGTGAGTAGAAAAACAACAAAGATTGATCACAAGTTTCAACATACGAAACCAATGTTCTTTCGTTTGAAATTATTAACCTTGTTTAACTTATTTACATACTTTACTGGATGTATTGCAATGAGGCTACTTAAAGAACAAATTCCTGTTGATGTTTATCGCCGGTTTAGCAAGTCAAGTAGATCATGCAGACTGCTATATCCTAAATTCTCAATGTCTAAGACCAAAAATAGTAATTTTGTTTTTAATGCATCCAAAATTTTAAATTATCTCCTTGATCATGATGTACCGTATCATATTTTGTCAATTTCACTATTTAAAAAGAGATTTAAGAACCATGTGCTTCATATACAAAACCTAGGGCTAAATGGGGATCATGGATGGCTACCATGTAATCACGATATCTTCTCGAATGTATCAATTTCATAAAATAAGTTAATTTCAACTAGGGAAATATAAATTGAAGTTAATGTTTTGGGGACGTTTGTGTGTTTTTTGTGTGTATTTTATTGTGAGTATTTAAAACAAGATGGGGACTATAATTGTAACGGTTTAAGTGTATACGTCTTTATTAATGTTGCCTCCGATTTCACTACACTGACAACATTCACTTTTTATTTTTTGTGTTATTTTTTACTTGAGATCTCATATCATAAAATTTTACCATCGCGATACGGGTATTAATTTACCTCCCAGCGGTGAGACACCGCTTCCCTCCATCGCCATGTTTGAAGCTCTCCCATCATCTGTTCTACTTCAGAGGGAAGTGACTTATTTTATATTTTAAAATTGTTATTATTCCAGTATAACAAATACATTTTCTAATCGTGTAAAATCGTGTAAACCTGTTCCAAATACCCCGGAACATAAATCCCCTACAAGGGTCAAATCCCCTACAAATCCCCTACAAAAATCAAGGAAACGTGCTCTCATGCACTATGGCTGAGCTTTGATGTAAGGTCACGTAATGAGTCGTGTTGACTTATACTTATAGTTATAGCCTTTCCTTTGTGAAAAATCGTCTGATCATGACCATTTTAATGCAATGTTTGTGCAGACTGAAAGAAAATTATTCGTTTTGTTGACTTTCACCTATTCACTACTTTTTTTATTTCCTCACTTTTTTTGTCCTCCAGAGACATGAGACTGAGAGACGCATAATTTGCCGATTTTGGTTGAAATAGATAGAAAGTCTTTGTTAATACACAAAATCTATTTGATGGAACCGTTTTAAATGTTTACCATTTATTGTTTTTAGGCTTCATCTATTAGAGTTAGGCTAGTGATGCACATTAGGGCAGCTGCATTGAACAGTATAATATATGAACATCTCATATTATATATGAGTAATAATCATGGTATAAGTGCTCGATAAATTTTCCAGGGAGTTATGGGTGATTTTATAAAAAGTTTGGTGACATTTGGTAAAAAGTATCTCCCGCCCCCTGTCATCTTACTAGTGGCACATTTGGTGAGTTTAATATAAATATAATGTATTACTTAGTTATGCTATAAAAACATGTCATGAATAATTAATATACCAGGGGGCAGGGGGAGCCATGCAATAATCTATTCTCACTAGGACAAGACTAATCGCGAGAGGGAATGTTTTTAGCATTCCCTGTCAAACATTATACCAATTAGTGTTATCATTTTATCTCCTTGAAAGCCAAGAAGATAAGACTGTCGTATAATTTCAGTTGTACGCTACTCTAACCTATATAGTCTATAGTGTATGTACTTAACACTGTTATAGATGATACTGGGAACTATAACTGTTGGAACGGCAAGACAACAGCACTGACATGGTTTGCTAAAATTGTAATTAATCGTGTAGTGGTTGCGTATTGTTAGTGGTTGAAAATACAAACGTTGTGCTTTATGATATTTAACACTTTCTGATCGTTACACTATAAGTATAACTAAGTTACGATGTACGAGATATCGATAAAACATACAAGATGATGCATGTTACAGGGTGTTCGGTTTGAACACTGGTTGTTTCCTTTGTTAAATACAGGCAAACAGAGGAAATTGTACCGGCTTTTATTTCCTTCTTTGCCTTCTGGCTCACTCTATTCGGATTACAGGTAATTTTTGGTAACAAGAAAGTGTCCTCTGCTTCATACAAGTCAGCCTAAAATTGATAAAATATGCTTGCCTATGTAATTAATTGACTCGCATCAACGTAACGTGAATTATTATTTCAGCATGCACCGTTCTTCTGCCACTACCGCACTCAGACTGGATTCGTTGTGGGAAGCATAGTTCATCTTTAATTGATGTTGGACTCTCCGTTATTTACATGAGCTGGTGTAAAAGCAAGATCGACAAAAATGTCAAGAAATAGTTACTTTGAATAGCAGATTCATACATTGACTTTGATCGTGTGAAATGTGAACTTATGATTTATGTTAGGGGTCGTTCACATATTAGTATTATGTAATCACTTTTTGGACAATTTTTAATCCCCCATCCCCCCTCCGTAATCAGTTTTTGGCTTTACACATAGCTATTGTCAATTGTGTCAAAATTACGATAGCGTAATTATATGGAAATTAATAGCGTCATATAACAGAAGCTGGTGGATGACCGACCATGTTTTATGCATACGTCATTCTAATTATGTACGCAAACATGCATGATCCAGACGATCGCATGCAACATGTATGTGGTATGATGTAGCTCGGATCGCGTCGATTCACGTGCGTTATCGATCGAGCGCTACATGGAAATCATAATATTGTCTTGGCGCGTTACAAAAAGCACACCAGACAGAGCCTAAAATCAAGCGTTTTATGCAATTACGCAGACTAATTTCTTGTACATAGATTCTACTAGAAGACGTACGATTTCCTTTAAACTTGACAGATAGCTTTAAGACGGATAATCTGATAGTGATACAGCAGGGTGTCATAATTATTGGCGTGTTTGGAATTTTATGTGTATTTTATGATGAAATCAATATTTTTCAATGAGTCATAACTTTACTTCTGAATGCCGAAATTACGAAATTCAAAAACTGGTCTGTAGACAATCGTTTGAACTTTTTCTGAATTTCAGAATTCAGGAAATCAGCTGACAAGACCAGACCTGTCAAAATTTTGTTATCAAATTCGAATACTGTACATCAGATTTTATCAAAATCGAAAAACCTGAAACTGAGTGAGCACCACAAAACTGTGTTCATTTCACCAGATCGGTCACCTGAGGAGCAAGCCAGACATCATCTGCTCGTTTTGGAGATGAAAGAGAAGGCAAAGAAGGACTTGAAGAGACGATATTATATCAGAAGTGGTATTATTTGGAAATAAAGTACATTGGTTCTTAAATTTTTTATGAGATCCCAGTTTATATATTTAAAAAAAAACTTTCTGCTCTGAGGAAGAGAGAAAGTTTTTGTGGAGAGCCGCTCAGACATGGGCACCGTATTGTGTAAATTATTTAGGTATATTTTATGCAATATCTTTGTCGCATACGAGCGGGGTAGTAAATATTGTGTTTCGTTTCGTTTCGTTTCGTTTCGTGTGTTGATGTACCTCACTTCGAACACAAGAAAATATATTCATGGTGTGGTGCGACTAACGGAAGATTATCTCCAAATTCCTCAGATGCGATTTTCAGACAGTAAGATGAGTACAAGGCTGATAATCTGTGCAAGTTTGGACGAATTTCTACGAGCCAAATTTGAGATATCACTTGAAACACAAGAAAATGTCTCTAAATCAAATTTTAAGTGATATCTCGACTTAATATAATTGACTCGAAGAAATGAAGAGCGGAAACTCCAACTCGCCCTAAATTGAGGAGACACTGGACAGTGGACACAAACTGACTGAGCCAGGAGGTCACGGGACAGGGTATCTGAAATAATCGTATTTTGGATCTTAAAATCGAGTTTTGAAGCTGTAGTGGAACGATAACATATTTGTCAAACTTAAAAAAGGGACACTAGGTTCAATACAAATCGCAGCACTATAAAATGGAAATGTACACTTTTAAATACTTATAACTTAACTACAGTGAAACTTTGGCCGGTTAGATCCGGACAGAGAATAGAGATTATTTTTTTGAAAATAAGTTAGTCTGGATATTAAAGGAATAAGGAATTGGGAAGCTCATTGCTCAATATCATATATGAATATGATGCTTAATATGATTAATTTCACTATCACGCCTGACGTAGAAGTCACACATCCCGGCTATGTTCTAATTATACATAATAAACGGTGGAAACTGAAATCTCGGTTTCGACTGCATTTCGACGGGACTATTAACAAATCTTTAACGTTTGGTCCGGAATCCAGAGTTTCACTGTAGACTATTTTAACTTGACGCAAAAACCCAATCATATAACTTTGCACAAAGAAACCTAAAAAACAACTCATTAAAAAGCAAAGCATGCTAAAACTAAAACAATAGACACTGGTGGGAGATAAAACATATTATGTGACACGTGACAGTGATATTGGGGTTTGATTGGTCAATGATGGCAGCTGACTGGTAAATATATGGCACGTGTCAGAACAAATATGTTTCGGCTCCCAACCAGTATCCCTATCTATAATAATCATGCGGCATATTCTTTGAATGAAAATATACCTAAATAAAATGCTCGTTAGACTTTTAATTAAAAATGTTCAAAACCTCTATGTTAAAATGTCCGAAACCTCTATGTTAAAATGTCCACCGTTTCGAACTCTAAAAATAGATTCATCCCAAAACACGGTCCCTAGGGAACTAGTGGAAACCATTGGTAAGGGGTACTTTAGGTGGTGTTTCCTCTGAGCCTTCGTTCATAAGGTAGTGTACAATATCACTTCTGCTCAGTATACCAAACACGATCTGCTTCTCTGTGTGGACACCGTCATCGTCATCTGAATACAATATTATATATCATATTATTATTGTTTTCTTGGATATGTTTCTATTGATCCCGTCTGATGCGACAAGGAAAAGGCTCCTTGTCGCATCAAACGGGATCAACAGAAATTTACCCAAGAAAACATTTCAACTATGCGACTCATAAATAATATTCCAATCCGGATTTTACACATTGTTATTACTATTATATTATAATGCAAATGGTTAACAATAATTAGTGTTCATTTTACTAGAGTATCATCTATTCCATCTCAATCAGTACTTATTTCAAGCATTTTATTTTCCCGTCGAACATTCCATCTATCATCATGACAAACCGCAATATTAGGTAAAGTTATTTCTGATTTCAAGCAATATTGTGTAACATTTACACGTCTAATTATATCAGGGTATCAAGTTGATTGAGTTTAGTATCCAAATTCCATCCAAATATTAACTTAACGGGTGTAACGGGTTTTGGTAGCACCTTTAAAACACGTTCAATGCTTTCACACAGATTTATATGTTCACAAGGGTAGGAATAATTGTAACGTATAAATTGCCTCTTAAACACAGTACGCAGTGCTAGTATACTGGGCTACTGGCATTAGTTGCCGTATCGTGAATTGAAATGCCCCAAAATGTCGATATAGATCTTTTTCAGGAATTCCTTAAATTTTATTAGAATTTCCAACTGTACTGGCCGTTCACCAGAATAATCATATATTAATTTGTCAGTTATTACTCGAACTAACGTTTTTGATATTTACCATAATATTTTGAAATGAACTAAAAACCACACCAAACTAAAACCACACCAAGCTTATATCTGGAGATGAGAAATTTACCATATTATTATTCATACTGCATACTTTATTAGGTACAAATAAAGTGAATTTATTGCAAATGTAGTGCAAATGTAGTGCAAATGTAGTGCAAATGTAGTGCAAATATAGTGCAAATATAGTGCAAATATAGTGCAAATATAGTGCAAATATAGTGCAAATATAGTGCAAATATAGTGCAAATATAGTGCAAATATAGTGTATTTAGTGCAGTCAAACATCACCCAATTCGAAAAATGTATGAAAAGATTTGAGGGTTAAATGAAAATATTGAGATAAAATTGAAAATTATGTGCTTTTTGGTGAACTCCGAGAGTCTCAGTAAAATAATAAAAGGATGATGCTTTGCTGTTATGATTGAAATTAAAATGCATTGAAAAAAAGTTTAGAATGGCAAAAAAAGGTCATTTGATTGTGCATATATAACATGTTCCGTATCATCACATTTTCGCCATAATTCATTTAAGTGCTGTAAAAATCAGACTCAGAATATATAGATCACTGCAAACATACACTAATATATAACACACGCACACATAAATCAGCAAACCAGCACATTTTCAGTTTTTTAAAGTGAAACATCAGCTTTTAAAGTGAAACATCAGCTTTCACAAAAAAAGTGAAACATACTCAGATCACGGCATCACGACTCATTATCACATGACTTTAAACTTTCGACATCTGATCCGACGGTTTTATCATCTGATACCCCGTTGGTATAAAGGTGAGGTCCAGCTATGATGTAAGCTAACAGGTGGGAGGCGGTGACAGTACCAATGTACATTTCACGTGGTGCAGGTTTGCCGTCATCCTCGTCTGAAAATTACTACAAATGAACTCTTACATCTTACTATATATAAAGCGAGACGATATGTATATTAATAATATATATATATATGTTTATCCGTACCATTTTACTGACGCCACGGCATCAACTTTAACGCGACTTTCCCTGATGCGGGACAGGGATATATGGAAGGGGTTATCTGGCGTAGATCGGACTTAGTTCCGACATATTAGTAGTAGTAGTAGTAGTTACATACTATAAAATTACATACTATTAACTTACATACTATTAACTTAGATACTAATAACTTACATACTGTAAACTTTTATTTCTCTAAAGTGATCGAAATAATAAATAAAAATGTAAATTATGGAAGTTTCGCTAAGAAAGTCTAATAGAACACTTCGTGAAATTTGATCAGAATAAAAATACAATTTTGAAGAATTTAATTATGACTCATCTTAGAGACCACCATGAGTCTATAAACTTACTACAAGCCAAACTCCTTATATTCTACAATATTGTTGTTTATCAATTTTAACTTGCTCCTAATACAAGTAGCCATGGTTTATACGCATTGTCTGGGCAGCATGTCTGCAGCGAATTACGTCAGACAAATATATTTAACCAGCGCTTCTATGAAAATGTAATTCACTTCATTTCACGGGACAAATTAATGCCACATGTTTTTCTGAGAAATTGAGTTACCGAACTTATCAGTGTACATTTATGACTTAGCTGATTCTGGATAAAATAACGCTTTCAAGTCCGATCTCTGAATAATTAAGACAGGATTAATATTGAATTTGTCTGACCGCTAGAGGGAGTTAGTATAGTATTTCATACCCAATGCTCGGTGAGGATGACGTATTAAAAACCGGTTGGGTTATAAATACATCTGTGTAAGAGCCGGTTACACAGGTAACTAGAGTCTTTAGTCTCTAGGGGAAATAATAATCCTACCCTCTCTGCTCTACAATTGTTTCCTTTCATGGTAAACCTTCTAAGTTTTAATAGTTCTTTTTCTTAAGCTTACATCTTTTATACCAGAAGATATAAATGAGGTAAATAAATTACTCTGATGTTGTCTTTTCTTATTATTAAATAGTCAAAGATATCTTTTGAGACAAAAATGTAGGGGTACAAGTCCGGATGGTAGCAAAGAACCAAAAATGTAGGGGTACATTTTCCGGATGGTAGCAAAGAACCAAAAATGTAGGGGTACATTTTTCGGATGGTAGCAAAGAACCAAAAATGTAGGGGTACATTTTCCGGATGGTAGCAAAGAACCAAAAATGTAGGGGTACATTTTTCGGATGGTAGCAAAGAACCAAAAATGTAGGGGTACATTTTCCGGATGGTAGCAAAGAACCAAAAATGGTCCATCTTATTTTTAAAACACTCGATCAGACAGTAACCACGTAAATGTAGATAGAATAGTGATATAGGGTGATATAGGAACTAGTCATGAATTACACTTGAAGATTTGTGAAATGTTTGAAATTGTAGCTTCCACATTTCTTAGACCAGTTAAATTCGTTTACACACATAACAGCTAGTTTATAGAAAATGAAATTAACATCCTAACTCTAACTGGATTCCTCTCTTTTGTTGAAGCTCACTAATATTAATAATTTGACAAAAGTCTGAATCCGTCTGTACCATATTATAAGCTACTAGCTACAAAGTGTTGCATATTTGTGAATACGTCTGTACCATATTATAAGCTACTAGCTACTAGGTGTTGCATATTTGTGAGGTGGTAAGAAACACGTGGACTCTACTTTATTTGAACCACGAACTAACAAACCTGAGAATGTTCACATTTAAGTTGGTTTGGTTATAATAAACCAGGATTACCATGTTTAATTATATTGCACAAAGAAAGTCCACTGAACTAAGCTAACGTTTTCTAACTGGCAAGCTTTCAGCAGGGTTATTGTTGACCATGCAATAATTACTATTAGTATAATAAATAAATAAATTCTAACATTTATTACACGCTTCGACATTAAAATAAACCCGACAAAGATGTACATTTAAGTCATTCAAGCGAGACTTAGTGTTGAAATACCAAGATTATGGACTTTTTTATCAGTTCAGATTTTATGAACAAATATTTGTATGAAGTTACCAAAATTATTATGATTATAACTATGTATAATTAATATGATCATAATTAATGTAATAGCATAATTACTATTAGTATGATTGGTGTAATTTATAGTATTATAAGTATTACTCACAGTACTGCCACCCTTTGGTAACGATGACGAAGTGATCGTGGTCCAACATCTTAGAAACTACAGCCAGAGATGTATCCACAGAAACCTGCGAGAATTACGTCATGTTACGTCATACTACACCATTTAACGTCATACTACACCATGTTACGTCATGATACGTACGCTTCTATTCTATAGTTAAAAGACTTAAAGTTGGCGGTTAATATCGACTACCGAGCAACATCTAGTTACTTCTGACAACGTGACGATGTAAACTGTAATTTCAAGTGGTATTATCAGACAACACCCAATCTTTCCGTTAGATAGTAATAACTTGGGTTTCCATTTCCGCCCGGACTCAATAATCCGAAAACCGTTCAGTACGAAGTCCCATTTATGGGCAATTCCACCGTGACGGACACCACGATTATGCCATTTTTTAAAGTTCAAACGAATGTTGTGCTCAGGATGTTGCTTCTTTATCAGTTTAAACTATTTATTAGTCCACATTTAACCTTTCTATAGGTTGTGTGAAAATTTCAGACCCCTACCATTATTACTTTCTGAGATAGCACCCCTGTGACGGACGCGACTAAAATATGACACTTTTTTTGGGTGTCTACTCAGAAGGTACCCAAATCTATCTCAAAACGTTATCTATTATCTTTAATTTGGACATGCAGTGATAGAAAAAGGTTTAGGGATTTCTGAGATACCATTTTTTTGGAGATTGCTCAGTTTTTAGTTGCGTGGCGCCATTTTCAAATTGTGACGGACGTGACTGTGACGGACACACGTTTTTTTTCAATTCCTCCAAATCTTCTATTTGACACTTTTATCTTGTTCAGTGACCTTCATTCTATATTTATGCCAATTTTTAGGCCGCAAGTACTTCCACGAGGTCTGCAATAGCCAAATCGTCCATTTTGGGCATACGCTAGGGTATCAATCTAGGGGCAGCAATTATTTCTCTACTTGAACAAATTTATAACTCTGGTAAAACATTCATCTCTGTTCAACACATCACACTGTTGAGACCATCTCCCAAAAGTTTCATTACTTTAGTGTTTAAAATGTGGAAGATATTGAATTTTTACTTCAAAAATATGCGAAAATAGGGTAAAGTCCATTTTTTGTGCCTTTTACCCCTGAAAAAGGTTAAGGCAAATAAAATGGCAAAACTCAGTAAATTTAATTATTGAATTGCATATGATGTTATTTGATAGTCTAGTCAACATAGTCAAACCTTATTTGACTTCAATTTGTCTTGGTTTTAGTCAAAATAATGGAAATATGGATAAAAATGGCTAAAAGTGAGCCGTAAGCCCATATATGGGCATATACAAAATTATACATAACTCAGTCATTTTCTGTCCAATTTTCGATTTGACAACAATGTTTTGTTAAGGACGGTCTCAGCTTTAACAAAAATGCATTTAAAGTCTGTTAAAATATTTTTTGGAACATTTTTTTTTAAATGTGACGGACGCGACAAGTTGGGACAAAATTTTTTTCTTAAAAGATACAAGTCTGATAATTTCTACGGTACTCCCTTACCTTCAGAAGAGATAGGTTACAGTGGTTTTTTGAATATAATAGCACTATGTGGCTCTGAAAAAACTTTTTTGCTTAATTTTGTGACGGACGCGACACCATCTTTGTGGAAATTTTTTAGAAAAAGTATTTGAGCAACGGTTTTGAAACTTTGCATAGCTCTCATTCTTATGCCTATGCTTAAGTGTATGGAATTTCATAGAGAAATATTGCTGCATACCCAAACTATGGCCCTTTGAAAATTTGAATGATTTTTTAAATTTCCGAGTAGTGTTCCTTTGAATGAGAAAAATCAAAAGTTAATGCAATATGAAACAAAAAACTTTTGTTGACCTGTAAGGTTAATAGTCTAATGAACATATTTTAACCAAAATTAGGTGCCTATCTTAACATTTTTCATTTTCACCAAGTGGAACCTTACCGTGGAATTGCCCTTATGTAGATTTATAATTTATATGGATTTAACCGTTGCAGATTGAGAAATGAGAATATAAAAACACAAATCATCAACATGCTGTGTGTCGAGTGAGCCCCAATGATATTACACATGATATTCCCGATCAATAGAACGGTCCTGTTCGACCTGTTAACACACTCAGCAGTGCACCGTGTTACTTTTAGGCGGCGGCGGTCTGGACGCCAAAATTGGCCGGTGGCGACGGTCTCACTATGAGATATCCAAACCGCGGTCTGTGAGGTGTACTGTGTAGTGTGTACATTATGGTAATTTGGTTGTGTAACTTATGTATTTGAATCGCTTTCTTAATATCACTCTACATTGAAGAACTAATTTATCGTTAACAGCTGTATTTGTTGATCTGACGGCCAATACCTCAAAGACCGCGGTCTGGGTCAAAATTTCGTGGCGGCGGTCTGGGAGAAAATTTCGCGGCGCCGAATCGCGGTGGTGTACGTCTCTGACATTCAGAGTATTCATAGTTAGGGCTGGGATTATTTAAAACAAAATTCGTACTAATATTGTCACTGGTATTATTATCACGATATTATTCTTGCAGTTTAAGAGAAAAATAAGCCAATCCTTTTAGAACGCAAGCGTCTTCTTTGTAACTCATAATGTGAATTGTGAGCTGTGGATCTAATTTCGGTAAAGTATCTAATCCAGTCCTTATCGCTGGCTAGAATTGATCACGTTATCAACCGACTGTACCTTGTGACTACGACACACTGTAACCACGTGCCCGACAAACTGGTGCTGTACCATACCAACACAATATGTCTTGCGTCTTGTCAAATTGGCAAAGCGTGATAAGACTAACAAGATAATGTAATTTTGTACAATACGTCAATACGATGTAATTTCTGTCTGCACTCAGGGACTGTAATACGTGTAGGAATGAGATAAGAAACATTTCCGTTGGAAACAAATTATTTACGTCAGTAAAATAATCAGATGAGGAAAATAATAACCAGAACTAATGTAATATTATATTATGCAATGCTCCGATCGAGAAACTTACTTAACATCGTTACATTAATAATGTCATTATGTAGAATATTGTAACTAAACACATAACTATCTTTAAGATCCCAGATTCACGGGGAACCCTCACAATAGGGGTCTGGTTTCAACCCAAACCCTGGCGGATTGTTAACTTGTTAAGGGTACAGCTGGTAGCGGGTGAAATACCGGAAAATGTTTGTCAACATTTTGTTATTTTAAACTTTGACGACGCGGACGGTAATCTGTTTGAATTTTAAAAAGGTTCTTAACACAATCTTCACTGTACATCAATCATATTATAATATTGCCAGGACTTTCCACAGTATCTTTATCCCCAGAATTAACATTGCGAAAATAATATTGACAAACATTGTCGTGACCCCAATATTTCTAACCATGATGGTACCAGCTGTACTGGTAATGAGTTTTACATGAAGATGCGAACTAACAAAACAGATGAAAAGGGAGCCTTCTTGAGCTTGAGGCGAGAAGTTGCGCAAAAGAGCAGAACAATACAAACTTAAGATGTTCGTCCGTCGAAGTTGGTACGGGGTAGCAGAATTAAGATTTATCTGAAAATAACACCCTCTCCTCTAGTCTTCCCTCATGTTTATAAACATAAAAGAAGTAGGCACCGAGTTATTGTCAGTCTCCCAACTGACAACACTCCACTTTGTACAAAAGAAATCATTGACAACTATTGTTATCCAAAAGTAACACATCTCATCCAGCTCACATTATATAAAATCTCCGACCGTAAAACTCAGCCTCATAACGAAATGACCATGTTGAGTTCCGCCCTCCTTCTCCTCTCAGCGCTCTCCTTATCTGACGCTCAAGCGGGCTACCCACACTGGCCCAAACAGTACAAATGGAGCTGGGCTGGCGCTCTGCCAGGACACGACTGCATCTCCGTGACGGAACCAGGAGCACCAGACTGGGCCGATAACAAGTTGTGCTGGGAAACTGGATACAGGAACCCCGGTCTGAGGTGGAGTTGGGGTGGAGTTATTCCTGGAATGAAGTGTACACGTGTCGCAGATCAAATACCTGGCCATTGGATAGATAACTACTTGTGTGTTCCCCGGGATTCTCCTTTAGATTTTTCTTTCTCGTGGGCTGGAGATGTTCGGGGAAAAGGCTGTATTCTCATCGATGAACCTGGGACCCCGGCTTGGAATGATAACTATCTCTGCGCTTCTGTTGGTGTAGGACGTTGAACTCATGCAGCATTGGGCTCATAGTCATTCAGTTGATTGAATTGAAATAATAATATTTTGTATTTGGTTCAATTTTACGATCGACTGTTCATATCTTTTAGTCATTATTTCGATAAAGCATTTCAATAACTTAATTAAATCGCCCATAATACCGGTATAAAGAATTCTTTCCAATACTTGTGTCTTGTGACCCTTTATCTCATACAATACTCTCAACAAAGGTTAACCTCCCGACTGTGAGTTTGTTCTAGAACGGTTCGTGTAATAATATGTTAAAATAACAGGCACTAGAGTCGAGGTTATGAAAATATGTAACGGGGACGAAGACAATACGGTTGTGGGTTTATAAAGCCTCCCTGGCAGCAGGAGCTGCTGGAATAGTGTAGAAAGACTAAACGTTAAGTATGGCTATAATAGCTGCATCTATCTTGGAATTGTCACTTGTCAGAATAGCAAAACGAATCAATGATTAAATCTATCCAAGTTTTCAAAGTTTAATAAAATATGTTCATTTGCCAAGGCATGATCGGAATGTTGGATCATTGCCAGGACAACAGAAAAGGCATGATCAGAATATTGGATCAGTGCCAACTGAACAAACAAGCATATTATTTAGCACACATTCTTGTCTCTGTTTAACAGGGTGGCAACTTTAGAGCTCTTTAGCAAAATGGAATTATTATTCCAAATTATTACGTATGATTATAATTTCAGTCTTGAAATTAAAATATTTTAATTAGGGCATCACACTTCATGATCATTACGAGGTTGCAGTAAACGTTTAACACAGCGTTAACAAATTTTGTAACTAAATCGATTGTCATCAATCGATATCATTAATTCGTCAATTGTTCAACTTGAAAGAGTTCAATAATGAGTGTTAAATCATTCCAATTAGTAATTGAACCGCTTAAATACCTTTTGGAATTGGTTGTACATGACTTTGGAGACAGGATCCTGAGCTGCAGCTTGACCTTTAGTAACCTTTCTCATCATGTTATGAAGCGTTACTGCTCCTGTAATAATTATTCTATTAATAGATTATATCAATATAATATATTATATTGATAGATCAGATGGATGTATAATGTAATGTAGATAATTAAGTGATTAATATATTTCGTATATTTTGAAAATTCCTCAAACTGTTCATGTTTTGGTCCCCTACTTCAGAGAAATAATCAAGATTTGAATAGCACGTGTTATGACGTCACATCACGTGGTATGACGTCACACCACCTGTTACAATGTCACAGCACCTGTTGTAATGTCACACCATACAATATTACCTGAAATAGAGCCGTCAGTGTCCACAACAGGAAGCTGATCCACGTTCCTATCATTCATGATCTGCATTGCAGTCTGACACTTCATTGAGGATGAGATGATAATTGGATCCTTCATGGCTATCACAGACACGGGCAACTTGTGCCACCTGCCAAAATAAGCTATTATATTGGAATATAATAAGAGAAAAATTAAAATTTAAAATGAAAGTAAGAGGAACGACAAATAAATCTAAGTGAGAGGTTGATGACCCGATCAATCGACTAAACTGATCAGTCAATTTAAGAACTTAAAACCATTCCATTGCAAGTTAACTTAAAGAAAGAGAAAGAGAAAGTGAGTGCATACCATTGAAGCGACAATTCGTCCTCCTCAGAAGGGTTCAGGAATCCATTCTCTATCATCCAGTCATCAGAGAGGTATTTAGTCATGTAGTTCCTTACTGAGTCTGGCAGGATGGCGACAACTCGGGCCCCAGCAGGCAGATGACGCGCTGCCTGTAATTAGCGGCAATTAGTGATAATAATTAGCGGCAATTAGCGAAAATAATTAGAGTTATTAAAAACTCTCGATTTACTTGTAAAGTTATAAAGAACTTAATACTGAATGATTAGTTTCAACTACGACTGAACTGATAGTAAACAATTAATTAATTAACTAACTAACTATTCAATTAACTTATTAATTGATTAATTAATTGGTAATTACCTCGACAGCACAGTAGACGTTAGCACCGCAACTTCCGCCGCAAAGCAGTCCCTCCTGCCTGATGAGTTGGCGGGACATGGCAAAAGAGGGCCCATCCTCACTCTTCATCCATCTGAAGGGATAAAATCATGTTATATTATTATCTTTGCCATTTAAATGTATTTCAATCATTAACAAAATTTAAATTAACTCTTGAAATTAAGTATTCTTTTTACACTAATTCTACTGGTGGTGGCAATGCTAACATATTTCTAACACATTTTAAAATATTATTTCTAACACATTTCTCAACTGAGATACTTGGTTTTTTCTTCCTTAATGTTTCAACAATTTCAATGTTGAGGAAAAAATGAGACAGCCGTATGCATACTTGGTTTGTTTGCATAACCTGTTTGCTTGTAATAGTGTAAGAAGTGTTGTTAAGGTAGCCTAACCTAAACAGCATAATTTCTAAATAATTATATTGCCTTATTTACTATTTTTCCTTGAATATCTATAATAATATCTATAGTCTATACCATATTGTTGTACGGCGTTTAAGGCGTTGCTTGTGCGAAAACATTATATAATTTGTATCCAGTTTCTTGAAAATGTACATTTCCCTAATATAATTTGTTATATGAAACCCAATAACAAGCCCAACTTAGCAATACTCTGACACCCTCCTGCTCCTCCCTCCTCCCCACCTTCTTTCCATCTTGTTAAGTCACAACAATAATCCTGCTCCTCTCCCTCCTCTCCCTCAGCAGCACCGTCTACACCTACCTAACCCTAGTAAACACCTACAACCTCCTCCCTGACCCTACCCAATACATCAAACTAACCGCTGTACTCCTGACACTGGCTGCTCTCTCCATTTCCCTACTAAACGAACACATCTACACGCTCCCCCCTGGTACGCTACTTCCTGCCATGTACTTAATACAGGGCACCCTGTTATTGCAGTACGGGGTTGTCATGTACCAGGCTGCTTGGTCACCTTATATCCGGCTGGGTGTGGTTGTTATCTTTACAGTCCCTCTCAGTCTTATAGCCCACTTTGATAAGACTTACTTTCAGAGACATTTGTTTATAGAGTTGGGGCGGCAGTATGGGGTTAGGTTGGGTGTCATTAATTCAGCTAGATCGGTTATAGATAACGTTGTGGCAGCTGTGCAGGTTGTCATTGTAGGACTGGTATACAACATGTTTACTCTGGAACTTTCCTCGCTTATTTTATGCACTTCCTGCTTTGTTTTCTCCTTAGCAATAGCTTCAATCTCATTTCTCTTCTTTCGAGATTACAGCGGCACTCCCAAACGGGCTAAGAAATCAGTCTCACTGTTCGGTAACATCAAGACCCAATTCAGCTCACTTGTCCACAGCAAGATTAGAAAAGTTTTACTAGTACAGATCCTGGACACCACCACCATAACTCACACCTACGTGTACTTGTTCCTACTGAGTGCCGGACTTGATGAGCTGACTATGAGTTATCTGTCTGGAGCTACTAACTTACTGTTCCTCTTATCTGCTCTGCTCAACGTTATCAAGTATCGCTTCAAATGGAGTGATAGATTCGCGGATATGTTCATTCTGGGGCATTTCATCAGTTTGATAGTATCTGCATATCTCAGTTCCTGCTGGTTCTACACTACATTTATAAGTGAGAAGGAGGAGGAGATAGGAGAAGACACTGATAACACCATGCCAATATGGATGGTTATCTACTTTCTCCTAACATTATCTACCGGAGTGATAACAGGTACGATATCACTGATAAGAGAAGAGTTCGAACAGGATACTATCCCAGCCCAAGATAGAGGTTCTATCTCGGGGGTTAACAAGTTCCTGTCCCTGACACTACACTTGGTTCTGTCCCTAACTAACCTCTTTTTAACTGAGACATATCTTTACCTGGTTAACATGACGATCTCTGTGACAGTTCACATTGTTTCTCTTTGTCTGATGATAAGTTACAAGTATGATGATGTCAAAGGTGCTTTATTACACGACGCTACGGAGGAGGAGGTGGTGCTCCTTAAATCTTGATGATGTTTAGTGATGAGGAGGTGGTGCTCCTCAAATCCTTATGATGTTTAGTGATGAGGAGGTGGTGCCCCTTAAATCTTGATGATGTTTAGTGATGAGGAGGCGGTGCTCCTTAAATCTTGATGATGTTTAGTGATGAGGAGGCGGTGCTCCTTAAATCTTGATCATGATGTTTAGTGATGAGGAGGTGGTGCTCCTTAAATCTTGATGATCTTTCAGCAGGAGCTAAAGGTTTGAGACAGAAGAAGCAGTAATAGTGGAATGTGAGTGGAATGTGAGTGGAACACAAGACCGTTCCTAAAATGTGTGCTCATATCGAGAACATTTGTTTTCGATGCGGCCGAGCAAATGCTTAATTTCATGGAAATTATTTCCTTTGGATTTCAATTCTTATTTTTTACTGATTTGAAATTTAAAATGTGTTTTGTAACGTGTTTAATTTTACAATTGTCATAGAAATGAAGGTTATTTTCGGAAAATTTGTATTTTTAAGTTCAAAATTGCATCTGCCCAAGCTCTAAAAAGTCTTACAGATATATTTTTAAAGGACTCTTGCCCCCAACTATCAAGTAATATAAATAGAAGATAACTAACTTGTCGATACAGTCTCTGTCTAGAACAGTAGGTATGAAGTCGTATCCTGTTCCCTCCACGTGGTACGCCTCACCTTCCCTCTCCTTGTTTAGAGATTCTGGATATGCTAGACTAGAACCTTCTGGGTCAACTCCTACAATCTGTCAAACACAAGGAAATACTTTCAGACAAATATTATACGAGATAATACTGCGTTTATATGTTGTACGTATCCAGACTAATTTCGAGGCTCCGAGTCGGTGATTATGATACACCGATTGGCGATTGCCCTTATAAGGTCATGACGAACAGATTAAAATACTTAATAGGCTCATCTAGTCAAAATAAATCATATCTTCAAAATGGGACCAGGCCAAGTATCATAATTCCTAACCACAAAGGGTAGACTTAGAAACAGCATGATTCAGGGGCTCGTCTGAATTATTTGTAAATAAACATTAAACAACTATAACACATACCACAATGTTTGGCAGCTTCTCCTTGAGTTTTCTGGCGATACCAGTAACTGTTCCCCCAGTTCCTGTTCCTGCGACTACCATGTCAATCTTACCTGGAAAATAATATTAGTTACAGGAAGAGTAAACACAACTTCTGAGTTCTGTAGATTGAAACAAAATCACCTTTAAATGATTAAATACAAATTTTATAATCTCATGTTTTCATCACTAACCACTTTGCAGTTAAAGAAGCAGTGGAAATCTACAATACAATTAATCTGCAATACAAATAGTTATATTATTCTTTAATCTTTACCGTCCATCTGGTGGAATAATTCCTCAGCAGTATCATCATAATGAGCAATGGGGTTGTACTCGTTCCGGTACTGAAATATAACTATATTAATTACAACACTACAAATCTGTTACATTTATTGAGAATTATGTAACGTGATGGAAATATTCTAAGCGGGTAATATCCTGTCCAAACCCAGGATACCTTAGGAACGACAAATTTAGTCTACCATAAATTTAGTCAAACTTTTGACTACAATTGTTGTAAACCAAATTTCATGTGACTAAATTTTTCGGCGACTAATTTTGAAGTAGACCAAAATTTTAGTAGAGCATATTATATGAATTAAATTTTATTGAGCTTACATTCTTTATCAAATGTTTATGATAAACAGTTAAATATCGCTAACTGTACACATAACAGGTCCCTACTGCGTGTAATAAGAAATTGTATGCTATGATATGTAACTAATGTATGTAACATGTTGGCTCGCCGTGGGCCCATGGGAAATTTCTGATACATGTGTTCCGTTGTCTGTATTTAGTTAACTATAAAGTATGACTTTATATGCGAAATTGAAGGGAAAAAATATGTATAAATAAATAAATAAATGGAATGGAAAATGGTCTAGAAAAGTCAAAAAATTCGACTAAAATTGTTGTAGACTAAAAATTTGCGAAATTTGCGCCTAAAATTATGGTAACCAAAATTATAGTAACCAAATTTATTGTGACCCAAATTTGTTGGCCCTAAGGTACATAACATGAAGACCTTGTTGTGACTTGTATGAAAAGCATTAATACAGAGAATAACAGTCAAGCCGAGTTTAAAAGCTAACTTTTCAGTGTAGCTTTGTTTAAAACGAGCTTGCTGTTCAATTACTAATGATACAATTTATTGAATTATCGGTAACATGCCTTGTAATTTGAAACTTAAATTTATATCTAAACTTTTAAAATTGGTATTATCACGGTGTATATATTGTCGACCCAAAATACCGTAACTTATAACATATTCCCTGGGGGATGTGCGTTGATAACGAGGAATTTTGTGACCTTTTACTTTAAATCAGTTTACTTTTAAAACAACTTATAACTTATATGGGTTATATATTATATAACTTTCAATTATGATATAGAGGGAAACTTAACTACTTAAAATTCCTACTATGGTTCAAATTTCCGAACTTAATCTCAACTTTCCACTCTGTTATTGATTATGCGGCTCTAAAACATGCATTTAATTATTTAAAATAATCTAAATAAAACACTGTTTACTGTAGGTGGCCGTTATATCGAAGGAAGTGATAAACTACCTGATCCAAAATAATAGAGTTAGGAATTTCATCCATCAGCTTCTGGGCCACAGCAATGTGAGATTCTGAAGATTTTACAGTTAAATCATTTGGCCTGCTCGCCATCTAGAGCCAACAAAATTTTTCTTTTGACCTACAGACTGGACAATAATGATAGGATAAGACCATTCATAAATTTCTCATTATTATTTTAATGACTTCTTTTGTAAAGCCATTCTAATGGAAAAGCGAAACTACCCACAGTTTACCCTGATTATAAAATAGGTTAAAAAAAGAGAATAAAAAATAACCTTGACTGTCGAAAGCAGCAGAAGTAGGCGTCCTGACGATTTCAGCACCCAGTGCCCTCAAAACACTGACCTTCTCATTACTCATCTTCTCTGGCATAACAATGATACAGCGATAACCTTTCACAGCAGCTGTCAGTGCCAGTCCGATACCTGGAATGGGAAGGGAAGGTATTGACGAGCATGATTCTATTTTATAATGATCAGATCTTAGGTTTCTGCATATCAAGTATACAAAACTTGCAGTTATAACTGCAAGTTATAACTGCAATATAAATATAGGCAGATAACTTATAAACTATAAAATTCACCGGTTTATCCCTCACCTGTATTTCCAGAGGTTGGTTCAATAAGAGTGTGAACGCCAGGTTTGATAGTTCCAGCTTTCTCTGCTTCCTCAACCATTCTCAATCCTATCCTATCTTTTACACTGCCCCCCGAATTGAAGAACTCACACTTCGCGACTGATCAGATATTTTGTCAATTGTCACGAATCACAAATTAGAATTGAAGTGAAAAATACAGCTAAGATTGGAGTTTCTGTATTCATTCAAGTGAACTGAGCTTTACTTACAGAGGTCACACTTGAGGCCTTTGTCCTTTTTAATCCTATCAAGCCTAACCAGGGGAGTGTTGCCAATATGATCCAAAATGTTATCCAATACACCAAACTTTCTGAAAATACAAATTATGTGATTCTTCCCATTCTCACTGTATTATTACTGTATTCTTACTGTATTCTTACTGTATTCTTACTGTATTCTTACTGTATTCTTACTGTATTCTTACTGTATTCTTACTGGTTAAACTTAAATGATACTGAGTGCAGTCTGTTGATACAATATATTATTATTATTTTGAATTAAGAGGCTTACGTAAGCTGTTTCCAATTTAAAATTGAGAATAAAATATGATTATATGTATTCCACTGTGACTACTATAATTCTACTTACGGTGGTGCCCACTTGTTGTGTTCATGAGGACTACTATAATTCTACTTACGGTGGTGCCCACTTGTTGTGTACGTGGGGACTACTATAATTCTACTCACGGTGGTCATGGTGCCCACTTGTTGTGTACATGAGGACTACTATAATTCTACTTACGGTGGTGCCCACTTGTTGTGTACGTGAGGACTAGGTTCAGATGATCCAATTGCCCATTTACAGTCCGAGGGCTTATCTGGTCGAATCTGAAATGATATGAAGCATAATCAGTTAATATCTTACATAATCATGGCTTGTTAATTGTAAATCGAGAATCAATAAGTAATTGTTAAAAAATGTTATATACTGAAGTAATAGCATGGCAATATTTTACCGCTAATGTCCATTCTGTGACACTCATTGAAGAAGGATTTCGTGCATCTGCTTTGTATGGGCATGCCATGACCTATGAAAAAGAAAAAAAACTGTTAAAATATACCAATTTAAATTTTACTGCTGTTAATCATTAAATCAAGCAAGTTTGCAGTACACTCAAATGCAACTTATAGTTTTGTATATTAGACTAAAATTCCCTTGAATATGTACTGTAGCTGTCTAACCATGCATATTTATATGTATATTGTTATAACAATTCTGGGACAGCAAGGACATCCTTAAGTAGGTTTGACCTCACAGAAAAATCGCTTTCTGTAACAACTTGCACTTTCTGTAGATATCAAATCTATAGACAATATAAAGACCTAAAGCAAGACTATTTTTTCTTGACCCTTGATTGATGAATTTCGTGACAAAGGCAAGATGATTATATAATGATATTAAATCAGGGTAGCAAGTAGATGGTCACTACCCCTTTCAGTGATTTTGATTCTCTAATTCCGTCGAATCTTACATCTCTAACAGTGTAACTGTACAGGATCGATGAAAACCATTTCAGTATAAACCATTCGCAAATAAGCATAGTGAAGATAAAAATTATGTCATATTATTATATAAGGTCGACTTTTGAGGGATAAAACATATATGATAAAAACGATATAATCCTGGAACTGGAAAAAGTCCTGCTCAAATTGGGACCTTCGCTAAGTTTCTCGATGTAATCCGACTTATATGACCCTAAATAACACAATTGACTCGGGTACACTATTTCACCAGTGGGGCATTTCTCGGAATCACGCCCTTTTTTACCGCACCCATATCGTGACCTCCAGTATAAATTATCTCGGCTCCTGATTGAGATACAGACCTCAGCCATGAACCAAAATGTGCCTAAGATACATGTTTATATTAGTGCTACAAAGATACTTAAGGCCTAAGAGACTTAGTTTTTGATAAATCGCCTAAAATCCGATTTTACTATACTAGCAGTCTCGCGAGTAACAATTATCACACTTATTTTAAGATATCTTTGCTTCTAATTGGAGCTAAGCTCTCATCTTGGGCATAAAATGGTCAAAATCATCACATTGAGTGGGGTAGAGCATGGTTTTAAAGTCTTGAGACTTCAGGTTGTTGAGTTATTAGGTCAGATCCCATTTTTACGCTCTCGAGAGTAGCGATTGATGCACTTATTTCAAGATATATCAGCTTCTGATTGGAGCTAAGCGTTCATCTTGGGCATTGAAATGGTCAGAATCATCACATTGAGTGGGGTAGATCATGGTTTTAAAGTCTTGAGACTTCAGGTTGTTGAGTTATTAGATCAAATCCCATTTTTACGCTTTCGAGAGTAGCGATTGATGCACTTATTTCAAGATATATCAGCTTATGAATTATGATATGAGCTAAGCGTTCATCTTGGGCATTGAAATGATCAGAATCATCATATTGAGTGGGGTAGAGCATGGTTTCAAAGTCTTCAGACTTCAGGTTGTTGAATTATTAGGTTAAAACATATTTTTACACTCTTGCGAGTAGTGATTGACACACTTATTACAAGATATCTCAGCTTCTGATTGAAGTTAAGTGCTCATCATGGGCATTCGAATGGTCAGTATGATAGAGGTTTTAGTGAAATTTTACTGATATTTCTTGGCAAACAACTTTTTCCTGGCGATTAATTAAAGTTCATTTAATAAATATTTTCACCGTTGCAGTGACCATACTTGCGAGTGCGTAATAATAGGGTTTAACCTAATAATTTAATAACCTGAAGTCTGAGGACTTTAAAACCATGCTCGATGCTACTTAATTTGATCGTTTTTACTATTTTAATGCCCATGATGAACACTTATCTCCACTCAGAAGCTGAGATATCTTGAAATAAGTACATCAATCGCTACTCGCCAGAGCGTAAAAATGGGATCTGACCTAATAAATCAACAACCTGAAGTCTCAAGACTTTAAATCATGCTCTACCCCACTCAATATGTGTGATAATTGTTACTTGCGATTCCAAGAAATGCCCCACTGGTGAAAAGGTGGACCCGAGTCAATTGTTTTATTTAGGGTCATATAAGTCGGATTACGTCGAGAAACTTAGCAAAGGTCCCAATGTGAGCGGGACTTTTTCCAGTTCCAGGATGAATAGGAATTAGTATAGATGATCATGAGGACTCCACATAACATAAAATCAAATGCAGTAAGGATACATGAAAAAAACAGAGGCTAAAAAAGTTTGGAAATGCAATAATAAGGCTGGGAACTGCTAAATGGTAATTTTGTGAAAATAAAATTGTTTGCGCTTGATCTTCGTACTACGGTATACATTTTTTTACTAAAGAAAACCCTCTTTAAATACCCCTGACAGGGAAAAATTCCCTTTTGAGAGTTTGTCCCTATTTGATTAATTATATAATGCAGTATACAGTACAGCTACAACTCCCTCCGGTCCAACCTCTCAGACAACCTTAAAAGCCTCATAATGCTCAAAGAATATGGGGCCATCATGAACTCATTCCATGCAACTGAATTTGGAAAGTACCTCACAGAATCCTTTCACCTTCGACATCCTCCTGAAAAGAAGTCCTAGTAATCACCTCCTAAAAAGTCCTAGTAATCACCACCTAACAGACTCTTCAAACCTTACTTCGAAATCCTAAGTTTAAGTCCTAATACTCGCTTTACGTCCCCTACTCATCTCCTTCATCGTCCTATCAAATAATATTTGAGTCTAACCTATCTCCTTGGACTTGCTTTTATGCACACATTCAGTATTTTTATTAGCATTTAAATTATTATATTTGATTTTATTTCCACTTCGTGATATTGTAACGCGGTTAAATTTTAAAATTTTATTTTCATACTTTTATTAGACTTTTATTTTATATATGAACTTATTTATTTATGAATTGATGTATAGCCAAAACGAGTTCGTTAGTGTTCTCCTTGTATCACGTGGTGACCCCCACGGTCGCTTCACTATATATATACCCCTGTAGCGTCTTCGACGCTACAGGGGGAGCCGCGCACTTCGTGCGCGGCGGGTCATACAACGTATGACAATGTTCTCCTTGGTAATTTCAAGTTTAATTCCAGTTTAATTCCAGTTTAATTCTAGTTTAATTCCAGTTTACAGATATAAATTTCAGCAATGGTTATTGTTTAGCTATCAGCATATACACCTTAAAGTTTGCTCTATCCAGAGCCCTTGCGCTTGCAGTAGCGCGCGCCCGCCTCACGGCTTGTGAAACAAGCGCGCCCGAAGTTACCTGGGGACCCCAGGCTATTATGTTCATTAACGAATAGAGATTAGGCGAAATGACAGGCTGAGCGCGGCCCAGTAAGCCCGCAGTGGCGCAAAAGCATATAATATGGTTAGGTGAACCCTAAAGTATAAATTGGCGAAGATATGCGCGGCGCGCCTGAAATTTGAGTTTCATCTTAAAATTGTATTTGAGTATAATTGTATTAAATACATTGTATAAGAAATGCATAAGAAATACGGAAAAATATTCATAAAATTTTATAAAAGTATTTACAATTTATAAAAAGAATTGCACGCAAAAATTCGTTATTTTAAACGATTTTAAATTTTTTTTAATTAAAAGATTTTTAACCTTTTAATAATACTTTATGCAATTGTTTTTGATCATTAGCTATGGACTAAAATTTTATTTATGCAAATGGTTTTTTGAAATGCCAAAAAATATTAACTTAGCTAGATAATTTTAATATTTGGTTTTTAGACCTAATTTTTAATAAAACAAACGTCTTAAAACTTAAAATATTTAGCTTAATAATTTATTGCTTGCTCCTCTCTCAATGCGAAAAGATTTCTAATGTTGCATTCTGCCCTTGTACTTAAGCATATTAGATGGACAATGGAATAGCTTGAAGTTCTTCTAATTGAAAGTTGTCGGTTTTAATTATGCTCTTCCGATCACACCAGTGGCGTAATTTTCCCCAAGTTTGCACTATTATATTAGTGAGCGTGCTAAATCACTGCACACTCGTACTTCGAGATTTTTATAAAAGTGCCCCGACAGATGAAACCAATGTATTTTTGAACGCTGATTCCGAATCACCCCACATGATATAGGGTTACAGTGTTCCTCTGGCGAGATATCAGCGAAAAACTGTCTCAATCACGTGGTATGACCATATACACAGGGGGACTATAGTGCAAAGAAACTGCGGCTAACTGCTGCTGACTGCTGTTGACTGCTGCTAACTGCTGCTAACTGCTACTAACTGCTGCTGACTGCTGCTAACTGCCGCTCCTACTAAATCGCTCGCCCAAATTTTAAGAAGATTCTTGTGAAAAGGCCCTTTGGGTGTGAAATTGATCTGAACCGGTGTCTTTTTGGACGCTGATTCCGAATCACCCCCCATGACGTAGAGTTATGGGCAAAAAACCGTTTTGGTCACGTGACAGGCTAGTAAAACATGAATTCGAGTGTTTAGGGCTCGGGTTAGGGTTAGGGTTGTGGTAAGGGTTATGGATAGCTTCGTGGTTATGGTTAGGGTTAGGGTTGGGATTAGGGTTTATGTAAAACCGTTTTGTACGGCTGCAAAACCATAAAAACCAAAGTCACGTGAAATTTTTGGGCGAGCGAATTAGTAAGAGCCGCTAACTGCTGCTGTCGGGAGTGCGGACTATAGTCCCCCTGTGTATAAGGCAGTTGGTCTAATTTCTCGTTAGGGTAAGGGTTTCAGCATATGCTTCAGTTAGGGATTGGGTTAGGGTTAGGGTTGGGGTCAGTGTAGAGGGTTTTGGAATTGTTTTCTGGAGTCAGGGGTAGAGTGATTAATCATCATCCCACCATTAGAGCTGACCACTGACCAGCAGAATAATTTTTCGATTAGATCAAACGTTTCCCACTTCGAAGCACTCTAGAGAACATTGAGGACTACCTTTTAGAAAAAATCTTTTACTGCAATTTTATCAATCAGATTTCTGAATATTGGTTATGATTTTGCCCAAAAATTGTGCGCCCACATTTGAAGGGGGGTTTTTGAAATATATAAAAGATACAAAAGGTTTTAGTAGCAGGAACTTTCAAAATACATATTGTGTATATCGTCTGAAGCTGTACACCCATAATTTGTTTTATCACGGTGAAAATAATACTCTGTAGGTATATACGCACTATGGCTGCAATAACACTGGAGGTGTACAAGGAAGACTTATCGAAGAGTGGAAATGTTCTAGTCTTTGTTGGCACAGAAATAAATTGTCTCAACTGTAAGTTTTGTGATAAGCCAACATGAGTGCAAGTTTGCTCGGTTGAGAATACAAAAGTTTTGGTATTACATATCGTAACAATAGCATTTTGATCATATTTTATTGTTAAATTATTTCTGCAATACTAGTGCAACGAAAATTCCCACAAAACCTTCATACTGAACTCGGTTAACCTTACATCTCTGAACCAATAACTACACTGTGTTTTAATGAAAGTAAGTAAAGGAATCGTATCAAGACATACCAGATATCATTTGATATGTTTATAGCAAAGACAAGACCTCAGATAAGATTGTTAGTCATAAAGGCAACTTGACAAACTCATGGTTTTTACTTTTTACTTGTCTGTGAAATAACTGACACTGTGATTATCAATTGGTGTTAAAGCAATCATTTTTATGCATGACAAAGGAGTTTTTAAACTTTTTTGAGAGGAAAGCTATTATATCACAACTATTTCAGCAAAGGATCCAATCTACGTCCAAGGAAGGCCAAGCAGTCGCAGATTTGCTCATCGAGCATCTTCAAGTTGCCATGCCCATCCCACTAGTGCGCATTTGGCCCTTATTCAGCTCTTCAGAGCTGGTGAGTATTAAATTATACTCTTTTTCGTACTGTTGATTGTCACCATGTTAAGCATTGCAAAGTCAGAAAAAAAGAATGGCATTCATTAAGGGAATTAAAGACTATCCATATTCTATCCATTGCAGGCTATGTGAAATATCTGATGACAGAGAATACAGATGGAATGCTGATAAAAGCTGGAGCAGATGAAGAATCTGTCATAGAAATTAACGGTATGTCAACAATCAATTACTGAATAGTGAGCTATCATAATTGCAACTAGGACTACTTAATACGAGAAAAACAGATCAACATATCACCTCACTGACAGTGTTTTACCTGTTGACACTTAAAATTAAGTTTCTAGGGCTAGATGAGTCTAAAGGTTAATGTTATGGTTCCATTAGATTTAAGTTTAGGGTGAGATTTAAACAATTAAGTACAGAAGTTAAACAGCAATCCACCCTCACCAGTCAGCCATCTATCAACTCTGTTAGTTGATACTAATAGTTAATAGTTACTAATAGTAACTAACATGTTACTTACTGCAGGTAATGTGCACACTGAGGAATGTTTAGGTTGTGGACTGAGTTTTGTCAGAGAGTTCTGTGTCCAGACCTCTCATTGTGGTAGTAAGTTGATAAATACGTGATTTATTTTTATAAAAAGTCAATATTTTAAAGAGATTTTGCATGAATCTCTAGCATTACACCATAAGGATATGGTGTAATGCTATTGAACTGCGTTATGTAATTCAGCAAATGGAGAAATCAGCTAGTCACAAGTTGTTACAGCAAACAACGGCGAATAAAATGCTCATCTCAATTAAAATGTCACCTCCCGTGTAGCGAGGTCTGTTTTCCAGAATCTGTTACCTTTCACGATCTGATCCAAGTATTTTTATTATCTGATCCCAGTATTTCTAATATCTGATCCAAGTATTTTTATTATCTGATCCCAGTATTTCTAATATCTGATCCCAGCATTTTTAATATCTGATCCCATTATTTCTAATATCTGATCCCAGCATTTCTAATATCTGATCCCCTAGTTTTCTCAGTACGTACCTGCCAAATATGTGGTGCTAAACTACAAGACACTGTCATAAGTCGGAACGAGTCACCTGATATAGTCCTTAAGGAGTCTGTCAGTCAGGCTATGGAAGAGGTTTGTAATGTTTTGTATATTCCTTTCGTCATTATTTACTGTTGTTGTACTGTACTGATGATGATTAAATAAAATGCTGAATCGGATCGCAAAAATTTAATTATGTTAATTTGTTATGCTGATTGTGAAGTAACTTCTTGCTTCTCAGCCTAAAAACACTACATACTTAACATATAAAAGTATAAAGTTATAAGCGTTTTTTCTTTCTCGATTAACAATCTACAACGCTATGTTGCACGACTGCTTTTACGGAGTTTTACACTTTCCAATTGTTTGCGGTTATTTAAACTTGCTTGACAACATTGTACAACACACTCCATCACATGACTATAACACAAACACAGTACACGACACCACGTGACTTTAACACATTTGTAATCGTGATCTCTGGAACAATACGTGTACATTGTACTTGAGTTGGAGTGTAATCACTAGTCGCTCTTTTCAATGAGTTACAGTTCATTGTTCATCATAAGATTTAACTTTATGATGAAGATAAAACTTTGATTGATGAATAGCAGCGCACTTTTGAGTGGAAAAATGCTTGATACAGATCTTCGTGCTCCAGTATCACTGATTTACTCACTATTCATTGTATTCATTAATATATGGTAAAATTCGTTCTTCCTAAAATAGACAATAGGAAAATATTTTACACTGTAAAAAATTCCGAAATCTGATTTTCGTGGCGACTATTGCCTCATCCGGTTCGAGGAAATACAATTAACTGAAATATCCAGACTAATATCAATTATCAGTGCTCTTCCTTATCAATAAATAAAGGTAATTGAGGCGCTTCCTTGATATTTATGTGTGTAATATGTAGAATATATATGTTATTATGATGTGTCATTTCGGGCAAAATTGGGTTATTTTTAAGCATTCCTATGCTATTCGAGGAGGAAACTTACTTACTTTAGGTTACTTTAGGTAAGTTTGGCAGGGATCGCTTCTGGACAACAGTATCAAGTACGTCCTCCAATCACTCCTGGCTTAGATCTTTTTGTAGAGTCCATTCCAGAAGAGAGTTATTTGTGATGGCAGTATACCCTTTTGTGGGAGGGGTATCCGGGAAACTTTTAGCAACAGAGGATTTGAAAGTTTCCAAGACTTGGATTGTGTTAACTTCCTTGGGGAGCAGGTTCCATAGTTTGGCTGCTTTTACTCCAAAAGAGTTTTCATAATGGGTCGAGATTGAGCATTGTGCCTTTTTATTAAATGCAGGCACAGTGGCATTAATTACGCCGTGCCGGGAACTTTCCTTGAACTGAATGTTGATGTCGTTCGGAGCTAGTCCATTCATCATCTTCCATGTATGGATTATGATGTATCGTTCTCTGCGTCTCTGTAATGAGAGAAGATTCAGGTTCTGCAGGCGTTCCAAGTAATCAAAATTCTGGCAGCCACTGATTCGACGAGTGTAGTGTCGTTGGATGCTTTCAATAGCTTCTATATCGCTGATTTTGTCAGGGTTCCACACCGGGCAGCAGTATTCGAGTTTATCTAATATCTAATCTAATATAATGTATTATTTATTTTATTCAATAAAAATCCAATCCTCTTTAGTTTATAAGCATGTATAAATTCATGTAGAAACCCGTCTTCTATCTAACCATAAAGTGGTGTCAAAAGAGAACAATGTTTATTTACTATGTGATTTTACCACTTGGGGGCCAAATTTCGGGACCTAAAGTTATCATTCCAATTTTGTTTCAATGGCATATCTCTCAGTTTTCACGGAAAGTCGTGCTAAAGTTGATGTAGTGGTGTCAGTAAAATTACAACAGATATGTAAACATTTATCGTTTCGCTTTATATACTGTAAAATGGATATTGCTGATTGACAGCTAAACTATAGAACTATAACAGAAATTCAAAACCACCCTTTCCATTTCTGAGTGTTTAATTTAATCATGAATGTAGATACTATATCGCTTATTGATTAAGAACAATGATACCAATATTGCTCGACTGAAAAATACTTTAAACATCACTATATTAAATGCACAGTGGATGTGACCACATTGTCTGAATGTTTAAATGCATTTTTCACTCCCCTCTGGATAGCTTTGCAATAAGAAATTGTCTTGAACTTCGCACTGGTCACTGTTGATTGGATTGGCCGCTGAGGGGGGTCGTTTAGAGAAATTTGGGGATACCTCTGAGACTACTCCTCCTCAATGTGATATACAATTATCCGGTTTAGATATTCAATCAGAGAATAAATAGTTCAACTCCTACATACTTCAATAGGGTACAGTTTTTTTCTGAACAATTTCCGGTAACGTTATCAAATCCGCACAACGTGGTGTCTTTAATCTGTTATCTTGATTAATCGGCTGTGTCCGACCAACTATCATATTTGAATCTTGTTCGTACGGTATCAGTAGATGGTACAATTTACGAAACGGAAACAAAACATTAAACCTAGAAACTGAGAAATAAAGCCGACAATAATTATTTTATATTCATCATCCGTCAAACCACTGCCTATTGACAACTTTCATTGATTTTTTGCCACTGATTTAAAAAAATGTTAGTTAAACCAAACAGTAAAATGCATTGTTTTATCTAACGTATAAAATGTAATAATAATATCACTATTGCTACAACATGTTAAAAACTGTCTCAACAAAATCTCCACATCAAGCCTAACCTCCAGAAAATGGTTTAAGATGGACCGTCATAAAAAAGATCGGCTGAAGAGAATACAGTACATAATCCCAACTACGAAAATTATATACAAGTTCCTTTCAGCCAAGCAAGGACAGATTCAACGTGCCGTAGATAAGTCTTTCAACTAAACAAGAAAATATTAAAAGTATCAAGGCCACGATAGAGAGAGTGAGGTTCACATTCTCACGACCCAGAGAGGGAAGGATCTAAGAGGTCTCAGCTAGAAGCTTGAGGATCTCGTCTTCCATGGTGGAAGGAGCCTCTTGTGGGCCGTACCTGGGAAAATAGAGGTATTAACTTGTAATTAACACTTGTATAATACTGGTACCCTGGGAATAGAGGACAGAGAGACTGGGGCTTGTTATTGGTTATTGGTAATAACTGGAAAGATTTGTGTATAAAATAAAAGTGATAATAAATAAGGTTACCTTTGGTAAGGAATACCCTTTCGGTCACTGAGAAACTTAGTGAAGTTCCACTTGATATCATCTCCGAACCAGCCCCCTATCTTTGTCTTCAGCCACTTCCACAGAGGGTGTGCTTTATTACCGTTAACCTGGGATTAAAGGTAGTTGCTGTGGTAACAAGGGTAGTTGCTGTGGTAACAAGGGTAGTTGCTGTGGTTATTAACCACGTCAACTACCCTCTAACCACATTAGTTAGCGGGTAGAATGGTGGAGTGGGTCATCAAGATAATATCTAGAAAATTACATCTTAAAGCTATTGATGTTTGTGGAATGCTTAGTGTCGATTTATCCATAAATACGCTTTGCGATCTTGTACCTTAATTTTGCTGGTAAGAGGAAATGTGACGTTGTATTTCTTGACAAATTCAAGAATCTCCGCCTCGCTCTTGGGTTCTTGGTTCGCAAATTGGTTACATGGAAAACCTACTATCCTGAGCCCTTGATCAAAATATTTCTCGTGTAGTTGTTGTAGTTCTACGTAGTTGGTTGGGGTTAAACCTGAGAATGAAAGTTGTAATTTTATATAACCCGCAGTCACGTGACACTAGCAAAACGTCAGATAATGTTGGGGGGGGGGGGGGGGGGTTAAGATATGTAAGAAAATTTTTAGTCGTCCAAATAACCATTTAACAAGACGTGGTCTCAAAAATTATGACGTAATCAAGGAGGCTGTGACGTAATCATGGAGGCTGTCTTTGATGACGTAATCAAGAAGGCTGTGTTTGATGACGTCATCAAGGAGGCTGTGTTTCAGTGTTTGATGCTAACTTATGCTGAAAAGAAGGAGAAAGGCATTAATAAATTACTCTTTCTCCATTATTAAACAATGGAGAAAGAGTAAGATCTTCTAAACACAAACCTCAGAAACTGGCGACGTTGACCATGACAGTAACGTTGCCGGAATACTGGGACAGTTTCAGATTCTTCCCATGAATATCCACCACTTCAAAATCAAACACTGTCGTGCCCACCAGACCCTGGATCAGGGTTGCTAAAATTAACAACATGACTTGGAAATGACGTGTTATGGAATTGAGCCTGCCTTTATAGTGGGGTTTGTTGAAGGACTTGTCAAGTTTAGGATGACTGTGTTAATCAAATTTAATGTTTACTAACATGCCCATTCTCAGCCAGATGTTTTCATCTTTTTGTTATTATTTGGAGCGGTTTTATCACTCACTTCATGTTTCTCTGAATCCCTTTTTGTTGTAACAAACTCATGTTTAAAGTTCTATTCGCCTGTTAAGTTTATATGAGAAAAAGGTTGATTAGTTTAGCCGAGAATATAAAACAAGGGTCCAGCTGAATTAGCTCTGTAAATGTGATGAGGAGGAGAAACAGATGTTCCAGTTCTCAGAAGTTGCCAGACTTTCAGTTAAAAGTCTGTGAACATTGAACAAGGTGTGAAGTTGTTTAGATTCGTGGTATTGGCTGAATTTTTACCTCCGGGGTTAGTTGCAGATGTTTTTAAATTGTTACGCTAGTAACGGTGTAACGTTAGTAACGGTGTTTCAACACGAAATTGGGGTAAAGAAGTAAGGTTCATTTTTACATGGTGAGTAGAATGCGGTCGTTTATCTAAACTTCAACTTCAACAAGGAAAACATCATTAATAGAGCATTTATAAAATTGTCTTAACAAAATCTCAACAACATCAGGTATACCCTCCAGATATTGGTTTAAGATAGACCGTCATTTAACAAGATTTGCTGAAAAGAACACTGTACAAATAACAGCTACGAAAATTCTACACATGTCCTCGCAAGTCAAGACAGATTACTAACACGAAACTTTCGTGCAACGCTCCATTCCTTTTGTAACAATTCAGTTCAGTAAATATTTTAAGTTTAAGTTTAACTTCAGGTGAACTCTCTATGATGAGAAGTATATTAGGTGTTCAGAAAGAAGACTGATGATATCTTCCTCCATTGTTAATGGTTCCTCCCTTGGTTCCAACCTGCAGAATTGATCATTTGAAAGTTTCAGTCCAAAGATTAGGTGAATTTCTTTCGTGTACATGACAAACAATCAGATAGCGAAGACGCGAAGTCAAATTAGTAGCATATATTTTACTGCCGATACCCCACCTATTTGGATACATCATTTTGAATAATTTAAGTTATGAAATCCGTCAGCTAGCTCTTGAACCAAACCAATTACCTTTTTACAGGAACCCCTCTTCTGTTACTAAGAAACTTAGTGAAGTTCCAGTCTATCTCAGTTTCACCAGTATCACGTGATATTTGTGATTTTAGCCATTTCCAAAGAAGATGAGCCTCCGGACCGTTCACCTGGCACGTGACTTGTGTTATATAAGGAATAATGTTTATAAACACTATAAACACTATAAACACTATAAACACTATATACACTATAAACACTATAAACACTATAAACACTATAAACACTATAAACACTATAAACACTATAAACACTACTACACTACTACACTACTACACTACTACACTACTACACTACTACACTACTACACTACTACACTACTACACTACTACACTACTACACTACTACACTACTACACTACTACACTACTACACTACTACACTACTACACTACTACACTACTACACTACTACACTACTACACTACTACACTACTACACTACTACACTACTACACTACTACACTACTACACTACTACACTACTACACTACTACACTACTACACTACTACACTACTACACTACTACACTACTACACTACTACACTACTACACTACTACACTACTACACTACTACACTACTACACTACTACACTACTACACTACTACACTACTACACTACTACACTACTACACTACTACACTACTACACTACTACACTACTACACTACTACACTACTACACTACTACACTACTACACTACTACACTACTACACTACTACACTACTACACTACTACACTACTACACTACTACACTACTACACTACTACACTACTACACTACTACACTACTACACTACTACACTACTACACTACTACACTACTACACTACTACACTACTACACTACTACACTACTACACTACTACACTACTACACTACTACACTACTACACTACTACACTACTACACTACTACACTACTACACTACTACACTACTACACTACTACACTACTACACTACTACACTACTACACTACTACACTACTACACTACTACACTACTACACTACTACACTACTACACTACTACACTACTACACTACTACACTACTACACTACTACACTACTACACTACTACACTACTACACTACTACACTACTACACTACTACACTACTACACTACTACACTACTACACTACTACACTACTACACTACTACACTACTACACTACTACACTACTACACTACTACACTACTACACTACTACACTACTACACTACTACACTACTACACTACTACACTACTACACTACTACACTAATACACTACTACACTACTACTCTACTACTCTACTACACTACTACACTACTACACTACTACACTACTACACTACTACACTATAAATACTACTATATAAAAACACGTCAATACTATAAATAGTATTGATGAAAGATTAAAATGAAAGATAATGTTCCTTTTTTTTTGCTCTACTTTACTACTGAGGATAAAATCGCTAGAAAGAAAGAGATGATTTAAAAAGAGAAAGTATTGGATAATTTAGTACTTTGATTTTGCTGGTAAGAGGAAATGTAACGTTATATTTAGTACCTTGATTTTGCTGGTAAGAGGAAATGTAACGTTATATTTCTTAACAAACTCTAAGATCTCTGCCTCAGTCTTAGGTTCCTGTTCTGCAAATTGGTTGCATGGAAAACCTACTATCCTGAGCCCTTGATCAAAATATTTCTCGTGTAGTTGTTGTAGCTGTACGTAGTTGGATGGGGTTAAACCTGAGGCAAAAACACACTTATTTGATGTATAATTACAGAATTAGAGTTATTCGAATGGAATTTTCACGTGTATTTCTGATGAGCGCTAATAGTAAAGTCTTAACTATTCTAAACACAAACCTCAGAAACTGGCGACGTTGACCATGACAGTAACATTGCCGGAATACTGGGACAGTTTCAGATTCTTCCCATGAATATCCACCACTTCAAAATCAAACACTGTCGTGCCCACCAGACCCTGGATCAGGGCTGCTAAAATTAACAACATCCCTAGTATATTGTAATAGTGTTAGTAACATCCCTAGTATATTGTAATAGTGTTAGTAACATCCCTAGTATATTGTAATAGTGTTAGTAACATCCCTAGTATATTGTAATAGTGTTAGTAACATCCCTAGTATATTGTAATAATGTTAGCTTTAAGGGAATTGCGGAGGAAACCTACGTAGGAAGTGATGGTCGGGTTCTTAATAGGTTAATAAGTCTCAAGAGGAAAGCAAAGTGGGGACATAACGTGTAAGAACTGAATATATAAAATATAACATAATATATAATATAAAATATCATGTATTTAAAACATTGTTTCGCAGAGCTATTAAACAAAGTTGAAAACTCACCAAAGGTGTAAACCGTAACAAAGGTGTAAACCGTAACAAAGAAATTAAGGAGAGCACAATGAATAGGAATCATCACTGTTGTGTGCCCCCCCCCCCCTCGATGTTGATTACAGTAAACTGCACTACCTTATGCGCTACCGTAATTAAACAATTCCACCGTAGAAATTCCACAACATAAATACTTTACATTGTTCATCAGTACAACTAAGATAATAGCATGTGCACTGTGCCATCCAAGTTTCCTGTTGGCATCTCAAATAAATTTGAGTCAACCGCAATTTTATTGTTCTTGTTGCATTTCAGTTCCATTAAACAGCAACTTAAAAACGTTGTTCATCAAATTACTAATAGGCAATGCAAGGTCTACAGAGTAAATAACAAACCACAGTGCATAATAAATGCTTCAATGAGCAGGTCTATTTTTGAATTGTGATAGGTCAGAATTATCAAAGTTTATATTTGAAAGAGGTAATCCAGCAGGGCGCAAAATGTTCTAAAAAACCAAAAATTGTTTAATCATACCATTGGGAAGGTCTGTACAAAGTTTCAGGGGTATCTGAAGATTTGCAGGTAGATGTCCATAAATGACTGGACTATGCTGAAATGAGCGGTTTGAAAAGTTACTGGTTATAAAAACAAGTCGAAACGACGTGTCCATAATATGTATAAGCGCGAAAGAAATATAAATCTACTGCTAGACAAAACACAGGTCTGCCAGACAAATATGTACTGTGTCCTCAAATTTCCGATGGTAATTAAATGAGAAAATTGCAGAGTAATTTTCTCATTCCCATATTTTCCGAGTTGATTCAATCATGGCCCATGATCACGTGACTGCAATGTTGTGTGACATAAATGTACCACGTGACTGTACCACGCACGTAGCATTCATCTTGCCAGTTGGCTGTGTCTCTTCTTTGTAGGGGGCTGTGGTAACGGCGAATGCCCACCGGCTGTTAGAGGGCTGTTAGCCTACTGTTAGAGGGCTGTTAGAGGGCTGTTAGAGGGCTGTTAGAGGGCTGTTAGAGGGCTGTTAGAGGGCTGTTAGAGGGCTGTTAGAGGGCTGTGAGAGGGCTGTTAGCCTGCTGTTAGAGGGCTGTTAGAGGGCTGTTAGAGGGTTGTTAGAGGGCTGTTAGAGGGCTGTTAGAGGGCTGTTAGAGGGCTGTTAGAGGGCTGTTAGCCTACTGTTAGAGGGCTGTTAGAGGGCTGTTAGAGGGCTGTTAGAGGGCTGTTAGAGGGCTGTTAGCCTACTGTTAGAGGGCTGTTAGAGGGCTGTTAGAGGGCTGTTAGAGGGCTGTTAGAGGGCTGTTAGAGGGCTGTTAGAGGGCTGTTAGAGGGCTGTTAGAGGGCTGTTAGCCTGCTGTTAGAGGGCTGTTAGAGGGCTGTTAGAGGGCTGTTAGCCTGCTGTTAGAGGGCTGTTAGAGGGCTGTTAGCCTACAGTTAGAGGGCTGTTAGAGGGCTGTTAGAGGGTTGTTAGCCTGCTGTTAGAGGGTTGTTAGCCTGCTGTTAGAGGGCTGTTAGAGGGCTGTTAGAGGGCTGTTAGAGGGCTTTTAGCCTACTGTTAGAGGGCTGTTAGCCTGCTGTTAGAGGGCTGTTAGAGGGCTGTTAGCCTGCTGTTAGAGGGCTGTTAGAGGGCTGTTAGAGGGCTGTTAGAGGGCTGTTAGAGGGCTGTTAGAGGGCTGTTAGCCTACTGTTAGAGGGCTGTTAGCCTGCTGTTAGAGGGCTGTTAGAGGGCTGTTAGCCTACTGTTAGAGGGCTGTTAGCCTGCTGTTAGAGGGCTGTTAGAGGGCTGTTAGAGGGCTGTTAGAGGGCTGTTAGCCTGCTGTTAGAGGGCTGTTAGAGGGCTGTTAGAGGGCTGTTAGCCTGCTGTTAGCCTGCTGTTAGAGGGCTGTTAGCCTGCTGTTAGAGGGCTGTTAGAGGGCTGTTAGCCTACTGTTAGAGGGCTGTTAGAGGGCTGTTAGAGGGCTGTTAGAGGGCTGTTAGAGGGCTGTTAGAGGGCTGTTAGAGGGCTGTTAGAGGGCTGTTAGAGGGCTGTTAGCCTATTGTTAGAGGGCTGTTAGAGGGCTGTTAGAGGGCTGTTAGCCTGCTGTTAGAGGGCTGTTAGAGGGCTGTTAGCCTACAGTTAGAGGGCTGTTAGAGGGCTGTTAGAGGGTTGTTAGCCTGCTGTTAGAGGGTTGTTAGCCTGCTGTTAGAGGGCTGTTAGAGGGCTGTTAGAGGGCTGTTAGAGGGCTGTTAGCCTACTGTTAGAGGGCTGTTAGCCTGCTGTTAGAGGGCTGTTAGAGGGCTGTTAGCCTGCTGTTAGAGGGCTGTTAGAGGGCTGTTAGAGGGCTGTTAGAGGGCTGTTAGAGGGCTGTTAGCCTACTGTTAGAGGGCTGTTAGCCTGCTGTTAGAGGGCTGTTAGAGGGCTGTTAGCCTACTGTTAGAGGGCTGTTAGCCTGCTGTTAGAGGGCTGTTAGAGGGCTGTTAGAGGGCTGTTAGAGGGCTGTTAGCCTGCTGTTAGAGGGCTGTTAGAGGGCTGTTAGAGGGCTGTTAGCCTGCTGTTAGCCTGCTGTTAGAGGGCTGTTAGCCTGCTGTTAGAGGGCTGTTAGAGGGCTGTTAGAGGGCTGTTAGAGGGCTGTTAGAGGACTGTTAGAGGACTGTTAGAGGGCTGTTAGCCGGCTGTTAGAGGGCTGTTAGCCTGCTGTTAGAGGGCTGTTAGCCGGCTGTTAGAGGGCTGTTAGCCTGCTGTTAGAGGGCTGTTAGAGGGCTGTTAGAGGGCTGTTAGAGGGCTGTTAGCCTACTGTTAGAGGGCTGTTAGCCTGCTGTTAGAGGGCTGTTAGAGGGCTGTTAGCCTACTGTTAGAGGGCTGTTAGCCTGCTGTTAGAGGGCTGTTAGCCGGCTGTTAGAGGGCTGTTAGCCTACTGTTAGAGGGCTGTTAGAGGGCTGTTAGAGGGCTGTTAGCCTGCTGTTAGCCTGCTGTTAGAGGGCTGTTAGCCTGCTGTTAGAGGGCTGTTAGAGGGCTGTTAGAGGGCTGTTAGCCTGCTGTTAGAGGGCTGTTAGCCTGCTGTTAGAGGGCTGTTAGAGGGCTGTTAGAGGGCTGTTAGAGGGCTGTTAGAGGGCTGTTAGCCTGCTGTTAGCCTGCTGTTAGAGGGCTGTTAGCCTGCTGTTAGAGGGCTGTTAGCCTGCTGTTAGAGGGCTGTTAGCCTGCTGTTAGAGGGCTGTTAGAGGGCTGTTAGAGGGCTGTTAGAGGGCTGTTAGCCTACTGTTAGAGGGCTGTTAGCCTGCTGTTAGAGGGCTGTTAGAGGGCTGTTAGCCTACTGTTAGAGGGCTGTTAGCCTGCTGTTAGCCTGCTGTTAGAGGGCTGTTAGCCTGCTGTTAGAGGGCTGTTAGAGGGCTGTTAGAGGGCTGTTAGAGGGCTGTTAGAGGGCTGTTAGCCGGCTGAAAGCTTGCTGTTAGCCGGCTGTTAGAGGGCTGTTAGAGGGCTGTTAGAGGGCTGTTAGAGGGCTGTTAGAGGGCTGTTAGAGGGCTGTTAGAGGGCTGTTAGCCTACTGTTAGAGGGCTGTTAGAGGGCTGTTAGAGGGCTGTTAGAGGGCTGTTAGAGGGCTGTTAGAGGGCTGTTAGAGGGCTGCTAGAGGGCTGTTAGCCTACTGTTAGAGGGCTGTTAGAGGGCTGTTAGAGGGCTGTTAGAGGGCTGTTAGAGGGCTGTTAGAGGGCTGTTAGAGGGCTGTTAGCCTGCTGTTAGAGGGCTGTTAGAGGGCTGTTAGCCTACTGTTAGAGGGCTGTTAGAGGGCTGTTAGAGGGCTGTTAGAGGGCTGTTAGAGGGCTGTTAGAGGGCTGTTAGAGGGCTGTTAGAGGGCTGTTAGAGGGCTGTTAGAGGGCTGCTAGAGGGCTGTTAGCCTACTGTTAGAGGGCTGTTAGAGGGCTGTTAGAGGGCTGTTAGAGGGCTGTTAGAGGGCTGTTAGAGGGCTGTTAGAGGGCTGTTAGAGGGCTGTTAGAGGGCTGTTAGCCTGCTGTTAGAGGGCTGCTAGAGGGCTGTTAGCCTACTGTTAGAGGGCTGTTAGAGGGCTGTTAGAGGGCTGTTAGAGGGCTGTTAGCCGGCTGAAAGCCCTGTATCTATTTCCTGTGTTACAACACACCTCTCTCGTAAAATAATCATCATTAAAATATATATCACATTTATATTCAACATGGAATGTAGTGTTTTACAATACGTGTCTAACACTTTCTGTTTTCAGGCAGAGCAGCTATTGATTATTGGTTCGGTTCCGTCCTCTGAAAGATCAGCCAAATACTTTCACCCGTATTTAAACAGGTAGGTGAATAGCTGAACTTTAGTTATTTAGTTTGGTCTAGATAACTGTCCAATTGCTCACTCCTAGAAAGCTCAGAATTTACATAAAATGTTACTTTAGGCTCAAAATTACGGGACCGGTTTTTCACAGGGTACATTTTCGCGACACAGTGCACAGTGTATGTATACACTACTGTAACACTGTAACACTGTAACACTGTAACACTGTAACACTGTAACACTGTAACACTGTAACACTGTAACACTGTAACACTGTAACACTGTAACACTGTAACACTGTAACACTGTAACACTGTAACAGTGTAACACTGTAACACTGTAACACTGTACCACTGTAACACTGTAACACTGTAACACTGTAACACTGTAACACTGTAACACTGTAACAATGTAGCACTGTAACACTGTAACACTGCAATAATGTAACACTGTAACACTGTAACACTGTAACACTGTAACACTGTAACACTGTAACGCTGTAACACTGTAACACTGTAACACTGTAACACTGTAACACTGTAACACTGTAACACTATATTTTATTAGATCCACTAAAGTGACGTGTGTATCTAAGACGAAGCCAACAGAAACTAACGTACAATGGTTACAATACGATCCAGCAGAGTTTAGTGGGGCACTATGTAAACTACTAAATGTTGAGGTGATTTATATTATTTATATTAACCTATATTGAGTTATATCTTTAGCATGTTTATCTTGTTTAGCTTTTATAAGATGAGCTGCATTATTGATACGTTCCCTGGTGTTATAGTGTAATTTTAAAGCAGCCGGCATAAAATTAGGGCAGTTTTTTGTCGATTTAGGGCATTTTATTATGTGTATTTTAATTGTAGTAACGGTCGTTTGCTATTTGCAGGAATTTAGTGTTGAGTTGTGAAATTAGAGCAGTTTTTGCGTGAAGATCTTTATCTCTTACGAGTGTATGGAGTATTTACTCGCTGGCTAGCCTTAAATAATCCCTCGAATATTAGAATTATTGAAATTATTAAAATTTAATTAAAAAAGTAGCCAACAAGGTACCAGTTATATAAATTTGACGTGTTATCCTGTAACTTAACTGTAACTTAACTGTAACCAGATTCATTCCTTCCTTTTTAATAAGTTAATAGTTACTGTTAATCTCGACTGATATGAATATAATAGTTTTAATTTGTATTTGCATAAGAAATTAAAAGTACATGACGTGTTAAACGACAATAACTGTACCTTATTTTACCTTGTTTTACTTTATTTTACCTTATTTCAGGTATTAAACTACAAGATACACCGCACGATATCCCTGATAATATCCAAGAAAGATGATCAATGGCTCATCAGAACTAACTGCGTCACATCAGGAGGTATTACCATGACAACATTACCTTATATGGTAGTGTTACCATGACAACATTACCTTATATGGTAGTGTTACCATGACAACATTACCTTATATGGACCATATTACCATGACAACATTACCTTATATGGACCATATTACCATGACAACATTACCTTATATGGACCATATTACCATGACAACATTACCTTATATGGACAATATTACCATGACAACATTACCTTATATGGACCATATCACCATGACAACATTACCTTATATGGACCATATTACCATGACAACATTACCTTATATGGACCATATCACCATGACAACATTACCTTATATGGACCATATTACCATGACAACATTACCTTATATGAACCATATTACCATGACAACATTACCCTATATGGACCATATTACCATGACAACATTACCTTATATGGACCATATTACCATGACAACATTACCTTATATGGACCATATTACCATGACAACATTACCTTATAAGGACCATATTACCATGACAACATTATCTTATATGGACTATATTACCATGACAACATTACCTTATATGGACCATATTACCATGACAACATTACCAAGATCCTAAAAGATAAAAGAGGAAATCAGGTCCTCAGTAACCGTGTTGCCAATTACTGGAACAAAGTACCAAGTTCGGTTAAAGAAGCCAGTTCAGTAGATGCATTCAAAGCTCGACTTCAATGTTATAAAAATGAACTGATAGCGAGTGGAGCATCGTCAAAGGGTCACTTCTGGGATCTCAGCGAAACCTTGATGTCAAAAATAAATACATGTGAGCATGATTCATATGCACATTTCATGTCTAATAACCCATTGATTGCTAAATACCGAGGAATCAATGTTTCTTGATTGTTAAATTCAGAACTACATGTTCTAAAAATAATTAATCATAACACTAAAAATAATTAATCATAACATGTTCCGGATAGGAACATTTTTCTTTTTGAAAATATTGTGCGAACTGCAATAATTTTTTTAACGGCCAGGTAGCGCAGTTGGTTAGAACGCCTGTCTTACAATCGTTAGGTTGCGAGTTCGAAACCCACTGACTGCCTGGTCGTGGGGTGAGCGTCGTCGACGTTCAGCTAAGGATCATGAGTGGTCTATGCAGCCCCCCGGTCTACTCAGCCGAATACTCGAGAAATCGGGTGTGAGGGTTAAATGAGGAGCTGCACATTGCAGCAAAGTCTCGGACGAAGAAAGTATGGTACACACTACCTTAACCGTCACTGGCCAAAAAGATCCTTCGGCTTCCTGTAATTGGCTGGTTGCACTTGTGTAACAATGTGGCTGTTGGAATACACCGAAGTAAAATAAGTGTCTAGATTAAAAAAAAAAAATAGCGTAGAGTGCAGCTGGGTTTCAAGTTTTGTCGAGATGGCTATGTGGCCATAATCCTATTATTATTATTACCTTATATGGACCATATTACCATGACAACATTACCTTATATGGACCATATTACCATGACAACATTACCTTATATGGACCATATTACCATGACAACATTACCTTATATGGACCATATTACCATGACAACATTACCTTATATGGACCATATCACCATGACAACATTACCTTATATGGACCATATTACCATGACAACATTACCTTATATGGACCATATCACCATGACAACATTACCTTATATGGACCATATTACCATGACAACATTACCTTATATGAACCATATTACCATGACAACATTACCCTATATGGACCATATTACCATGACAACATTACCTTATATGGACCATATTACCATGACAACATTACCTTATATGGACCATATTACCATGACAACATTACCTTATAAGGACCATATTACCATGACAACATTATCTTATATGGACTATATTACCATGACAACATTACCTTATATGGACCATATTACCATGACAACATTACCAAGATCCTAAAAGATAAAAGAGGAAATCAGGTCCTCAGTAACCGTGTTGCCAATTACTGGAACAAAGTACCAAGTTCGGTTAAAGAAGCCAGTTCAGTAGACGCATTCAAAGCTCGACTTCAATGTTATAAAAATGAACTGATAGCGAGTGGAGCATCGTCAAAGGGTCACTTCTGGGATCTCAGCGAAACCTTGATGTCAAAAATAAATACATGTGAGCATGATTCATATGCACATTTCATGTCTAATACCCCATTGATTGCTAAATACCGAGGAATCAATGTTTCTTGATTGTTAATATCAGAACTACATGTTCTAAAAATAATTAATCATAACACTAAAAATAATTAATCATAACATGTTCCGGATAGGAACATTTTTCTTTTTGAAAATATTGTGTGATCTGCAATAGCGAAGAGTGCAGTTCATGTGTTTCAAGTTCTGTCGAGATGGCTATGTGGCCATAATCCTATTATTATTATTACCTTATATGGACCATATTACCATGACAACATTACCTTATATGGACCATATTACCATGACAACATTACCTTATATGGACCATATTACCATGACAACATTACCTTATATGGACCATATTACCATGACAACATTACCTTATATGGACCATATCACCATGACAACATTACCTTATATGGACCATATTACCATGACAACATTACCTTATATGGACCATATCACCATGACAACATTACCTTATATGGACCATATTACCATGACAACATTACCTTATATGAACCATATTACCATGACAACATTACCCTATATGGACCATATTACCATGACAACATTACCTTATATGGACCATATTACCATGACAACATTATCTTATATGGACCATATAACCATGACAACATTACCTTATATAGTTATATGGACCATATTACCATGACAACATTACCTTATATGGACCATATCACCATGACAACATTACCTTATATGGACCATATTACCATGACAACATTACCTTATATGAACCATATTACCATGACAACATTACCCTATATGGACCATATTACCATGACAACATTACCTTATATGGACCATATTACCATGACAACATTATCTTATATGGACCATATAACCATGACAACATTACCTTATATAGTTATATGGACCATATTACCATGACAACATTACCTTATATGGACCATATTACCATGACAACATTACCTTATATGGACCATATTACCATGACAACATTACCTTATATGGACCATATCACCATGACAACATTACCTTATATGGACCATATTACCATGACAACATTACCTTATATGGACCATATCACCATGACAACATTACCTTATATGGACCATATTACCATGACAACATTACCTTATATGAACCATATTACCATGACAACATTACCCTATATGGACCATATTACCATGACAACATTACCTTATATGGACCATATTACCATGACAATATTACCTTATATGGACCATATTACCATGACAACATTACCTTATAAGGACCATATTACCATGACAACATTATCTTATATGGACTATATTACCATGACAACATTACCTTATATGGACCATATTACCATGACAACATTACCAAGATCCTAAAAGATAAAAGAAGAAATCAGGTCCTCAGTAACCGTGTTGCCAATTACTGGAACAAAGTACCAAGTTCGGTTAAAGAAGCCAGTTCAGTAGACGCATTCAAAGCTCGACTTCAATGTTATAAAAATGAACTGATAGCGAGTGGAGCATCGTCAAAGGGTCACTTCTGGGATCTCAGCGAAACCTTGATGTCAAAAATAAATACATGTGAGCATGATTCATATGCACATTTCATGTCTAATAACCCATTGATTGCTAAATACCGAGGAATCAATGTTTCTTGATTGTTAATATCAGAACTACATGTTCTAAAAATAATTAATCATAACACTAAAAATAATTAATCATAACATGTTCCGGATAGGAACATTTTTCTTTTTGAAAATATTGTGTGATCTGCAATAGCAACATTACCTTATATGGACCATATTACCATGACAACATTACCTTATATGGACCATATTACCATGACAACATTACCTTATATGGACCATATCACCATGACAACATTACCTTATATGGACCATATTACCATGACAACATTACCTTATATGGACCATATCACCATGACAACATTACCTTATATGGACCATATTACCATGACAACATTACCTTATATGAACCATATTACCATGACAACATTACCCTATATGGACCATATTACCATGACAACATTACCTTATATGGACCATATTACCATGACAACATTACCTTATATGGACCATATTACCATGACAACATTACCTTATAAGGACCATATTACCATGACAACATTATCTTATATGGACTATATTACCATGACAACATTACCTTATATGGACCATATTACCATGACAACATTACCAAGATCCTAAAAGATAAAAGAGGAAATCAGGTCCTCAGTAACCGTGTTGCCAATTACTGGAACAAAGTACCAAGTTCGGTTAAAGAAGCCAGTTCAGTAGACGCATTCAAAGCTCGACTTCAATGTTATAAAAATGAACTGATAGCGAGTGGAGCATCGTCAAAGGGTCACTTCTGGGATCTCAGCGAAACCTTGATGTCAAAAATAAATACATGTGAGCATGATTCATATGCACATTTCATGTCTAATAACCCATTGATTGCTAAATACCGAGGAATCAATGTTTCTTGATTGTTAATATCAGAACTACATGTTCTAAAAATAATTAATCATAACACTAAAAATAATTAATCATAACATGTTCCGGATAGGAACATTTTTCTTTTTGAAAATATTGTGTGATCTGCAATAGCGAAGAGTGCAGTTCATGTGTTTCAAGTTCTGTCGAGATGGCTATGTGGCCATAATCCTATTATTATTATTACCTTATATGGACCATATTACCATGACAACATTACCTTATATGGACCATATTACCATGACAACATTACCTTATATGGACCATATTACCATGACAACATTACCTTATATGGACCATATTACCATGACAACATTACCTTATATGGACCATATCACCATGACAACATTACCTTATATGGACCATATTACCATGACAACATTACCTTATATGGACCATATCACCATGACAACATTACCTTATATGGACCATATTACCATGACAACATTACCTTATATGAACCATATTACCATGACAACATTACCCTATATGGACCATATTACCATGACAACATTACCTTATATGGACCATATTACCATGACAACATTATCTTATATGGACCATATAACCATGACAACATTACCTTATATAGTTATATGGACCATATTACCATGACAACATTACCTTATATGGACCATATCACCATGACAACATTACCTTATATGGACCATATTACCATGACAACATTACCTTATATGAACCATATTACCATGACAACATTACCCTATATGGACCATATTACCATGACAACATTATCTTATATGGACCATATTACCATGACAACATTATCTTATATGGACCATATAACCATGACAACATTACCTTATATAGTTATATGGACCATATTACCATGACAACATTACCTTATATGGACCATATCACCATGACAACATTACCTTATATGGACCATATTACCATGACAACATTACCTTATATGGACCATATCACCATGACAACATTACCTTATATGGACCATATTACCATGACAACATTACCTTATATGAACCATATTACCATGACAACATTACCCTATATGGACCATATTACCATGACAACATTACCTTATATGGACCATATTACCATGACAACATTATCTTATATGGACCATATAACCATGACAACATTACCTTATATAGTTATATGGACCATATTACCATGACAACATTACCTTATATGGACCATATAACCATGACAACATTACCTTATATAGTTATATGGACCATATTACCATGACAACATTACCTTATATGGACCATATTACCATGACAACATTACCTTATATGGACCATATTACCATGACAACATTACCTTATATGGACCATATTACCATGACAACATTACCTTATATGGACCATATAACCATGACAACATTACCTTATATAGTTATATGGACCATATTACCATGACAACATTACCTTATATGGACCATATTACCATGACAACATTACCTTATATGGACCACATTCACGTCTTTACTCATTGATTGTACTATTGAAGGGTTCCTTCATTGTGCTCTTTCCTGATTCTCAAATCAAAAATTATCTAAAACCGTTTAAATATGACAGGTCGCCATTTCTCATGCTTGAAGGGAGTTGACGTTATTCCCTGTATTGAAAACGAGGAGTTGGAGGAGGATCCGGAGGTAATTAATTAATTAAATAATTAAGTGATAAGATAATTTGTTAGATAATCTTATAGATAACTGATTTCTTTTTACACAAGAAGCCCGAAAATTTCACCGTAGAATCGTCCGTAGTCTCAGATACACTACTCACTAGGAATCCAAGTGAAATCAACTTGATCATATTTATGAATAAAGTTCACAAATCCGAATTGTCAAAATTTAGTGCGGCCGTCAAATAGTCATCAATCAAATCGGTTATGATTAAAGAGACCGTGGCAATGATGGAGTAACTTGATCAATGATCATATCGGACGATTAGACAACTTTAAGGAACTATAAGGAGACAAATGAAAATTGAATCAAATCATCGAAAATAAAGGGAAATATCTTGTATCAGAATCATTTAGGGGGCCATTCACATATTATGTAATCATTATGTAATTATGTTTAGACGTCCTGCCCTCACCGTAATCACCTTTATACGTAACTATTCTGTAGAAATAGCGTAATAGTTTCAAAACCCTTCCCCCTCAGTGATAACTTATATTACGTGATAACGCAATATGATATGTTTTACCGCTCAATGCTCTCTTACCAAAAGGCAGCATATTCTTCAGAGTTCAGTATGCACTTTGATAAATTTCTCTTTCGAAGAGAACACAAAATCACTGCTAAGTGCTAAGCAAATTTTGCTAGAAATACAAAAAATTTATGTCTTCTTCAAGAAATCAAACAACTCCCACATAAACCATTTGACTGCATGTATTTACAAAGAGTCGCAAGCCAAGTTAAACGATTTGATGGACAATACTAATTATACTAATTACAACTGTTAACACAGCTACAAAGATTTGTTTAACAGTTTAATTACCGTATTATCGCTAATGAACCAATGAAACGCCCCCATAATAAGAAATATACCCGATTATTGATCACGTGACACGTGACGGAGACTGAGCGGTAGTTGCATAACTCCTGACAGTTCATAATATAATAAGAAATATACACAAATACTGTGTAGTCTGGTCAAGCTTACATAGCTAATTAATAAAATGATGCCTATAGAATGTGTATACTATGTCTAATTAAACATGTCTACTTAGATGTAACTAACTGTTAAATGTTAATGTAGCCACACATTTCAGGTTCTGTGTTACGATCCTTATCAGTGTGTGTTGCCGATGTCGGATGTTATCAACAAATGTCATCTTGAGATTTACTACATTTTCTTCGGATTTAACCAGGTTAATATAATCTTTGTCGTCAGTTATTGAAGCTTTAAAACTATTATACAATTACAATTATCTACTTGTTTATTATGAATCTACCTTGTGAACTATGTCATAATAGCTTGGTACGGTAAGAGAGATGTTATATTGGTACGTATATAATCACTATATATAGATAAACTACATATGGGTAAACTAGACCTGCATAAGCCAGGTTTAGTTAAGTTATAAGAACGGCCCACAGCAGGGTAACCACCCAAAAACCTGATTAACTAGCACAGATAAAAAGGTAACAATAGGTAATAAATAGATATCAATACTATAACCTTATAACGATATAAAGATATAAGATGCATAGTTCAGAAAGATCAAACCGGGATGTTCCTTCTGTTGATATATTGGTAGGTGTTATACGGTGATAATAAAGAATGTCGAACTTCAGTGTAGTTGTGTGACAAAATAGTTGAATAATTTAAAATTGAATGAGGTACAACTGAGATCGCTTTTGTAGGCAAAGTCGAAGATATAGTATTGAACGTAACGCGCGCTGCATTTATTGCTATAAAACTCGTTTTGTCCTATTTACCTTGGCACATCTGATATATAATATAAATTTAAATTTAACGCGCGCGCAACTTATTTTCACGCAACTTATATCTCACTAGTAGATGTGGATTCTCGTAGGGACTAGGGAGGTAAGCTGAGGTACATATTTTGTTTACTTAAATAGTAAGAACCTGCTCAGCAGAGGAAAGAGGTTGATGCACATTTTGTATTATGGAACGCTTTTGATACCTTCTTCTTCTTACCCCCCTTTGAAGGTCCCGAATTATTTTCTGAACGAAAGCTTATAAATAACTGGGAAGTGGGAATTCTACCTTGTTATTAACTCATTTTGATGACTGTTCTTGACCTAAAATCACAAACGACTAGTAACCGAGTAGTGAGTACTGGTCTAAAGATTTGGCGTATGACGATTAATCACTCTACACTCGACTGTCACGTAACTTTTTTTAACACTTCCTCTAGGTGGCTCTGAAATCTGAATGACTAACCCTCTAATCTGATCCCAACCCTAACCCTAACCCAATCCCTTATTTAAGCATTTGCAGAAACCCTACCCCTAACGAGAAATTAGACCAACTTCCTTATATGGTCATATCACGTGATCGAGACAGTTTTTCGCCGATATCTATATGTATATGTCATGTAGGGTGATTCGGAATCAGCGTTCGAAAACACATCGAATCAGGTAGATTTCATCCGTCAGTGTCAGGGGCGCTTTTAGAAAATTCTCGACTGTTATAGACTATAATATTATATATATCATGAACAAGTAAAATGGTAAAGTTTCATTGTCAGACAGTTAGTATATACAAGTTAACAAATAGACATCTACACTGAAACACATACACTAAGTCAGGTGTAATGTCACTGCAGTTTAGTGCATGAGTCCCAGTTCATTAGTACTTGCTCGTTTACATTTGTTGTACTAAAAATCCCTTGAGCTGCTCGCACTCTTCCCTGTTATGTTTAAGTTTAACCTTCGTTCTTTTATCACCAAAGAATGGGAATTTCTCCGCCTTTCAGCGTCCTTTATCTTCATAACGGTTGACTAAGGGCCCAGGGTTTCATAGCCTGGAATGCTGGTTAGATGAACCAGGTCTCACTTGCCAGGGGGGGATTAGCTACCGGTCACTTAATTAAGCTGGTCAACCTACGGTTTCCTTCGGATAGCCTCTTATTTGACCAACACCCGGTCCAGGATTCCATGGCTCTGAGAGAATTGAGTATACGGGACTGTTCTTAAGCCTTCTGGGGGATGCTGTTCAACTTAATTATTTTGGGTCATACCTTGATACTGGTTGTAAGTGGTCGTGCCTTTTTCAGTCTGGTTGGGGTTATCTGTTAGGAAATTATAAGGTTGTAAGTTACGGGTTGGTCATCGAGTGAAATCTAGTTACTTAGAAGCATTTGCTTTTCAATTCAGTTCAGAGTTTTTCAACAAGGAAAGGGACAATAACCTGAGGGTTGTAGTCTAAGGGAGGTAGGGTCCGGATTGGACCATGATTAATCGGCCCAAGCGAATAACGAGAGTTTGCCGATTACAAGTACGAGTAGCAGTTCTGGATAGATTTTATGGGCTTTCCAGGTCCTTATCGGACAGGTACACAATAAACAATGGGTGCCGTAGGTTAGGCACATGATTTATGGCTCTATTGAGCTCGTGCGGTAGTAGGCACGGAGTTCACTATGTCTGAACCAGGGTTTTGCTAATTTAAGTCAAAGCTTGCTAAATGCTTCCGATGACTTAGGAAGTGCTGAATATTACTAGTTGCTCTTAGCGAGTATTGTATTTGGCTTAATTTCAAGTTGACTTTTTGGGTACTAGTAAAAAGCTTGGATAAAGGTGACACTAACGTCAAATGGCAAGGATTCAAATAGTTATACATCTCGTCACTTGGTTAATGGCAGCTGGGGGACTTATTGAATTGCTTTGTGTGGGAATTTTGATTAGTTGATTTCATTTATTGATTTATCCTAAAACTTCGTGTTTTCCTGTCTAGCAAAATCATTATCTGTATCCAATCAATAATGATCAGGTCGTCATCTCCTCAGTATGTTTGGTAAAGCCTAATGAACCCTCATTAATACACGTTAACGCCTTACTCTTGATCAGATGGTAACGAGATCACTGATTGAGTACAGAGATCACTGACTGAGTGCTCGGATCACGTATCCGATGGATTTTGAAATGGGTCATAACTCAGCCAAATTTTGATCAATGAACTTGAAACTTTGGGAAAGGTTTTAAATTAGCAAGCCAAATGTGTGCAAAAAATTTTGAGTTCTTAGCTTAAAGCGTTATCATTTTATGAAGACAATAGTGAAAAAGAGGGAGTGTCACGCCACGCCACTGTAATTGGGCGTGGCTTACGAAACTTTCAGGAAATCTAAGTTTGACCTAATTTCTATAATCTCTGAAATTTTGGTGCAATTTGGAGACGAATTACGTGAGTTATTAAGAGGTTGCCGTGTGGGTAGTCCACATTTTGGGCCACCATGTATATCATCGACAAACAATTCAAATTATAATACCGTGACAACGAAAGAAGGTTTAAAACTAAACGGTGTGGACGATGCATTATAACATGGCTTGTGTTAAGGTTTGGAGAATGGTGATATGACCTAATAACTATGACTTTTGGGATTTATTCTACCATTGGATTAGTAGAATAGACCATACAAATGCATAGGGGCGACTTTTAAAAGTTATAAGTTACGGTTCCAGTTGGGACGATGAGTTACCTAAATTGTAAGAGGCGTATAGTGCGGAAGAATTGTGAGGGTAAAACTTATTTAGAAAATGCAAAAATATTTTCATACATACGGTCCGAGAGGTAGAATGATGACGTATTAGTACTCGCTTTGGGGTTATTACCTAGCAATTGGTAAAAGTCAAGGTAGATTATACGGTAAAATGGATAAGGGGAACTTTTAAAGTTGTTGAGTTATTGGTAATCCCATTTACGCTGAGTTCCAGTACTTGATGCAGGCAACGTTCCAAAATCGTGATGAAAGGTTGAATACAATCTCCGAAATGTAAACTGTCCGATCGGGCTACTGGGTCAAACTCCTGATTCAGAGTGGAGTTTTTAGGAATTTCCCATTTTAGACTTCCAGGCCTTATATTGTGTTTGAAATCTTTCTGCGATTGGTGCTGGAAGGGCAACTGTGGGATTGACCCTGGTTCCAGGAAATATTGGTTTGGTAAACACTTTTCAAATCCGAAACTTCGTTTTAAGTTTTGGGACCGACTTTCCTGGAGGGCTGTATAAGCTTTCAGATTGGCTACTCAGGTAACAGGGTTAACATCTGGGCTCAAATGGCATTTCTTATATGGTGGTAATTGGGTTTGCAAATGGGTGTCTTTTAAGAGTTTGTGGCGCACGCCCGGATGGTGCCATGTGTAACATTTGCAATTCATCCGTTCGGGGTTGCCGAAACATCATGACAAAGGAAACGCCGACTTAAAAAGGCAGGGATCAAATATAGGTAGAATGTTTCAAATCTTAGATTATTGTGGCTAATACTGGAAAGTTCCATGATTTAATATGGACTTTAACTTAGCATAGCTCCGGGCCTGATTTAATCACTCACCAATGATGGGTCTAACGACCCGGTAAAGTTAGGGATGTAAGGTAAATTGGGGCCTTGGGGAACACGTTCAAGTCTTCCAACTAATTGGGATTACGACCGGTTAATTATGTTTTGGGACAATTTGAAGTGGCCTGGGAGGCTTACATTGTGTTCATATGACTTTACCTGACTCGGGTTGTTATCAGGACACCTGAATGGCCGATGTTTCAATTTTTAATGACGTAAACATTTGCTAAAGTTTAGGACATATACTGAATTCTGAAACTTTTCCGCTATTAATTCGCCTTAACAATTTTAGCAGAATTTGCGTACCTAAAGATAAAAATAGTTACAACCGATTTACAATAACGCCCGATTAAGACTAAAACCCGATTCGCGGCCTTTTCTTCCCAACTTTGCTTTTAACATACTATTGTGAACCTATATCCACACCCCGATTCGCAAACTGATTTTAAATCAGTCGTATCCTTTCTCAAAGGTCGCAAAGTGATTGAGCGTTTACTCAAATTTGATTATCTTTAGGTTCAAAACATTTACCAATCAAGTATGTGTCGAACCTAGTCTAAGTGCAGTACGTGATCTTACTTGCCTATCTCATCTATTACGGTTAACATTGGTTCAACCATCCTTGCAAGGATTAATTGTAGGTCCCCAGGCCTTACTCACACCTATCTGCTCGATACCCATGGTCTTGTTCATTTAATATACGCACGACCATTTGCCTCCAAATAATGGCCATGTCAATCAGAACGAATGTATTTGAATATGATCGAATCCCTCCGAGAGCGTAAAAATGGATCTACCTAATAACTCACAACCTGAAGTCTGAAGACTTTAAAACCATGCTCCTACCCCACTCAATCTGATGATTCTGACCATTCATTGCCCAAGATGAGCGTTAAAAACTCCAATCAGAAGCTGATATATCTTGAAATAAGTGCATCAATCGCTACTCGCGAGAGCGTAAAAATGGGATCTGACCTAATAACTCAACAACCTGAAGTCTGAAATCTTTGAAACCATGCTCTACCCCACTCAATCTGATGATTCCGATCATTTCAATGCCCAAGATGAGCGCTAAACTTCAATCAGAAGCTGAGATATCTTGAAATAAGTGCATCAATCGCTACTCGCGAGAGCGTAAAAATGGGATCTGACCTAATAACTCAACAACCTGAAGTCTGAAGACTTTAAAACCATGCTCTACCCCACTCAATATGATGATTCTGACCATTTTAATGCCCAAGATGAGCGCTTAGCTCCAATCAGAAGCGGAGATATCTTGAAATAAGTGTGATAATTGTTACTCTCGAGACTGCTAGTATAGTAAAATCGGATTTTTGGCGATTTCTCATAAACTAAGTCTCTTAGGTCTTAAGTATCTTCATAGCACTAATATAAACATGCATCTTAGGCACATTTTGGTTCATGGCTGAGGTCTGTATCTCAATCAGAAGCCGAGATAATTTATAGTGGGGGTCGCGATCTGGGTGCGGTCAAAAAGGGCGTGATTCTGAGAAATGCCCCACTGGTGAAAAAGTGTACCCGAGTCAATTATGTTATTTAGGGTCATATAAGTCGAATTACATCGAGAAACTTAGCGAACGTCCCAATGTGAGCAGGACTTTTGCCTGGTCCAGGATTATATGTAATCGTAGATACAACTTTTTAATTGTGCACAGTTTATAGAGGAATTTTGAACCTAAAGATAATCGAACACAGTACAACCCCGATTTACAACGCCCCGATTTACCGCAAACCCCGATTCACCGCGGCCATTTTCTTCCCCCAAATAGGGCTTAACATACATATTGTGAACAAACCAAACCCCGATTTACCGCAAACCCTGATTTATCGCGGCTGTTTCCTTTCTCCCAAAGTCCGCAGTAAATTGGGGTTTTACTGTATTTGATTATCTTTAGGTTCAAAATTATAACAATATAAGTGCGTGTCGAACTAGCTAAGTAGAGTACGTGAATCTTACTTCCTAGTTCCTTCTCTATTACGTGTACGATTGTGTTTCACCGTGCAACTTGCAGGATTAATTGTAGGTCCCCAGGCTTCTCCACCCACGTGCTCCATCCCTGGTGCTTGTTTATTGTTATGGTACGCCACAACAAATTTTCCTACAAAATTCAGTGGCCATGTTAATAGACAGAATTGTAGATTCTGAGCTGATGAGAATCCCCACGCTACTGTAGAATCTCCAATGACAAGAGAAAAGGTCACAGTTTGGATGGGGATAGGCTATCAGGGTATCTACGGGCCCTACTTTTTTGAGGATGGCGACAGTGAGAAAGCAGAAACTATCAAAACGGTTAATTATATTGAAATGCTGAAGAAGAAGTTTGTGCCAGCACTAAAAAGGAAGAAAGCCTTCAAAAATTGTTGGTTAATGCAACTGCAAGATGGAGCGGCACCCCATTGTAGCAAAAAAAGTATGGATCAATGGTTGAGTACTCGATTTCAGGATAGAATCATTTCTCGGAATGCTGACTTTCTGTGGCAACCATATTCGCGGAAAATCAGGGTTGTACTGTATTTGATTATCTTTAGGTTCAAAATTCCTCTTTAAACTGTGTACAATTAAAAAGTTGTATCTACGATTACATATTTCAAATTTAGCCAGTTTTTCATGTCATTTGTCATCAGTATTGAAAAATTGAAACATCGTCGATAACAATAATGGAAGTTCTGACACCTCAATAGATTTGACGTACAGATTCAGAACTAAATCACCTCCAATAATCATATACCTTCGAATATAATACGTCCCAATCGAAATATCTCAATTCACCATCAGCAACCGGGGTTTAACATTCAAGCCATTTGAACAAAGCCCAGTTTATTGTCTGATCAAGGAAATCCCAGCTAAACTCACACAGAATAAAACAGCTGCAATAAAAGCTAGTAAAACGTTTCTTATTTCCTTCAAATCAGCGTTAGGATCTCTACCCTGATCCTCCTCGAGCAAGTCTTCCAAAATATCATCATTAGGATCACTAGCTTCGTCATTATTAGTAGCAGTCTCCTGTGCTTGAACAGTCTTTTCATATGCATCATACTTCACAGAACATGTCGGGTCATTGTAGATTTCATTGGCTGACGTTTCAGTTCTGCAGGCAACGCAATCACGAGAATTTCCTTTGTCTCCATCCACTCTCTCCTTAGAATTGGCAATTTCTTTGTCGATGTCAACCGTCCAAATCTTTACCGAAGCCGTCACGATCATAACAACATCCACTACGATGGCCCCCAAGAAAATACCAGAAACCCTTAAGTCTGATAGAAATATGGTTATGAGAATTATTGGTAGTCCGATCAAATAACAGACTATACTCATAGACCATGCTGTGTACTCCTGGGCACCAAAAGCTACGAGGATCCCTTCGTTGAGAGATACTTGCACGTTATTTACGGGGATACCCAGGCAAGCTACCCAAATCGTTGCCAAGAATAAATCCTTAACGTCACCATCGGAGGAAAACATCAGAACTTCTTCAGTTCTCAAGGAATAGCAAATGATAGCAAGCGTTGTGGATACTAAAATTGAGTTCAGAAGAGATAGTTTCATAAAGTATCGTGTTTTATTTGCGTCTCCCTCTCCCAAAGCCATCCCAATGAGAGTAGCTGATGCTCGGGCCATACCATACGCTACGGCCCACCAAATGATTGTTAGCTGATACATTATGATTACCACAGATAAAGCATCCGCCCCGTCGAACTGACTCAAGAAAACTGCTATCTCATAAAGGAAAGATTCTGCAAAACACTCGATAGCTCCAGCCAGGCCCAGTTTAACCATTGGTCCCCAGCCTAACAGGGCACGAGTAGAAAACCCGTTCCAAGAAAATTTCCCTCTCCTCACCATGATGAAACAAACTGTCAACGACACTAAAAGCGGAAACAGTCGTCCTAAGATAGCAGCCAAGCTTAACCCGTCAACACCAAGCTTAAATACCGTCACTAGAGTGTAGTTGAACAGGATATGACACCCAACCATGACAACAGTGACTAAATACACGAACTTGTCGTACCCCTGGATAGCAAAGTACTTAGAAATCATGACCAGGGTGTAATCTAGATTCTCTACCACCAAAGTCATCCTCAGATAAGCCACTGCTATATCTCTATAATCCTCTCCTGGATCACTTAGATCAGGTGTGTCTGAGTACAACCCAGAGTCAGGTAACAGGTCTATGATGAACACCAAGTTCAGGTATGGACCCAATATAATTAAGTTGACCAGCATGCCCTGTAGTAGGCATTTGAAGAGAACAGTCCCTAACTCAGATTTCTTCTCAGAGCCATGAACCTGGGGCCCGTATGTGTCAAATACAGAGGAGTATCCGGAGGAAACTGAAGTTACAGCAACATTGAAGAGCGTGTTAGCTAGTCCCACCCCTGCCAAGTGAGCCTGGTTCATCTGACCAGCAAAGACCAGGGTTATAAACGCCATCAGGCTATACACACCCGTTATGAAGATAAAGGACGCTGAAAGGCGGAGAAATTCCCATTCTTTGGTGATAAAAGAACGAAGGTTAAACTTAAACATAACAACATTGAAACTATACAGACTATACTAATAAAGACAGCAGTTTCCGGGGCATTCACGAAATCTACTTCCTAGTTCGTTCTCTATTACGTGGAATTAAACTGGAATTAAAAGTTGCGGAGTTGTGGAGAAAACAAGAGAATTGAAGTCACGTTGGAAATAACTGACTCAGATCTCACGCAACAATTAAAGTGATTTACGTACTCTAGTTTGACACGCACTATTATAGTTCGACAACTTAAGTTCAGCAGATATCACCCCTGTCGAACTTCGGTACGTTTCGAACTAGAGTTCAGGTAGTGTACTCTAGTTCGACAAATAGTTTCTGCTCGTGATCCAACGGTTATATTGCCGGGTCCTCATCATAAGATGACAGGGTTCAATGGCAGATTTTCTGACATCTATAGTGCGCTACCTGGACTGTAGTGCGACACGAACTAAAGTGCGACAAAACACTTTACACATTCAATAAAGATGTTACTTTCCGTTTTTAATGACAAGAGTGTAGTCGTGTATGAGTAATGGGGTTAAATAAATTGTTCGTCAGACTGAGACATCCGGAACAGGTCTTCTCAGTGCATCGCCAGTAGGTCTTGTCGTCGCGATTCTTATCCAGACAGTAGCGGTATCCATGATCGCGGATAAAGTTTCTTGAACCATTAGTGCGTCCAGGATTGAAGGTGATTGAAGAAGACATGTTGATGTTGTTCGATGCTTTGGTAGAATCATCGTGATTCGTGACCTTATTTATGGCCCAAGCATATGAACTTGTTATCCCGATCGGAGATATACCTTCATACGATAGGAATGAGGATCATATGCTGCTTAAGAGTTACCCAGTGGATCACACACTGCATACGTGGCTTGAACTGACCCGAAGGAATTATGATCAGTGGATAACTTCGAAACACGTGATGTGAACCGACGAATCGTATTCGCAAGATCACTTCGAAATAAGTGACGTGAACCGACCTGACAAATCACTTAATGGTCCATAAGAAGGATAGGATGTGTCATGGATTTTTACACAGGATTACACAGGATTAAAATTAAATTATAGATCCATTATCATGGACCGTCATAATTGTACAGAGATTAATGAAAACATTCATCTTTCCTTGAAGTCAGGGCCAGGGTTATCCTTAAATCTTAATTATGACTAATTCGCGAGGTTCTCACCAAGTTGATAGTAAAATTGTTTAAGTTTCGTGCATTTGAATTACGTTGACGCATATCTTCGGTGAAGCTATTTCGTTCTTCGGAGCAGCGAAGGAAATAAGTGCACACACAATTGACAGCATAGGAGCGCCTTTCTTGAAATTGAATATACTGTGGGGGTGTTTGGTTGAATATTAACTTATTAAGTGAACGGTGGCAGTGAATATGGAGGCTCTGGTGATTTTGAGGAATTACAGTTGAGTTAGGAGACAAAATTTCCATAAGATGGACTTTGAGATTTGTTTCATTGATATTGCTTGAGTCGGTGATTTCAGTGCTTATTTCAATGAGTGGCATTCGAGAAAGATTTTTGACTAATTTCGACCTTTGTTTTGAATACAAGTCACATATGTAGAGAACATGTGACTCGTCTTCGATGGTCTCGACGCCCATACTTGATTGACACCAAGCACATAGTCTTTGCTCACGGGGTGTGTTGGAGTATCTGCCTTTTTCAACATGGAGATCATGGGCGCTGATTCTAAGTTTTGTGGTGCTATAACGACGAGAGAAGCCTTTGCATAAGTGAAAGTAGGGCTCTCGTTTAAAGGTGTGTTTGATTGAGTGATAGAATGAGAGTTTAGAAGAAGTAGATTTCTGATATTCCCAACATTTTTTGAATTGATTGGTTAGAGCTTCGATGATGTTAGGAATTCTATACTTTTTGCTGCATAGTGGTTTGATACATTGACTAAAATTTGACTGATTTTTGAGGGAGTCTTTTAATAATTTGTGATCACTTACAGGGTTGGGCTCGGCTTTGTTGGCTGCATTTGTATTGAGAATTCGGTGCGCGGTTACGTGATCTAGTTTGTAAATTTCATCTAGTTCAAGGAATGGTTTTATGTATCGATACCAAGGTAAGTTTAGTGATTTTTGTTCTTTTACGGCTGCAGTTACAAACGAATTCGAATTTGATTTTGTATTTAGCCTTTTGAAGTAATTTAATGTTAAGCGAATTGATTGATAAATCAGAGGAATTCTCCCTGTCTCTCCCCATACACCTACATTTGATGCTTTACGATGGACTCCCAATGCCCATTTTAGGAATGAAATATGCACTCTTTCTTGCAGAGAGGCGCTGATTTTTTAAAGTAAGTTAGTAGCGGTTGCTTCTGTCGAGTTAATCGTTTTGCAAAGAGATTTGTTGATCGCACTAGTGGGTGTTCATATTGGAGCACCATATAATAAAATGGGCTTGATGAGAGAGTCGAACAGTGTAAGGAGTGCTTTAAAAGATAACTTTGATCGCATGACAACCCTTTTCAGGCCAAAAAATGCACGCATATTGCTTTGGTTTTAAGGTTTTGTTGAGCGATCTGCACTTGACCCGATTGATGAAGTTCAAATCCAAGGTAACAATAACTGTCGACAATTTCAAGATTAGATCCGTTGAGTGTAAATTTGATGTTTTGTACGTCCTGTTTTAACGCTTTCTTACCAAAGATGACTGCTTGAGTTTTGAGTTCATTGATTTCAATGCCCCACTCCTTACAAAAATTACCGAGAATATTAAGTTGCATTTGAGTGGTTTCCTGGTCGAGTGAAAGGAGTATAAGGTCCTCCGCCCACAGCAGGTGGCTAACAGTAATATTTGAAAGTACGGGGCAATTTGGAAAGTCTAGGAGGCAGGACATATTACTGAGAAAAACTTTAAAAAGGTCAGGTAAGAGTGGGTGACCTTGTTCTGTACGTATCTGAAAGCGTTTACTGAGATGACCAGATAATTTTATGTAAGCGTACGAGTTTGAGTACATATTTTTGAGGACATTGTAGAAGTTTCCAGTTATGCCATTTTTTGCGACTTTGAGGAAAAGGGCTTGACGGCCGCAGACTGAGTCGAATGCTTTTTTAAAATCAACAAATACTGCATATACAGGTTTCCCCAAAAGTTTATATTTTGATGCTATAGTTTTCATGGTTAGTATATGTGATCGTATGTTTGAGCTTTCTTTGTGAAGCCTAGTTGGTTAGGTGGATCAGGGCAGTTTTCAGAGCGGAAGTGAATGAGTCGTTCTAAGAGAATAGTTGAGAAGAGTTTTCCTATGACACTGCTGACAGCAACTGCGCGGTAGTTGTCAGGATCCGATTTATTTCCCTTTTTATGAAGTGGAGATATGATGCTGACGTTCCAGGGATAAATTCCTTGTGAGAAGCAGGCGTTGAAGAGGTTCAACATAATTAATTTATGATTGGTATCCAGAGATTTTATAATTTCATTATTAATCATGTCGAGCGAGGAAGCTTTACCATTTTTGAGGGATTTTATACTAGAGTCAAGTTCTGTTGTGGTGATTAAGCTGTTGAGTTACTCAGGATGAGTTGCACCTTGATTTATCAAGTCAGCTTGATCAATCATAGAAACTTTTTTATTTTCATTTATTGTTTTGTGGTTATCAGAATATAGGTTACCAAAAAAAGACTCGAATCTATTCATATCATGACTGTCAAAATTTAACGTTTCCTTTTTCTGATTTTTTAGTTTTTTGAAAGATTGCCAGTTGAGAATTTCCCTCCCCCTCTATGTCCTCATTCATACGTGAGAAGAATTCGTTTTTTGCAGAGTTCTTCAAACGCTTATAGCTACCCTTGACAAGATAATAGTTTTCACGTATAAGGTTGTTTGACGGGAATTTTGAGGTTGCATCTGTAGCTTTACGAAATTCTCTTTTACCTAATCTCGTTTTCCAGTTAAACCAAGGTTTGTTTGAGGTGTGAGACTTTTTGGGTGGTTTGGTTTGTTTGAAACACTTCGAGGCCATGTCGCGAAGATGTTCTGAAAGTCGTTTGTTAATGTCTTTATAAGTTCAGTTTCATAATTACGGACATTGTCTGCTAAATTATTTTGATTGGTGAGTAAGTCGATGTTCGATTGAAGTTCTTGGATTAAGGTCAATGATAGATTTTCTCATTTCTGACTGAGCTTCGAAAAAGTCGTCTTTGTTCTCTTCGTTGATAATGAATCTGGTTGGCGCTGTCTTATATGTGACCAGAACTTGGAAATAAGTCAGGATATTTTGTCGCACTAGAGTACGCTACCTGGATCGTAGTGCGACACGTACTGTAGTGCGACAGAGGGTGTTTTTGTCGGACTTCGCACTAGAGTACTAATTGTCGCACTAGAGTACGTGTCGCACTGCAGTACGATTACCTTAAGGAATCTCTATAATACTCTAATACAAAGCCGAACCGCATTGAGAACGGCACCTTTTCTTTATGCTTAGCTTGTATTGTATAAGTTGCTGGGGAGGAATCCCAAATCAAAAGCTGGATGAAATTTGTGCAATTGCAATTGTTTGATAACAGCATGAGACAAGTGGAAAACAAACAAATGAATACATTTCAAGATCGTAAAGGCTTGTCGCTTGAATTCAGTTCGACAGTCGCAGTTATCTTTTCGAACGGACAGTTTGTATTAAGTGCCAGTGTTTTTATGTTTAAGTTTAACCTTCGTTCGTTTTTCACCAAAGAATGGGAATTTCTCCGCCTTTCAGCGTCCTTTATCTTCATAACGGGTGTGTATAGCCTGATGGCGTTTATAACCCTGGTCTTTGCTGGTCAGATGAACCAGGCTCACTTGGCAGGGGTGGGACTAGCTAACACGCTCTTCAATGTTGCTGTAACTTCAGTTTCCTCCGGATACTCCTCTATATTTGACACATACGGGCCCCAGGTTCATGGCTCTGAGAAGAAATCTGAGTTAGGGACTGTTCTCTTCAAATGCCTACTTCAGGGCATCCTGGTCAACTTAATTATCGCGGGTCCATGTCTGAACTTGGTGTTCATCGTAGACCTGTTACCTGACTCTGGGTTGTACTCAGACACACCTGATCTAAGTGATCCAGGAGAGGATTATAGAGATATAGCAGTGGCTTATCTGAGGATGACTTTGGTGGTAGAGAATCTAGATTACACCCTGGTCATGATTTCTAAGTACTTTGCTATACAGGGGTACGACAAGTTCGTGTATTTAGTCACTGTTGTCATGGTTGGGTGTCATATCCTGTTCAACTACACTCTAGTGACGGTATTTAAGCTTGGTGTTGACGGGTTAAGCTTGGCTGCTATCTTAGGACGACTGTTTCCGCTTTTGGTGTCGTTGACAGTTTGTTTCATCATGGTGAGGAAAGGGAAATTTTCTTGGAACGGGTTTTCTACTCGTGCCCTGTTAGGCTGGGGACCAATGGTTAAACTGAGCCTGGCTGGAGCTATCGAGTGTTTTGCAGAATCTTTTCTTTATGAGATAGCAGTTTTCTTGAGTCAGTTCGACGGGGCGGATGCTTTATCTGTGGTAATCATAATGTATCAGCTAACAATCATTTGGTGGGCCGTAGCGTATGGTATGGCCCGAGCATCAGCTACTCTCATCGGGATGGCTTTGGTAGAGGGAGACGCAAATAAAACACGATACTTTATGAAACTATCTCTTCTGAACTCAATTTTGGTATCCACAACGCTTGCTATCATTTGCTATTCCTTGAGAACTGAAGAAGTTCAGATGTTTTCCTCCGATGGTGACGTTAAGGATTTATTCTTGGCAACAATTTGGGTAGCTTACTTAGGTATCCCTGTAAATAACATGCAAGTTTCTCTCAACCAAGGGATCCTCGTAGCCTTTGGTGCCCAGGAGTACACAGCATGGTCTATGAGTATAGTCTGTTATTTGATCGGACTACCAATAATGCTCATAACCATATTTCTATCAGACTTAAGAGTTTCTGGTATTTTCTTGGGGGGCATCGTAGTGGACGTTATTATGATCGTGGCGGCTTCGGTAAAGATTTGGACGGTTGACATCGACAAAGAAATTACCAATTCTAAGGAGAGAGTGGATGGAGACAAAGGCAATTCAAGTGATTGCGTTGCCGGAACAGAAACTTCAGTCAATGAAATCTACGATAACCCGACATGTTCTGTGAAGTATGATGCAAATGAAAAGACTGCTCTGGTTCAAGCACAGGACACTGCTACGAATGATTACAAAGCTAGTGATCCTAATGAGAATATTTTGGAAGACTTGCTCGAGGAGGATCAGGGTAGAGATCCTAACGCTGATTTGAAGGAAATAAGAAACGTTTTACTAGCTTTTATTGCAGCTGTTATATTTAGTGTGAGTTTAGCTGGGATTTCCTTGATCAGACAATAAACTGGGCTTTGTTCAAATGACTTGCATGTTAAACCTCGGGTGCTGATGGTGAATTTAGATATTTAGATTGGGACATTTTATATTTGAAGATATATGATTACTGGAGGTGATTTGGTTTTGAATCTGTACGTTAAATCTATTGAGGTTTCATAACTTCCATTATTGTTATCGCCGATGTTTCAATTTTTCAATACCGATGACAATTGACAAACTGGCTAAATTTGAAATATGTAATCATAGATACAACTTTTTAATTGTGCACAGTTTATAGAAGAAGTTGAACCTAAAGATAATCAAATACAGTAAAACCCCGATTTAATTTAACAATTAAATATGTATATTAACCTATAGAACCATCCTCATAGAAGGTTTTTTGATGAGCCATTCTTGTCGAATTTAGTACGTGTCGAACTTGAGTCCAGGTAGCGCACTTTAGTTCGACAGAGTCGAACCTTAGGGTTTGTCGAACTGCAGTACGTGTCGAACTAGAGTGCGTGTCGAACTTGAGTAATGAGTACGTGTACCTAAGGTGACAATTGCCTCGATCTTTTGGTTTTAGCTTAACCCCCTCGGCCCTAGGTCATGAGTAAAACCGAAGGATCAAAATATGTTGCTTGTTGCTCGTATTAACTATAAAATATCAATTTTGAGGGATAAGGAAGTGTTTATAGGTTCTGAAACCTAGTTAAATCGATTTCTCGTGCAATTTTAGTTAAGAACAGTCATAAAAATGAGTTAATAACAAGGTCGATTTCTCGGTTATTTTTAAGCTTTCGTTCAGAAAATAATTCGGGACCTTCAAAAGGGGGTAACAATGAACAAGAAGGAGTTACAAGCGTTACAAGCGTTCCATAATACAACATCAACATGTGCATCACCTCTTTCCTCTGCTGAGCAGGTACTTACTATTAAAGTAAACAAATGTACGTCACCTCCCCACGAGAATCCACATCTATAACCAACTAAATTGGTTAACATTTTTATCGTACGATAAAGACACTTGAGATAGGCAGATTCTGTCTCCCTTAAACTGTACTTCCTCGCTTGCTGCATCTCCTCTGCGGTGCAGGATTGATCGGATCGAACTTCTGACTATCTTTAGAGAAATTTACTTTGGGTGAGAAATCATTATAAATAATAATAAAAAAGGAAAATTCTAAAATGTAAAACTCTCCCCAGGAGCCAGAGTGGTCGGTTGGAAAAAGGAAAATTCTAAAATGTAAAACTCCCCAGGAGCCAGAGTGGTCGGTTGGAAAAAGGAAAATTCTAAAATGTAAAACTCTCCCCAGGAGCCGGAGTGGTCGGTTGGAAAAAGGAAAATTCTAAAATGTAAAACTCTCCCCAGGAGCCGGAGTGGTCGGTCGGAGTGCCTATTTCTGAAAGTAGTCACGTGTTTGAACTGTCTTGCAACCCTGGAGATATGGAGTGGACAGTACAGAAGCACTGATACTTGATAGTGATCTTCTAGTGAACTTCTGTTTGAAGATTCTTAGCTTCACAATATGTTACTTGTTACTTTTGATGCTCTTCCACAAAATTTAAACGTTGTCAGATTTGGAGGGTGCTCTTGAATCTGGAATGTATATTCTCAGTTATTACTATAAGTATGTACTATATATAGTACATACTTATACAGGGTGGGCCAAAAGTCAGTACCCATACGTTGGCCTTAATAGCTCCGCCGTGTTTTATATTTGAGAGCTGTTGCTTTGCAGATGGCATACTGTACTTACTGGTTCGAGGATTCCGTCGTCAAAATTTGAAAATTCGAATATTTTAGACCACGCCCATTCAATATTAAAACACCTATATTGTTTTCTCTGAACATGCTGAACGCCTAATTTTTTCAGAGACGGTAGATTATCAAATGTTGCATATGATCTGAAAACATAAGGCAAAACGGATTAGAAATGACGAAGTTATCAAGCATTTTCTGTATCTCGTTAACAAAATTGACTGGGTGATTATGTGAACCGTGACACGACACCTTAATTGGGCACCCTTAACAATTCCCATAATGTTTAACGGGGTAGTTACCGGGGGCACCTTATCACGTGATTAGGTAAACCAATCACCTGATCACACGTAATGAATAAACTCGTTATGCTTCATATCTCGGTCATCTGAGAAGCTACAGTTCTAATTCTTTCAGGACAAACGTAATTCGAATGGCCAAACACAATTCAATAACATTTAGCTTGATCCGACTATCCAAACTATCAAATAAATGTGAAAATGAACCTCCATTTGAAAAAAATGAACGCGAATATTTTTCGAGTTGACAAATTCCTCGAACCAGTGGTGGTACTAAGTCATACCAGAAAGAAGTATTTAAATTGGGCACTCAGTGACTGAGCTATAAAGGCCAACGTATGGGTACTGACTTTTGGCCCACCCTGTAGTAATAACTGAGAATAGAGCTTTAGAATAATTTCTTTGGGCATGCTTGAAAGATGAATTTGTTATTATTTATCAGAATGATCTTAAAGTTAATGTACTTATTTGATTTGAAATTGTGTTATCTGAAGAATTTAAAACATACTTTTAGTAATACAATAGTACAATAGTCCAAATGCAAATTAGGCTGTCCGTGTCCACGATATGCCATCCTCTCGTATTATAGACTATCAAAATATCAAAAGAACTAGTCAAAAAGTTCCAGCGCAATGCGTTCATCTACAGAAAATGCTGTGGTGACATTTTAAATCAAATCTACTTACTTTTGAATAACTTTAACTTCTTACTTTACCAATCTCAGTAGTTTCAGATGTGTTTTTTTACACCACAGTCTGTAGGTTCTAACACACGATAAACAACGTGTCACGTCAACCCATCCTAATTCCTAGCTTGCTAGTCTATTGCTCGCTGGCGTGCCAGGGAAACGTTAACCCATTTCTCAGTTACCAAATCCTAGCCTCGACTCTTTCCAGCTGCCAATGACCGTCTACGTGTCACTTAAAAATAACTCTCAAGTTATATCAAACTGGGATCAAGTTGGAATTAAACATGAAGTTTGACCTGAAACTGTCCTATAGGCTATAGATCAAATTAGGCAATCAAATAGCAAATTAGGCCGTCCACGAGGCAACATATGCGTCTAACTCTATATGCGTATTAATTAATATTATAGACTATCAAAAATATCAAGAGAACTAGTGCTTATCTTACTTTACCAATCTCAGCAGAGGTTCAGACATGCGTTTGTTTTACGCCGCTGCCATATATAGTCCGTATTTAGGTCGAGTAGAAAGCTGAGAGAAATAAACCATACACATTCTCCAGCTGCCATTGACCGTCTGGCGAGTGGCGGCTGTATGTCACTTACTCTCAAGTTGAATTTAACTGGGATCATATTGGAATTAAACATGTCATGATTATATAGATCCTTCCAAATAAATGGTTATTGAGCGACGCATATCTCCCATGACTACCCGCCAGCTTCCCCTTCATCCCCAGGCTTTCTCTGCTGTAAACTAACTTAACCAGACAACTGTCCACTGGAGACTCCAGTTCATCTGTCTGGAATATAATATGTTTGATGTTTTAGTTCAGGAGAGTGCTATATACGGCGACAAGCCGGGGAGAGTCACGAGTGATCAGGACGCCTAACCAGGGATATGCATTTTTGGTTTTTATGCTCTAAAATACGAATTAAATATGGTAGTGGAATTATATAGTTGTCCTTCAGTTTAGGCATTCTAGTAATACCAAATACTCCGTAATCAACCGTAATCAAGACTAACTTAACCAGACCCAACCTCCCCCCCCCTCCTGACAGCAATATAACGTAATCATGGCCTGACCCCCCCCCCCCTACCCCTAGAAAACACTTTTCTCTACGTTTCATGCTACCCTGATTATGCTATCATGATGAGCCGAAATCATTGTTATAATATCCGGCCAAGCACCTTCTAAACTACTTATTATTATTATACTTATAGCCGGATATTCGATCAATTTCTAAATTTTATCACTATCGGAGTAAAATTTAGTGGAATTTGAATTAAAATATTGTCAAATTGTTATTATTCCTCCCCCCACCCCCCCCCCCCCCCCCCCGTAATCAACCGTAAGAAATTGGGAAACCCCACCCCCTCGGCTGATTACGTAATATGCTTTGCAGAATTATTACTGCAAAATTTGTAGTTTACTATGATAAAGTATTAATCGAAACTGCTTCCTCGATGAACAGTTACGAACGCAACTTTGCAACTTTGAAATTATAAAAACTACATATTATTATTATGTAACCGGGTCGATCTTAAATTTTTTGCTGGAAACCATAATCATTAATCAATGCAATCTTTCCCTCTCCCCCTCTCTCCCTCTCTCCCTCCCTCCCCATATCCCTCTATATACTTCTCCCTAGATCCCTCAATCATTTCTATTTCTCCATTCTCTTCGCCGTCTCGTGGCTCTGCGTTATTCATGTTACTGTATGTAACGGGTGATGACTAAAAAATGGGACTTTTTTCGAGGGTCTTTTTAGTGTCGATAAAACTATTTTTGGTTCAAACCAATGAAACAGCGTTGTAAAACGGGCAATTTTGAACGAGTATGGTCAATGACAAGCGCCCATGAGCCCATTTTGATTGGTTCAGGAGGGCTTCTTTCATCAAGCTCAAAAATCCGTCTGTACAGTTGGGCCTAAAATCGTGTTGGCGCAGTCTCTTCTTTTGTGCCCTAAGGCCCATGTATGCTTGTAAGCCATATTCCGGGCATGTACATGTGTTGCCAGGACTCTAAAGAAGTCCTCTATGGGTTGAGATTGTCAAAATTTACTTTGGTCGATAACTTTTGGGACGAAATTGGCCCTTATGGCAAATAAAGATGTGGTTTTCCCAGAAAAATACGATCTAGCCCCATCCTAACGAACCACCTTCCACCCTTTGGGGATATTTTCTTGTAGGAACAACACCTGGCAAGGCTTCAAGCACTTTGATTTTTACGTGGTACCATTATAGACCATGCTAAAGCCGATAGTTGACCTAGCCTCGATCTTTCACACGGTAAAATTTTACCCCTCAGGTGGTTTTGAGCTCAAATATCTTCTTACTGGTTTTAGCTACGCTGATGGGTGTTGAACCCTCGTCTTAAGCATAACATTCGGCATACTCTCTGCTAAATATTTTTTGGTATGGAAGCTTTAACTACCTGTGAGGCGACTTCTGTGAACAGAGCTTTACTGTAAAGTTTTTATAGGACCCCTCCCCTAGTTCGAGACCATTATCGGGGACAAAGATCAACCAATTTTATCAAATGGGGGTGGAAACTGTTCGAGTATCGTTCAGAGTAACTGGTGGTTGTGGTAAAATATCAAAATTTTGTTCAGGTGGAATCTGAGGGCTAAAAAACATGTAGTCCCATTTTTTATTCATCACCCGTTATGATACATTCTTTTTTTTTCTGCCGTGATTTCAAGCAGACACCTTTGAGTATTAATAATACCTGATCATAGTCATACTCGCATAACTTTGTTATAATTAAACGTGTACAATCAAGATATGGTACATATAAAATAGGGCACACGTGCAAGCCACCACCGCCAATATCAAATATGAATATTATAAGTTACAAGTAGTGAGTTGGTGTGCTGTATGTTTGTAGGTATTAACAGCTTTCCCTGGTGCACAGTCTTCATTGATATAATGAAAGTGCCGACAATAGGGTGATCAACGCGTGGAGGTGAGCTTGCAGCAAATTGTCACGTGACTTAAGCAGCAACCTTTCACGTGACTTGCCACAACCTGGCACGTGACCAGTACGTGCGGGCTATGCTTAGGAGTTAGCTTCCAGCGCTCCATCACGTGATGAAACTGCTTTACAGCGTATATATGATCTCAGTGCTCACTGAGCTGTGCAATATGGTTTGTTATTTGTCGTGTTATAACCTTTTAATATTATATTATATAGTGCAGATTTGGTTTTACACTCGTGTTATCTCTCATTGTTGACAAGATATTATATGTTTGGTTATTTAGGATGGCCTGTACTTAGTCTTATGTAAATATGAAATGAAATGAGGTATTTATATCCCGCTCATATGATTAACCAACAACACAAGGAAGGTGATTAACCATGTCAGAGCGACTGACTGTGAGTGATGTGAGCAAATGTGTAAAAATGAACAAGAGTATAACTCAGTATAAGGCTAACGAAACGAAACGAAACGAAACACTGTATTTACTACCCCGCTACTATGCGACAAAGATATTGTATAAAGATAACTAAATAATTTACACAATACGGTGCCCATGTCTGAGGCCTGAGCGGCTCTCCTCAAATAACTTTCTCTCCTCCTCGGAGCAGAAAGTTAAGAACAAAACACGGGTCTCATAAATCAAAAAAATACTAAATAATGTTAAAGAGAAAATATCAGATTAACTGTCGCAAAAAATGGTTAAAGTATACATATTACATAATTGATTTTATTGACACACCGATAAAAACCAGAAAAACAAGAAGTGGATACTCGGAAAACAAAAAATAACACAAAAAAGACTAGAAGCCACAAAAAATAGCTTAACCAGGCTATAGCTGATCATACAAATAGTTCTTTAACTTACCCTTAAAAGAGACAATATTGTCGATGTTACGGACATTAAGAGGGAGAGAATTCCATGATTCAGGTGCATAGTTGCTGAACCGCCTGTTAGTTGCCTTCAGTTTAGAGAACTTAGGTATCTTCATAAGAAGGTTGCATGCTGTTTTTGTTCTGGTTTCTTTGACAGCCTTATCATCTCTGTTCATTTGAACCAACTCTTGGAGGTACATTGGTGCCAATCCATGGGTCACTTTGAAACAGATGAGACACACTTTGAAAAATATCCTCTTTTCAACAGGGAGAATATGAGCTTTCTTGTACTTGTAGAAAGGAGACAAGTCAGTATTTCTGTCATAGATGTTGTAAATGAAACGTGTCCCTGCATTTAGAACAGATTGCAGCTTCTTCACTCTAGTCTTTGAAAGATTCATGTAAAGGGCATTACAATAGTCCAGCTTTGATATGATCAGTTGTTTGACCAGCATGAACTTAACTCTCTCATCTAGATACTTTCTGATAGTTCTAAGATTGTTCATTGTCCAGCAACAGTTCTTCCTAACGTTGTTAATCTGCCTTTCCATGTTGAGAGATTCATCTAGTAACACTCCAAGACAAAATTAAAACATCTTTTATTATAAACCACACTAAACTAAAAAGAAGCAGAGACCATACAGTACATGTAGGTAAATAAAGGTTAGTACAGTGACATAATCAACCAAAAAAGACAAACAGATCCTTGAAAGGTAAAGATCTAGACATAAAATGAAGTGCGGTAAGAAATAAAAGCCAAGGTGTCTTGCAAAGTGAAGACAGATGGAAAAAAAATCAAAACTGATTATATAAATGGTTCTTTAACATTCGCTTGAAGCAGTTGGTATCACTAATACATCTCAACATCAGTGGAAGAGAGTTCCATGCAATCGGTGCATCACTTGAGAAACGTCTGTCATCAATTTTGGACTTTTTATTCTTTGGTACCTTGAGCATGAGATGGTCACCAGGTCTCTTCGACCTGGTCATGGTTTTTGAAAGTTCTATATCCGCTACATCCACATCCAGAGTTAGTAGTGCTTTGAGGTAATCAGGTGCAGTACCGTGAACTGATTTGTGGGTTAATAGACAAACTTTAAAGAAGATTTGTTGGTATATAGGGAGTATGTGGGCCTTCTTATAGAGGCGAACCAAGTCCGTGGTTCTGTCTTCTATGTTATAGATGAAACGAACTGCCCCATTAAAGGTGGATCTAAGTTTGTTTAGTCTGGTCTTGGGTAGATTCATGTACAGAACTTACATTTAGATATAAGTATAACCAGTTGTTTCACCAGCATCAATTTAATGCCTTCATACAGGTTACGACCAATAGTTCTTAGGTTCATCATTGTCCAGCTACATTTCCTTTTGACATTATTGATCTGTTATTAGTTTTTTAAATGAGACCTCACCGATTAACCATACATGCTAGGTAAGCTTGATTGTTTACCTGGGGACCTCAGGCTATTATGTTCATAAACATATAGAGATTCGGCGGAATGACAGGCTGAGCGCGGCCCAGTAAATGCTAGGTAAGCTGATTGAACAACTATCTTTCCCTCTTTTCATTAAATGGGGTGCAGAGCAGTGGACTTCATGTTTGATGTTCGGCCGTGAAAAACCCTGTACTTCCTGAAATTACAAGGTATATGCAAGGTAATGAGTAAACGATTCTTCATAACGGAAAGCATCGATTGTACAATCTGAAAATTTCCCTAGGCGAGGACTAGTTTTATAATAACATAGCCGGCCGCGTGGTATGATCACGTATTTCGCACTGCAGTGTTGCACACTTGCACCGCGGGTTTTACCCAGTATTACTATTATGTATCCAGTATATGCTGCGTACGACCTGGCCATCACGCACGACCTGGCCATCACGCACGACCTAGCTATCACACCAGAGCTTTCCTCTATATTAATATAACTACTACTATAAAAGCAGGAACCCGTCTAACCCTAAAGTGGTGGTAAGAGACAACATTATTTATTCATTTTGTGATTTTGACCGCTCCCACTAAATCGATCACCCAAATTTTGTTAAATTCTTGTGAAAAGGCCCTGAGGGTATGAAACTAATCTGATTCTGGATTCAGTGTATTTTTGGACACTGATTCCGTGTCACCTCCCATGACGTAGGGTAAAAATGCTTCCCTGGAGAGTTATATGGGCAAAAAACTGTTTTGGTCACGGGACAGGCTGATAAAACTTAAACACGAATTGGATTATTCATGTTTAGGGCTCGGGTTAAGGTTAGGGTCATGTGGTTAAGATTATGAATAGTTTCGGGGTTATGGTTAGGGTTAGGATTAAGGATTGGGATTTGGGTTTATGTAAAACCGTATATTGTTCGGCTGCGAAATCATACAAACCAAAGTCACGGGATAATTTTGGGCGAGCGAATTAGTAAGAGCCGATTTTGACACCTAGGCTGTTTGGGGGTCCAAATTTCGGGACCTAAAGTTTTTATTCCTTTATTATTCCTCTGGTCAATTTTTAATTTCTTCATGAACCAACCAAAAAAGTTGTAATGGTATATTTTAAAATTACCAAGGAGAACACTAATACATAGTATGGTTATATATTTATAGGAGGGTGTGGATCCAGATCAATGCTCATTATTTTGATATTCCACGCCAGCCATCCGCTTAATATTTGAACGCCTTGACATCGCCATGCATGCGCCAGTGTTACCGAAATACTACTATCCTATTAGTAGTATAATATTATTGTGTTGAATTTTAAATGGTGATGGTTTTAAATCGACAGTTTTACCGAAACACTACTATCCTAGTATAATATTATTGTGTTGCATTTTAAATGTTGATGGTTTTAAATAATAGATTTTCACTTGAGTGGTCAACGCCCTGCACGTGCTGATGAATTGCAAATATGATTAGATAATGATGTGTACGCTAGAGTGGCACATATACTCATCGCTCGGGTGAGTATTATATTATTCCATGGTGGTTGTAGTGAATGTTAGAAGGTATGGCTGTGATTGCATCATTACAGGGTGTATGCAATATTCATGTCATCAATATGAACAACCTAAATTGACTTTTGTTAAGATTTAACAGGGCCACCACATCGTGTAACCACCCACAGAGAAGAGATATTTTTATCATTTCTCCAGCACAGCAGAGAGTTGCAGCTCTAAAGCTATAATGAGACTGAGAGATGAGTATGCTTACAATTTTGTGCATATTATGCGAATGGTCGAACTGATGATATTCATTGCAGGGCTATTATAAACCTTTGAAGAAAAGCCAATAATGAAAATCACGCTTTTTGCACGGTTTCAGTCTCCTTGATGTCACTTATCTTGGAGAAGTGCCAATGTTATGCTGTCGGTTCTTGTTCTGAACAAATAACACAGTCCTGGGAGATTTAAAATATTTGATTAGAAATACAGCCAGATAACTTCCAATATCAGAGTGAAGCCACAGAAGGTTATTAATTCGTGAACTGTTTCTGGTGTTCTGCAGTACTGAATTAAACATTCATTCAGACGAATTTATCATAGGTCAGTATAGTCAGCGTGAGGCACTGAGGCACTGATCAGGCGCTTTAAAATGGAATGATTTGTCTGGTTCAAACGTTTGAGGACGCATCATCTTTCATTAATTCAAATATGAAGTAATTGGGTCTTAACCAGCCTTGTCAAATCACGACAAGTTTATAGGGGATATTTTAGAATGCTGCTAGAGATAAAAAGTGTGCGATTTGATTTCGATACTATTTTACTAATTGGAGCGGTGCAATTATGTTACTGTCTGATGATTAGGAAGTAGTCAAGTATCGTTAATGTCCTTTAAAACCGAGACGAATATTTATCAAAACATGCACCGAGGATATTAAATTGCTTCATAACTACTGCAAAATTGCTGATATCTGTATTCTGTAGTTGTCAGTTTGTCACAGGAACATACAACAGTAAATTAGCAGATAGCTTTCCATCCCCCTATACTCGGACTCCCTATACTCCCTCGACCTTACTTGTCCTTTCCTCCTCTGCCAGCTCACTCTTTGTAATGATCACACTGCCTCTCCGACCTATCACCAACTATCTATGCTTTCTCCAGGCTCCCATTACCCAGCTATTCGATCCTTCACTCACAGGCTTCTCAATTTTCAGCTTCTTGGTTTTCACTCTTCAACATCCCACACATATTATCAATTGTGCATAGTTTCAACCTTGCTATAGCTGATACTAAAACAGTAAAACATGACATCACTTCTCATGATTATCGTCGTAGCACATATTATACTCATATATATTATATAGGTACTCTCGGTACTCTCGGTAGCTCTCGGTAGCTTCGGTACCGGGTTTATCCGTAATCGTATTCTCGTCAATACTAGCCTCCTAGTCCTATTGAATACCGATAAAATATATTGGTGATGAAACTCTGACAAAATACCACTCTTGTAATTTCCATTCCGACTCGTTGCCTTTTATACGACGTAATCTGGCACAATATACAAACGTGACGTGATGTATGCAGATGTAATATTAATCAACCCTGCACTTTGCTGTTCATTTGTCAGATCTGAGATCAATCTCATTTAACCACGTGGACCTTATTGGCAAGGAAGCGATCGAATGATAACATTAAGAAAGTTTATAGCTGACGCTTAGAAATCTACTAGTCAGTAATAATGGTTTCAAGCCGCATTCACCAGATTCCCTTTCATTTCATAATACCATGATCTAAATCTACCTGAAGGTGGAGCTCTTTAAAAACCAATCTCATAATCAAAACGGCCTTGTCCTTTTTCTATCAATTAATCCACTGAATTTAGTGAGAAGTACGTATATGGTATTGGTTGTGAACGCCCACAGGTCGCAATCATTCTAATTGCATAGACCGACCATGGCGGGTGTACACACCTTTGCCAGTCGGCACTTTCACTACCGGCTTGCGACCATGTTTACGTGTTCTTTTGGCCGGGTTGTAGGCGAGCTTCAAAACATTGGGAATAAAACACAGTGCTTCAATTCCTTTGGCCCTTTGCATGGATCAATATGCAAATTAATTGGTTTGTTAATTAATTAAACAGTTTAATGGGTATATAAGAGAAGCTGTGATCGGCGACCATGAATCAGGCAGCTGCAGCAATGACAGATAAAGTAATATGGGTTATTTGGCGGACTTGACTTGGACGTGAGAATTTCCATCAAATATTGCAATCAAATATTCAAACCTACGGCTACAGCACGCCGCGCCATTTAATAGTCTTAACCGCGGTTTTGTGGATATTTGGTTGTACGGGATACATACATTTTTGTCCCTGATGTCTGTAAAGATTTGAAAAGGTACAACTAAATTCATTTTATCATTGTGGAATTTTTTGAAATTCAAATTAATTCAATTACTAAAATTTAAAATCTTTTTCTTTGAATTTGTTATTTTTATTAGTCGACCAAATTGCAAACGATATAATCATCCTGCTTTGAAATCCACGCGATTTTTGAAGCCGTAACGTATGCACATGTCCGGTATGAACATGAGCATCCGGCATGTTCATCCGGCATGAACATCCGGAAATTATACAAATCCAGCCAGAATATAATCAGTCCTACACTGCTGAAATTCAATTTAGCTGATGGCGACCCGGCTAGTTGACATGCAGGCCTGGCTAAAACAATATGTTTTGAACATTACGTGCTCATGTTACCAGCAGTTATAACTACTTAACTCTGTAACCATGGTAACCTGGAGTCACGTGTTCTGTCACGTTTTGTTGTATTTCATGATACTTCACACTGGTGGTCCACCTCACAGTGGGTATTTAACCATGCCAACAATACGATTCAGCTGAAATTATTCCTGCATGTCCTTATATATAGGCTGTTAACTACTGCACAAATCATAATATGTTGTGATCCATAACTATAATTGTGTTTATCTTTTAGATAACAATCATCTATTTAAGTATTTACATTGAATCTGACATTGCCTACTTAAAATTAAGTAAAATTAAGCGGATGACAAAATTGTTAAAGATACCTGGGCCAAATTGGTGATTTCTTTGGTTTTTTACTCTTAAAGCTTTAAAGCGTTTGACACGATTATCGACAAAAGGATAAATAGCAGCAATTTTTATACTATTTCGAATTATGGTCTACAATTCATGGTCTACAATTCTGTTTATAGTACAATGATATGTCTCGTAAGTGTTTAAGAGCCACAATTTGTTTACTGGTGATTTGGTATAAGGCAATCAGTGAGTTCGTACATTCTTGAAGTTTAGCTCATTGTTTATTTTTGTTATGAATCGAGGCATTATATAATCAGTTAGCAATCTCATATTTTTATTGTTACCTAGCTATTACCTTTGTGTGATAGTTTGTGATGGTTCAAGTTCTGATGAAATTGAAATAGTTCTCATGATCTTAACCATTAATGCTTCAATCTATATTATTTAGTTTATATATTCGGTATAACATAATCTCTGATGTTCCAAGTTTCTGCAGGCGCTCATCAGACATGATAATATCTTATCAATTTTGTCTAGGCATTTCAAAATTCAAATTTGATCAAAATGTTACAGAAGTTGTTTAGGAAGTCCTTATACTCTTTATGATTCGTTTTAGATTTCTGCTTATAGCTATAATTATTAATCTTATAGGCACTGCATCATGAATTCATGATGTTATTGATAACATAAGTAAATTGCAGAGAAATACCAAAAGTTCTTACTTTGACTCTAGGTAGTTCAATCCACAATTATTGGATATCAAATATATTGAATATTGTGCGCAAAATATTTCACTAACTGCAACTGCAGATTAATTTTGTCTAGACATTTCAAAATTGATCAAGATGTTACAAAAGTTATTCAGGAAGTCTTTATCAACTATCAAGTATGGGCAAGTTTCCATAAACGAAATGTTATTATCGGCGCTGATAATCGCTTATTGGGCGCTTTCGTTTATGGAAACTTGCCCAAGTATGCTATGGTGAGCAAGGAATTTTATCAAAATCTAAATGGTTTTTGATTTGACGCTTTAAAATTGATAAAAACCCCATATATGACATTACCAGGTCCTAAATTTAGATATACGTGGTAATAAACAGACGTGTCAAATTTAATCAATATGTTACATAGGTGCTCATCAGACATCACATCATCAACTATAAATGGTTTTGCTCTAATGACAATGTGGTGCAAAGCAAGATTTGTCATTTAAATTTGCAGTAGTGCATTACGTAGTGCATGATCCGAGCTCATTCGAAATTGAGACATATTTATTGGGCCTCTCCAGGTTTACTTACCTCTCCTTAAGTTCTTAGATAACTGGCAATAACCGGTTAAATGCCAGTTATATAAAGGTACCGGTCACTTCAAACTCAACTCAGTATATGTTGTTACTGGCTGACTCGCACCATCTTACAGAATGAGGAATTTATAACTTTATGACCGAAGGACTAGACGGGCTTTCTGCCAGTTATAATTAATCTAGGTGATGTATCGTAATGATATTGACAACATGAGTATTTTGGAAGTACCTGAGGTCCTTATTTTAACTTTACAGATCAGTCCTCAGTTATTGGATATCAAATATTGAATATGATTCGCAAAATTTGTCACTAATATTTAATAACTGATCGATTTTGTCTAGACATTACATTTCAAAATTGATCAAAACTTCAACAAGTTCCCACTTAATTCTTGGTTATGTCTATGATCACAAACTAGAAATTTGACTTAAAAGTTAAACAGTTTTTGACTAGACATTTTCTTCTATGCCATTAGCATGAGCAGTCCTAAATATTATATAGTATATTAATATATGTGGTCAAATTCACTGCAGAGGACTGTCTAGTCAAAAACCGTTCAGCTTTTAAGTATGGGGAGAGGTGAGGTAACTCCCGAGCCATGTTAGTAAATATAAAAGTGTCGTAACGCATATTTATTTTACCACCATGACTCATATTTTGTTTTGTCGTCCTCCAAAACATGGAAGAAAATCATTTTCCATGACAGTGTCAGTTTATCATCATACTTTTAATTATATCCAAAATTTCATATTCAAGAAAACAAATTCGTACCGTGAAACTTGATTATATGATACAATTATTTTTGACATAGATCAACTAAAATAACTTAGTGTCAAAAATGTAGGTTTGTCGACTCGCCATATATCATAATACATTATGATAAATAATGAAATATCTAATAAAATTCTTTAACTAAAATTCTTTAATTAAATTCTTTAATTAAATTCTTTAATTAAATTCTTTAATTAAATTATCTGTCACGCCATCTGTCAAGTAGATAGACAGGAATTATTTATGAACTTAGCTGAAATCATCACTTGAGCACGCAACTGTCGTGTTAATTTCACTGAATTTCTGCTCGATATTACAATACTGCAAATTACGTAATATCAAGTAACCGTAACGGTAAACTAAAAATTTCATCAGCTAATGAAAAACATTAATTTGCATTACTAGTTTGTCGGATCATATTTTTAAATCTCGCTGGAGTTAGATCAGTTGTTATCGTATACCATGATCCTACCTATTGAACCTTCTTTCTTTTAATTGGTCGGCGTCGACTGTAAGCCTTCCTAGCGGTGGCTTTCACAACGCTTCCCCATTCTCCAACTCCTGCTGCTAGAGAGAGACTCCCAAGTTATATACCATGATTATATTATACATAGATATCGACAACAGACTCCGAGAGTCCTAAGTTCTGTTACCACCGCCCCTGGTGCAACCCCTTACGGGTTAACGATGAGGATCGACAGGGACTTCCAAGTTCCAGGGACGGTCATGGCCTGCTACATGCAACTCGTAGGAGTATGCAATGTTCCTGTAACGTCACCGTAGACCACTCCTCTGTCGTTGTTTTGAGTGACCGATCCAAAAACCAAATCATAGGGTACACGTTAACGGGTGATACTCGTAAAATATCTGTTCCATATATTGAGTCCAACTCGGCGCGCGTCCTGGTAGGTTGTAAACCTACAAGGTACACGAAGCGTCGTAGCCTGTGAACGTGTAAAATCCTGGGGTTACACGAGACATGGTATCCTGTGAGCGTGTAGACCGCTCCTCTATCGTTGTTTTGAGTGTCCGATCCAAAACCAAATCCTAGGGTACACGAGACGTGGAAGCCTGTGAGCGTGTTAGAGTCTGTTAAGTGAGTCCTAGGGTTACACGAGACGTGGTAGTCTGTGAGCGTGCTAAATCCTGGGGTTACACGAGACATGGTAGCCTGTGAACGTGTTAAATCCTGGGGTTACACGAGACATGGTAGCCTGTGAGCGTGTAGACCGCTCCTCTATCGTTGTTTTCAGTGTCCGATCCAAAACCAAATCCTGGGGTTACACGTCATGTGGGGGCCTGTGAGCGTGTTAGAGTCTGTTAAGTTTTTAGCTAAATTTTACCTGGGATTTTACCTGGGATTGCAACTTTGATTAATTACTCCCACAACTTTAATCGTGTATTCGGTGAAGTGATCAGAGGCAGCTGCAGCCCGTGATTCAGATTATCCTTAATTTAGAAAATGGAGCAGAAAGAAATTAAATGGAGTGCAGTACTCACGCAAAGCTGCGCCGTTTAAAGAAAATGCTGCGATATTTCAAGTGTAACTGCATGAATGTCTTTCAAAATTATCAAACCTAAATAATTTCGCGGCAAAGTAGCTCCCTTTAAAGCTTTAAGCTACACAGACTATAAACTTTTAAATGATCACCACGTCACTGAATTTAAACTTTCCTGCGGAAGGTGTTATTTGCCTGTGGGAAAAGCGGTTATGCTGCGGTTCTAAGGTTAGTAGAGGCTATAAGAGCCTTTCCTTGTTGTAGAGATGGCTAGTCCCTTCCTTTGCATAGGTTAGAAACACCCATGCACCTCCCGTTCGAGCCACCCACCACACACCGCGTGGAGGTTCGGTGAGGTTTTTCGTGGGGCACCTATTGAGTATTGAACCTATTGATTGAGAGGTTTAGAAATGTACATCTTCAATTCTTCATGCAACGGCCATCACGCAATCTGCGGACCACCTCCTTGACTGCACCAGTCTATAATCGTGTTAGATATCTTTCAAATTAAAACTATAGCTGAGCCGCCTGAGTTGGCGTGTTATCTTATTCTTGCTGGGGTCGAATATCTTCATCATCTTATCTAATAATTTACGGTCTGTAAGTTATAAACTTACAACTGAAAACACGTGTTGAGGTGTTACATTGACCATTGTTATTATGAGTATTGCTGAAAGCACAGTGTAAGGCCTACACGGACCTTATTATGTCCGTGTAATAATTATGTTAATGATTTGGCCCGCCGGCGCCGTCACTTGCCGTTGGGCCAGTAACAAGTAACATATTTCGAGAAGAAAGCGGCGCGCACTACTTCGAAGAAATTTAGACGAGTAACATCCGTCAAGGTGTGACCGTGACTATACGCATATTGGCGGTTGTGTATCCAACATTCCAACTAGTTTAAAACAGCATTCTACAATCAGCCAGCGCGATTATATCTATAACTGCGTATCTTGCCGTTGGGCTATATATCAAGCTTCCACTTCCATATATTCCAGTTCTTAACGGATTTTCCCCATATAGTATTAACTTAAATGCTTCACCTTGTCAGACAAATTGTCTGCAAAGGTTTAAGATTAAACGATCATTTAGCTTTTTAGATAAACGACCTGAGAATATTTTATCAATCCAGTCTAAATTTAATGAAGAGTTTGCATTCATGAATTATTCAAATATCAATCCTCTTGTGCTGGTTAAACTATTTAGGGGGGGGGGGGGGGGGGGGGGGAGGGGAGGGGGTAGCACGAGGTTTCCAAATGCAAAGTTATCTGACAATCGTATATAACGGGATATTTAGGTTTTTTTTGTGCAGGTCAACACATTCCTATAAATAAATTTAACAAACTCACGGACTATGATATTCTTTCCCTAATTACTTTATTCCCCGGGTAAATAGAGCTGATTTTATAAAACTAGATACTGGTGCCATGCTGATGCGTTATCGACATGTAAACTAAAACACCACGTTCTACTTATATTATTAATATTACATCGTCGGGTAGTGTGTGCAGTGTGCAGTATTCAAATTAAATTATTCTAAAAGCATTTTAGCTGCCAGTGGTCATGCGAGTCTTTAATATGGAATTGCTAACTGACCAATCGGTTACTATAGTTCAAGTTGCTGGGGAATAGGGCCAGGGAAAGTTCGGAAATTTCATGTATTTATACTGCAAGCTATGAGCTGCAGAACGATCTAATAATAGCTCAATCAGTTTCTAAAGTTGTAGGTTTACAACCTACCAGGACGCGCGCCGAGTTGGACTCGTCGACGGTCCAATATATGGAACAGATATTTTACGAGTATCACCCGTTAATTTCTAAAGTTGAAAGGTAAAATATTGCTCTTGGCCATATTTTGGAGGGCTTCGACGCTTCGACGCGCCGCGCAAACTAGCATTCTTGCTTCGCATCGAGATTATTGCTTTGTCAAAATTCGCAGAGAAACGATCTGGAAGGGTTGCGACATCATCAATCAAGGCCACTTTTTGAGGAAACCAGCTAAAATAAAGCTTGGGTCTTTAACTACTTCACTACACTATTCCAGCTGAATGCGTCCCTCCACTTCGTAATGAAGACGAAGTAGGTAATGGATCTTTATGCTTAATAAATTCAGTGACGTGGTGATCATTTTAAAGTTTATAGTCTGTGTAGCTTAAAGCTTTAAAGGGAGCTACTTTGCCGCGAAATTATTTAGGTTTGATAATTTTGAAAGACATTCATGCAGTTACACTTGAAATATCGCAGCATTTTCTTTAAACGGCGCAGCTTTGCGTGAGTACTGCACTCCATTTAATTTCTTTCTGCTCCATTTTCTAAATTAAGGATAACCTGAATCACGGGCTGCAGCTGCCTCTGATCACGTCACCGAATACACGATTAAAGTTGTGGGAGTAATTAATCAAAGTTGCAATCCCAGGTAAAATCCCAGGTAAAATTTAGCTAAGAAAGCCGTTGTGTTTTTTAGCTGTCCCAGGTATCATATTTGACTTACATTTTATTAATTTAAGCTAAATTAACGCACAAATGGCTAATGTGTAATGGACCTTTCTGTTCTCCTACCCAACCCCCCCCCCCCTCATTCTTCAACTCCCCGGCTTCTCCCTCTTTGATCTTTATACCCAACTTTTCATTAACCAGCCTTTTCCATTTCGGTACTGCTTACTGCTTAGATATTTCATTTTCCGGCTTTTTGTTCGTCATCAGGCTACTTATCAGTTCTTTTCCCCTTTTTGAAAACTTTGTAAAACTTGATAAAATTATAAACTTGATTACCACACTATTGATCAAGGTGAATACTTAGAAAGCATAATTATAATTATATGCGATTTGTATAATGCGATTTCCAAGTATTCATCATATATTATACCCCTAAACTTTATTTAGAGCAAATGCAAGAATAAATTCTCTCCAGAACTGTTCCAGCTAGAGCCATGATGGTTATAATCCCAAGTATAACTGCCTCTAAATCCAATTCGTTGCTGTTTTCTGACCAAAGTCCTTAAAAGCTTTTAAATACCACTCAACAATCTGAGGTTTTGAAGCACTTTTGACAAATTTTGGCATTTTAAGCGGTCTCAAGAGGGGGTTTCTGGGGGCTGGCAATAATAGGTTTTAATGGTTTCCAATGATTTTCGACGATAACTAGTTCTTGGCCCAAAAAATAAATTTGGGCTAAAGAATTCAGAATTTCGAAAAATAGTCTGAAAACACATGTGTCAGAAAACGGCAGAACCGCCTTTTTATCTTTTATCACTCGTCCTGCCATGTAGATTTTAGGTGACGATGTGGACATCATGGATGCATGGTCACATTGCCGTTTTCTTAAATCAATCATATTAATCCTGGGGTGGGAATGGGTCAACGAGCACTGTGGTGCATATTGATATTGAGATATTGAGTCCACGTGATATTGTTTGAGGAGTAGCTGCTAATACAGTATTCTCTCACTTGTCACTCTTTGAGTCTGGAGTGCGCTCTGACAAATTTTGGCTACATGTATGCATAATTATTAATTAAGGCCTACTTACGTTTATTTAGGCAAAATCTGAGAAGTCTGTGGCTTATTGCGTACATTTTTCTAAAATCTAAACTCCTTGGATAAGTGATCATAAAGTAAAATTTTATTCACCATGAATTTATTTTATTTGTTATTTGTTTTTGGAGATAATTTTGTTTTAAATTCTCACCCTAATTTCTATGTTCTACGAAATTCGATCTCAATTAATCGTGATCTGATTCCCTATCAGTTATTAAGCTTAAGGCACTAAAATCTATAATCAAAGATGGTAATGATAATGTCGCGTCGTGGAACCCTGGATGAAGCAACAGCTGTCATCCTAGCCATGACTACCACAAAAATTTAGATCTGTAAATTGCCTTATACGTCAATAAAGTTCCTTGATACTTTCGATAATTGGTGTTTTGTGAGACAACCTCTATACTGGGTTAATCAAGATTGCAATCTTACAACCTGTCATCGGCAAAAATGCTTTAACTTTAACCATGTACGTGTGCATGACAGATTCACCGCGTGATCACGCGTTGGCGCGTTGCTATAGCTACTATACATAGGCACGATTCAAAAGCAGCCAGATTTTTTATAAACACAAGGATATACTTTAAAGTTATCTGAGTGGGTTGGTAATTATAATCGAACTGTCTATAATATTAATATATGTTGAGGAATTTGATTACTATAATTAATATTAATGCATCCAACTATCCAACATGTTGGTATACTTGGTAATTAGGTAAATAAACCCAGAGCTAGACTAATTAAATTATTGTAAGTTTACAACCTACCAGGACGCGCGCCGAGTTGTTCTATTTTACGAGTATCACCCGTTAATTAAATTATTGAGTAATTTAAAATATTTAATTTTAACCCCGCAGTGACTTCTTGAAACAAATCGAATTTGATTTTATGTTTGTCATTCTATTATTAATTTCGTAAATTGAATTGGGTAGATTCTTGACAGACATAAAAATATTGAACACGCGTCAAAATATTTTAAAAGCACTGCGTTACTGCTGATGCGTTATGCTCATAAATATAGATTCACATATACATTCACAGTAATACTTGAACAGCTACTATACGCTGCAAACCAGATCAGTGACCCAATATTTATTTTCATTCTGCTTTAGCTCTTTATTAGTATTACTATATCTCTAAGTATTATCATTTCCGCATCTGAGCTTTGCCTTTAGTTGATCCCTCCATACACTACTCATATCACACTTACCAGGACTCTTATCACACCACTCACACTTTTCCTCGCTTAGAACCAGAACAATCGAAATACATATCAATTGTGGATTGATCAATTTTTAGTTTTGTACAGATAAAATTGAATTAATGATCGTTGTCGAATATATGCACAAATCATAAAATATTGACATGTATTGGTGTTCTCGCGAATATTTAACCGTATAATTATAACCTATAAATTATAACCGTGTAAATCATAACCGTTATTCCTCGGAAGTTAGTGTAGTGGTTCAACGACCCATGTCGAGATAGTGCAGCTCGGTAACCCGTGAAGCCTTCACTTTAACCTTAATTTAAATCTTCAAATCGCACCACTTGTCAAAGTGAGCGCAGCACCTATATAGTGTACCTGGCCTATACTTTACTAGATGTGCTGGCTCCCTTTATTAACCTTTATGCAATCAATTTCATAACCTGTCGTCGGAACAGGCAGAAAGTGCTTTAACCCTGTCGTCGGTACAGGCAGAAAGTGCTTTAACCCTGTCGTCGGTACAGGCAGAAAGTGCTTTAACCCTGCAGTACCATGTCCGTAACAGGGATATTGTAGATCTATGATATAATGCGTTATTGTAGATCACTCTCATGGCTTGATTGTCAGCCAGGATTTAAAAACGGTGAGATTTGTTTTATAAAGTTATTTCTGTGATATTTAGTTATTTGTTTTAGGGAGAGATTGAACTTGGGCGTTGTTTAGAACTTTTATTTGATAATAATAATATTTCTGTCATACACTAGAGTCAGTAAATTTACGGTTCCCTGATACCGACAAGTCGGAGAATTGGACGGTGACCGGGTGACTGACTGACTGGTATTATTATATAAAGTGATTTTTGATAAACGGTGCTGACGATAATTCTATAGCTTCACCTAGACACACTTGACATTTAATTTTACCATTTAAACCTAGCACCGACTTATGAACCGACTTATGGACTAACTTATGGACCGATTTAATTTGTCCAGTGTCAGCCCACTGCCGGGCAGCGTCGGGCAATAAACTGTTTATTTATTGATGCAATCGCGGCGAATTGGAGACTGTCTCTCACTTCTTTTTTCAACGAATTGGTAACTTTTTTGGACAGTGTCCACTGTCCAGCTATTGCACAACTTTTTAAAATTAGATATGTTTCAAATTTTGCATACTACAGCAATAAATGATTATGAAATATAACCGTTTGAAAATATTGCCCCAGCTGTAAAATATGATATGGGCACCCGATCACTACGACGAAATACCTTCAGGAATAATGAATATTACCTCTCCGTCAATGTCGTCTTTGACAACCAACATATTGCTACTATTGTAAACTTTGAGAGACGCAAATTAATAAGTATTTTATTGTGCCCGGGGAAATAAATCAAATCGGAGTGACCATGACCTAATGCATATTTTCGTGCTGCTTTAGCTGATCTAAATCTTTGGTTATTATCCTTCAAAAATTGGGCATATATCAACTCCTCCTCAAACCACTTTACCTTTATCATCTCCACATGGATACCTCTTCCTGGAGAGATGCCACATCCAGCTACTTATAGGTAGTCAGAGCATACCTTATCGGACCTTATTTGGACGGACATTACTTGAACGCTGGAGGCTCTAGCGTTCATCTTAATGTCCGTTCAAATAAAGTCCGTTCAATTAATGTCCGTCCAAGTTAAAGTCCGTTGAAATTTTTCAAAAATTTTTCCATTTCGAACTTTTTGTCCAGAATATGACAACTTTGAGAACTTTATTGTGCCGTAAGTTAACGACGGAAAGGTTCTCCTTGGTCTGCCGGAGGCACAGAAAACTCTACTACTACTAGTATATGATGTTTTCAAGGGTCACTTGGCGGAAAAAAGTCAACAAAATTATGGCACTCAACAATAACATAGTTCATGAGCTAGTCCCCGCCAACATGACAAACTTGTTCCAGCCTCTAGATATTAGACATTGTCCGACGTTGTTATAGTTCATATTACTGAGGGGAGGTAATGAAACAGTGCTAGGAAAGCTCTACGTGATGTTAAGGTTAACCTAAAGTTGTCTAAGATGAAACCACTTCACGCCGAATGGCTTGTAAAACTAAAAGTTAACAATGAAATGCAGGACCGGGGTAGTTTGATAAAAAAAGGTTTCCACAAAGCTAGAAATCACTGATGCTTGTTTAAGCATGGACTATTTCATGCACGAAAACCCATTTAATGAAGATGATATGTGATATTAGACACTGATCATGTACACATATTTTAACATTTTTACTGCTTAATGACTGCTTTTCTTACTTACTGTATGAAAAATGGATTAAAAAATCATTTGCTGAAATTTAAAAAAAGTCAAAAAATTGAAAAAATTCGGATTTTTTATGGTTTTGAATGCCTTCGAGCGTTCATATTAATGTCCGTTCACAATTATGTCCGTTCATGTAATGTCCGTCCAAATAAGGTCCGATAAGGTATTTACGCTATCCTCTTGTCAGCCATCTAGTCCCAGCCTCTTTAAAAAAATGTATTTTACAACTCTTATAGCGTCTGCGTTTACAAATTAAGGTAATAGGAAATGGAAACAATATTTTTAATTTTGTACACGCCAATTCTATTTAAAAACATTTTTATAGTGCATTTTGAACGAGTTTAACAAAGTTTAATTAAGATATTTTGATGTCTGATCCAATTCCAACGGTTTAAGACGTCTGTATTTTTCATTTCCCAGAAAAACGCTATGGGATTGTTCAGTATTCCATTTAAATTATAAAAATTGGACTGAATCAGTTGACATTCGAGAAATGCTTTTAAAGTAACAAAGTTTAATTAAGATATTTTGATGTCTGATCCAATTCCAACGGTTTAAGACGTCTGTATTTTTCATTTCCCAGAAAAACGCTATGGGATTGTTTAGTATTCCATTTAAATTATAAAAATTGGACTGAATCAGTTGACATTCGAGAAATGCTTTTAAAGTAAAAGCATTCCTTTAAACCAATTTTGAATGTTGGGTGTAACTTCTATCAAACTTCAATCTCATTAAACTATATAAAAAAATAAGTATAAAGAATAAGGAAAAGGAACGGGAATGAAGCCAATACCAGAAGTGAAACCCCACCAAAGAATAATTGATCCTTAGGTAGACCTGGTGAAATAAAGTAACTGAACTGTAAGTTTAAGAAAAGACGGAAGGAATAAAGGAGAGAGGAAATAATGTTATGTGAACATCATCAGCAGATGACTTGGCACACCGGTTTCGGGGGTTTAATACCTGTACCGGTTTAATGTGCCAAGACCCCCTAGCAATCACTCGTCAGTGATCACCTGTTCACGTTAAATGTGATGTCAAGGATGTCGCTGACATCAAGTATACTGTATTTGTACAGAATACTAGGTCGGTCTTTCAGAAGCTTTCTGAATTTACTCTTCAGGAGTCTGTCATTATAACATCTTGAAAGAAGTGTCCTATAAAGGGTGTTGGTAGAACACAGAAAAGAATCAAGGTCAGAGATAATGGAAGAGTAACGAAGGACCTGACCGTAAAAAACATTATAACCAACAGAAGAGGAAATATTACTGTTAGGAAAGGTGTACATGACCACAGGAAAGTTGAAGTCATCAAGTTTGTTGTAAAGCTTGGTGGCGACGTGTCCGGAGTTATTCATCGAGATGTTGATGTCGAGATAGTTTACGGACTTATTGTCGTCACCACTCCTCTCCATAAGCAGGTCAGGTGGATAAATGGACCTGATTAGGTTAGAGAAATGCAAATAGTTCATGGTGTTGAGGTCGTCGACATATCTGCAGTTTCTTGAGAGGAGCTTAGCGAGACCGAACTTCTTTTCTTTGATTAGGCGTGTCATGTAGTTGAATTCACACTTCCCTAGCGAAAGATCAGCGAACTGGCTACTAGAATTCCCTCCCATGGGAATGCCTTTCGTTTGTCTTAAAATCTGATCCCCAAAACAAACAAAAGTGTTAAACAGAATAAATGTAATAGCTGTTTTGAGTTTATCAGCAGAAAAACATAAGTATCCGTTATATTCCTTTTTAGAGAAAAAATTGTTGTTCTTATACAGAGAAACACAAATAAATTTATTCGTATTACTAAAGAGGAGATCTATTAGCTCGAAAAGCAGTGACTGTACAACCTGAAGGTCTAGATTGGTATACAGAGTGGTAAAGTCGTATACCTGCATATTAAAAATCTCTAGTCTAGGCAGCCTTTCCAGGAACTGTTTAGAGCTGTTAATGCTCCAGTCGCAGTTAATTCCAGTATTGTTGTAGATAGAGTTGCAGTATTTGGAAAAGTATTCTTTTAAAACTTTTAAAGCTTTGTTGACTACAACTGATATCTGCTTAGTGGTACATTTACTGGCCCCAGCTATAAATCTAGACTTATAAGGATTCTTGTGAAGTTTAGGAATCCAAAAGATTCTCGGTAGACAAAGGTTGTCCTCGGAAACACGAATATTAAAGTTATCTTTAATGAAGTTCACATGTTCCTGAATAATATCATCCTCTACAGAGTTAACCGGATGATAAGTAGAATTGCCACGACACTCTAGAGAAGTGAGATCGTAGCCAAGTTCGTTGAGAAGGGTTAAAAGATAAAACTTCTTTCAGACAAAAACATAATTATTTGAAGCTTTATCTACGGAGCAAATAATAAAAGAAGAAGAAAGACTGTCGAGATAAGATTTAACATCATCCCTTTGTAGAATGGAATTGTAGGGAGTGAAGTTATTAGGGGAGGAGGAGAGGAAGTTAAGGCGATTGGTGAAGATCCGGGAGACCTCATCTTTCCAATCCTGGAATTCCAAACATGAAAGTCCATGCTTCCTAGCCATACGGGTGGCGAAGTTGGCTGAACACTCGTTGAGGCTCTCCAAGATTTGCTCAGGAGGAACAGACACAGGTTCCCTAAATTTGGTACCGTAACTCATGATGCCTCTTAAATCCTCGTGCTCAATGAAAGCAAGGTCACCGGTGATGATGTGGCCTCGAGGCTGATAGCAATAAGGGTTACTGGAACAGGGGCAATCACCTTCCAGGATGGAGGAAATAGTAGTATTATCAAGTGATTTAAGGAATCTATTATAATTAAAAAGCTTACGCCCGACAGGAATATCGTACTTATAGTAAACTTTTAAGGGAAGGAAAGGCGTAAGGTTTGGAGGGAGAAGAGTCAAGATCCTAGAGTCACGAATGACTGATTCTATTCGGAGTTTATCAAATATTTTAGAACAATAGTGAAAAGTGATAAACTCGCTATTAACAGAGGTGATATTAGGAGAAGAAGTGCTGTCTTGGCCAGCAAAAGATTGTATAACAAGGAAAATGGCTCCAGATTTGCAGAGGGAATGAGAGCTAAGTTGCTTGAGCTCGCCTTTTTGAAGGCTACTTATATCTTTATAAAAGCTGTATTTGCTTTCAGACATTTTTCTTTTTAAACTTTCATATTTATTGTCAATCTCTCTTAAAGTGAGAGTCCTTTTGTATATTCTATCTTCATGGCTTTTGTTTTTCTTTTTTCTGCCATGTCCTCTTTTATATCTTTTTATTTTATTTTTAAAATAAATATCGTTAAAGTTGCTTTTAGAAATATTACCAGAACCTTTTACGTTGTCATTGAGACCTAGAGGGTGAGCAGTGCTCAGGAGATTAATCCAAAGAAGTTCCCTGTCAGCTAAGGCCAGACGAGGGTCTTCAGTAGAGGAAGGGTCAATAAAATCAATAATTTGAATGGAGGCGTCATGAAAATTATGACCGGGAGTATTAAAGTGGTCATGGACAAAGGAGGATTTGCCGGCTTTAACCGAAGCACGGTGTCCATTCATGCGTTCATTAAGGCGCTGTTCTGTGAGCCCAACATATTGAATACCACAAGAACAAGTGAGGAGATAGATAATAGAAGAAGATTTACAAGAAAAGGATTCAGAGTGAGTTAACATGAAAGAATTATTAGTAACGTAACTGGTGAAAATATTACTTGACCTGAATGGTTTACAGGTGAGACATCTTGACTTATTACACGGTGTTATATCAGGGGGTTATATTAAAAACCTTTTAATCATTTTTATTTAGCTGCGTTGAAACTTTGTGATTGTTGTGATTTTTGTAAATATTATAGTTATACACAAGCGTTTATTTTTCATAAGCCGATAAAATGTACGATTGCAATATTATGTTTAACTTAAAATATTTACCAATAGTGCATTAAAATGGCTGTATTTGGCAAGAACGGGGCTGGCGTGACTATAGATCGAGGATTTGGACTCTCTCTTCTCTTCATGCTCCTTGTTTCGTCTCTTCTCAATGGATTCGTGTTTTACTACCACTTTAAAAAACCAAGAAAACTCATTTCTAAAATGTTCTGTCTCCTCGCTTTTTCAGGTTAGTTAGTTAAAGTAGATTGAATGTTATTATAGTTGTTCATCATGATGAATCATGTCATGAATAATGCCGAGTAAAATCATTAAAAAACCACTTTGAAAAGCGTAATTGGGTTCCAAAATAATAACCAACATCTCCCCTCCAGATTTCATGAGTATAGCACTGTCGTCAGTAGCAGCGGTCTCTTTCCTCCGGGGAGAACTAGTAACAGACACAGACCACGTGACCATCCCTCAGTACCTTATATCCCGGGCTCAATTCTTCTTCTTCAGGTCAGTAGTCAGTACCTTATATCCCGGGCTCAGTTCTTCTTCTTCAGGTCAGTACCTTATATCCCGGGCTCAGTTCTTCTTCTTCAGGTCAGTACCTTATATCCCGGGCTCAATTCTTCTTCTTCAGGTCAGTACCTTATATCCCGGGCTCAATTCTTCTTCTTCAGGTCAGTACCTTATATCCCGGGCTCAATTCTTCTTCTTCAGGTCAGTACCTTATATCCCGGGCTCAATTCTTCTTCTTCAGGTCAGTACCTTATATCCCGGGCTCAATTCTTCTTCTTCAGGTCAGTACCTTATATCCCGGGCTCAGTTCTTCTTCTTCAGGTCAGTACCTTATATCCCGTGCTCAGTTCTTCTTCTTCAGGTCAGTACCTTATATCCCGGGCTCAGTTCTTCTTCTTCAGGTCAGTACCTTATATCCCGGGCTCAATTCTTCTTCTTCAGGTCAGTACCTTATATCCCGGGCTCAGTTCTTCTTCAGGTCAGTACCTTATATCCCGGGCTCAGTTCTTCTTCTTCGAATAAAATTTTCATTCTCATCTTACCATAATATATACTTGGATTGTTTTAATTTCCTGCCTTCCATTATAAATTCTGGAAGTTGCAGTAATATTGAATTCTGAAAGTTCAATATTACTGTAATATAACTACCATATTACTATTCAATCCTAACCGTAGAAAGGATTAACCAGATCTGTTTATGGCTTAATTTAATGGGTTAAATTGCGATAATTAGCTGCCAACTCTTGTCTACGTCTTTAAAAGCATCAAAATCGGATTGCGGATATGCCATATAACTTCTGAAATAAATAAACATTTGTCAGAATGCAGAATTTGACTACTTCCATAAAGTTAACTGTGAGCTGTAAGTGACATGAGTGGTTCAAATGACAAATATAACATGCTGTCAGTAAGGAACTGCAGTAAATACCAGACCGGGCGGTCTGCAGACCACCCGGTCTGGTATTTACTTCCTCGAGAAACGGAATGATTTCAAATTTGTGTCTGTTCAATGCAGCAGTTTTATAAATCTGAATTTGAGAATTTCGCAACTGTTTTTAATCATAATGCTTTAATGGAGGTTAAACTTGATAGTGCATTAAACTCGACAGCTGTTAAAAAAGAACACTCTATTTAATCGCTCGCTGTCAAAAAATTCAGGTGACGGTTACGTCATGCTCAGATGCTGCTCCTGGTTAAATTTGGAAACTCTCTGGACATCTTAAAGGAAATTTACAAATAAATGAATAAATTTTTAAAATATGAAAAATGACTCACGCACAACTTTACCCAGGTTTTCGTTGTTACTGACAAGTTTTATCAGCCTACAGCGCCTAGTGATGATAATGCGACCTCGTTATACCCTTCACGGTACTTACTTCGTATGGGTGTTCACTTTCTGGATCGTACACATTCTCATCAGGTATACTACAACTATACTATAACTATAGTATAGTATACTACAACTACAATACCTAAGTTATTTAATTCTTTTGTTGATCGGGATCCCCTGTGGTTTGATTAATGGGGCGATGAAGCAATTACCATCAGCTAGTGATGGTAATGCAGTCCACTCCAAGGGCGGCGGCCCACTAATTGTTTTAAAACCAATTTGTTATTTCAGCTCGATATATTTCTACGCTCTGGGTCAGTGCAAGTGGGAGGTGCTCATACAATCAGTCTACTGTAAGGTTAGTCCTCCTTCCCTGCAGATCACAGTGGTATTAACCCCACAATAATCCTACACTCTCAGATCCTGCACTGATTTGATTAAATGAATTGATGAATCTTGTCCTTAACTTGGGCTTGATTGGTTGGTACAGGGCTCGTGTTTATAATCGATTGAGTTGACCAGTAGGCGTGAAATTGAGGACGAATATGCATGAAGCTAACTGTGATGTGAGCACGTATTATTATAGATATTATATTTATATTACGTAACGTGATGACAGTAATGAATCGTGGGTAATATTAGCGATACTGCTATCAACTTTACTATTCGTATCGATCGAGATTAATCAGGAAAATGAGTGGGGTTGGAATATATTTATAAACTCAAGTGATTAATAATAATGCTCGGCCCTCGAGCAAACCCTGCTTAAAGTCTGACCATCAAAACTGGAAAGCTTAGTTAAAGAATTAAACAGGATATGTTGAGTGTCAAGTATGGACGTGAATATAGTCTGCCATAAAAAACTCATAATATCCGAGTCTACCATGTAAATGGCAGACTGTGTTATTACACAGTTTGCGTAAAAGTGCTGACTGAATTAGAGTCAAAGAGATCTAATAATATTTCGTGATTAAAAAAGCACAAGAATCTTTGATTAATATACAGTTCCATTTCCTAAATCTCTCTCTCTCAGGTTGGATTCCTGCAATACCTGAACAGCATGGTACTTACAGTTGTACCATGGTACCTTGTCTGCTTCCTAGCCTGGTTCACAACTCTCCTCCTGCTCGTCCAGCGCAAGAAAACCCGGCCCTACAACACCCGCCGTAACGACGACATCAACAAAGTCGTCGTCACAATCTTCTTCCTGTGCGTCATCGCCATGCTCTCCTTCCTGCCCTCCCTGGTAGCATTCTTCTTCCACGAGGAGTACCGTGTTGTACCTGACGACAAGTACCCTCTGTGGGTATGGTACTTCTGTATCGTGTACTCCCCCGCTCTCTCCTCCTTCTTTAACCCTATCATCCTGGTGATACGAGGCCGGGGGATGCGGACCACGCTGAAGGTGGTCATGTTTCAGTTGGCTCGATGCCAGGGAGTGAAGTTACAGCATGATGGGGACATGTCACGTGTAATGTCACTTAACATGACCAGGTTTAATAGACAGGCGTGTTCAGTGCATGTGGGCAAGAGAAGGAGTGATATTACTAAAAGTACGGGCGTGGTCCCGGTAAACACTGACTTTAGTCGGAATGTGCAGGAGGTTCCTAGTAGGGCTACTATAAGTAAATCTTCAGATAACGTTTTACCTAAATGTTCTTCAAAATGATGTTTTTAGAAGAAATGCAGGGTATTATTTGTATTAAAATTTATTACGTTTACAGATTGTGAATGCATCGTTTGTATTGCAGGATGATAATGTGTAATGTTTTCATTGTAACAATTCGGCTTATTATTTGAAATAAGATCTACGTTGATTCATATTATTGAATCTTTTTAGTAACAATTTCTATTGCAAATAGATTATATTTTTTAAATGTTTTTATTTTTCCACGACCTTGAAAAGTCAGTACGAAGAGGCCATCGTTGAAATTTGTTGTTAATTTTATTTAAAAATTTGTTCGTTTAAAACGAGACATAATCAATAATTGGTTAAGCGCTCGCGCTTTATTCATTATTGCTGATTATTTGTGCTATCTAAGCTACTCATGTGCATCACGGCCTCGCGGGTTTTTTAATTTAACAAGAAAAACGAGTTTTATTGCATCAAGCGAACGTAAAAAGTATTGAACAAGTCCAATTAAATTTAAACATTAATAACATACAAAATATAACCGTCAAAAATTCGACTCATTGGCAAACATCAAATATTCGTAATCAATTTGGTGCTCTTTCTTACTTTGTACAACAGTCCTAAAGACGATTTACACCCAGTTATCGAGTCCTAATACGAATTTTTGACGGATATAAACTCAAACCAATTGTTCAAATTCTGAGATAGACAAAACTGATGGCACTTAATTATCGCCAACATAGCAACTGTAATGATACTATACTAACAAACCCGTCTCTTATAGTCTTATATCCATATTATCATATGTGGATTACAACAGTTGTGAAACTGAAAATTAGAGGATGCAAATGAACAATTTTATTTGAGTAGCGATAAAAGTTAAAACTGGTACATGATAACTAAATTAAAATATTTATATTTTGAAGTTTGTACAGCATTATCAGTAAGCTTTAAAAAAATTGAAAACAAAAGAACTGTAGTCAACCCCTCTCTAAACCGATATGTAGCAACAATAAATTATTAAAACAACAGCTCACTAATTTGTGTGATCATCGGAATTCTAACAATTATACCATAAACATTTTAATTGAACTCTAAGAGAATTTTCCCTTAACTACAGTATAATGTATATCTTACCTGTTTGCTTTGTATTAAGTTATAATCAGCTACAACGATGAGAGGTTTAGAATCATAACGAAGACACCTCTTCTATACTAGCTCTCTAGCAGCATTTAAAATAGCTGCAGAAATACGCAGGCGAGCATGATTAAGATCAAACAGGGTGGAAATTACCAATTACCAATTATTTATCTCATACAGAAACTGATATTTGTGACCCTAGGCCTAAGTAATTTTGATTTAGAACGACCTTGCAAAGCTAAAGGTCCCTGTGTTATCAGAAATTCTTTACATCGAAGTGACTACTCTCTGCTACTATAGTTAATGGTTTTACGTAATGAGGAATTGTGTAACATAATGAGAAAATGGTTTTAAACAATGAGAGAGTGGTTTTACATAACTCCCCTGGCCCTGGACTATCATGTATTCAAGAGACAAAGCATGGTAGGTTGCACTGCCCTAGGAACTGACCGGATATCCGCCTGAATCCGGTTCCGAACGGATATCCGGCTTTAATGTCAAGTTCCGGTTTTTGTCCGGTTTCCAAGAATTTGGCCGGATATTCAACCGGAAATTTCTTTTTTAAATGTTCCTGAAATGTATATTTGTGTCTAAATTCTTGCTAAGGGGCATCCAGTCAGTGCTCTCAGTGACCAGTGAATTCCACGCTTCCACGGTCGCTTGTTATGATAACAAGCGACTGTGGAGGCGTGGAATTCACTGGTCAATAAAAATCATTTTATTTTCGTTTCTCTGGGCCAGTTGTCTGCTAGCTTTCAGAAGGTGGTACCAGATGCTGTCATAATTGAGCGCTCAGCTCTTCTAATTGGATCCAATTCAGGCCTATATTTATCCAATTTTAAATGAATGATATCTCATTCTACAGAATGATAAGAGCGTAGCCGTAAGGGGTCGTTCACATATTACGTAATCAATATTTTGGCAATTTTTACCCCCCCCCCTCCGTAATCAACCGTAATCAAGACCGAACCCCCCCCCCCTATATTACGTAATCAAGGTTTGACCCCCCCCCCCCCCCGTAATCAAGATTTAATTTTATTACTATATATTATTTTACCAAAACCCATAATCATGGGTAGAGTGGAGCGCTGCCAGTGTCTCTCTTTCCCAAACAAAAGGCAATGATATCAATTTGAATGACCGTTATCAAATGCAAAATGATACCGAGAATGAAATCGGTCGCTCGCTTTTCCCACTCATTCATGGCTTACGAATTGTAATAAGTTTCGATTTATAACATGTAATCTATTTCAATTGTAAATGAATGGGAAAAGCGAGCGACCGATTTCATTCTCGGTATCATTTTGCATTTGATAACGGTCATTCAAATTGATATCATTGCCTTTTGTTTGGGAAAGAGAGACACTGGCAGCGCTCCACTCTACCCATGATTATGGGTTTTGGTAAAATATCATCTCTTTTTTATTATAATGTCAGGGTACTTTACAAAGCCGAAATGTAAACTCATAACTTCATTAATATTAATAAGGAGGTTATTTCAACGATTTCGAAATTTTTCCTTTGAAAACATTTCCTTGTGTTTAGGTAAGCATATCGGTCGATCACTGACTGAATATGCCACTTTATACTCATTCAAGTTGGCATTAAATTCATATATAATGACATTGAACTGTCGTGGCAAAGCAGAATTTGTTCAAAATCACGAATGAGCAAAATTTTAACCTTTCGCACGTGCAAACCTTGAGCGGAAGTTGCGTGCGCATCCAATATTGAATCACCGTAAATTTTTGCATGATGGTGTTTTATATATAGTTTGATAAGCATGCAAAGTTTCAAAGTATTTTAAGAAGAACTGTAATCACAACGGCACTCCAAAGTTGACGGAAATTGGTGAAAACAGCAATTTTCAGTGATTTTAGCAATTTTCTATCAATTTGGGCGTGTCCCCACGTGTGCAACTTTTCGATTTTCAACTTTAAAACTAGCCTATGACACAATTTAGAGCTTTAGGAAGCAAAATTGAGCTCCACAACCCAAGGGATGGTGCAACACCAGAGAATACTAGAACGTAAAATTAGCGTTTTTATAAAATTATTCTTTAAAAAAGCACTAACTTCAATAGCGAATATCTTTATGAAGGAGCAAGCTAGAAAAACTTTCCGGTAGATTTTCAGAATGCTTAAACAATTATCTAACTTCAATACGCCCTCAAATTTTGAATAAAATTACTCCTTAATGGCGTAAAATCGATTTGAAAAATGATTACTTTGTGAAAAATCAAGTTTTAAAAATGGTTAACTTGATGACGTCATCAAGTGGTGATGATGACGTTGAATTACTTTTTAACATAATGTAAACTAAAGTCTAAACAATTATCTTCAAGACCTGTGGTCCGAAATGGCTGTATCTTTATACTTTAGAATCTACGGACACTTAAATACAGGCTATAATTCACTGGCAAAGCGTCTATCCCTGAATATATATATGTATATATGTATATATATATGTATGTATATATTTGACCAAAACCCATAATCATGGGTAGAGTGTACCGCTGCCAGTGTCTCTCTTTTCCAAACAAAAGGAAATGATATTAATTTGAGGAACCGTCCGCTAATGCAAAATGATACCGAGAATGAAATCGGTCGCTCGCTTTTCCCATTCATTCACGGCTTACGAATTGTAATAAAGCTTATTAAATGGGAAAAGCGAGCGACCGATTTCATTCTCGGTATCATTTTGCATTAGCGGACGGTTCCTCAAATTAATATCATTTCCTTTTGTTTGGAAAAGAGAGACACTGGCAGCGGTACACTCTACCCATGATTATGGGTTTTGGTCAAATATCATCTCTTTTTGATTATAATGTCAGGATAATTTACACAGTCGAAACTTCATTACATAATTATAAATAAGGAGATAATTTCAACGATTTCGATATTCTGCCTTTGAAAACTTTTCCTTGTGTTTAGGTAGGTATATCTGTCGATAACCGACTGAATATGGCACTTTTTACTCATTTAGGTTGGCATTAAATTCATATATAATGCCATTTAAATATCGTGGAAAGCAGAATATATTCGAAATCACGAATGAGCAAAATTCTCACCTTTCGCACGTGCAAACTTTGAGCGGACGTTGCGTGCGCATACAATATTGAATCACCGTAAATTTTTGCATAGTGGTATTTAATATATAGTTTGATAAGCATGCAAAGTTTCAGAAGATTTCAAAAAGAACTTGGATCACAACGGGACTCCAAAGTTGATAAAAATCGTGAAAATAACAATTTTTAGTGATTTTAGCTATTTTAAATCAATTTGGGCGTGTCCCCACGTGTGCAACTTTTCGATTTTCAACTTTAAAACTAGCCTATAACACAATTTAGACCTTTAAGAAGCAAAATTGAGCTCCACAACCCAAGGGATGGCCCAACACCAGAGAATACTAATTCACAACTTTTGTGTTTTTATAAAATTATTCTTCAAAAAAGCACTAACTTCAATAGCAAATATCTTTATGAAGGAGCAAGGTAGGAAACTTTTCCGGTAGATTTTCGGAATGCTTGAACAATTATCTAAGGTGAAAATGTCCTCAGATTTTGAATAAAATTACTCCTTAATGGTGTAAAATCGATTTGAAAAGTTGTTACTTTGTCAAAAATTAAGTTTTAAAAACACTTAATTTGATGACGTCATCAAGTGATGATGATGACGTTAAATTATTTTTCAATACAATGTAAACTAAAGCTTAAACGATTATCTTTAAAACCTGTGGTTCGAGATGACTGTATCGTTTATACTTTTGGATCTACGGACACTTAAATGTAGGCTACAATTGACTGCCAAAAGCGTCTATACATACATATATACATATATACATATATATACTTCACGACAATCTGTTGTAAAACAGAGGTTCCAGAAAACCCACTTGCCGATACTGCTGAAACATGAAATTTTGATTACAATCGATTTGGACAAGGTCTAGACGCCCTGCAAAGTTTCAGATCTCTTACTCAATTTTAACATGGTTTTTAAGGCACCTCAATATGGCGATTTTGGGTTTTTTACCTAATTTCGTATAACATGCTGGCGCGTATTTTGCGCAAATTTCTTAAAAACCTTCATATAACTATTTCTTATTCCTGTCATCTTTAACATTGAATTAGAATGTTTTGAACTTAAATATACCTGCTGAACTACTTTCGATGAGTCTTAATGCCTGGAAAACAAAAAAGGGGATATAATAGTATAGGGGGTAAATAGTATTGTGAATATAAGGGCGACGGTAATGCTTGCCAGCATTGTGATCACGACAATCTGTCGTAAAACAGGGGTTCTAGAAAACCAATTTCCCGATGCTCCTGAAACTTGAAAACTTTTTTTACAGTCGATTAGGTCAACGTCTAGACGCCCTGCAAAGTTTCAGATCTCTAACTCAATTTTAACATGGTTTTTAAGGCACCTGAATATGGCGATTTCGGGTTTTTTACCGAATTTCGTATAACAGTGCTGGCGAGTATTTTATGCAAATTTTTAAAAATCTCAACATAACTATTTTTTATTTCTGACATCTTTGACATCAAATTAGAATATTTTGAACTAAAAATAAATCTGCTGAACGACTTCCGATGAGTCTTAATGCCTGAAAAACTCCTGCCGGAGGCGTCGGCCTTCGGCCGCCGCCTCCGGCCGGAGTGCACGCTTCGCGTGCACGAAAGAGGCTTCCGACGTGTACCAAAGGGGGTGTAAAGGGGGTATAATAGTTAAGGGGATAGAATAGTAAAGGGGGTACATAGTATACCCCCAATAAAGACACCGCTCGTGCTTGCCAGCACTGTGACATGTTCATGTTAAGCCATTTATTTATTAAAAGCTATCACAACGGATAAATGAATGAAATAATCGCAAAGCACTTACTAAACGAAAATTGGTTTAAAAAACGAAAATTTTGATTACATAATTAACGAAAATTGTCCAATGTCCAATTGGTATTAAATTTTGATTACGTAATCAACGACCAAAGTCCAAACCCCCCCCCCCCCCCCCCCCCCCCCCCCCCCTCGGCTGATTACGTAATATGTGAACGACCCCTAAAGAGAATGCTTCCCGGAATCAGCACAATGCAGGGAACAAGATGCTGTTGGAATTTCAATCATTCATCTTCCACCCAGAGTCCCTATTGTTATCTGTCAGCAAATGTTCAAGTTCCGTTCATGTGACATTTTGTGTAATATAACACAGAGAGTCAAAATAGCTACCATTTATGATTTATTAATGAGCATTTCAAGCAGAGGGTCCCTGCTTTATTGTGGTAAGCGAACCCGTTGCTAACTCCCCTTCTGTCTAGGAATAAAACAAAGGCCATTATGCCATTAAACACATTGGACAATGGACATTGTCCTCGGTTACATCGACGCCACGAACTTATGAGAGCTGGCTGCTGGATCTTGGGCTTAACTTCTAGTTCTAAAGCCTTTGAAGTAGAGCCCAAGATCCAGCATCCTGCTCTCATAAGCTTTATATTTATAAAGCAATTTGTACATTTGTACTAGGCAAAGCGCAGTGATTTCTTGCAATGTGTGTTTTAATTTTATTCTAACTCTTTTCTAGCTCTGCTCATAACGCATGAGATCAATCAGTGACCTCTGCACTGCTCGCACAACATATCAACAAGTGACTGCTACTCGCAGAGCAGAAAATTGGTTGAAATTTGAAATAGGGCATGAACACAGATAGTCGGAGTTCGGACTGTAAGCACTTTCTCATTCTCTCATTGTGTCCACATGGCTTTTAATATTATAATTGATAAAAAATGTCTTCTTCTCGGCGAAATGCGGCAAACCGAAATTGGAAATATCTGGTATTTTCCGGTCCGGCCTAGCCAAAACCTTTAAACTGGTCGCGGTCGGTTCCTACTGCACTGCCCGTTAATCACATTGACTAACGGTCTGCTCATTCTAAGTTGTTCTTACCATTGAAACCCCGGTCTCGGATACTTAAGTAACATGCCAGGTCTTGTGGATCTCAGGCCCAGTAACAGGGCTCTAGATCTGATGGCAGGTTATTAAGTTACATGCTGAGTCCTTTGGTTCGGATTCAAGGGTCCAATACTAGGTGCTTGGACTACGTATGCGACCCTACACCCTGTTCTTTTTGTCAAAAATTGATAATTGATCAGGGTCCAAAAACAGTGACCACTATGCTTAGAAGTACAAATAAATAACATAAGTTGGACCCCTTACGTAAAAGGATGTCCTCAGCGCTTACTCACATCTGAAAACTAGTTTGCTAACATAACTAACTACTTCTCGCATTCGATCAACATTGCAACAATAATATTTCACATTTTAGTCTTATGTTTAAAGATGGATATAATTTTCTATACACATATTTTAATTTAATCATTGACTATTTTGTACTAGCAAGCCGTCTTTTGCGTGATCCTGAACTCGATATATGATGGGTTGTACTTGTAGGTTTACAACCTACCAGGACGCGCACCGAGTTGGACTCGTCGACGGTCCAATATATGGAACAGATATTTTACGAGTATCACCCGTTAAATGATGGGAAGAGCTAAAAGGGGCATCTTCCCTCATCTTCTGACTATCTTCAGTATCTTGATGATGATAAATAATGTCGATACCACAGGTAAACGTTTGCTTTGCTTGATTTAAGTCAGCTTGAAGCTGAAATAACACTGATTGATACAAATATAAAATGATCTGTAGTCATCTGTATTGTTTAATTTTATATTTCTTTTATTAAGATTACTCAAAATAATTTTTTAAATGTTACTTTGATGCCTGCCAATTATACCCTTCATACTTATCATACTACAAACAGCAAAAGCAAGAGCTAACTACGGAGGAGAGTTACAGTCACTTCTCAGAATGTGTCCAAACATTTTTTTTCTGGATTTAGTAACCCTTCCTGAGAGTGGTGTAACGATGCAGCATGCATTATATAGGTCCTTGTTGCTAATAACCCACTATCGGGATAAATATTGAGCATATTTACCAACACATACAGTGAAGAGAGTTCAGGATTCTGTAGAACATGTCCTCAAGGATCTCATGCTAATGAAGACAATACTAAATGTGGTAAACGTTTACTCTCATTCCATTCGCAATACATTTTAAATAATTTCAAACATATCATAATGGAGCCTGATACTAGATTGAACAATTTCTTGATGGCTTAAACTGCTGAGATTTAATGGCCTTTTGATATGACCTTATCGTTCTCCTATTAATCCTTATCCACTTTAGACCCCTGCCCAGCTGGCAACTACAAAGACACTTCTATGACAGAATGTCAACAATGTCCTACAAACACATACAGTGAAGAGAGTTCAGGATTCTGTAGAACATGTCCTCAAGGATCTCATGCCAATGAAGCCAATACTCAATGTGGTAAACGTTTACTCTCATTCCATTCTTGTCAAGATATTTATGATTTATATACAGGGTGGGCCAAAAGTCAGTACCCATACTATACGTACCCATACTATACGTTGGCCTTAATAGCTCAGTCACTGAGTGCCCAATTGAAATAATTCTTTCTGGTATGACTTAATACCACCACTGGTTCGAGGAATTTGTCAAATCGAAAAATATTCGCGTTCATTTTTTAAAAAATTAAGGTTCATTTTCGCATTTATTTGATAGTTTGGATAGTCGGATCGAGCCAAATTTTATTAAATTGTGTTTGGCCATTCGAATTACGTTTGTCCTGAAAAAATTAGAGTTTTAGCTTCTCAGATCACCGAGATACGAAGCATAATGAGTTTATTCATTACGTGTGATCAGGTGATTGGCTTACCTAATCACGTGATAAGGTGACCCCGTTAACCACCCCGTTAAACATTATGGGAATCGTTAAGGCTGCCCAATTAAAGTGTCGTGTCACGGTGTCACATAATCACCCTATTTTAGACCACGCCCATTCAATATTAAAACATTTATATTATTCTCTCTGAACATGCTGGACGCCTAATTTTTTCAGAGACGGTAGATTATTAAATGTTGCATTTGATCTGAAAAAATTATGTGAAACAGATTAAAAATAACGAGATTATTAAGCATTTTGTGTATCTCGTTAACAAAATTGACTGGGTGAATTATTCAAAAAATTAGGCGTCCAGCATGTTCAGAGAGAATAATATAAATGTTTTAATATTGAATGGGCGTGGTCTAAAATATTCGAATTTTCAAATTTTGGCGACGGAATCCTCGAACAAGTAGGTACAATATGCCATTTGCAATTAAGCAACAACTCTCAGATATAAAACACGGCGGAGGTATAAGACCCAACGTATGGGTACTGACTTTTGGCCCACCCTGTACATACAATAACATACATATATTATTATTAATATTAAGATTAAAAATCCGACATTTTTGCATCTTTTTGGGCTTTTTTTTTAATTTCAAAAAAATAAATTTGTATTCGTTTTTAATACAGCTTACAGTTACAGTGAGCAAGAAAAGCAGTTATTATAAGCAGTAAAAATGATTATATATTCAAGTCCGATGATAGAAATTGAAATTGGACATTTAATTCAAAATACTAATAATCCTAGGAATCTTTGTGCCAGGTAATGGAAATATTTACTTCCAGGAATTTGGAGCAAGAACGCTGGTAAATATCTGTTCGGCTAGAGCGCAGTCTTCTGAAAGCTCAGAGCGAATGTCTCAAACGATCCGGTCAGTTCAAAATTGCAGTTAATTTGATGATAAATTAGGAAATTAATTGGTTATCTTGCAAAATTTAATACACAAAGATATAGTTATACAGAATCTATGGTAAAACTAAAATATATCAATTTTTTATAAATACAACTTTCTTCACTAGACAGAGACTTTGGAGGTATCAGTATCACATACGTACCCTCGTCCAAAAAGTTCACTCTGCGAAGAGGATTCGACTCAGGAACAGTTCCTCCAGTGAAATCTCCTGGAAGTAGATGGCTATCTCAAGCGATGATGAAGTTGATTCACGATGTCAATCCTTCGCATCTCGCCGATCTGTGGTCGCGAGAAGCATTATTGGATGCGCGGTGCGGCCCAGTATAGTCAGTGTAATAAGCGCCAAGCGCGAGCACAGAACTTTTTTTCTCCGATTTCGATAAATTTGGTACCAAAAGTTGTCTAAAAATGTGAATAAAATAAATCCACCGTGTAGCAATTTTCGCTAAAAATGCTACACGCACGGCGCTTGTTCGCCGCGCGTGCTTTTTTCGCGCAAATTTTTAGTTTTTGGCCTATAACTTTCACATTTTCAGTTATTATCACATAAATATTATGGCATCGTAATCAGCTCATCGAGACGAAACTTTTAGTACTAATATTTTAAGATTTAAAGGAAAATTAATCTAAAAGTTGCGTCCGACTAAGCTCATTACGATCCTGTATGAATTATTTCAAAATATTCAATATGTTAGGAGTTATAGGCATTTTAAGCAATAAATTACCCATTTTTCGTCCTTTGTACACTCTTGTGATGCACAAAAGGCCCACATACAGCTCGACGTTATCGTGCTACACGGTGAGTTTTCATTAGTCACACTTAGAGGCAACTTTTGGTACCAAATTTATCAAAATCAGAGACAAAAAATTCTGTGCCAGCTCATGGCGCTTATTACATAGACTAGTAGTGAGTAGTGCATCGCGCTACAAATGATGAAGGTAACAAACTATTTTTAGCACTAGATATCGACTATCGTTAAAGCTATTGATAGGAAACGCTTATAGTGAGCGCTAGTAGTAGTTCAAGTTAGCGCTAACCATCACGTTTAGAGTTAGACTATATGAAGTGTATAATTTGGTTTACTTTCTGAGCATGAGTCTGAATCATACAAAACATATTGTTTTTCATTGAGAGAGCTGACCATGCTGTTGTATTCTTGTTCTGTAATTGTTGGCTCCTCGTAATTAGTGAATTTGAAGTTGTCAATATCCTCTTCACGTTTCAAATTGTTTGGTGGATGGCTTGCGAGACCACGCGGATGAAGTTTTTCATCGTACTGAACATTGACGGGCACGTGCGAATTTAAAATATCTTCGGTAGTTTTACTTATCATTGAATCAAGAGTCGCCTCAATTTGTTCAAATCTTTTCATATGTTCAATTTTAATTTTATAACGTCGTATTTTGCAAAAAACGACTCCACAAGTGAATTCCCCAATATTTTTGCCTCATCAGTCCAAGCACTCCAAGGAAAGTATAAAAAAATCTTGATGTAGTAGTATTTTTCCGGATCTGTTTTTCTGGATGGTGTGTGACTACGAACAATTTGAGGACCGCAGTATAAGTATTAATACTCCTAATCATTGTTCCCAAATAATGAATAATGCGTCCTTCAACTGTATATTTTAGATTTTGTAATATTAGAACATTTTTCATAATTTACAGTGAATTCTTTGTAGCACATGTCCTTCAAAGAATCAGGCCTTTATATACGATCAATGTCTCCCCGACATCAACACCGCCACAGTACAGACTACAGGACACCATCAGAGTATGGTGTCATAGTACAGGACACCATGTATGGTGTCACAGTACAGGACACATTTAACAAGATCTAATACCTGATTCTGTTCACGTCGTGTCAGAGATTCCATAGCCTCTCCTTTCAACCCTTCCTTTCTTCTCCTGTCTGCAGTTCGATTCTTCAAATATCTGTCCGCGTCATTATCCCTTTCAACAAAGAACTGGCAGGAACAAGAAAAACGAGTTTTATTGCATCAAGCGAACGTAAAAAGTATTGAACAAGTCCAAAATATAGACATTAATAACATACAAAATATAACCGTCAAAAATTCGACTCATCGGCAAAGATCAAATAATCGTAATCAATTTGGTGCTCTTTCTTACTTTGTACAGCTGTCCTAAAGACGATTTACACCCAGTTATCGAGTCCTAATACGAATTTTTGACGGATATAAATTCAAACCAATTCTTCAAAATTCTGAGATAGACAAAACTGATGGCACTTAATTGTCTCCAACATAGCAACTGTAATGATACTATACTGAAGGTAATTATTTTACATTTATTATTTAATACATTTAAGATTAAGACCTTTAAGAATGCCACAATATAATTCGGAGTAAAATCAAAGTTAATTCCATAATACAAGTTGAGCTTAAACTAAAAAAGTAGGATTTTTATAATAGTCCATCAAAAATTTTCAGTTCTATAACTTCAGTGTAGAATTTAATATGATATAGTATCATAAGTGAGAGAAAATGATTATGAAGGGCGAATGGATTGAAAATCTTAGCGAAAAAGCAAGATGCAAACGATATATCATTCTAAAGACTAGCAGATAGTCTCGTAATATAATCATAGTATATTATAGAGGAAAAACACGTATATATAACATAGTATAAAATAGTATAAAACAACATTGATTCAATTCTAAATTTTGAAATTGAACAGATTTGCAAGAAAATCACGAGAAATCTTATAGAATTGATTAACTTTTAAATGCTGGTTTTAAATAACGCATAATTATGATTCAGTACCAAAAAAAAATCCTTGGTACAATTTTGATAAGAACGTTAGAGACACTCCACATTCGGCAGATTCCGAATTTTATCAATATTCCACAAAACATCATGCCAAACAAAAAGAATTGATAAGAAATATCCAGGGTATTTAATTATCAATGTTAAACAATAATAATTGTAGATTCTCCTGAAGATTTTTTTACGAATAATCACAGTGTCCGTTTTACGGACCATTTTTAAATTTCAAACAACAACAACTTTTTAGGGAAAACTCGCTTTGTTTGCTTGTTAAGGAATTTTCATAATTATGGTAAATTCACTTTCCGCCCATCTCTGTAAATATACGCTACCTGTTGGTCATAAATCACTCACCTTCGCTACTTTGGGTCGTTCACATATTACGTAATCATTTTTTGGAACATTTTTACCCCCCCCCCCCCCCCCTCCGTAATCAGTTTTACACATAGCTATTGTGTCAAAATTACACTAGCGTAATCATTCGGAAACCCCCCCCCCCCCTCAGCTGATTATGTAATATGTGAACGACCCCTTATCAGTCAAATTCTGTACACCTTTTAGCTGCTTATCAGTCAAAATCTTAACACAGTCTGAGCCAAATGTCAACCTTACAAACAGACTTAGTGACAACTATGCAACAAATAGTATGCACTAGATTCCAGCAGCCACTAGAGCTTGTTTACAACAATTGTGAAGTGTTCTAATTCCACATTCCATCAAATCCAACAATTGTTCTAATAAGACTGATATCAGTTCGTTCTGTATGTCAATAAATTATTATCCCATTTTCATAAACTCATCGTCCAATTAACATCTAATACTTCATCCCAACAACTTTTAATAACTTAAACACTGTCCAGAATATATATTAGTCCACTATAAACAACAACTGTCCAATCCATGCAGTTCACATCTTTACAGCTCTGCCTCTCATCTCTTTCGCTGATGATCCACTTCAGTTCCACAGATATCTCACTGCTATTTCACTGTTATCCCAGTGCTCAGACAAGCTCGTGTTTGAACCACTGTTTCTCCCCCGCACTCAGGTACCGCAACATGGCCCTGAAGAGCATGACCACACCCAGTTCAGATCCCTCGTCTCCGGAGAGTAGGTTGTATGGAGGGTAGAGAACACCTCCTCGTGCGTTAGTCACGTTGTGGAGACCTGGGGAGGGTGGTGGTTATTTAAATTATTTAAACTATTTAAACTATGTTAACTGTTCACTTAACTATTTTAACTATGTAAACTATGTAAACATTGAGGTAAACTACGTGGATAGGGGTAAACCAGTAGTTTAACTACATAGATAATAGATATGGGTAAACTGTTCCATCACTCGACATTGAATTGCAACATTTAGGGGCGGCTAAATATTGAGGGTAGACATTTAAATGTCGGGTTACTTTGAATTGTGGTTTGTGAGGTAGAGTCTAGAGGATTAACTGCATAAAGTTAAACAGTCTATGGCTACTTTTAAGGTCAGCAAAGCGTTTTGGGTTTTACCAGAGCGAGGGTAAATTGCTGTCAGTTTTTATAGATCTAGGATCAAAGTTCGTTTTTAGAAGAAGAACTTAAATCTGGAATAAACCATATAAACTGTATAAATAAAGGGTCAAATGCTTAAAGAACAACCATTTACGCAGTTTGTCCACTCTTTATGCAGTTGAACAACAAGAGTTGGTAACCTGTATAAAGAGTTGGATAAACTGCGTAAACAGTGAGTTTAAACGATCGAATAGTTGACTTTAGCAAAGTTTGGGGATGCAAACGGAGTTTAGCAGTCACAACAACGCGACGAAGAGGCCTAATTTCACAAATACCAGCTCAATTTCTCAATTTCAGTCACAGCACCGCGACGAAGAGGCCTATTTTCACAAATACCAGCTCAGTTTCTCAATTTCAGTCACAACACCGCGACGAAGAGGCCTATTTTCACAAATAACAGCTCAATTTCTCAATTTCAGTCACAACACCGCGACGAAGAGGCCTATTTTCACAAATACCAGCTCAATTTCTCAATTTCAGTCACAACACCGCGACGAAGAGGCCTATTTTCACAAATACCAGCTCAATTTCTCAATTTCAGTCACAACACCGCGACGAAGAGGCCTATGTTCACAAATACCAGCTCAATTTCTCAATTTCAGTCACAACACCGCGACGAAGAGGCCTATTTTCACAAATAACAGCTCAATTTCAGTCACAACACCGCGACGAAGAGGCCTATTTTCACAAATAACAGCTCAATTTCTCAATTTCAGTCACAACACCGCGACGAAGAGGCCTATTTTCACAAATACCAGCTCAATTTCTCAATTTCAGTCACAGCACCGCGACGAAGAGGCCTATTTTCACAAATACCAGCTCAATTTCTCAATTTCAGTCACAACACCGCGACGAAGAGGCCTATTTTCACAAATACCAGCTCAATTTCTCAATTTCAGTCACAACACCGCGACGAAGAGGCCTATTTTCACAAATACCAGCTCAATTTCTCAATTTCAGTCACAACACCGCGACGAAGAGGCCTATTTTCACAAATACCAGCTCAATTTCTCAATTTCAGTCACAGCACCACGACGAAGAGGCCTATTTTCACAAATACCAGCTCAATTTCTCAATTTCAGTCACAACACCGCGACGAAGAGGCCTATTTTCACAAATACCAGCTCAATTTCTCAATTTCACCAGCATCATCGTTTCCACGGAATCAATGAAAGAAATCACTTGAGAATTCAACTGTACCGCCTACACTCGCGAACGCAAAGCTGGGCCCTGAATGTACTGTTCTTTGCGTATTTCCATTTAGAATAGCCTCTTAGTCTTTAGAATAGAAAACTCTAAATTTCCATTTAGAATATATTTTACCTAGCGATGTAACGATGAGAGCCTGCCTGGTGAGGGTTTCCTCCTGAGTGCGACCAGTTGGTTGTAGCGTAAGACTCACAACTCCGTACCCGGCATTCCATACCGTCCTGATCCTCCTGACTTTATTACTCTCCTGAGAACGTTGTGTAAATTAACAATGTGTTAGCTGTGGGAAGTTTAGTGTTATGGTTAGCTATTATAGTGTTATGGTTAGCTATAGTGTTATGGTTAGCTATAGTGTTATGGTTAGCTATAGTGTTATGGTTAGCTATAGTGTTATGGTTAGCTATAGTGTTATGGTTAGCTATAGTGTTATGGTTAGCTAAAGTGTTATGGTTAGCTATAGTGTTATGGTTAGCTATAGTGTTATGGTTAGCTATAGTGTTATGGTTAGGGTATAGTTTAGTGTTATGGTTAGCTACAGTGTCATCAGATACATACATACAAACACTGTCTCTGTCTACCAATAAAATGACCCTGCCTAAAAGTCCGGTATACAGGGTGTGGGTGGGTGATTTCTGGCCACACTGTATAGTCTAACTCTGGACCTATGTGACAAGTAAAAACAAAAAATATTTGGAAATAAACTTCTGACCCCGGCTCTAATCACTAAACTGAATTTGCCTTGGTATGATAATCGCAGATGGAGGTGGTTTCGCTCACGAAGTTTCGTTAATATCGAGACTTGGTGTCAGCTTTGCCGTATAATCGACCATAGCTAAAGTATATTTTTCAAAAAAATCTAAATATCTCGTTATGTGAATCACTTTGATCACTTTGATCACTTTGAAAACGTCGTGCATCTGCCATAATGTGGCAATTGGGTTCATTTTCAGCCCGCCCCCCCCCCCCCCCCCCCCCCCCCTCCACCGAGATAAATTGAGTTATGCTTGGGGCGTATGGGTCCTTGGAGAAAAATTGCACTGAAAAAAAAATTTCCCCATCAGTTTCAGTCTTACGCTATTTCTATTCTTGCCCAACCATTAAACCAACTCTACAGGTAGTCCCTAAGTGGGCGTCTAGACAGCTTTGCCGTATAATCCACGATAAAGGCAAATTTCAACTGGATAACGATTGCTGTAAAAGGGTTGAGTTTAATTGGGGGCACTCGGGATCACGACCTCAAATCCAGACTTTAAATTGTATCATTTATGGAATTTCTCGGGGAAATCATGTCCCCAAAAATCTCATACGTCTGGGAAAAATTCAAGTCCCTTGACAAAAAAATCAACAGAAGCTCTTGTATGGGTATTACAATGGGAAGGAAAAACAACAATTGATAGTTTTAACGTTCTCGAAATGATGAGCACCGGTACCAGCTGTCAAATTATAACTTAATAAAACTTAATTAATAAATAATTTGATAAATTAATACCTTGATTCTACTAGCTGCATCCTGCACGTGAGCTAGAGGACGAGACTTGTTGCCACACCCAACATGAAACAGAGAACTACAGAAGACTCTGAAACACTCTTGTAGTGGCAGCTGGGAGGCCCGGCAAGGCAGATTCTGTAATTAAATCATTTAGTTGGTAATTAGTTAATTGGTTTTTAGATTGAGTGAATTTGTCTGATGAGTGATAATGCAGTTACGGTGTACATGGATTTTAAACTGAATGAAATGTCTAAAATATTAATGAGAAAAACGATATTTTAAATTAAAATAACATTAACAATTGACTTACTCTCTATGCATTTGTTTACCCTTATTACCGACAGATCCGTCTATGGATCTATCTAGATAACACCTTGTTTATAAGATGCTATGTGAGTGATGATTGGCTACCAGCGGGGTGACATTGTGAGTGATGAAGATGTTAGTGAAGTGATCCAGGGTTGTTACCAGTGGGTGACGGTGACATTTGTGTGAATGATGTGATGTTGTATGAAAAGATATCGGTGATTTAAAAGCTACTTCAATTAAGCATTCAGAATATGATAATGTGGGACACTTTTTGCTTTGGTATTTTCCTTCATTCGAACAAACAAACAAACCTTGGTATATCTAGAATCTAGTAGTAGGTAGTTGAAGTACTGTTTGCCAGAGTTGAAAGATTTAGAGATCTCATCCACCTTAGCAACCACATTCTTCATGGGATATCCTCTTAGACAGGATGTTAGAGGGCCAGAGTATCCTGTGAAATGTTTATGTGAAGATAGGAACATTAAAATTTACATCCCATTTACATCACATTGGATTCTAATTGGAGATGTATTTTCACCAGAGGGGGGGGGGGAGCATTCTCAAATTTTCAATTAGTTACAATACCTGATATATCAGGAGCAGTGAGACTCTGTATGCTCTGAACGTTGCTAAATTTCTTGATCCCTGCAGTGCTATCAGCTACCTGTCTTACCCAGGAACTCCATCTGAAATAAAGTCGATATGTAATGGGAGAGTTGGTTCAGTGTCAATGGATTATAACAAGACATATATTTGATTTTTTCTTCAGTAATTGTTATACTGTTATGGGGGCAAATCATAACAATCGCTAAATTGTAGGAATGAAAGTAAAATCTTTTAATTGTATCACCATTATCAGTCAACTGTAGCGATAAGTAAGTCTGCTTACCTTGTTTTGTCTGATTCAATAGATGGTCCGTCAGGAAATTGGGTGAAAGCGTCCGTCTTCGTTCGACCACGGTTTACCGTGTTTGGCTGGATGTTCAGCTCTGCAATGATTTGAAGTATAAGCACTTTGAATAACATCGAGCAGTACACATTATAAAATATTCCAGCGAGCAAATTCGTTCCATATTCAAAATTTAGATGCAGAATTTAATGTTTGAAGAAAATTGGACTCGTGCCAGATCATGCGTGCGCGCGCAGCTCGGCAGCATTTTACAGTGCGCGACAGAGATTTCAATGACCCACATGATACCGCGCGTGCCGTATTTACACAAAATATGAGATAGCGTGTCCCATAGTCGACGATTCTCGCGCTACGCAGAACTGGTTGACTTCTAAACATTATGTATTAATTAGAGCTTTTTATTTAGAATAAACGTCCTTCGTATTATGGAACCAGAGTGTGGACTGTATATATACAGATATATATATCTTATCTGACTTTCTATGTACATGTTTCAACTATTTTAGTTTTATCACCATATTCGATCGTTTTTAGGAGTATTATTGAAGATGATTACAAATCACCCAATCTGATACGATTCCAGATATGATCGCGGTTGTTGACATGCTGGTGCCTGGTGTATGTAAATGTAATATATAAACTTACTGATATTTGTATTTTTCACAGAATTGTTATCACTTTCTTCACTCTGGCTGAGGATGTTACTCGACTGCCGGCTGAACACTGAAAAAGTTTGATAATTAACTAATTGAACGTAATACCTTACTTTTTCTCACGTTTCATACTGGCAAGGAAATTAATAATAACAATAATAAATAATACTTTCAAAGCTTTTCCTGCTATTTCCCTTAGCTAGATTCAGATCAATTACTAAACCCAGTTTATTAATTAACCTCTTCCTTTAACCTCAGTTGAAAGAGCCCAACCCAACAACATCATAATAATCAAATTACAGTTTACAGCATATAGTTGATAATTTGTTGATTGTAGGTTAATTAAAACTAAGTGTTGAGTTGCAAGGTGTCTTATAAACAACAGTATGTGTTACTCATCAGCCTATCCTACTGTAAGTTGAGACAATAATGACACCTTTTCAAATTACTGCCAACTTTATCAAGTTTAAACATTACACCTCGTTATATAATAATAGTAGTGTTGAAAGAAAAAAAAGCTCGTAAAAACATGCCCGGACGCCTTATTGAGAGCAATGCGTTAAAGCAACATCGACTTTATCTTAATTGGATCTCTAAAATGATTCGAAGCTGGGTTTTCAAGAAAATACCTTACAATGAGCTGGAAATAATAGAATCGCGAACCAACACCTGTAAAATACACTAAACTACAAGTTAGTTTCTCGGTAGATAAGACCAATCACTCTCATATATTTGTAGAATGGTGAACATGTAGTTGTAATCTAGTGTAATGAGTGAGGTATGTAATATTACACTATCTCTATCTTTATCTTATTCCACAAGGTTAGATGTAAAATTGAACAGTCTCACCTGTCATACTATACGTGTAATCTTGAAATATTATACTCAGTTTATTCTCTGGTTAAATACTCCGTGACAAAGATAATAACCCTTATTTCTAAAGTTTGAGTAGAAAAATGAGCGAATGAACTCCCTCAAATAATTTTAAATAGCTCTGTGAAATCTAGTCACATGACGTCCAGCGAGTGTTTTGATTGGCTGAACAATATAATAGTAGTAACACAGGGTGTTAGCAGGGTGATACATTTCGTGCACTGAAATCTGTGAGTGAGTAAGAAGAGTACTATATTAAAGCTACTTCCTCTTTCCACACGTCTTATAGAATAACTTCTCAGATGCAGATGTAGTTGTGTGTAGAAGTATCAAGAATCAAGATAAAACCGCCGGATTCCAGCTGAGAGCTCTCAAATGTTCCACACTTGTGGAACTTAGTATAACAATGCCAGTCACTTATTAGATAATTAGGTAACCACCTAATTAAACAATTAAACAGGAGAGTAAGGGAGCTCAGGTGATTACTGATTATAACTAACAACTATTATTAGAAAGGGAGTTGGATTATTAGAAAAGGGAGTTGCAAGAAAACACAGCGCAGTCGAATTTCCAGATATTATTCCCCCATCCAGTCGACTGAATGACTGATGTCTTATATCGTTTCTCGATCAAATTATCTTAAAGATTCCTCTCACACTTGAACAGTAAAAGAAATGTACAAGATCCAACCACTTGTAAGTTCTAACACCTGATTGTTATAAAAATAGTTATCGCTTGGACACTCTCATCACAATGTACACAGTACTAAACGTTACCTTGGCACCGGTACCCTTCCCTTATAACAATAGTTAGTGATTGTAAAGTTAGAGCAATTATTTACTGTTCTTGGTCGCCTGAGGGGTGTATAAGTGTACTGTGTGAGCCCACGTGGTAAAGAAGCTACTGCTGGGGAGGCCGGGGTAGTAATGTAATGATAATTAGCTGTTCACATTACGTGTTGTACTAGTATTAAAGGAGCTGGCTAGTATAATTGGCAGTGTTATGTAATATCAATCATATCCACTATTTATACTATTCATGCTGTTAATAGTGTGATGTATCATACAGCTAATTATGGACCATGCGTGCAATATCAATGTGGAATATCACACAAGATATTTAGCTAGGTCTGCAAAACAGAGCTAGAGGTCAGGCTACAATTTACACTCTCTTTCAAAAGGAACTAGACACCACCACCATGACAGTATCCTACTAGTAGTATCCAATGTCTGATATCAGTTAATACCGCTCACTCACCACAAACTCAGGTGTAAATTAGCAGATCTGACTTTAGATTCTCAGGATGACAATAATAATCAAACCATTGTTAACCACTTGATGGGAATTACTGTAATCACAATTACAACAACCAACATAATAACCAGTGTGTCCCTGATTAGATTTCAGACGAATACAACCCCCCAGGGCTCAGTGCAGGGACAGACACGTACGTCGTACACGGAGCTGAGAGAGACAAGGAGCTGAGAGAGACACGGAGCTGACAGAGACACGGAGCTGACAGAGACACGGAGCTGACAGAGACACGGAGCTGACAGAGACACGGAGCTGACAGAGACACGGAGCTGACAGAGACACGGAGCTGACAGAGACACGGAGCTGACAGAGACACGGAGCTGACAGAGACACGGAGCTGACAGAGACACGGAGCTGACTAAGAGGTCGGGTATTGAAGCAATCGAATTTAACGGCATGTTAATCCTAACCACTTACATCCATTGCAACAAAGGAGTACCTAACATCATCAAATTTGATATAAAATACCAGGTCTAATGAACATTGTTCCGGTAGACGGAGGGAGAAGTTTCTGGGCCTGGAGATATGAGTAGACCCAGCTCTGATACAATATATCAGTATTGGACAGGAGCTAGATACGATATATCAGTATTGTACAGGAGCTAGATACGATATATGGGCGATATATCAGTATTGGACAGGAGCTAGATACGATATATCAGTATTGTACAGGAGCTAGATACGATATATGGGCGATATATCAGTATTGAACAGGAGCTAGATACGATTTTAGTATTGGACAGGAGCTAGATACGATATATCAGTATATTGGACAGGGTGTTAAATTTTCACACTGGTTCTGACAAGCTACCTAATTAACTATGATAACAAGACGATAAGCTGTCCAATTAAGCAAACTGCTGTAAAGTGTGTTAATTGGGGTATGGGCAGGGTGCTTGCTAAGATGCTAAGTGATGTTTTTTAGTTATCATGCACGTAGGAGGGGCAGTCTGCTCCCATAATCACACCTAAGAGCCTTAGACAAGTGTTGTGTTTTACAAATTCGTTGGCCCCAAATTAGAGAATACACATTTAGGTAATACACTACTAAATGTACACTTAATACACACTTACACACTAATGTAACAATATTACTCCTACACACTAATATTACTCTTGCATTATAGTAGTAATTAGGTAACACGGTGTCCACTTGTCCTGTAAAAGCTGGCAATGTCAGAGGAGTGACAAATAGGGAGCTGAGTGACAAATGAGAAAACTGTAGTCTACAGTCACTTACCATTGAAGGTAACAATTTCTCAACAATTTCTCAACTCTACACCATTTAGAGGGACACTGAGATAGGGACCGTTTTTACAATATCTCTGAGAGATTTACCCTTTAATTAATATTGTGTAAAAGACAGCAATTTGATCTACTTTATGTAAGATTAGAAAGCCCGTGGTCGCAGGGAGGAAGCTAATAGTATTCTTTGGTAGTCACTTTTTATCGCATCAAAAAATATCCGTCACAACCGAAGATACAATTACAGCCGATTAAAATGTAGCTCGAACTGAACACAACGTATTTACCACAAAACCGATCAAAATGCCGTTCTAACAATCTTTGCACGTGCACATTCACCACCGTTACCATGGTTACTATGCCACTTCCTATTTCTCATATAATTTGCACGTGGGCGGTCGTACAAACGACAATAAAACATAACCTTTCCAATTATAATTAAGATTAGACCGCAGCTTTAAAATACGAACTTTCTGCTGTGAGAAGATGTGATGGCCCTGTCAAGTCTTGACGAAACTCAACATACTTCACATAGGTAGGTTGTAAATAGATTTTTCTAGTTATATATAACTGCACCGGGATAGTTTCTAAGGAAAAGGAGTTGCGTCTATAAACGGTAATTCTATCATTAGTCAGATACAGAAACAGACTATAAATACTCTAAAAGTGTCTGGAAGTCTATTGTTCTGTTAACCAACTCTCTTTTTGTCCAGTGAAATTCCCCAAAGCAGACACCAACCAGGCCTAACATTCTTCTAGAACTCACTTTTACTGACGTTGGTGGATACCGATTTAAGGTAAAGTTTTCCCAATTTCATGGCCCAATTTACTTGGATACTGTTGCAAAGTTACAAGTGAGCCTTATTTTACGTGACACGTGACAGTTTTTGACCAATAAGCTTCCAGTTGTGACCTTTATAATATCCCAGGATCACAGATCACTGTCCCGTACAACAAATAAAGCTCATCTCCCAATATTATCCAACTCAATTTAGCAAATACTACTATCTTACTACCAGGCGCCACAAGACAACTACCATCCTATAAGTGTTTGTCGGCAGCCAATAAGACTCTACAGCAGAGGGGACTTCCGACTTTACTTTAGGACAGAAAGTAGGGCACACCCCTCTTGTGGAACCACAAACTACTTACAACAACGTTTAGAGAATCCAATTAAACCTCTAGCATATCATGTGGGCCATTATTACTTGCAACATGACCCCTAATCAGTGCACACAGCAGTTTGTGGCTTATATAATTATATATATATAATTAGGTAACAGTAGTGCACACAGTAACATTTACCATTTAATTAGTTAATAACTGAGATACACAGACTATAATTACAGTAAATTAAGGTCCCAATGTATATAACTTGATATTTTGTGACAGTGGAAATGAGGTTATTCGAGTGTTTCCAGGTTCAATGAGGCTGAACTGAGACAAGACCATGTCAGTGTCCTGTGTCCAGAAAGATTCCTTGACAAACACTTCTTGGTTTCAGCCTCAGAAAGTACACACATTGGGACCTGTATAATTAGTAATACCATATCTTGATATTCAGATATTTTAAATCCTCACAGGATCAGTAATATGTATTTATATGTGCATATATTCTGAATTTTAAACTTCACCACTAACGAGACTAGAGCGCAGTGACCAGAACAGTGTATTCTCATACCTCACTACGCCACTAAAGTGTAAGAGCAGCACACAGAGGCCAGCATTTTCTCATCCTACCCCTGATGAGATTAACTCTGTAGTTGTGTGTTTTAATACTCCTTCATCAATCTAATTGTCTGGGCCGGCGTTGTGTGTATTAAACGTGTTAGGTGTTAGCACTTGGTCGCCACTGTGTGACATTGCCGTGGGAATTTTTTAACACACTTATTCTAGAATGGTGTTGTTTCTGATAATAACCTATATCTGTAAATCAGGTTCAGTCTTAATTTAACCTGGGAACTCTGTCCATGATTCGCTGTTTTATAACTTAAACCAACTTTAACTGCTCGAAGTATATATACTAGATACTTTTTTGGCATAACAACATATATAACCCTACTCTGAACTTATAATTTCCAAAAGATAAAATGGCACTTTATTGCAAAACAGCACATTTCCTTCTCAAATCCAGCCATACAACCCCACTTGTAATCCTCAATTGCTATATTATGTTAAAACACTCCAGGTTCCTGCTAAACGAACCTCGAGGGTTCTTCCTCCTCCTCCTCCTCCCCAATCCAGGTATCAGGGTTGGTTTGCACAGCTCTAAATATAACTCTCTCCTTCTCTTGTACGGTGTTGTATGCTGTTTCACGTGGAGTTGGGGGTAGGGAGAGAGAGAGAGCAAGCTCAGCAAGTCCGTATATGGTATAATTGTCATTACCAGGGCTGGTTGCAGTCAGGGAGCTGATAGGTGGAGAGAAGTCACGTGACCAAGAAGTCACGTGACCAAGCAGTGTAATGCTCTCTGACTGAGGGGACTTGTTACAGCACTGGTTATTATAGAGAATGAGAAGGACAGTAGTGAGGAATTAGCAGGACAGTGGGGTAATCTACAGCTGTGGAGGTCTGTGATTGGAGGTCTGTGATTGGAGGGAGACTGGCACGTGTCCAAGCAGGGGACTGTGATTGGAGGGAGACTGGCACGTGTCCAAGCAGGGGACTGTGATTGGAGGGAGACTGGCACGTGTCCAAGCAGGGGACTGTGATTGGAGGGAACTTGACATGTGTCCAAGCAGGGGACTGTGATTGGAGGGAGACTGGCACGTGTCCAAGCAGGGGACTGTGATTGGAGGGAACTTGACATGTGTCCAAGCAGGGGACTAAGGGGGTGTATCTCCGGGACTTGTTAAAAGTGTGGATCATTAGTTAGAGCAGGCTGGCTACACTAGTGCGCTGGCTGGCTACACTCACTACAGTAGTGTGGGGTATTACACCAATGTAGTTCTTATAATTTGTATATGGACCGTGGTCCTTGGGTCATGAGATCAAACACCTTTACTCGGCAATGAATTAGGTTTCTAGTCTAAAAATATGTAACATTCCTTCAATTTAGTGTCACTACGCTTTACTAGATCTCAATCCTTTCAGCGAATGAAGGTCTGTCCTAGATTTAACAATAAATGAATAGTTACATTAGAGCTACATCATGTAAACTGTAAAGTATCAGTGAGAGGACGATAGTGGATTGCTTCTTGATTGAAGGAGAGTGGCCCACTATTGCTACAAAAGCTTTCAGCTAGGTTGGACTCCACAAGCTAATGCATGATAATTGATGGACGGTTATGAGTAGTCCCCTATTTGAAACATGTTCGTACTTCATAACGGTTTGAGTTTCATTTGAGAATACCATTCAATGATGATCAACATTAAATAATAAAATATACTCGAATTAAGAATTTACATGCGGGGATTAAAAATCATGTGCCATGGTCATGATGGGGAGACTATTAAATATACATGTTTAATGTTTATAAAGGAGTATCACATTATTAAGGTCACGTTTAAACTTTAACTTAACCTAATCAGGCCAATAAGTACGTTCTCAATACAATGAGTTTATTATTTCGCGGGAGTTATTGAACGAGATTGTATTCTGTATGAATGGTTTTAAAGGTAACACCCGACCTCATCGAACACAAGTCGGTACCTTGTAACAATTTGAAAATTTGTATTAACAATAAATTGTTAGGGCGTTATTAAAGTCCATGAGGTTTAGAAACAATAAATAAACAGACAATTGATTAACTTGGCTACTGTAGAGTCCTGGGGAGGGTTATTGTAGCCCGGGGGGAGGGTTATTGTATGATATTTTAACGAGTACAATTCTTTAATTGACCATTTTAAAGATGGTTAGTTAAAGAAATGTACTTGTTGCAAATATAAATATGATAATTAATTAAATAATGGTGATTTGGTCGTCTTTAATACTGAATGTAAACGTACATTACATGATAATGGAAAGGTTTAGTTGGCATTAAACATATTGTCTCTGTTATGTGCACAAAATCCTGCATTAAGGATTCTGGAATTAAATTGAATTGAACTGAGTCGCATAGAACAGAATCGGCTCGATTATATCACATCGCGCCAAAACAAGTTAGTTCACATTAGGGAATTGCTGGCTGCTGCGTGCAAATATAAATATATTTTGAGTAAACTCAGACTGTAGGAAATATAGTCTCTATCCGTGTTACAGTTTTACATTGAGACTGAAATGTCAACTCTCACTCAACAGTCAACACACCTTGCAGCAACACTCGACAAACACAGCTTACCCATCAACCTGCCAAACATGTGATACTTTCCGTAAGTCACGTGATATTTTCACTAAGTCACGTGATATTTTCTGTAAATTAATAAGCGTGAGAGGATCTGTAAGAAGTTATCGCCTAAATAGCATATAATGCGTCAAGTCATCAATCATACATATATTGTATAATGTATAATGTACTAGGCCAGTCCACCCCTACAGCTCAAAGGAGGTGGTTAAGGTGAAAGGCCATCTTGTTTTTCAAAGACCACACCTAAGTTTATAACGTTCCACAACAGTAGGTTATGGTAAACAGATCTTGTTAAATTATCAGAGTGGTTTTGGTTACAAGCAGTACAATTAACCTCGCCGGGGGGACCGGGTGGGGGTCTAATAGATATAGTATACGTGTAATAATACACACACATTATATTAATGAAAGCAACTTGAAAATGAGTGGGGGTTAAATTAATCTGCATGAAGTCATCGTTCAAAAGAGATAATACACTGTCACAGTATAACACTGTGTTGTAAACTATCATATTGTATGAGCTCCAGGGGGTAAGTGGGTAAACGTCAATGTTCAGCTGAAAATTATTACACTCGAGAGACTCAATATAAGCTGGTTGTCACCTGTCTGTCACATGACATGTAAGACTCGTTTATCTTTACCTGTTTACCTGCCTGACAGTCAGTTTTGGCGGGAAAATAAAGTTAAGTGTGACAGAAAGTAGAACCTCTGATGATTGATGAAGTTGAATTGTGAACAAGACCATTAATTAATCACACGATATCATTTCAAACACCCATTTATAGCTCCACAATCTACATTCTACATATTTGACTTGTCTACTATAATATAATAATAAACATGTCTACTATATAATAATAAGTACAGCTGACTTTATCAACATGGCTGTTATCTCCGTTATGTACCCGGTGTAACTCTACCAAGACAGCTGATAAAATCACACCACTGGTAGAAGTGACACTATAAAATCACAGTAGCACAGCAGTACGCGTGCCAAGTAGCACTATAAGTGCTGAAATTAGCACTTCAAGAGCACACTTAGCACTTAAAGTGCTTTGCAAGTACAAACTTATACGGCTAAATAACTAAATAACGTGCACAGATATTATACAGATGTTATACTGTGCAGATTTTTAGTTATCTGAGTAGCAAGTACACTTTGTTTTGAAATTAGAATTGCTTGTCGAACATCAACAAAATTTTAAAGTTTTAATAAACAACTTCTTTTCAGAGTTATATTTCTTTCTAACTCGAGAAACAAACACTAATTGATAATTAATTGCCTAATTAAGCAGTGATTAGTGTCTCACTACCTGCACTAGATGCGTTACTAAATGGTTTCAGTTACACAGTTCATACTATTACACAAACAGTGTGTCCCCTTGAAGCTAGCTCTAATTTCACGTGTAACCATGTTTACATAACCTACACACAGTAATTATGCAAGATAGAGATGAGCTGTAATATGTTATAATGTGTGATGTTTAGCAAGCAAACTCAATTAGACACATTTAGACTGGGGCCCTCTGTTCTTCAGGTCAGAAATCAGTGTGTCTTTACACTTTCATCATAATCAGTGCAGTGTGGACTCAGCTTATAAATATTTCTGTTTATATTTGATAAATAAACCTTTAAAAAAGGTGGGCAATCTTTTACTCTGCCTACTATAAGATACTCGACTCGTTCATAAAATAAAGATTGAAATTTAAAATATGTGCACGAATTTTGCAACATCTAGAAAATCATGAATGATATCTTGAGTTGTTATTGGTATCCTAAGATACCGAAATAAAGCTAGATACTGATAATCAATAACATTTGATTAACAACATAATCATATCTTTATCCGGTTCTAACATGTAATATTGTAATGTCTAACACCACTAACAGCACTAACAGCACTACTCAGATCAAGTTTTAGCTGCATTCTTATTACAGTGATGATATTGACATGCAGGTGCCTGGTGCAGTTGCAAAGTTGTAAACGTCACATTCTTTAGTATACATTGTCTAGGACACTATGATATCACATAATTTATCACGTGTAGCACATGTTTGTAATATTATGGCAGTCTAATCTTCCTGATACACATGTATGACTGGAGAAATGGGAATTTTAGAGGAATTTCAGTGAATTTTACTGTCTACACACACAAAAACGTCAGTTATTTGACAGTCTATGTACTTAAATAGTCTACGTAGATGGTTTGTTTACATTAAAATATGTTGTGTTTACACGCACAACCGTGTTTTGTTTACACAAGCAAGTCAGGAATGTTTCCATAGTTGATAGTGCATACCCTGCATACACAATGCAACATTCACATAATATTATATCAAGCTGACTTCAGCATATTTAACAAAGAGATGTTTTAAATTCCTTCTTACCTTCTTGCTCGTGGTTGAGAACATATCATGCTTGGTTGGCTTCTCAAGTTGTGTAGCTTAGATGGCTGTAGCAATCATAGCAAGTTCGCAATGACCACATTTATTTAAGACATTATTAGCAAAACATTGTAACTTTCTTATTCTAAGTTATTTCTAATTCTATTTTCATAGCGATAATTTGGATCACCTCCACAGTATCTAACTCAAGCTAACAAGCTGAGAAAATAACAGGGCTGCAAAATGTTCGCTGTAATATGTAAATTGACCTGAGACTATACCAGACTACCACAGACTACTATCGAAACAGCATGATACATTCTTAACTGCCCATTTTAAGAGTTACTTAAGTTTTGATGGCGGAGATTTGGGTCACATTCCACAAATATTCGAGGCTATTATAACTCTGGTAATATCTTTTTCTGCCCTCTACCAACTTTACTAAACCATATCAACAGTAAATAAGCAGTTTCCTTCCTTTCGAGTATAGCGGCACGTCGCCAAAACTCATACAAGTGATTGTTTGTTCCCAGTAAACAACGACTTGGTCCTCATTATTAAAGCAAGCTTCTAGTTTCGGGATAGCCTGTAGCAGGCAACGCCCGATACTAATGCTTCTACAGACCTACACAAGTGCAAGTAAGTAAATATTTCATTCTAGGCATATGGCACCCATTATAATTACGGTAACCATCCATTATAGTTTTTGCTTTTCACTGTACTACATTGCACATTTACCCTCACGATTTCTCGAGTATTCGGCTGGGTGGTCCTCAACAAAACATAAATTTTATACTCAACAAAACATAAACCATTTATGATGTTCATGTCACCGACAATTTATGATAAATTGTCGGTGGCATGAACATCATGAAAAATATTATTATAAATTGAATTTATGATGAATAATATTTTTCTGAATCCAAGTTTCGATAAATATGTAAATGCCATGTCACTCAAAAACTTTACTTTAAATTTGGTCACAATAATTAGCTGAGCTAGAAGAGAGCACTGTATATAAATAATTAATTACTAATTACACTAATTACACGTGATAACAGCTTGGGCACTACACTCAGAGATTAAGTGTAACAATCCACCCCACACAATTTAACACATGTGTCTAATACCTCCACACGTGTAACTTAATGTTTTAATCTTCCTAGAAGCCAAGTAATTAGACTTTGTCTATTATAATCCAATAGATCCACTCTAATCTTAAATGTACCACCGGAACCACAAATTCTACCAATCAGAGACTAGTAAATACAGCACGTGACAAAACTCCACCAATCCTTGATAATGAGAGGACATCCCGAAACTGTTCGTTTCCTCGGCACATTGAACAATCTGACACTAATGTCAGTCCCACCATATATCCTGTATCCAGCCGACGTGATTAAATACTGCACTGTGGTTGATTCACGTGATACCTAGAATGGCTCTTAATGGTCGGATTAGGATGTGGTGCAGTTTTTCATCACTTAAGATCCATATTTCAGCACCTTGTGTAGACTCTATATATAACCATGTATCTTTACAATTTTAACTGATTCTAGGTATTGAGGTGAACGGCAACTTACACACTTGACTGCGTGAAGTTTTGATAAAACCTGAAGAAAGAAAAGGCCATAACTTAGATGAAATGCTAGGAGGTGATTCATTAAAAAGATGCTGCAGGAATAAAGCCACGTAAAACTTTAAAAAATTAAAATAGGTTGAATTTATTAAAAATACCACGAGAAGAGTTTGACTAGATCTACTATATATAACCGGCCCTTATTACTTGAGGTGAAACAAAAATTACTCTAGTATTAAAAAACTTAATTAATCAATTAATTAATCAATTAATTATTAATTAAGAATAAATACTAACCCTGATTGTTTCTCGTCTGGTCCATCCTGCTACACGCCTCTTCAGCCTCGCACACAGCAGTAATAATGTGTCTCTGTAACTTGTCCAGATATCTTGCAACATGGTACTGGTTCATCTCACGTGATAACATCAGCTGCAATGAAACAATATTAAAATAATTTGATAGTTATAGTTGTCATTTGTTATTGTTATTTGCTTTTGTCATTTGTTATTGTAATTATCATGGCGAGTAGCAAGGAAGATCCGTTTGGAGTCATTTAACTTCATCCCTGAGTTTCATGTATGTTTAAGTGTACGACTCACAGCTGTTTTCCCCTCATTGTCACACAGTTCAATGTCTGCATCACTGTTAACCAGCAACTCAACTGCTTGCAAGTGTCCCCACATTGCTGAAAATTGAACAAATCAGTTTCCTATAATTTAAATATAACAGAAGCGTACAATTACAAGATGATCAAAAAGCTGTGATAAGAGCAAACACTCAATAACACTGCAATGATGTGCTGGAGTATTTCCTAAAAAGAAACATCTCACTCACCAGCAATATGAAGAGGAGTTAACCCATCAAAAGCCCGGTTGTTAGGATGAGCATTTCCATCAAGCAACACAGCAACTATTTCCAGAGCTTTGCTTCCTGATAGACCAACACTCAGGTGAAAGGGGGACAGTCCTCCTTTTCTCTTGAGAAGCAGGTTTGGGTTGGCACCTTCTCTTAGCAGACGTCTGACTTCTCTACAACAGTAAAATATTACATTTTTAAAAGATTGTGACAGTCCATATTGAAGTGAAATTGATATACATTGTAAGAGTGAACTAACTGGGAGCTTTTTGTATGATAAAACCAGAAAATGTTTAGAAAAACCATCTATACTAAGTCAAGCTTGTACAAAAGGCAGTGATATGTAAAATGAAAGAGACAAACATTGCGATTACCTCAAATTGCAGTCCTGAACTGCCTTGAAGAGTTCATACTCAGGTCGTCTAGTATCATCACACTGTAATCTCATGCTAAGACAAACTTTATAAGTCAGGTTAAAAATGGTGACCATCACTACCATCAACTAAATATGGCACCTAAGAATAATACAGTTTAACTCAAATGCTGCAAGACGGCCAAGACCCAGGATCATCGATGACCTCAAAGCCTATGATAGGGAGATGTTATCATGGTGTAGTATGTTGATGACAGCTCTGCTCAAGTTGTGGCAGATTCTCTGAACTTCTCAAATCAGGAAATCTGTACAAGGTATAGCTATTCTTTCATTGCGGACTCGGAAAGAACAGACAATTTTTTGTACACCTTGGGGTTAATATCCAAACATCAGGTGAGCATCATCTTGGAAATTTTGTTGTCTCTAAAGAATAGGGATGAGTGCGTAAATGTAGGAAAACTTACAAAAGATTTGAACATATAGCAACTATAATAGCTCATCAGTAGAACGGCATATGGTCCATTCTGCATACACAGAGATATGATATTATCACAGAGATATGAAATTTGTTTTCCTATTGATGGATGCAGGAGAACTACTTTCAGTTAAGCAGCACACCTTATTGACCGACCTAAACTTCATAATGGATTTGATTTTCATGCATAATATAACGTTTTTATCCAGGTTAAAAATTCAAGCCCTAGTAATCAAGAAGTTAACAAACACCTTATTATCCAAAAACTTTAAACTTTAAAACCCTATGGTATACCTAGCCTTTTGTTATGCCTCTTTTACTTGAAAACAAATCTTTTTATATAATGGTCCTTACAATGGTGCTTAATGGTACTGTTCATACTGTACATAAATGATATTTGTAATATAACAAGTCTAGGTAAATTTGTTCTATTTGCTGACGACACTAATATATTTGTTGCAGCCGACTCAAAGAATAAGGTATATGACATGGCTAACATAATACTGCAGGCTGTTAATAAGTACATGATAGTAAACCTACTACACATTAATGTAAAAAAGTGCTGTTACATGTACTTCTCTCCAAATAAACATAACAATAATGAATTAGACGCCGATATAGATAGCTATTACCTATCCATGAATAACAGGGTTATCAAGAGTGTTAGTCAAACTAAATTCCTTGGAGTAATTATTGATGACAAATTAAGTTGGAAACCACACATACTATCTCTTAACAAAAAACTAAGCAGTGCTTGTGCACGTATCTACCGTATTAAGAAATGCTTACCAGAATCACTATATAAACAAATTAACCATTCTCTCTTTGAATCGGCTTTTCGTTTTTGATTTTACAAATGACAAAGCAATTTTTAATGATTATTAATGGAATTATCGGATATTTATAATTCAATATGTATTGATTCTTCTGTGGAAAATAAAAATTGTATTTTACTTTTTAAAAAATTGTATTTTACTTTAAATTATCCCATATTTCATGCAGGTACTAGTGTATTCTTGACCATTGTTAATGATCTGGCCCGAGTAACATCCGTCAAGTGTATTCGCTACAAGTTGGGGTTTCGCAACCTTCAACACCCGAGTGCTTATCATCCTTTTGTGAAACTATTTTCACAACTACAATTAAATACATTTATTGAGGAAGCAATGTCAATGGCGGGCCAAAAGGGGCACGAGGCCCTGGCCAGTAAGAAGCTCAAGAAGACTCTAAAGCCAAAGAAGAACTCTGTTATACTTCCTGTATTTGAAGACGGCTCGTGTAAACAGTGTGGGAGTAATGACACTGTGAATGAATCGATTATCTGTAATGTCTGTGATGGGATGTTTCACTCCGCTTGTCGCAAAAAAACCGGTGTTCAATTTCTTGACTCCATTTGTACAAATACCTTCCGTGCTAAGGTGAGACCTATGATTGCAGATCAAGCTCGTTGGGGTTATTTTCTATTCGTATGTGAAGATTGCATTTCACTGGTAGATGACACCCGTTCTTCCAAAAACGTTTCTCCACCTGGTCCACCTGTACCATCTGTGGTAGATGCTCCTAAGTCCAACCCTGTGATGAGTCATGATAATGGTGATGATGAAGCTCCTGATATTCTCTCCAAAGTTGAGCATTTGATGAGGGCAAACAACTCTGCCCTTCTGGAATCATTTCGTGAGGAAATGCATAGCATTATTGTCGACAAGCTTGCTCTATGTGCTCCAGAACATTTGCAGGAAGAGCAAGTTTCTAATGTTAACAAAGAAAACTTGCAATCCCGGTCTCCAAGTGCACTGTCCTCTTACAGCAATTTTTCTGCAGCTCTTGTAGGTGGTGCTAGTTCTCCTCAGCCAAGAAAAGTGTCAGCTAACATAAATCAAGTTGGCAAGGAAAGTAAAGAGATATTGGTGCTAGATAGTCCCTTTCCTTCTGCTGATATTTCATCTGCTCCAGATGTTCTATCTGAGTTGCTCTATGACACACGATTGATTGCTATGAAAACTAGCCTACTAGATTCACACAAGAAGATAACGCTAGTTTTTCCATCTTCATCTGATAGGCTGAAGGCTAAAAGTCTTATTGAAAACTCTGATGTCATTAAATTACTTGGTTTTCACATCACTCTTTCCCAGAAAGCTCTCCCTAAAGTCACTGTGTCTAATATTCCCAGTCAGATATTCGAAACCATTGAACGCTCTGGTTTGCCCGCTGAAGATTTCCGGTTACAGACTAAAAAAGCTCTTCTAGATATTATTCCCTTGAAAAATCCTGGACTTAAACACTTGCTAGATAATGAGCATTTCTTTGAAATTGTGTACATAAATGTTGGACTAAGGTACACTACTGCTGGGATCAAGGTCTCTCCTCAGATTAGGAACCTATTGACAGGAGACGGCAAAATCTTCATTCTGAATAGTGCTTGTCCTGTAAAGGATAGATTCATCATCAAGCAGTGCTATAATTGTCAGAAGCTCCACCATATTTCCCAAAATTGTCCTGAGAAAGAAACTCTGGTTTGTATGTATTGCAGCGGTAGGCATAGAACATCAGACTGTCATTACAAGGAAGACCCTAGCAGACATAGATGTCGCAATTGCAGTCTGTCAAAAGATCCAAGAGTCTCATCTCATTGTAACACTCACCATTCCAGCTCAGAGCAGTGCCCCATCATGCAACAGGCATTGAATCGGTATAAACAAAACATCCTTACTTCAAAAAACTAGCTACAAACTCTAAGTCAGAATGTCAGAGTATGAACTTTGCCCTGTTCAATTGCAGATCCATATGCAATAAAACTGCTGGAGTCATGCAATTGCTTGAAGACTTTGATACTGATATTTGCTGTGCTACAGAAACTTGGCTGAGAAAAGATGACAATGCTAAGTTTTCTGAGATGAAAGAACTTGGATATTCCATTCATAGCCAGCCAAGAGCTGGGCGGGGAGGAGGTGTTGCTGTTCTATATAAGAAAAGTCTTAAAGTGACTCCTCAGAAGTGCAAGCGATTCAAAACGTTTGAGTCTTGTGAATGTACCTTCAAATCATCTTCTGGAGATATACTACGAATTGTTTCAATTTACCGTTCTGGCACCTCCACATCTCAGAGTGCTAACATCCCCCAATTTCTAACTGACTTTGAGCAACTCTTGGTTGATTTAGTAGACAAACCTGGAAAGCCCTTGATCATGGGTGATTTTAATATCCACATTGAAGACGAAAATGATTCAGTTGCACAAAGGTTTAATTCACTACTTAAGTCTTGTGGGTGGGTGCAACAAATTTCAGCTGCAACACACAGAGATGGGGGCATATTAGATCTTGTAATTACCAGGGATGGTTCTTTTACTCACGATTGCATTGAAGTTCTAGATCCTGTCATTACTGATTCTGGCACATCGTCTGACCACTACTTTGTTGCTTTTAATTGCAATGTATCTCCAGCACCCATAGGCACTCTAGAACCAATTACTTACAGAAACATTGCTTGCATAGACCTAGATGCTTTTGTTGAGGACATTCTTAAGTCAAAACTATGTGACACTGATTGCTTCAATGACCTCGATAGTGCAGTTGATATCTATGAGTCTGAGTTGAGCAGTATTTTGGACAAGCATGCTAAAGAAAAAACTTTCATCCCAAGAAAAGATCATAACGCTGAATGGTGGTCTACACACTGTCAACAAGCAAAAGCAATGAGAAGAAAGATTGAGAGACTGTATCAAAAGAATCATGATTGCCCAGATTATAAACGACTGTACAGGAAAGCATCAGAGAGAGCATCCTCAGTCATTGTATCCACAAGAGATCACTTCTACAAAACAAGGTTACAAGATAGTGCAGGTGATGCTAAAAAGACTTATTCCATCGTTAATAAGTTGCTCAATAAAGAAAAAGTTAGTACTACTACACCTTCTTGCTCTTCAAATCTTGAGAGTGCTAACAACTTTGCACAGTTCTTTAAATCAAAGGTCGACAACATATACAACAACATTTATTTAGAACAACAATCCCTTGAAGATTCTCCTAACTCAGATGAATCTGTTCCTCTTTCTAATAGCCCAAAGATAGTACAATTCCGTCATGTGTCTGATGAGGAACTAGTAAGCATCATAAAGAATATGTCTAACAAATTCTGTGATCTTGACCCCATACCTACAAAGATTCTCATCAAGTGTCTCCCAGAACTCCTTCCTCTGATCTCATTTATAGTCAATGAATCATTAGTTAAAGGTGAGTTTCCTATAAAACTTAAGGAGGCTCTCATTCGTCCAAGTTTGAAGAAACGTGGCCTTGACGGTGAATTACTATCTAACTATAGGCCTATTAGCAATCTCTCATTCTTGTCAAAAATCATTGAGAAGTGTGTATCTATACAGCTCACCAGTTATCTTGAGGATAACAACTTGCTTTCTAAAGTTCAGTCCGGCTATAGGAAGTTTCATAGCTGTGAAACTGCAACAACCAGAATCCATAACGACATCTTGATAACTATTGACAAGAAAACTAAAGTTGTTCTTTTACTTCTAGATTTGAGTGCTGCCTTTGATACTGTCAATCACCCAAGATTAATCAAGAAGCTAAGATCTGCTTATGGCATTACAGGCATTGCTCTTACATGGATCAGGTCCTACTTGGCTAACCGTTCATTTTGTGTCAAAGTCAAGGATTCGTCTTCCTCATCAACTGTTCTTGAGATAGGTGTGCCACAAGGTTCAATCCTTGGCCCCCTGCTATTCATATTGTACACCAAAGATCTTGAGAACATTGCAAGTATGCATGGGTGCTGTATTCATTTGTATGCTGATGACACCCAGCTGTATTTCACTCTTGATTCTGATGACCCATCACAGCTAGAGCACAATATGGAACACTGTATGTCTGATATCAAGAAATGGATGACAAACAATTTCCTTCAACTGAATTCTTCTAAGACTGAAGTCATCGTTATATCCTCTAAATTTGACTCAAAAAATATTCCAGCCTCTCTACAGATTGTTAAGGATCAAGAGCCACATGTTGTTAGTGGAACTGTGAAGAGTCTTGGGCTGTATTTGGACAGTTATCTTTCAATGAGTGATCAGATTACGTCAGTGGTTCAAGCATGTAATATTCAGATCAGAAATTTGTGGTTTATTGCATCAAAACTGTCTTTTAACCTTAAGATTCAGCTTGTTCATGCTCTAGTACTCTCTAGAATTGATTATTGCAATAGCGTATATTTTGGACTGAGCTCTTATGATTTAAGTCGTTTACAGAAGGTGCAAAATTCTGCTGTAAGATTTATTTTCGGGAGAGGAAGAAAGGCACACACTACTCCACTACTTAAGAAAGTTCATTTTCTACCAGTTAGATTTAGAATAGATTTTAAGATTGCCCTACTTGCCTACAAGTGTTTAAATAATATAGCTCCTCCTTACTTAAAAGAGTTGATATCTCCTAGGCAGCAAAGTTTTAAAAATGTACGTCTTGATAATGATTATTTTTACCTTAGTTTTCCGCCCTCTCCTAACTATGTAAACACAGAGAAAGCTTTTAGTCACTGTGCAGTTAAAGTATTTAATTCCCTGCCATACGACATAAGATCAGCTGAGTCAGTTACATCTTTCAAGACCAAACTTAAAACATACTTCTTTTCTCTAGCATTTGATTGATTTTGCATTTACATAGGTAAAATGAACTTGTCATGTCTAATTTTCAATTAAACTAAGCTCAGTTAATGTAAGAGCCGCTTTAGAAAGCACTGGAGTTTATCTCCAGGATTAAATTATATCGTGTTATATGATTTAGCTATAAGGCGGTTTATAAAAGTTGTATTTATTATTATTATTATAAATAGGGTTGATCTTGATTAAATATGATTTATAAATAATTTTATAAGGTACTATGATGAATGAAAAACATTCTTCCAATGTTATAAAGATGTTATTGAATGTTTAGCAGTCATTCATTGTCTCATCGCCAGAAAGAGGAAGGAGAGGTATACTTATAGTGACATGTGGTAAGGCATGTAAGAACGAAGATAAGATTTGCAATGCTAAGAACAACAATTATTGCTCTACGTGGGTACAGAGGAAAGGAGATGGACAGCAAACATGAGACCCTTCTATCAGAAGTCTCTTACAACCTCATCCCGCCCCTGTGATGGAGTAAATTATGTTTTTCAAAATTTTGTGCATATATTTGTTTGTTTCAAGTTAAGTAAAAGTAAAATAATTTAATTGGATGTATATATTGTTTGAATGACCTTTCCCCTTATCATTTATTGTCTGATTGCGGGAAATATTGATTTTAAAACTATAGGAAAACTCAACTACTGAGCGATCTAGCGACCAAGTGTGAAGAGACTTTTGTGATTAGCTCGCCTCAGCACTTTACAGTCAAAATATTGCAAATCATGTGCTACTTTGACACCGATAAGTTTGTGAGCCTTATTAACCAAAAAGACTCAGACATCACCATGCTTAATTTGGATAATGAAAAGAAAAAAGCTGAATATCATGTCACCCAAACTAGGGAGTGAGCTGGATTCAATCATACACCTTATTATATATTGTCTTGTCATACGTTGTATAACCCGCCGCGCACGAAGTGCGCGGCTCCCCCTGTATCGTCGAAGTGACAGTGGGGGTCACCACGTGATACAAATATTGTCTGGGTATTCACCTAACCATGTGCTTTCGCGCCACTGCGGGCGCGCTTGTTTCACAAGTCAAGAAAAGCCTTTTTACCGCCGTGAGGCGGGCGCGCGCTACTGCAAGCGCAAGGGCTCTGGATAGAGCAAGTCTGGGTAAATGAGTGCCAAAAGAGCAAGTATCTTTTTAATATAACCTTTGGTACATCTGCATTTTAGTGTACTGTAAACATATTAATACTACAACGTGTTATTGGTTATACTGCAACTGTAGCAGCATGAGCAAAAAAAGTTCGATAAATTGATAAAAGCGTCCACGAAAAGTTCAAAAAACGGTCAAAAGCATTGACACCAAAATTAATAATGACGACAAACAATATGAAGACCGATTTACGCAATTATCAATTGGTTCAACAATGGACCAAAATAGCTTAGTTCTAAAACTTTTGATATGTGATAAAAATACAACAACTTTATTATATAGCACTGCCACTTGTAGCGCGATGCGTTACTGTGCCGCGCCGCGCACTCAATAGGGCTTCTCTGGCTAGATCGTGGATCGGCAAAATGCGCTACTAACTATGCCGCGCCGAGCTGCCATGAATTGACATCGTCAATTAACACTGCCACTAGCAATTGTGAAAACTGGCCACGGGTCTAAATATTACATATCAATCAATTACTTGATACATGTTTCGTATCCCAAATATCAGAGATCAATGAAACAAGAAATTCAATGAAACAAGAAATTTAATTTTAGCACATTTTACAGAATAAAAAGATGTAAAACAATTCATAAAATATAATGCCCATTTGGTGTATGACTTTTTGTCCTTGACTGCTAGTTTGGTTTTGGAAGGACAGGTAACTAACGGGGCAAGGAATGCGCGTGCCTGAAAGCTTTTGCACACACCGAAACGCTAGTTCAGTTAGGTTTTTAGAGACAGGGCTCATTTTAGGACTAGAAGAAATTTGTTAGTAGACATTAGGGGTTCTGTTTATAGTTGTTACTATAGGTTGCAGTCTTGTTGTGACAAAAAGTCTACACTAAAACATGCTTTAGTTTATATTGTGTGGTTCAAGGATATAAAATGTGGCTTCAAGGTGTATATTAAAGAGCTTGCGAAAGATTATGGCCTTTGTATCAATGGTTATAATAAGCTATAAATATCTTAAACTATACAGTGCTAATTAAAAATTTCTTTATACTTCATTCTCAGATTAGATTTAAAAATTCAAAAAATATACATTTATTTTATTAATACCTTCTCACACATTCTTTACTCACAGGACAAGACTTGGAAAACAGTAGCCTAGAGGAATTTAATTGAGATGTGTGTGAACAGCCAGTTATAATGTTTGGAAAATAATATTTGTGCAGTCAAAATCTTTCACGGTCCAATCAAGCAGGGCGTGGTTATGCTGATTGGCTAATAGCGCACGTTTTAGCTTTCCTCGCAAGCACATTACACTAGTAGTGAAGTCAGTCATTCTGAACTTTGGGGTTAAAATGTTAAAAATTTTGGTTGATCTAGTGTTGTGGTTGTCAGGTGGGTCTACCTGACAGATAAGAAGGCAGGGTTTCCTCGACGAACATGTGTAACCCTCATATAGGGATATTGGAGCACGGAATTTCATTATCTTGTAGAGCTCGAGGTAACTGTGGTATGTATAGAGATTTTGTATAGCTAGAATATTATTATGCTTGAATATCGGTTTGGTGTGTTCTTTTATGAACAATTTTTGGTCAAGTTTCTGGTGTCCTATAGGCCTAGTACGTGCACAAGTCTTAAACTTATCAAGGTACGCCAGCCTATCACCAAATAGTACTCTGAGACAGTACTTCTGAGCAGTAAATATTGAGCTTATACGTTGCTTAGCTGCCCCACCCCATACAGATATACAGTAGGAAAGATGTGATTCGAACAGAGTATAATATAATTGTTGATGTAGAAATTCTGGAAGGGAGCAGCGAAGTCTACATAAAGTGGATGTGGAATGATTTAGGGTTCGCTTAAGAGCTTTAATGTGATCTTCCCATGATAGGTTCTCGTCAATTATAACACCCAGAAATTTTGCGGATGAAACCTTTTTGATTGGATAGTTGTCTATAGTTAGTACAGGTTCAGGGTGTGATAAAATCTCTGACTTAGAACCTGCCATGTTGGGTTTGAAGTGTATGTAGCAGCACTTGGACATGTTTATATGTAACTTATTCGCTCTCATATAAGACTGTAATGATGACAAAAGCTCATTTCCTCGTTCATATGCCTCACGTTTTGTTTTGCCGACAACAAATATATTAGTATCATCAGCAAAGGTAACAAATGATCCTAGTTTAGAACTGTTTGTGATGTCGTTCATATAAAGAAGAAATAGGAGAGGTCCAAGAATTGAACCCTGTGGGACACCAAATTGAATAGATAGGGTATCTGATTTTTCTCCTACAACTTCAGTGTATTGTTGCCTGTTTGTTAAGTAGCTTTTTATGAGGTTATTTGCAACTCCTCTCACTCCACATCCCTCTAATTTTATAAGAAGTGTTGAATGATCGATGGTGTCAAAAGCTTTGCTAAGGTCAATGAATATTCCTAAAACATGATTCTTAAGTTTAAGAGATTTCGTAATTAAATCTACAGAGTAATTGACTGCATGAGATGTAGAGTGAGATTTCCTAAATCCAAACTGTGTCTTCGATATAACTCCCTGGGAGCTAACAAATCCGTATATTCTAGAATATATGAGCTTTTCAAAGATCTTACCGAAGACGGACAGTGTGGAGATAGGACGGTAGTTCTCGATTTCTTCTGGGTTACCTTTCTTATATACAGGTGTTATTTTACCAGTTTTCAGGACATCAGGAAATATACCTTGGGTCATAAGGATATTGAAGTAATTCGATAATACAGGTGCAATTACATGAGATGACTTTTTTATTACACTTATGGGAATGTCACTGGCTTTACCATTTTCGAACTCTCTTATGATTTTCAATATTTCGTTCGAGGAGCAATCTTCTAACCTAATATTTTTTTCATTTCTTGGGTTCAGGAAGTCATAGAAAGTTTTCATGGGTAATATAGGCAGGCCATTAGATAGATTATTCAGTGTCTCATTCAGCTTTGGTGCAATAGAGACAAACCAAGCATTGAATCCATTAGCAATTGCTCTTCTATCAACTATTCTTTGGTTATCAATGATAAATGGGGGCTTGGTTTGCCTCTTCTTTTTGCCTCTGAGTTCGTTAATAATTTGCCAGGTTTTCTTGCTGTTTTCACAGTTGTTTAGAATTTCGTTACAGTAATGCCAACGTTTGGCAGCTTTAATGATAGCTTTGAGCATCCTACGATAATCACTAAATACTTGGTATAGCAAGATATTACCACCAGGGTTCTTATTGGTAACGGTGTCAGACCACTCCTTACGTAGTTCATGCTTTCTTTCTACAGACTGGATGATACTGTCTGTAATCCATGGGTTAAGTTTGGGAGTTCTTTTTGTCACTTTCGGTACCTCCAGTTTGCAGTGTTTGTCAAGTGTCTGGTCAAAACATGCCGTAAACTCATCAAATTTTGTTGAAGGAGTGAGCTGGTTTACCTTTACCTCAAGTTCAGTTACAAAGCTTTTCAATTTGGAACTTGAGTAATCATAATAGCGGACATGTTTCTGAGGCTCTGTACTGCGAGGGGTCTCTACTGAAGTGAAGGTAAATATAGGGGCATGCTCACCAAGCCGTTCTTCAATAACACCTGATAAGACTATATTCTCAATTTTATTTGTTAAAATGTTATCGATGCAGGAACTTTTACAGTTTTGACGAAAATGTGTTGCAATGGAGATAGTCGGGTAAAAGCCGTTTCTGTATAAAGTATCCTCAAAGAGCTGGGAACTGGTAGAAATATTAAGTATGTTTGAGTTAAAGTCTCCCAACAAATTGACAGTTTTCCCATTTAGCTGCTTTGCAAGTAGTTCCAGGGTTTCACAAAAGCTATCAAAGCAGCCATTAGGGGGTCGGTAAATGACTCCATGAACAATTTTGCTGCCTGCGCTATCTGTGGTTTCAACAAAGAGGCTCTCAATATTTGTAGTACAGTGTGATACGTTTTCTAAGACCACAGTATTTAAATGGTCAGATACATAGAGTGCAACACCTGTGCCTTTTTTCTTACCTGCCAATGTTTCTTGATAGAATCCTGTGTATGATGGAATTTGGTACAGGCCCTGCTGTGCAGGATCAGTATTGGTTTCAGCAAGACCAATCATATCAAACGAGTGCCCTATACTTTTGAGTTCAATTAGGAAGCTATCAAAGTTAGATGCGTTTGTAGGGTGAGAATCCCTGCCACGTTTTTGGTCAGTTTCGCCGGGGCTCATGTCTTTCCTCGAGGGAGCATTAGTGTCTACAGAAAAACTGACAAATCCTAGCGAAGTCCAATCCGAACCACATCTTCCATCAGAGGTGGTGCTGGGTCAGCTGGTTATTGAACGGATTGGCCTGGAGAATGGCATAGTCCTGTTACTCTCAAGTTAACCATAGAGGGGGACAGGCGCTGTTCGCTCACGGCTGGTTCTTGGAGCCAACACCCTCAGCCCCACATAAGTGGGAGCACTGTCGGTGGTGGCTCACCCAGATAACGGACAGTGTCTCTCCTTCTTTCTTCTTGGACTTGCATTGTTGCTGGCGAGTCAGCCAGTAGCAATGCAGCATCTCACTCACTCAATCACCTCGTCAATTCGGTCCTTTTTTTCATTTGCATTACTTTCGCTCATTCTCCTGTCATAATGCATTCTCTGCTACCATAATGCCTTTCTTACCACGGTGTAACGCATGTTACACCTTGCGTCTTTCTCTAACACCATCATCATTTCAGCAACCTTGGAATTTCAACCCTACACAGGTACACAGCACTATGGATATCCACTCTCCACTCTACGGCGAACACAAAGCTAGAGATCTAGTTAGGATTCGAGTACCCCGGCTACCCTTGTGACATACATACGTGGAAACCAGTTTAAGCAACAGTACATCGACACAATGGATCAGCACTACGAAATCTGATATCTGCATCATACTACTCCGATCCAGAAATCTTCGCTAAACCATCACATGAGATGAATAACTACAAGTTGGACTCCACATAACATTATTCCTTGTTCTGATCAGTCAATAAATGTAATCTGCATCAATTTTCCAATAATTACATCTTCTTACTAGTTTATTTTCCCTCTCAGGGCTGGAACGCAATGTTACAGCCCACTTTATAAATTACTAAAACTCGAGTTATTCCAGATTGACGACTTGACACAGATATTCATCAGACAACCTAAATAAAGGACTCCCACTCTCCAAACCAGTAGAGATCCAATCACTGCCTCCAGGGTACCCCTTCATCCGGTATTAGCAGTTCCTCCACCACCACCAGGTTAGAACACTCCCACTAATCACCCCTAAAAAACGAACCTACCGCCTTGCTCCACCAAACACAACTTCAATCAAATCCAGTTACTCAAACCGGTTAAATCCGTCCTTCAAATTTCCCGCATTAAACGTAACGCGCGAACGCCATACAACTCAAGGACGTAGCAACCTAATAGTCGTCATTTTTTAAACAGAAAATTTAGTGCGCGCGCGAGCCTGCGCGCGCGCGAGCTTACGACTAATCCACGAGATTACGACAAATCCACATAATTGAAACGTTCCATCACTCCAGGTTGATCTGATTAGTAAACTCAAGGAAGATGATACCAGATCAGTCCCGAACTTCGCCTCAGCATCATACTCTGCCTAGTGTCGATAAAGAGGATTCACAAACAATCGAGATTCACTTACAAATATTTGCTATTACTTTTTACAATTGCAGTTATATTCGTTGTTTTAATTATCTCCATCAACCTTGAATCTGTCACTGCCCATACTACATTCCCAAAATTATCTTAGCGCTCTTCCATCGTCAAACCCCACTAGTTCACTATATACGCCAACCAATAAACCTCAATTAGGATGGTTTTTGCAACACATTCTACAAGCTTAGAACTTATAAAGTAACAGCACCATCATAACCCACACATTACCTTCGCACAAATCAGCTATTCCCCATTCACTCACGAGCGTCGACATATCTCCGCATGTACATCTGTAAACTGGAGCGGCCCCCCGCGATGCGGAGCAGGTGAGCTACCTGGTTCGGGCTACTTCACTTATCAGAGTACGCTAGCTCCACAATACACTCGCTTCAAGCCCTCAGATTTGCACGCATCCATCACCTTCACAGGGCCGGCTGCCCACATCCTGTAAAATCCTGATTCTATATGCTCGCGGGGTCTATTACCTGTTTGAGCTTTATTATTACGCGCGCGTGCCCAGTGTACAGCTCACCGGCTTGCGCTGTCCTCTTGGCATTGTTGTCGCCTTTATGACCTTCAAATCTAAAAGTAGGTTGAGGGCACTACATGGGGTCTAGCGCTGCCCCGTGTCAAAATACATACATACATACATACATAGATGCGTTTCCATCTATATTGTAGAATAAAGTTGATAACGTAGATTTTTTTGAGGAATTGAGCTGCTTGATTGCATTTAAGAACTCGAGTTTAGAGTAGCGACGGCAACGTTCAAGTACAAGGGCATATGATGCAATTAAGGCATCTTCCTGGTTTCTATTATCATAGAATCTATCAGAATCTATAGATTCCTCATCAGATGGAAATGGGCAGTACCGTTCCTCTGCAGAACTGGCACACTCGCAGCACATCCATAGTCCATTTTTGCATGAGTATTTAGCTGATTTGAAACACTTAGTATGGATGGCATTATTACAGTTTTCACACTCTAGTAAAGGTTGTCCGATGTTAATAGATCTACTACATGGCTCACACACATCTTTAATCATTTTCATAATCATTTTTACTAAGTGGGGTTGTTAGACCCCACTGACTGGTTGTGTTTTCCACGTCTTGTCCGCTCTTGCCTCTCTCTCACATACACCCAATGCTTCACACATCTCACAAATTTGGTAATACCATAAACTCCTAAATGAATATCATCACCACCTCTGGTCAGGTTGGTGGCAAGGAGTCCCCTACTATCTAAGAAGTGGCCAACTCCAAGGTGCCACACACTCTGGTTGAAGTTGGCACTTAACATTTCTCCAACAAGCCGATTGAAGGTCATAATGTTTTTGTTCATTTGAGGCAATCTTGATGGGAGGACTGCTGCGACAAATATTTTGATACTTGGGCAGAGCTTTCTTATCTGTTGAATCTTCAAGTGGAGAACGTCAACCAGCTGATGGATTTCATTCTCTCCTCTAAGGTTTTCTACCCGGAGGTCATTGGTACCACAAACGATAACAACGTTGCTGTACCCAATGCAGCGACAAGGGTCAATCAAACTGACTTTACCTGCCTTGACTCTTTCACCAGGGAAAGACTGGCCCATAGTACCAGCACCACACCCAAACTTGATTGTTTTGGTGTTCGAATCTCCCATAATGAGCGTGCTTCTTTTGAATTTGTTGTTAATGGCTCTAAGGGTAATGGAAAATCGTCCGTACATGGCCGGGTTGACTTCAGTTTTTTGGGTGGCCTTGATTCCATGCTTGAACCAAGCTTGTGAGGAACGAGTCATAATATAGGCCGAGTTGGATTCCAGGGACATTTCAGTCATTTTTGTAGGTGAATGGCCTTCATGGACAGGTACAAAGCTTATCTTTCTTACTTCTCCTATTGAAATTGTGGCTATTTCGGAGTCAGCAAGTATTTCTTGCTCATCGTCACAGTGGAAGGGTAACATGCTTTCCTCAACCCCAGTGCTAGGAGGGAAGTAGTTTATGAGCACAGAGTTAGGCTTGTGTGTAAGTTTGCACTGGGAGGTGACTCTATCAATAGCAGCTGCTAATGGTGGTGGGATGGCTGGAGAGGAGGGGGCGTTTGTGTCTCCAGAGTATGTGTAGCTTTCTCCATATTTAAGGACTGACCTTCCGTTCATCTGGCTGAACTTACCAGTTTCTTTGCACTCAGTCAGAAAATATGCTGCAAAGAATTGACATCGTCATTTAACTAATAACCATTAAACCTAAAAAATAACCATTAAACCTAAAAGGGGTATTAGTGTATGTACTAACTCTACTGTCTACGAGCGTTGCTCTATCCAGAGCCCTCTAGTGAAACAAGCACGTCACGCAGTACGCGTAGACTCGTGGCTAGGTGAAGAGCGTCAACTTGCGGGTGAACATTTTATGTCTCAAAACCCACCATATTATTAGCCTAGCGAAAGTTATAGCCCGTCAAAGTCCCCAAATTGTCACTTCAGAAAATTGGGCGGGTCATCGTGTTTTTAAACTTTTTGACGAATTTGTTTTATTTACAGCATATTGTTTATCACAGTTTTTTTACACACAACACAAGATTTGCTGTATGCCGTAATTTTTAATCAATTATTAGAGTCACAATCAATTTATTTTGTCAACAGAGTTTGAAATACTTGAAGATACAATTGATATTCTGCGTGGTTCGCGGTGCGCTACTTTGTCTACAAATTATTAAATTGCGCGTTACAATTCCGAGTAGTTGAAGACGTTTCTCTGAATTTTGTAGGGGATTTTGTAGGGGATTTGACACGGATTTCAAATCCCTTAAAAATATTTTCGAATTGTCCCTGGGACTGGGAGTGGCCTGAGTACAGTGGGTCAAGACGTCGAAAATTAGTTTCTCTAGCTCTGGTTGTTGGGGTCAGGTACTTCCTATCTAACCACCGAATCATGTCGATGCACGATGGTACTGGTAGACTCCACCTACCCTTTCAGATTCTGTCTTTTGATGGAGGGTGAAATATGGCTAACTGTCAAGGTTTTGTTCATTACTTGTTCTACTCCTTCTCAGTGGCGTAACAAAAGGCCCTGCTGACCCCGCTGTGCAGGGGGCGCCGTCTTAGGGGGGCGCCAAATCGTCGTATGAATGTGGGAAAATTTCGAAAACTTAACTAAAGTACTAGCAAAACTGCGCGTTTTGCTCTAGATACACACTTTTTTAGAGATTTTACCGGCGTATTCTTTAAAATCACCTAATTTGTTCAATTTTAGGGAGGGGCACCAAAAGGGGAGGGGGCGCCAACAGGGGGGCGCTTTTTTCGGCAGGGGGGCGCCAACAGGCAACGTTACGCCACTGCTCCTTCTTCGAACTAGCCCTTCAAATTGTTTCTGTCTAACCAGTATTCATGAATAGTCGACGATCATATACTAACCTGACATGAATTTGGGAGGTGAGATTGAGGCTAACGCCTAACTCCTGTCACGCATATTATAATATTTAACAAGTGACAGTTTTAATGTAGAATGCTTTTATTTACGGTAAGATTTAATTTTTGCTTCCTGAGAGATCAGAGGGTAGCCTCATATCAATCCAACCTCACATAAGTTATGATAAAGTCTCAATCACCTCATGCAGGCTACAATATGAATAACATTAACAAGTTAATTAGTGGGTCATGATCTGTTTCACTTTCCGTACATTGCATTAGAATAAAAATGCGGTCGAAACTCAAATTCTTTATTAGCCTCATTTTGGCCTCTTACAAGTAGATTCGGCGATTTATGAAATGTTGAGCTTGAAGACGATGAATCAATTTTTATTGTTCATTGTTGACACATTAGATAGTCACAATATTGAGGGATGTTACTCGTCTAAATTTCTTCGAAATGTTAAACTTGGCCCGAGGCAAGTGCTACGTTACCTGGGGACCTCAGGCTATCATGTTCATTAACATATAGAGATTCGGCGAAATGACAGGCTGAGCGCGGCCATTAACAACGGACAAGTCACAATACGGAACCTGCTCGAAAATATACACAAAAGTATACTAGTAAGTTTCATTTCACCCTCTCAAAAGGTGGTTAGCCTCATTTTCACTTTGAATATTTAAAGTTAAGAGTAGATCTCGATCAAGTATAATCACTATGCATGGATTATATTATATCACGTCGTGACCATCATTACATTGTCGTTTCACTGTAGCGTTTCTACGGTACAGCTAGCTAGGGGTAGCCGCGCACTTGTGCGCGGCGGGTCATACAACGTACGGCAAGGATTATACTAGCAACTTGGATATCATGGTTAACGGGTGATACTCGTAAAATATTTGTTCCAAATTAAACAGGACCATCGACGATTCCAACTCAGCGCGCGTTCTGGTAGGTTGTAAACCTACAAATATCATGGACGTAACATGAGAAAGTTCTTTTTGAAAAGTGAAGAGTGATTTAATTTTAACTGCGAGGGACAATCGAGGCTAGCGAGTAACGAATTAGTGTCTTCACTCTTCTACTAAGTCTAGTAAGTGAGCTAGGAGGTTGACAAACAGAAATTACAGAAGTTTTAAATTTTTTGTTGAACAAAAATTACGTTTGAAAATATACAACTAAGATGATAACTTAAAACTATTACACAATAGATTTGTCAAGGAAAGATATTTAAATGACTAATAAGTAAGTAAATACTAACGATATTGCTCAAATAAAAAACGTCCGATGAAAGAATACAAATAGATTGAAAGTTTTAAATTAAAGTGTCGTAAAAATAAAATATTGTTTCCAGGTACGGAAACGGATGTTAGATGTACCTCTTCACACTTCTTTATATTTTCAGTGGGCTGTTCATTTGACAGAGTTACTAGCTGGCACTCCAATAAAACATCTTCTCACTCACAATCACCATCAATCAAATTCAAAATTATGCAATCAATCACTTAACTATACATCCACGATCATATGATCAAACACAAAACTTTGAAATATACTTTCTCTGTTTGAGATTTGAATAACGTTACTGTAGTGTTTCAAATTATATTTTAAATGTTCAAAATGTTTTTAAAAAATGTTATAAGTTTATAGGTTACTTTTTAAATATTCAACAGTCCAATTTATAACAAAAATCAACGAAAATCAACGAAAATCATGAAAGTTAAATGTCACTAGTCAGATATTTGCAAATACAACCACAAGTAGTCCCTCATGTGTGAACAAATTCGTATAATACTCATCACATCTAGTCATGGTTAATGGGTCCCAGCATATTTGAGTTTAAATAAATGTCTTCTCAAAAGAAAAGGTAGAATCAAATAAAATATACTACAAGTTCGGGTGACATTTTAAAATAGTACAAACACTGTAACACATAATTTATAACTTAAAGTTAACCAGACCTGGCTGGGTACAAATATAATAATCGCTGTGATCACGTGGTGTCTTTAAAGATGAAAGTTCCAATTCGGTTTCCGACCAGGGATTGTACTGTCTATACATTTGGCAATACTAGCTTACTAATACTAGTTGAAAGAATCCAATGTAATGATTTCCTGAAAATTTAAATAATTATATATCAATCAGCTGAGATGATCAGAGATATTTAAACTGATGTTGATCATATCTATCAGCTAATTAATAATTAATTGCTTACCTCTTCTTAAATTTTCAACCGTGAATTATATCATTACCGCACATTTAGTACTAGTGCTTAGTGAAAACTAAATCCTCCAACTCCAAGAACATTATAAACCTGTGAAATATTTGTAAATCTATTATATAATATGAAGTCTCACCTTGTTATCACTATTTCCACATTTCTATCTAAATTGGTGTTTCCATGATACCCTCGTCGGCAGGTGCCACAAGTGACATTCCCTTGTCAATATCACCTCCCATTTCTACAATTTGCGTTTCTTCTGGAGCCTCTTTAATTGCTCTTAATCTACCACCATTTTGAAATCTAACAGCAACACTTTGGACAGTAAAGTAAAGCAAAGTAAAAATCTCACTAAAAAATTCTCTCAAAGTATTGTCATACAGCATAGGGTTTACGACAGAATTGAGGGGTAAAACTATCATTGCAAAAGTGAGGTACCAATCTGTAGCATCGATTGACTCGAGATTGTGGAGCCCGCTGATGATTATGAATGGAACCCAACAAGCGAAATCTGTGGCTATGACCAGTGCAATCCTGTTTTGCATTGCTCGGTTTCTGCGGACAGTTTCTGGATTGCTGTTTTGCCCAGAATTCCTCGATGATTGCCGGGATTTAATGTTGATCAACAAGTAGGACACGGTAATGAACAGAAAACAACATAGGTTTACACCTAGCATGAGCCAAACTATCATATTTCCTTTCACGTCGATCAAGTCCTCTTCCGCATCTGATATCGTTCGGCTTCTTCTAGGGTCATCACTTCGAACGAAGTATTTAAAAAGGCACACACCATCATTGCCGTAAAAGTGAACAGCACTTTTATTCAAGCTTCCACTTCCATAACTCTTAATATGACTGAACATTGCATCTACTTTTTCGCCAATATCAGTCCAGGATGTATCTCTAGAGAAACTCTCATTTTTGTAATATGCTTGGAGAATCTTGACGTGCTTTATTTTGTTCGGAAAACCAATAAATAGCTTGTAGTCTCGGTCATAGAACAAACCTTGCACAAAGTAGTCCTCTAAGGCGGGGACCAATGGTATGAGTGCCACTGATAGAGAAGCAGTAACGATTCCGATCACAATCATGGCAGCTTTTATTACTGCTTTTTTATTGACGCGGGTAGGAGCAATCATAGATTTATTCACGATTCCCCTCATCCTAATCAAACTCAAAGCAGTCATCGAAAATAGAGAAAGTTGCGATCCCGTAGTGCTGATCACTCCCAAAACAGAACAAGCAGTGCCTGATAACCATTCTGCTTGCTTTGCACAGTAATCCTCTCCTAAAATGATACTGTCGAATACGGACAATACGATCAAGTAGACTCCTATAAGTAAATCGCCTAATCCGATTAAACAGATCAGCACTCTAGTGCACAGCAAACTACCTGATTCAGATTCTCTTATGGAACTTCCAACTTTGGCCACCATGACGACATTAAAAATGGATGCCAAAAGGCCCAGCAGCCAGCAACTAAGTTTCAATACCCAATTGGCTAAGATTTCCTTGCCACATGACTGATTGCATTCATCAGATAAATCAAAGCAGTCAAATTTACCATCGCACCTTTGGGAATAAGATATTAGGTCCTGTTTTTTCCGGTTTTTAGTATCCTCACAAACTAAATGGTTTGTACAAAGTCGTTCATCTGACAAGTCACCACAGTCATCAACCAGGTTACAAACTTGGCTATAATGAACACACTTTTTGTTATCACACTGGAAATGTGCATTTTCATATTCACCTTCATCAGACATAGTCACAAATGTTAGAGCAGAATTGTTAGCGAGAGTGTTGATTCGGTCAGGATACTGACCGGGGCATGAATCATAGTCTAGGGGAGTGTTCTGAAGAGGACAAGTGGAGTTTAGACATAAACCCATGCAACTCAAGAAGACATAATATTCACCATATCGAATACTGCAGTCAACTTGTGTCTTTGAAGTTGGGACATTTATCATCATTTTTACACCAAATGTATTTCCTGCTGGACTCTGAAATTCTTGAACATGACAAGTTAAATTTTTGGATTGTTCCATTGATTCGCACAAATCTCGCACATTACAACTGTTGATAACAGCAGATGCATTGATGCTCGGGAAATCTCTTGAAATCGTACAGATATCATTTTCAACTTCACAAGAGTTTATACCATCACAAAGAGCGTCAAACTCAACATAACTAATCTTGGAATCTCCTGGACACAGAAAAACGTCCTGACATGTTTTGTTTCCTAAATTTATTCTTTCAGTACCTTCATTTATTTCTTTACAGTATGTCACCTTAAGGTTTCTTTTTTCATCTTCTCCATCCAGACAATCTGTTTGATCATCCAGTAACCATTTGACAGGTATTGGCATGTTTTTATCAGCATTAAAGCCTCTTCTGCAATTCAAATAACCCAACGTTGTGTACTGACATATATCAAGGGTCTCATCACTACTACCAACACAGTCACTAACTCCATCGCAAAGTCTGTGCTTGTGGACGACACAGTCATCAGCGAACCCAGGTTGAGGTAGTGAAGTACAGTTGTCTTCTAGGTTATCGTCACATAAATTAACCGGTTTATTGGTAAGCTTAAATTCGCTACCACAGACCACGTACTTTGATACGCTTGACATATAATCATTGACCAAACAGTTACCTCCCACTTTGTTCACATCACTGCAGTTTGTCTGGTCTAGATAATCGTAACAGTACGGAAAGTTGTGAGGCACATTAATATCAAACACACTACACCTATTGTATTTATGTATGGGGACTTTCTTGTTAATTTTATCCCAGTGTTTCTTGCCGTAATGAATACAGGTGTGTTGTGTGGTGCTCTTAACATCACAGTCCCTCTCATCCTCCCCGTAAGGATGACAATCTTTAATTCCATTACAAACCTGAAACCAATAAACGGGAGGGCCTGGTTCACCATTTAGATTATGACAGGAAATTCTGTATGTGTAACCACCACAATGTTGCTCATCTCTACAGTCATACCAATCACATTTGTCATCGCATGTAATGTTGGTGCTGTTGTCAGTAGGACCTCCACTGCAGAGGCCGATGTCACTTTGTTTTGTTGTTTTTGTATCAAAACCACACGCCTGATAAACATACGGGTCATTGTCACACACAGAGGAGACACTTGGGAGTGTATGATTCTCAGTACCCATTACATAGGTAACGTTCGAATAAGCGCACAAGTGAAAGTAATCTTTTATACTCTCATCAAAACACAAATTTTTCAAAAATCCGCCAATGTTTGTTACTGTACAACTTTTGTTTGATACCACTTGATTTTCCTTGGCACACCCTGAAAGATTTCTATGTTCAATTTTGAAATTTTTACAATATGAAACACGTTCATTGACGTTTGAGGATACTGGTAAATATTAGTGACCCTATTAAATGGCACGATGTGGTAAAATTTTTCACACTATGATTATGAAACTATATAAACCCTCAATGGTTAGGATAATCGTTTCATCCTCTAGGCAAACTTTGTCACATAACGATATCTTTATCAGATGATAAGATATCGCTTAAATTCGACCGGCGGTGAGTTGTAAACTTTGTCACACTATAGAAACGTGACAGAGTTTACATGGCCCCTTGTTGCCGTGTTTGACAAAATTTTCGAATTTCAAGTTCATAGGATAGTTCCATAGGACAATTATCTACATATTTAGCGACTTTTTTCGTTAAATGGTACTACCAGGTAAATTTCGTCACACATTTAAGAAATTTATACGAGGGATGTTTATGAAACCCTGACAAGGAATGCCGAATAGTCTAGAATTATTTTATGACCTGAATGTGTTGGGAATTGTTAAAATATCTCATTATTATAAGCAAATAAGGACACATAAGGCACAAATAGGTAAACTTTGTCACATATATTTGCATGATATCTCAACATGTGTGAAATTGAGCAAATATTGGTATACCAGCTTAAACACCCTATATTACGTCATACGTACTATGTATCAATGAACATTTTTGTCATTGGCACAATTGTAACATCTCAACATGGTAAAAATATGTAAATTTCGTCACAAAACAAATTATGACCTTATTTGCTCCTTGTTGGCAAAATAACTAGTTTATCGACATAGGTACATGGTGATAAAGTAACATTATATTCTAATCGAGGTACGATTCTTCAAAATAGGGGCAAGAAATGTAAATTTCGTCACATAAGTTATTGTAAAAGTTAGATACATTTTCTTTCAAATAATCTGTTCTTATTATAGTTTGAATTGATTCATACAGGAAATATAGAAACGCACGCCACTTTTTATCACATTGAATTTTTACTGTTGGGGCAGGAAATGTGAATTTTGTCACATTTAAGTAACTTAGCAAAATTAACCTCAACATTGTTAAACTCGAGTTCCGAATTGCTGAATAATACCCTACTAATCATTTCTGGAAGAATATTGAATTCTAATCGAGATATGGTTCTCATTTTTCGAAATTTAATTTTAACCTATTTACGATTTTGTATCATTTTTGTGACAATGTTCGCATCAACTACCCTTAACTTAAATCAACTATATCTTCCTTATATAGGGGGGGGGGGGGATCATCTTTTTGTCCGTTTTTGTCCGTTTGGCAGCTATATTTTCAAAACGGACAAAAAATAAAGCGGACAAAAACGGACAAAAACGGACAAAAACGGACAAAAAATAACAAAAATGGAAATAAAATTTAGATGCTTCCTCCTCCTCCTCCTCCTCCTCCTCCTCCTCCTCCTCCTCCTCCTCCTCCTCCTCCTCCTCCTCCTCCTCCTCCTCCTCCTCCTCCTCCTCCTCCTCCTCCTCCTCCTCCTCCTCCTCCTCCTCCTCCTCCTCCTCCTCCTCCTCCTCCTCCTCAGTCATCCTCCTCCTCCTCAGTCCTCCTCCTGGGTCCTCCTCCTTCTGAGTCCTCCTCCTCAGTCCTCCTCCTCATCCTTCTCCTCAGTCCTCTTCAGTCCTCCTTCTCCTCCTGGGACCTCCTCCTCCTCTTCATCCTCCTCCTCTTCATCCTCCTCCTCTTCCTCCTCAGTCCTCAGTCCTTCTCCTCTGTCCTCCTCCTCAGTCCTCCTCCTCATCCTTCTCCTCAGTCCTCTTCAGTCCTCCTCATCCTTCTCGTCAGTCCTCCTCCTCCTCAGTCCTCCCCCAGTCCCCCTCCTCCTCTTATTCAGTCCTCCTCCTATTCAGTCCTCCTCCTCCTCCTCCTCAGTTCTCCACCTTCTCATTCCTCCTTATGAGTCCTCCTCCTCCTCTTTCTCCTGAGTCCTCCTCCTGGGTCCTCCTCCTCCTCCCCCTCAGTCCTCCTCCTCCTCCCTCTCAGTCCTCCTCCTCAGTCATCCTCCTCAGCCATCCTCCTCAGCCATCCTCCTCAGTACTCCTCAGTCCTCCTCCTTCTCAGTCCTCCTCAGTCCTCCTCCTCAGTCCTCCTCTTCCTCCTGGGGGGGGGGGGGGGGGTCACGTTTTTTATCCGTTTTTTCCGTTCGGAACCATATATTTTCAAAACGGACAAAAAATAGAGCGGACAAAAACGGACAAAAAATAACAAAAATGGAAATAACATTTAGATGCTTCCTCCTCCTCCTCCTCCTCCTCCTCAGTCCTCCCCCAGTCCCCCTCCTCCTCCTCCTATTCAGTCCTCCTCCTCATCCTCCTCAGTTCCCCTTAGTCCTCCTCCTTCTCAGTCCTCCTCAGTCCTCCTCCTGAGTCCTCTTCCTCCTCCTGAGTCCTCCGGCTGGGTCCTCCTCCTAGTTCCTCCTCCTCCTCCTCCTCAGTCCTCCTCCTCCTCCTCTTCCCTCTCAGTCATCCTCTTCAGCCATTCTCCTCAGCCATCCTCCTCAGTCCTCCTCCTCCTCCTCAGTTCTCATCCTCCTCCTCAGTCCTCCTGAGTCCTCCTCCTCCTCCTGGGTCCTCCTCCTCTTCATCCTCCTCCTCTTACTCCTCAATCCTCAGTCCTCCTTCTCAGTCCTCCTCCTCATCCTTCTCGTCAGTCCTCCTCCTCCTCAGTCCTCCCCCAGTCCCCCTCCTCAGCCATCCTCCTCAGTACTCCTCAGTCCTCCTCCTTCTCAGTCCTCATCCTCCTCCCTCTCAGTCATCTTCCTCAGTCATCCTCCTCAGCCATCCTCCTCAGCCATCCTCCTCAATACTCCACAGTCCTCCTCCTCCTCAGTCCTCCTCCTCAGTCCTCCTCCTCCTCCTCCTCCTTCTCCTCCTGAGTCCTCCTCCTGGGTCCTCCTCTTCCTACGTCCTCCTCCTTCTCCTCCTCAGTCCTTCTCCTCCTCCTCCTCCTCCTTTTCCTGGTTCCTCCTCCTCAGTCCTCCTTCACATCCTCAGTCCTCCTCAGTCCTTTCGCTAGTCACCCTCCTCCTTGGTCCTCCTCCTCAGTCCTCCTCCTCCTCCTCCTGGGTTCTCCTCCTGGATCCCTCTTCTCCTCCTCAGTTATCCTCCTCCTCTTTCTCCTCCTGGGTCCTCCTCCTTCTCTTCACCAGTCCTCCTCCTCAGTCCTCCTCATCCTCTTCATCCACTTCCTTCTCCTCCTCATCAGTCCTCCTCAGTCCTCCTCCTTAGTCCTCCTCCTCCTCCTCCTCGTCCTCAGTCCTCGTCATCAGTCCTCATCAGTCCTCCTCCTCCCCAGTCATCATCCTCCTCCTGGGGCCTTTTCCTGGGTCCTCCTCCTCCTCAGTCCTCCTCATCCTCTTCATCCACTTCCTTCTCCTCCTCATCAGTCCTCCTCAGTCCTCCTCCTTAGTCCTCCTCCTCCTCCTCCTCGTCCTCAGTCCTCGTCATCAGTCCTCATCAGTCCTCCTCCTCCCCAGTCATCATCCTCCTCCTGGGGCCTTTTCCTGGGTCCTCCTCCTCCTGGGTCCTCCTCAGTCCTCCTCCTCTTCCTTCTCCTCAGTCCTTCTCCTCCTCATCCCTTCTCCTTTTCCTCCTCCTCAGTCCTCCCCCAGTCACCCTCCTCCTCATCCTCATCCTCCTCATCAGTCCTCCTTCTCCTTCTCAGTCCTCCTTCTCAGTCCTCCTTCTCCTCATCAGTCCTCCTCCTCTTCCTCCTCCTCCTGGGTCCTCCTGATCCTCCTCAGTCCTCTTCCTCTTTCTACTCCTCATTCCTCCTCCTCCTCAATTCTCCTCTTCCTCCTAAGTCCTCCCCACCTCAGTCCTCCCCCTACTCCTACTTCTCAGTCCTCCTCCTCATCAGTCCTCTTCACCAGTCCTCCTCCTCAGTCCCCCCTCCTCTTCCTCCTCAGTCCCCCTCCTCAGTCCCCCTCCTCCTCTCCTCTTTTTCATCTCTCAATAATTTGTTCAATTTATAATTATTGTTGGTGTTATTGTTTACATAATTTATTGTTATATACTAAAATGTTTTTAAACGCATTTGAGTCTGACTCAAAATGTGCTCAAGAATCTTTGTGTTTAACAAAGTTTTACTTTCCAGTAATAAAACTTTTCATCCCTTTTTATGTTATTAAAAAATGTGTAGACTATTCTTTGTGCCTAATTGAGGATTCGTTAACCGGGCTACCCATTTCTGCAGATAGCCTGTTACAAATTGTGGAGAAAATTTAAATAAAAAGTTACAATTTTTGTCCGTTTTTGTCCGTTTTGTCCGTTTTTGTCCGTTTGGCAGCTATATTTTCAAAACGGACAAAAATTAACGGACAAAAACGGACAAAAACGGACAAAAAATAACATGATCCCCCCCCCCCCCCCCCCCCCCCCCCCCCCCCCCCCCCCCCCCTTATATAGAGTTTTCCCACCATTCAAACTAAAATCAGGTATAAATGACTAAATGATTCTGGCAATTCGCCCAAAATTTAAAATTTTATATAATGTGACAGAATTTACCTCATTTCCCAATAATCAAGTGCCTGTATTAGCTAGCTTTTCAAAACAACACATTTTATGGCTAAGATCGGTAGAAGAACCATCAAATAATGTGCTGAAAGGGTTGACACATCATAGTAGAAAAGAGGTATCGTATTCTGCGTGTGACAAAGTTTACGAAATATTACCTTAAAACCGTTCGATCCCTGCCCTTTTATTTAACCAATGCAATGTTGTATCATAATTGTTAGATTGACCTAATCTACTATATTTTAGACTAAAGAATGCTAATTGGGTAGCTATGGTTAACACATGGGCATACTAACTGGGGGCGACCTTACTTACCACTTCTAGATAAACTAAAAGCAGATACTGGGCTGAAGTCAGTAGATGAGATAGCTAGACTGATGGAGGACAGAAAGCTGTGGAGAACTGTTGTCAATGGATCTCGGGAACACTTATACCCGTCAGTAAGTCAGTAAGTCGTGGTTAACACAGTCACAAAATGTGACATTTTTTACATAGTGCCTAACAAAAATAAATTTTCTTTCTGGGCAGTGCATATATATGGGAGTATGGGTCACGTGGCTAATGTTCAGAGCTTTTGAACATGCTAGATTAATAGATGCTAAAATTAAGCCACTATCGTCGAAAACGCTATTTTGAAAATTTACCAATATCCTCAAACTTCAATGAACGTGTCCATAAATTGATATTTTTACTCATGGGCGGCGCTCAGCCTGTCATTCCGCCGAATCTCTATGAACATTATAGCCTGGGGTCTCCAGGTATTAATATTCGAATTTCGACCCTCAATCGTATGGTGCACGCAATTACTCAGTACACTAAATGAGTGCGCCCGAGATAACAAAACAAATTAACGTAATTAGAAATTCCAATTAAAATCTAGAAAACTATTTTTACATTTTAATGTTTTCTGCAGACCGACAATATGACTTCTCTGTGCTAAAGTACTAATTAATCAAAATATAGATATTGGTGTATTAGTTCAAACCAAACCTGTATTACTAAAGCAGCGGAGCCAAATGCTGTCCCGGTATTCACAGGTGTGGTGTCATTATCCTAGGGGCTAGAATGATCACAATCTGATTTGCCGGTGTCACTATATTTACAGCTGACCTCATCCATGTAATTGAAAAGTTATCCGGATTACGCCAATTTCTGAAGGATTTAAATGAGAATGGTTGCAAAATGTCAAATGTTTAGAGGTAAAATATGTCCAATCTTAAACAGTGAAACGGGTGTAGTTAATAAATTCAAAAAGTTGATAAACGAATAAAACTCACTCAGGAAGGTATTTCATGTTTTCTCGGGTAACTCCCCCAGTCCTGGAAAGGTGATGTCCAAGTGACCAGCAGGAGAGCTGTGCTGAATGCCAGTTAAACAAGTCCATACAGACGGGTCACATTTTTCTCTTCCCTGTTTGTTTATTCACAACTGTTGCTATCAGAAGACCTTCCTTATCATTTATTATTTTTCTTCCTTCAATCACTTGATCAGATTTGCTCTTTCATACTCCCAAACATGTTCTGAAACGATCATGGAAACAGTTAGCATGAACTGATAGTTAAAAGAGAAATAAAGATACCCTAACGACTTTTGCAGCACATGATTCTTATCCGCCCGTACTTAGTCAAAAAATAAATAAACACGAGTATGTATTACGTAATGTACTACACAATAATTCCTTCTACGGCCTACGCCCTTACTGACCCTCAGCTGTAGCCAGTACAGACAAAAACTCTGCCGGGTTTTGTTATACATGTGTCCTCTCTTACTAATTCTAAACTAATTAACAGCCTTGCAACCAAGTACCAACCTATGTAAGTACGATTGTGACAGTGCAGAGTTGCAGTGGAATTAACGCCGATCGTGGACTTAATAGTAATACTGTCCACGTCTCGTCTCCATGATCTATCCAGCCATAGCCAACCACTCTCACACACAGTCGTGTTAACCACCAGTTCTCCGTTACAGAATTTACAATTCTGTATCCCCGTTCTTAATCACCCAGTGTTTAATCCACTTGATCTGGTAGATTTGAGTAGAAGTTAAACATAGTTACTATGGCAGTTCCTCAGCAAATAATTACAGGGGAGTCGAACTTGAGAACAATAGCTCGATATGAAAATCGTGCTGTTACTGTCTCTTCTTATTATGATAATCTACTGTGATTATGTCACCACTACCCCACAGCACTGTCGGTTCTCAGTGCAGGTAAGATGTCCCCGGATTAACAGGGCCGATACGGTTGCCATCTACGACAAGGGAATCCACATATCTGTTGAGTTTTTAGTTATTTTGAGATGAACTGAGATTAATAAATGTTGATCATAAAATTGATTTTAATTTTCAACAAAATTTTATATATTCAATTTTATCCTGAATTGACATAAAGTATAAACCTGATCCGCTGTTGCAATTTAGCCACACACTATCATTTGTATCACAGCTGTCTGCTGCAATCCTGGCATCACATTTCAAATTTTCATCTTCATCGTCCTTGCAGCTTATTACACTCAATAACACAGATCCGTTATATTGTAAGCAGCGTTCTGGAATATATTGTTGGTAGCATAAAATTATCGGAGTATATCGTCCAGCATGTCGTGTTTACATCAATGTTCAACAAAAAAAGAATAATAAAAACTTACTCGGAATTGAGTGTCAAGTTGTTTGGTTTACTGTCCACATCCTGTTCGTTACCAAAGTAACGACAAAAGGTATTTGCTGCATACCAGTTAAAGTTACCAGGACAAACAGTCACATTCATTTTTTTCTCCACTCAGCTTATGGCAAAGTTTACGATTAGCAAACCTTCATTCGTTGAACGAATATCTGTACCGTTTACCCTCTTGGATCAGGGCTGCCTCATAAAACTCCCAATCTGAGGAAGTAAGCAGTATTTGAGTATTACAATTTCGTTTTTTTTAAATACAGAAAACAACGGTTGCATAAGACAATTCAAATTGAAAAGTGGATTCATGAATACTTTTATTGATGATTCATACCTGGACAGTCATCTTCAAAGCAAGTTAGGAAGACTCTTAGAGAAGATCCTCCACAGCCGTAGTAAGGATATTCATTGTAACTACAAGATGACCAACAATGATCATCAATGCATTGCACTTGATCCCAGATTGCTGAGAGTAGCGATGTCGGCCAAAATCTATTACGCCTCCCCAAGTAGTGCACCACTAAATTCCCATTTCTTACAGATCGAATGTGGCAGCTTTATAATCAAAATCATTGGTACACACTGTCTCACCCTTATACAGCAATAAACCTCCTTTATCCCTTCGGAACATCAGTACCATTTCCATCAACGATTTGAAACAAGATACCCGTTTCAATTGAATCTGAATTGGATATTTATTCTCAGATGTATTAGACATTGTATGGTCCAATTTATTTGTTAAGCTGTCTTGGCAAGTAGGGTGATGTCATGATTTTATAATTAAAATATCAACTATCTGGATCTCCATTCTAGTAAATAGAGGAATAATCGAGACAAATTACTTAAACGATTGGGGAAAGTATAATGGTAATTTGGAACAAGATACCAGTATTCAAATAAAAAGTGGATGCGTGAAGACTTTTACTGATGATTCACCACCTGGACACTCTGGACAGTCATCTTCATGCAAGGTTGAGGCTCGGTCGCTTCCCAACACAATCTGCACCATCGTGTGACGGAGTGGGTTCAGTGCAGTTCTTGTTCGAGTTTGTCTGCCTCGCTCCACCAGTGGCTGAACGTCTGACCAATTCCGAATTCACTATACCCTCCATCAACTGAAAATAATAAGGCACTTTATATTAGCATCAGCTTCGTAGAAAGTAAAAATAGGGGTCAACCCTAATTTTGGGTCGGTTTATAACGCCTTCATCAAAACCGTGATAAAATTAGAAAATTAGTACTATCTAAGTAGCCACGACTACATCTGAGAACAAAATAATTTTATGAATACGATCGAAGTTGTCATCATCAGTCCATGTAAAAAGTTTACCTTGCCACAAGTTAAGAAGATATCATCATCATGGTCACACGTAATTGCGAGATTCCCTGTAACTACAGATGAACCACCTCACTGTTTCACTAGTAGCATTGCACATAATCCAGTTTGATGTCAAGCATATCTTGTAAGTCAAATTGGTATCCACTTTCCGTACTGTATGCGCCGCTAAATCCCATTTCTTTACCGATCGTGTGTGCAGTATTATTAGAAAAATATCGCCACAAACTGTTCCAGACTTGTAGAGCAACAGACCTTTTTTTACCCTCGGAACATCGTGCCATTTTCATCAACGATTTCGAAGACAAGAGACCAGTTTCTGAATTGGATATTTATCGCAGATTTATTAGACATTTTGTTGCCCAGAATTGTTGATCATTGGACGTCGTATTATCCAATTTATTGTTTAAGCTGTATCGGCAAGTGGTTGATGTCATGATTTTATGATATAAATGTGTGATCCAAAACCCATAATCATGGGTAGAGTGGAACCGCCGCCAGGTGTCTCTCTTTCCCAAACAAAAGGAAATGATATTAATTTGAATAACCGTCCGCAATGAAAAATGATACCGAGAATGAAATCGTCGCGCTCGCTTTGCCCATTCATTTACAGTTACCCGAAGGCAGTTGTACCTTTGTTATACTCGGCAATAACGATTCGATAAACATCAGCTATTTGGACACTAACTATTGTCACTATCCCGAAATACTAGTACCGAAGGCAGTTGTTCTCGGCAATAACGATTCGATAAACATCAGCTAATTGGACACTAACTATTGTCATTATCCCGAAATACTAGGTATCGACTGAAAACAACCCAAAGGGATTTTCTCCAGCATGTGATTGATGTAATTAATCGAAACTTTTAGTATTACATTCGTCAGCCGTGAATGAAATGAAGAAAAGAGACTTTGGGAAGAGCCGGTCACTTCTACCAATTATGGGTTTCGGTCAAATCTATACTAAGTTTTTAAACTTGAGCAAAAATCTCCCAGACAACGGCTTAAAACACAAAAGATGACCAAAAAGTAACCTTTCGTAATTCGTATGAATCAATTTCAGCTCGCAAATGGATTTAAAAATCGGAAAATTTTTAGCAAGGTGAGAAAAGTTACCGAAACATGTGAGAAACTCATCCTCTCTATGGCCGCAGTTGGTGAGATTTGCTGTAGGAACAAGAGGACCAACTTTGTTCACTGCAACTGACATCGCCTAGTTTATCACTAAGTCTTCCTGAACATTAAAATAGTTTCCACTTTCCCAGGTGATTGCACTAGAATATCCCATGCTCTTTGCAGATCGCATTAGCAGCGTTGTCTTCGAAGCCATCATCGCAGCACTGTTCCTTCCATGTACAGTACAGTCCTTGTTCTCCCACCTTTCACCCACCTCGCTACCATCTTCGGTCGACCAGTTTCAATGCAAATCCAGCTTAAAAAGTTTCGTTTGTTTAGTTTGTTTTCTACAAAGTAAAACTCAAATTTACCTTAATACATGGCAACAATTCAAAATTCTAATACAACAAAAACTGTGTAATACGTTATGCTATTATAGTTGACAGCCTTCCATCATAACCCCAAAGATTATTGTCACATTAAAGCATTGAGTATACAATGTTTGTTCATTAAGGATAAGGTACACCTTTCAGCTTTCATTGGTAGGAATTTGATCATTTTAAGGAGGTCAATCACACGAAAGTGAAACTGTTTTAAAAAGTATAGTCAGCTCTGTCAAGACAAGAGCATAAGATATCCAATCTTCAGATAAGATGTTATTTTCTGCTTTTTCTTACTTACAATCATATACACATATATATATCTAAGTTGTAGTGCAACGTACGGAACGTTCACTAAAAATGTTCTCTACATACGTTCACTAAAACTCATCTCTCGTTTTGAACGTTTGGGATAAATTACTAGTAGTGTTCAGTAGGATTCATGTACTCTGGAGTCTAGTACGACACGCTAAATAGTTCGCCACATTAAATTCCGCCAATATCACCCCTGTCGTAACTTCGGTACGTGTCGAGGATGGGCGAACTAGAGTCCATGAGGTAGCGTAACTTTAGTTCGATAAATAGGTTTTGCTTGTGATCCAATGGCTATTGCCGGTCCCTCCCCCCCCCCATCATAGTATCACAGGGTCCAATGGCAGATAAAACAATTTTCTGACATCTAGCAACCATGAGCGGGTAAGAATTCCAGAACCTTTCAGTATAGTTTTAATTCTCCGGTTTTCCACTCAGTTCTGGTCTGGCTAGCAGGAAAATAGATTGATATCCGACTGTTTTCGATTCAGTAGCAAATCTCTAGACCGGTACTCGGTTACTAGTCTTTTGTGATAATATAAAGTGTGGTATTAACGGCTTAGTGGCTCAGTTGGTTAATCTGCCTTGGCATTGCTTGAGTACAGGTTCGATTCCGACTCTGGTCACTAGCCGTGGGGGTGAGCGTCGTCGACGCTCAGCTAAGATCCTGAGTGGTCTATGCAGCCCCCGGTCCACTCAGCCAAATACTCGAAAATCGGTGTGGGGGTTAAATGAGGGGGTGCCCATTGCAGGGGAAAGCCGGGGGAAGAAGTATGGGACACACTACCTTAACCTCACGGCCCAATGATAATTAACCTTCGGCTTCCTGTAAAGGCTGGTTACACACTTGTGTAAAATGTGGGGTTTGGGAAAGGCCGAAGAAAATAAGTGTTGAGATTATTGGTAAATTTATAAAGCGACTCTACAACCCCGATCTTAAAACCGAGTACAGTTAATAGTAATCTTTTGTCTTTTATCTCCCGCAAGTCTCAATTCGCTACCAACAATTTTACTTTTCGGAAAGAGGGCAAATTTAAATGTTTTAGATGTTATTTAATAAATTATCAGTTGGGGGAAATTTAGTTTTAAAAATTTATTTTCATGAATTTTTGTTTTTTATAATCACGGCGTTCACTAACTTCACTAAAAAAAACTGGAACGTGCGTTCAAACTCAAAACCCTGTTTTACTAAACTAAGAAAATATTACGTCATGTATATATCACAGGGCTGGCAAGCATGCCGTGCAAACTTGAGCCATTTCATGGTCACATTTGTGTTACAAAACCATCAATTAAACCACTTACACCGACCCATTTGAAAAACCTTATGCATTTGCTTCGTCAGAGTTTTGTCGAAACTATACCAAAAAACCAGTCCCGTAACTCTGACCGTTTTCTTGATTAAGCCGGTAGGAAATTACACGCAGCGCACACACACGACAGACACACATTCTGAGATCATTGTTAAGATGTATGTATCACGACAATCTGTCGTAAAACAGGGGTTCTAGAAAACCCGCTTCCTGATGCTCCCTGAAACTTGAAACTTATTTTTGCAGTCGATTTGGTCAACGTCTAGACGCCCTGCAAAGTTTCAGATCTCTAACTCAATTTTAACATGGTTTTTAAGTCACCTGAAGATGGCTATTTTTGGTTTTTTACCGAATTTCGTATAACAGTGCGGCGCGTATTTTGCAACAAATTTTCTTAAAAACCTCCACATAACTATTTCTTATTCCTGTCATCTTTGACATCGAATTAGACTGTTTTGAAATAAAATAAACCTGCTGACGACTTCCAATGAGCCTTAAATGCCTGAAAAAACAGTAAAGGGGGTATACTGCCGTTCCCTGAGAGAAGGCACTGCCTTCAAGGCAGTAAGTCCATTTTTTCGAAATTTGAGAATATATATTTGAGACCAACATTTTTCAGGAGAAGATTCTCTACAACTTAAGCTATTAATCACGTGGTATAAAAATACTGTTGTTAGCTGTCACGAAAGGCAGTAAGTCACACAAAACTTGACAATTTAGCACCGTTATCCTCAAAACCTTCCCTGAGAAAAGGCAGCAAGTCCATTAATTGTACAGCCTTCTCTGAGGGAACTTTTTCCGTGAGGGAACTTTTTCCCTGAGAAAAGGCAGTAAGTCCAGAATTATTTGCAGTTTTATAGTTTTTGGCTTATAACTTCCACAATTTTTGTTATAATCGAAATAATTTTTATGTGGTCGTAATCAACTCAGCAAGCAAAAAATTTTGTACTAAAAATTGAAAATTTAAAGAAATATTATTTTCAAAATTTGTTAACCTGACACGTCCCCCTTGTGTGAATTATTGAAGCATTTTTTGAAAAATTTGGTGCTTTAAATATTGTATGTTCAAATATTTTTTCCAAATTAATGCGTCTGACCGAGCTGAATACGAAGAATACGATGCTGTAAAAATTATTCCAAAATATTCGATATTTAAGAAGTTAAGGCATTTTTACGAGAAAATTTTCCCTTTTTTTGTCACTATTACACCTTTGCAAGCAAGGGGGCCCACTAATTTATTTTAAGGTATCTTAAAATAGTATTTTGTATTGCGCTCTCGGCTTGCCGATTGAATACCGTTAGCTAGACGACGCTATTACACAACAAATTAATATTTTTTGAGGTTACTTATAGTTTTATGGATACTTCTACTTCTGAGTATATTGTCGAATGTTTCTTTGAAGATACTTTTTAATGTGACATTTTCAAAATGCTCGGACTATCTTTTTGGATGTGTTGCTTGTTTTTCTTGTGACCATGGAGGTGGACAATTCAAACGCGACTTTTCTTCTGAAGGGACAGTGTTTTACATACTTTCTGCAAGAAAAAAATAATACAGCTCAAGCACGTGGTACCACACGTTCAACAGCACCGTGGTAACCACGTGCCGCGGACAAAGCACATCTAGTCTACACTCTTAACCACTGCCACCGACTAGCTCGTGTTACTTTACTCCGCTAAACTACCGATATATAAAAAACCTAGTCGACTGCTAATTTACAATACTAAGTACTAAATTTAATCCCAAACTTACACGATAGATTTATTAACATTCTAAACTACACTGAATCCCAGCTGTAACTGTCATTACCAAATCTACCTACACATTACAGAGATCGGAGAGATATGGCTGACGGTAACTACGCGTAAATATGGCGCATAGCGAAAAACTATTTTATTGATAGGTAACAAATTTAATTAATTATAGGTAACAAATTTAATTAGAAAAATGTACGCTTCACATACGTTCACACCAAATTGTATGAACAAGTACAGTAGTAGGTTATCTTAATGATTTGCCCCAAAAAGTCTTCACCAAAAACTAAAGATATGGGACTGAGGTAGGCCCGCAATCGGAAAAATAAATAAAAAACCTAAAATTACACAACACTAGGAAAAAAAACCCCGCGGTAACCATAGCTCCATAGAAATCTGGGGAAGCTCGACATCCTGGTTGACTTTCTGACGGTACATAAGTTTCATGAGCTGTGAAAGCATTCAACTTCCAGTAATGCAAAAATTTTGCAAATGAGCAGTTTGGCAATGAATCGTTCTTAGAAATGGAGCTCTGATATATGAAACTTTTCTAGGAAATGGACTCTGATATATGAAATACATATAAATATTAAATGTAATATGATATGACACACAAACTTATAAAACACAGTATTCAGTACAAATAGGTAACAAAATATATGCCACAGACACAGCACTCTAGTCGACTACCATGGCCACCAGTCTAGCAGTGGGTACTTTACTCCGCAAAACTACCGTTATAAAACCTTAGTCGACTGGCTTATTTACATACTAAATCTAATCCCCAAAACTTACACTTTAACTTTTTTAACATTCTAAAATACACTGAATCCCAGCTGTAACTGTCTTACCACATTTTCACACTGTATATTCATACAGCCTTGTATCCCGTTCGTAACTAAATTCGGGCTGGAGATATTCGTTCTAGGATATTGTGCAAACTATTTGAAAATTGATGTTTTCTTGAACAACACATGCTGGTAGTCATATCGTCGTTATTTGCCTAAACCGTTCCAAGTCCAGATTTTAAGAAGGTCATATAGTTTATACCCTGGTATCGCAGCATTTTGTTAATTTTACAGTTTTTTCTCTTTGATACCACCCAATTTTATTTACCGAGTACGATACAAGTTGCAGGTCCTTTCTCCCCGTTCTTTCTCCCTTTCCTTTTTGAGTTTTATTCCTTTTAGAATCCTCATTTCCACTTCACACGTATGAGTACATGTAAAACACTTAAATGTAATAAAATGTGTAAAAACCCAAATAAAAAATAAGAAATGAAATACATAAAGACATGAATGCAACATCTTGAGACTGGGCAGGCTGCACGCCCTCTGATGAGGTCGGTGACGAGTTCGGCTTAGTAAGTTAGGGGTGTTGTAATTCGGAGGGGGCTGAGTGTCTATTCTCACCTCGCATTAGCTTTCGGCCGTCGGCCATATACTTCTTTCTCCACACGAGATACCGTTTAGTCATCTATGCTAGCCTCAATCTCTTCTTGAGTCGGTCCAGCTCGCGCAGATCGTCCGTATATGCACTGGACAGGATGCAAACGCCGTCAGTAGGTCGCGTGATGAGGACACGACAAGAGTAACTAAAGGAGGGATAGGAAGGTTAGACGAACGCTAAAGGGAGGTGAAAAAGGTAAACGGAAATACAAAAAATCAAAACATAAATCTAATAATATGTGCATTTAAGGGCACTCGGCAAGCTCGTGGACCCGTTATCTACACTAATATCACCCTCTGTGATATTAGTGCGGGAATCGCACTTAAGGGAGTGGTTTATCGTATATAATGCCACCTGTTAGAAATATCAAGTTAGATGTGAGTAAACACTTAAAACATACTTATCAGTGTGAGATCTCGCTCTCTGGATGAGCGCTATAGCATTCCAGACAGACGTATCGTAATTACCTAATTCCTGTTCGTTTTCGGGACCTCGTTTCTGATATTCTCTATATCTTCGAAGAGATGAACGCACTAAACTCAAGTTGTTCACGCTTCTTGATTGAAGAATAAATCTGGAAAATTAAGGGTTATGATATTACAAGGTTATATTTATTATTTAGTTGAAAGGTAAATATTGATTATTAGTGACAACAGTACAACAAAATAAACTTAGTTAAAATTCGCTATTATTCGCTGAGAATATACAAAACATCTAAAAATTTTAATTAATGATATAAAGTAGATTTTGCTACCAGCGCCTTACAATAGTCTTGAGTTGTCGCTTCAATTCTTTAGGTATTTCTCCGTTTTTCTTCGTTTTCTCCTTTGGGTTATTTTTTCAAACACATGTTTTAGCTTAAGAACAGGGTTGCATTAAAGAATAATTTAATTAAAGAATGGGTATTTCTTAGCTTTGCGCCGTTTGCTGGCGTTTAAAAATTATAACAATTAATAATCCCTTGTATTGCATTGCAAGCATGAAGCCCGTCTCTTGTAAACAACGTAAATTTCTCTTGGTCCCTAGGGTTCAGAGTAAACTTACCGATGCCAAGCGTTTGTTGCCTAGGAGTTTGCGACCTTTATTGAGTTCTGTGATAATAAATATTAAAAACGACATCTCTTCTCATAGGAGAAATGCCAATCATTCTGGCAACAGAACCGTACTCTAATTTCAAAAACTAATCCACCCATCCAAAAGGGATCTCACCCAATATTACTGCCAAGGTCGGGGATAAAAGACCCCGTGCGCTATTGTACTGCACAAAACCTGACCAGTAAAATGTTGGAACTTACACAATTCACAACACCCGATTCAAGTGGCCTTTATAAATCCAACTCAGCTCGGACAGAAACTCATTTCTGGCAGCTTAGTACATGGATATAAATGGGCGGTACGCCACAAGAAACATACCTCTAGGGCAAATACGCATTTGATAACAAAACATCCCGCTCTTATAGGGTTCGGACACATTTCCACCACACCCCTTTGGGGGAACAAGGCATGCAAATAAAAAGGGGAGAGGCGCTTCTTGACTTTCTCTCCTCCCTAGGGCTGTTAATGTGCCAACAAAGGATATCCCCAACCTTCCTCAACTCTCGAGCCACAACTCAATTATCGATTAACAATAACAAAACCAGTTGGGAGGAGATCTCATTAGTAACTGGCATGTTAGTGGCTTTACTCCAACTCTGACCATCGCTATATTATGTTCGTTTAAATACTACAGGGCCAAAGATAGGGAAACCCAACAACAGATCCGACTAGTCAAAAAACACTGACTGGGACAGCTTTGATGAGATCCTATCGAATAAACCCACCTTAACAACACCAAATCAACACTACGACTGAAATTGATCTCAAATTAGACATAATCAATACTGCACTAAAGGAGCCTTCGAGGAGTTGCCATAACTTACATCTCAAGTCGTCCGCACCCCCCCTGGCTAACTCAGAAGTAGGGAAGCACAGAGGGAATAGACAAAAACTTGATTACTGCCCGCAAAAAGAGACTGTGCCTGTGGCTCGATCTTAGAGAGAGCAACAAACAATACAACAGACTTATAACCAACTCCCAGGCGTAATGCCTGGAGAACTTTTTGTCAGGAAACAGAGTCTGCTATGGAATCGGAAGGTTGAATAAGCTTCTGAAATCCTAGTAACGACAACAAAAAACATACACTAGAAGCCGTTACAACAAACGGAGACATCACAAAAATGCCGAGGAGACATTGGTGGTCATGACACGCAACCCACTTCAAGGTAGTGTCACTGATCAGCAGTGCCTCCACTGGTCCTTACCATCACCACCACCTTCCTCAATCCATCTACAGCCAGACAGGACGAGGAGGCTCTTAAAATCCTTCGATCCGTTGAAAGCTGCTGGACCGACACCCTCAAACCTATCAATCATACAGAAAGATTGGACACACATCAAAGACATCACCAGAACCTATGACAAAAAATCATGAAACAACACATTCCAACTTTGTGGAAAAGAATCCCTTGGAATCTTTCTCCCAAAGCATGGAAAAAACTGATACAACCAACCATGTCATTCTCGCACTTATCACCCTTCTCTCCAGGATGTTAAAACTACAGGAGGAAGGTGATATGTGGCATATGCAACACGACCTTAATATCGCTAATGTCATCAACAAACGACAATTTGGCTTTAAAAGAAAAGATGTTCAACCGAAGCAGCCCTTCATATAGATACTCACACCATCGAGCGCAGGATAGCTAACGAAAGGATATGTCTAGGCGTCTTTCTAGATTGAGGGAGCTTTGATTAATGTCTCTTTCAAGGGCTATTTCTGACGCTATCAAGACACGAAAGTGGAATCTGGCCACAGCACAATGGATTATTCAACATGGTAACTAACAGATCATCACATTAAATCATAAGGATAGTCGACCAAGGTTCGGATCCGGAGGGTGGGTGCCCTCATGCGGCATCCTTTCCCCTTTCCTCAGGAACGGGGTAGTCGTTGATCTCTGGGGGGCCTTATATTATTTTTACTTACTCTATATCTCCTCCTTTTATATCTACGACATCATCCCTAACCTAACCTCGCAGTGACTACCAGGTTTTCTGCAAGCTTTTGCAGGGGTGGGTACGATCTGCTCTCTCTAGCGGAGGGGAATGATTTAGACATCATCTGGAACAGAACACGCAAAAACCATCAACCACATAGAAAAATGGTGGCCAAACAAAGATCTATCCATAGCGCACTCAAAACACAAATAGACATGTTTACTGGATAAGAAATGGACACTAAGACCTGTGGTGGTGGGTAAAAACCACTTATAGGTCTATCCATATCTGCCAAATTCCTAGGAGGTGACTTCGAAGCAAGCTCAATTACAATGAACATATCACCAATACCACCAAAAAAGCTACGGAATCCCTTATGCAATGTAGAAAGAGCTGTCGGGCCCACTTGGGGTTGAGCCCTAAAAACATGGCAAAATGGATGTACCACCGCTGTCATCTGACCGATTCTATATATGCTGTAGGACTTATGGATTAGAGCAACCCAAAACAGACACCAACGCCGAGGAAGTTCAAACGAGTTTCAGGCATTGGCATTGAGAATGATGTCTGTGCCATGCCTTGTACTCCCTTCATCGCACTGAACCACCTCACTAAACACTCCAGAGATCATACTTTTCTGAGAGGTGAAGCAAGCCAAAGGGCACAGCCAGGCTTCAAGCTTATGGAGCCTAACCCTCGGAAACTATCGCCCCAGAAAAGGTATCCATCACAATACACCACTATCAAAACAAACAATTCATGGTAGATCTCAACATACCACCCAAAGCAGAGAGAGGAACCTATCTATACCAACATGATGCTTGAACGACGCTCACCGGTCACCACTCCTGGAGCTGACAACATTGGATATAGCTCACTCCAAAAACATCGCAACATCCCCAGTGAACATCATGCTACACAGACGGTCCGACAGGAATCAGTAGCGGGGCTGGTTATATTCTATCACCACAGACAACAAACAACATACAATAGATGAAAGATCATTCATGCTCTTGTTATTGCACGTTTATCAAACAGAATCACTGCCATCATCGAAGCTTGTAAAATCTATCACTTATACAAACACACACATCATCATATGGTCAGCAGTCTCTCCTCTATTCAGCCATATCCTCACCTCAACGAGGAGTAGGATACTAGAGGGACTGATACGCAACCCTCAATACACGCGGATCCACTCACACCTTAGAGATCAGGCTGGATAGCTGCACACATTTGGATTGTGGGGTAATGAACAAGCAGGACGAGATGGCCAAAAATGTACAACCAGTGAATCACTTGAATTGCCCAATTCCACTTCTTACATCAAACGCCATGATCAACGACAAGGTCACAAAACTTAATCAGAATCATGGATTACTGATGGTCCCAGGAACACTAAACTGACACTTGGACATAAAAACATAACATCATCAAAAATCTCAACACTACATCAGTAACAACAGACAAAATTATAGAAAGCAGTAGACTCATCACGGGACATTGATAGCTCAACACACACCTAAACCACCATTTGCACATCAGACACAAGTGCTTGTCCTAATGCGGCGACGAAGAGGGGACTGTTCACACTTTCTCGGGACAGTGCCCGGCTATTGCCGCAATAAGAGGTCAATATTTCCGGACTACTACCTCTCTGTCATGGTGAGACATATTCGACACCAACACATCTCCACCATTGTCAAACTTTACAACCACACTAAACGCTGTAGTGTGCCAGAGGATTTGACCCCGGACAGGTGTAAATAGCGACTATTTACGCGTCTTATTTCGCCTCTCTCTCCACAATCAACCACCACTTAGCGTTAATCTATGACACACCCCCAACACTTACCATCATCCTTGATTTAACACATCTAGATTCCACTGCATCTCCTCACAGGACTGCCAACACAGAGGTAGGCAAAGCATTCATATGCTATCCTCTCGTGGCCAACCAGGCCCAGCCTTCTTTATAAAAAAAAAATAAAAAAATTCTTCTCATAGTTTGAAAACTGTTTATACACCGATTACATTGAATTAACTAAGTTTGTCTGGTTAGCCGGAAGATAAAAAAAAAAACTTTACTTAGCCTGTTTCGGACTCGTTTTCTACAGCTCTTTTCCCCATCCCCCATTCCGGACTTTATGTGGCACCACTTTCTAATGGTACGTTATGATAAATTTATCTACGGTATGATGTTGCTGTTGCTAAAAAGTGTTCCGTTATCTTAAATAGGCACACTCTTACTGTGTTCGTGTAGTTTTATCACAGTCCGTGATAACACTGTACGACTTCCAACACCTGGTGCCTGATAGCAGAGTGAAATTAACAACATTCTGTCTCCATAAAATAGCAGATTGGACCTCTCTTGCAATTGTGTGAGTGTTGTTAATCCATTGCAATGTCACTTGTAATATGAGTACATTTTTCCTTTGGACAAGTCTTCTTGAACTTTCGTTCATTATTCTTTTAGTGGACTAAACATGTCTCACGTAATCCTCCCATGCAACCTCAACACGCTCTTTAAAAGTTCACTATGTAGCCCCTTTTAATACCTTGGTAATATCGGCACAATGGTTCTAAAATTCATTTCATGCAATATGAATACTCTACAATGATTAGGCAAAATAGGACAGGTTATTGAATCCAAAACGTTGTAAAAAGTGTAATTAACATTTAGTGGAATCGGCCATATAAACATATAAACTATAATAGGAGAATAAAGTTCCACACTTTCTCTTCTCTTACTTTCTCCTTCTTCATTGTCTCCAAACTTCCCTCCCGTTCAGGTCTGAAATATTCTCTGTGTCGCTGCTGGATAAAAAGATACAATAATGTTGCGGAAGTTTCTTTCTAATATTCCCATCGGCCCGTTCCTTCAGTGAGTTATAGTATGATTCAGTGTTCAACTGACAAAAGGAAGACAAAACTAAGTACACAAATACAATAAATAGCATACCCCGCCTACTTGCACGTCGAGAGGGGTTATCAGGTGGCAGGGACCATCTAGAATCTAGTTTGTTTACAGTTCCCTCCATTCTTGGCAGTTTCTTCTCTTCATGGAGTTTTAACGGTCAAAAGTTGAGTAAGACACGTCTCTACTGAAATCAAAAGTTATTTTGCATTACGATAAGTGTTAGGAGGGACATGATATAGGATATAAATCTCTATTAATTCGGGGTGGGTTTCACCGCATAGCCAACTCTCTTCTCTAGAATTTGGATTGCCTTGTGCGTTGTGGTGCAACGCCAAACGCTAATCTTCGTCATATCCGTATTATGATTTGAATGTCTCTTTAAAACTCCATTAGCTCTGGTTCCGAAGAAGCACTGCGGGGAATTTTTATGCGAAACCTAAAAATATGAGCTGAGTTATCATTTGTTACAATGTTAAAAACTTCAAGTAGCTGACCGATAATCAGTCTTGACCCATTGCATCTAGCTATAAAAAAATTTTACTGAATGGTAGATTTTTGGTTATAAAAACTGAGTCAGCATTTTTAATTTGAATTCCTTGACCGAAAAAGCATTTACATTTCCTCTTTATCGTGTAGCCTAGAATTTGAAAGTATCTAGACCTTGTGGAAATCGGGGGCTTAAAACTTGGTGTATTTCTACCACATAATATAGTCGCTGTTCAAATAGTGTCTTCTTTCACACCGTACAAAATCGAGTAACCTTCTTATTGCTTAATCTCTTAATGGATGCTATTGTTAAACTGTAAAAGAATTATATCAGCCTTTTGTGCTTACACAATTCTATAATTTCCGTGTCTAATAAGGTTTGATGTTTATGGTGTGCTTAGATACCGTTATAAAATAATAATCATATATAAAGGAATTTAATTAGTTTAATTTTCTTCATGTGGCAGTGTGTTTTAGGGTTTGGTGGTCATTTAAGTTTAAACCGATCATGAAGACGATATCGGAGCATTGTTCTCATTTTAAAAACAACGTCCTTCGTTAGCAGCAAAGACATCTTATTGTCTTTAAATTGAGATATATCTCCGAATTTTGCACAACCTTTGTGCAAACCACATGTTTCCACCACCATAGACTGTCCCCTGTTCATTGAAATGATAAAGTTTCTGTAACTTAGATGCTACGCTTCCAAATGTTGAAAACTGCTTAGAATAGCGTCTGTTGTACCTGAAATCCCTCTGACATGAGTTGAGCTTGAATTTCATTTTTATTAGTAGTGTTTTTTTATTTTGATCGTGGGTTTGACAAGAAACGGTTAGGAATGGAGCTTTATATACTTATGTATGACCTTCAGTCAACCTAATAATCATAATAAATAATCAATAAAGCATTTTTACGTCATTTCTGAACTGGGTTGCAGTTATAACGTTTTAACTTTGAATACCGCTTTGAAATCTTCGGACCCTCAATACTGAACCATTGAGTTTCTCTGTCTTTCAGTCAACCCTAATATACATACTAATATAAATAATAAAAAAGGCATTTTTACGTCATTGCTGAACTGGGTTGCAGTTATAACGTTTTAACTTTGAATACCGCTTTGAAATCTTCGGACCCTCAATACTGAACCATTGAGTTTCTCTGTCTTTCAGTCAACCTAAATAAACATAATAAATAAATAATAAAAAGCATTTTTACGTCATTGCTGAACTGGGTTGCAGTTATAACGTTTTAACTTTGGACTACCGTTTTGAAATTTGGACCTCAATATGAACCAGTGAATTTCTCTGTCTTCTTTTACAATTATAGTTGAGGGTGCAGGGAAGCACCCAGGAAGCATTGCATCACCGTTTTTTGGTGTAGAATGATAAGGGTCGAACTATTGAGTTAGACAATTGACCTCTGCCATGATGCCTATAGGTAGGTATTACCTTAAAATTTGTGCAGAAATGTTGGTTAATTCTTTTATAAGTTTATACAAACATTACAGTGCCTTATTTTGAAAAAAAAAATTTTACTTTTGATGCAATTTTATATATTGAGTAATGAGAACAATAGTTTAAAAATTAAAAAAGATATAAAATCGTGTCTTACAAAATATCAAAGTCAAAGTTCATTAAAAAATATCTCAGTCAATAGGTATTCTGTTGCGGTTAACTTCTGAGCGTACATGTAATTATTTTATTTCCAGTAGGAATGATGCCCTCGTTGTATAACAGCATTCTCCTTCTGATCTGCTGGAGGGAAGTGGTGATATTTTCTTTGACAGTAGCTCAGCAATCAGGTGATTCAGGCTCCGACCACGGAACATACTACAAATCTCCATTTGAAGAGGGACTGTTTTGTAGAATTGCATCTTAACAAAAGCTTTCATTTAATTATCTCTGTCAGCTTCGGCTAAAGCTAAAGTGGTTTTGATCGTACAAAATCAATTTTTGACAAGGTAATAAGACCCCACTCAACAATTTTCTAAGGTTTTGTAGTTGTCTAAATCTTCGTCAATAAAAATATTCTGCACGTAACAGGATAACATTATATGTGTCCAATATTAAAACAACTAATTCTCTCAGACCCCGCATATGGTAGGTGTCATACTCTGTTCCAGAAACTGTGCCACTCAAACTAGGTGGTTGACGTGTAGCGTTACTACTATAACAAGCGAACACCTACTTTTTATATTGGTTTAGTTCCCACCATGACGTACACAGCTCTATCTGCGGCCGGTCCGAGAATTGAAGGTGGTTACTCGTCTGCAGTGCTGGGGTCCTAACACGGTAAGAAAATATAACATGTAGTCACGGTTATTTCGGATATAAACGTGTAGTTTCTTCGTACAAACACGTTTTCGTAGAAAACGCAAAAGCTGCGTATGTCTATCTTATAGCTCGATCGCTTCTCATGCCGAATGATCCACCAGTCGGGCATAGTCGCTTCACTGCTAGGCCTAGTACCCATGTTCTTGCAGCGGAGGTAGCTCGAACCAATGAAGGTGTTAAAATCTGAAGATGTGTCGTGAAACGGTCTTTGTACGAAATAATTTTGACGTTTATAATTTCTTACCACTATCAACTGGTGTGGATTTTAAACAGTCTCTAATTAAGGGACTGGACGATTTGAGATGTAACAGACCTGGGCGAGGCATCAAAAAAGTCTTTGAAAACTGTGCCACTCTAACCAGTGGATGGACGTGTAGCGTTACACTTTAAACATTCCAAGTATCATAGCGAAAGACACTTTACATAGCTGTTCGACTCGTTTTCTACCTCCTACTCATTCGGGCATTCCCATTCAGGACTTTTATGTGCGCACTACTTCTAAAGTTGCACCTATCGCTCCTGCCCTCATTAATGGACACCCACTTTCCTATACAGACTTTCTTCTTTTTTTAATTAAAAGATAAATTCTTGGCTGCTTTAAGTGGCCTGATATCTCCTCAGCAGGTGTATCTTCAGTAGCAGGTTTTCCTCAGCAGGGTTCCGCCTGGGTGGGTACTGTAGTTGGTTCTCCTGGGTACTTCTTATGTGGTATTTAAGCAATTTCGTGGCCCTTTGTGAGCTCGGTGTCGTTGTCACGTGGTTGTCAGTGGGTTATGTCTTCAGAATTGTCTCAATTTTATGTAACCGACAACAAAAGGTTAGAGGGAGACGTTTTCAAGTTTATTTTCAGTTTAAAAAATAACAGTTTTTTAAGTATACAATTACAATGTTAAAAAGTATTTTATTAGGTAGGTTATAATATTAAATCTTGGTTATAAGAATTAATCAAATTCATCGTACTGAACGATAATAGTCAGGAGCCGGCTATAAGTAATTTCAGCGAACGGTATTAGCCGGTTATAAGCCGGTATAGCCGTTTAGGAACTAAAAAGTGGATTATAAGGCGGCTTTAAGATATTAACTTTTACTTCATCGTACTGAACTGAGTTAATATCTTATAACCGGCTTATAGCCGTCTTATAGCGGCTTTTAACCACTTTCGATAACCCAAACGGCTAATAGCCGGCTTATAACGGCTAATAGCCGTTTTCACTGATTTTCTTATAGCCGGCTCCTGGACTACGTTCAGTACGATGAAGTTGAGCTTATTATCTTATTAAACCAAGATTTTATATTATAACCTACTAATTAATAATACTGTTAACATTGTAATTGTATTATACTGTTTTTTTAAATGAAAGTAAATTGTGAAAAGACTCCTATTACCTTTTGTTGTCGGGTTACAAGTAAAATTGAGCCAAATCTGAAGAACATAACCCACGTGAACCAACGTGACAAGGAACCGCGAGATCCTAAGGGCCACGAAAATTTCTTAAAGTACCACTAAAGAAAGTACCAGGAGGGAACCAACTACAGTACCCAAACCAGGAGGAACCTGCTGAGGATACCTGCTACAGGAAGATACACCTGCTGGAGGAGATATCAGGCAGCTTAAAGCAGGGCCAAGAAGTTTATCTTTTAAATTAAAAAAAGAAGAAAGTCTTTAAAGGATAGTGGGGTATCCATTTAATGGATGGGCAGGGAGCGAATAGTGCCCTTGTAGAAGTAGTGCCACATAAAGTCCTGGAATGGGGAATGCCGGAATGGGATAGGAGGTAGAAAACGAGTCGAACAGGCTAATGTAAAGTGTCTTCTGGCTATGAGAGCTTTGGAATGTTAAAGTTGTAACGCTACACGTCCACCACTGGTTAGAGTGGCACAGTTTCAAAGACTTTTTTGATTGCCCGCCCAGGTCTGTTAAATCTCAAATCGTCAGTCTTAATTAGAGACTGTTTAAAATCACACCAGTTGATAGTGGTTATTGAAATTTAAACGTCAAATTATTGTTCAAAGACCGTCACGACACTTCTTAGTATTTACACTTCATTGGTTCGAGCTACCTCCGCTGGCAAGAAGTAATGGGTACGGAGGGCCTAGAAGTGAGCGACTATGCCCCGACCTGGGGAGCAGTCGGGCATGTGAGCGTTCGAGCTATTAAGATGTGACATACGCAGCTTTTGCGGTTTTTACGAAAAGCGTGTTTGTACCGAAGAAAACTACACGTTTTATCCGAAATTATACCGTGGATACATGTTTTTTCTTACCGTGGTATGGACACCCAGCACGTGGCAGACGGAGGTGAACACCATCAATTCTCGGAACCTGCCGCAAGGATAAGATGCTTGTGTACGTATGGTGGGAACTAAGAATATAAAAGGTAGGTGTTGTTCGCTTGTTAAAGTGTAAACGCTAACGTCAACCATAGTTAGAGTGCAAGTTTCTGAGGGACAGGTATGGATCCTACCAGTATGCGGGGTCTGAGAGATTAGTTGTTTTTATGGGACAAAATATCAATGTTATACTGTATACGTGCAGGAATATTTTTATTTGGACGAAGATTTAGACAACTACTAAGAACCTTAGAAAATGGTTTTGAAGTGGGGTCTTATATATTCCTTGTCAAATTGATTTTGTTCGATCAAAACCACTTTTGCTTTAGCCAGCGACAGAGATAATAAATGAAGCTTTTGTTAAGGATGCATTCTACAAACAGTCCCTCTTCAAAAGAGATTGAATATGTTCCGTGTGCTGAGCTGACTCACCTGATGCTGAGCTACTGTCAATAGAAAATACCACTTCCCTCCGAGCTGATCAGAGGAAGGAATGCTGTTATACAACGAGGCATCATTCCTAGCTGGAATATGAAATAATTTCATGTACGCTCAGATTTTAACGCTACAGATTACCTATTGACTTGAAGAAATTTTTAATGAAACTTTGACTTTTGATATTTTGTAAGGACACGTTTTTATATCTTTTTTAATTTTTAAACTATTGTTCTCATTACTCAATATATAAAATTGCATTCAAAATGTAAATTTTTTTTTCAAAATAAGTGCATCTGTAATGTTTGTTGTATAAACTTATAAAAGAATTTTAACCAACGTTCTGCACTAAATTAAGGTAATACTACCTTATGCAGCTGCAGAGGTCCATTTTTCTAAACTCATTAGTTCGACCGTATCTTTCTCACAAAAAAAACCGGTGATGCAATGCTTCCTGGGTGCTTCCTGCACCCTCAACTATAATTTGTAAAAGAGAAAGAGAAATTCAATGGTTCAGTATTGAGGGTCCGAAGATTTCAAAACGGTATTCAAAGTTAAAACGTTATAACTGCAACCCAGTTCAGCAATGACGTAAAAATGCTTTTTATTATTATTCTTATTATGTTTATTTAGGTTGATTGAAAGACAGAGAACTCAATGGTCAGTATTTGAGGGTACGATAGATTTCAAGCGGTATTCAAAGTTAAAACGTTTTATAACAGAACCCAGTTCAGCATGACGTAAAATGCTTTTTATATTTATATATTATGTTTATTTAGGTTGACTGAAAAGACGGAGAAATCAATGGTTCAGTATTGAGGGTCGAAGATTTCAAAGCGGTCTTCAAGTTAAAACGTTATAACTGCAACAGTTCAGCATGACGTAAAAATGCTTTTTATTATGTATTTATTATGTTTATTTAGGTTGACTGAATGGTCCTACATAATATATAAGAGCTCCATTTCCTAACGCGTTTCATTGTCAAACCGAACGATCAAAATAAAAACCTCCTTACTAAGTTAAAAATACGGAAATTCAAGCTCAAACTCATGTCTGAAGCGGGATTTCAGTACAACAGACTGCAATTCTGAACGCAAGTTTTCCACAGGGAAAGGTAGGCAATCTATGTTAACAGAAAACTTTATCATTTCTTATGAACTGGGATATCAGTCTTTTGGGTGTGGAAACCATGTGGTTTTGCCACAATATGTTGTTGCAAAAATTCGGATGATGATATTCAAGTTCATGGACGAATAAGATGTCTTTGCTGCTAACGAAGGACGTTGTTTTTAAATGAGACAATGCTCCGATATTGTCTTCATGATCGGTTTAACTTTTTAAATGACACCAAACCCTCTAAAACAACACGGCCAGGACATGAAGAATTAGAATAATTAAAATCAAATTTTATGGATATTATTATTTATAATCGGTATCTAAGCACACCAGTAACATCAAACATTATTAGACACTGGAAATATAGTATTGTGTAATCACAAAAGGCTGATATAATTCTTTTACAGTTTACTATAGCATCCATTAGTGAATAAGGCATTAGAAGGTTTACTCGATTTTGTACGGTGTGGAAGACACTAGGTTTTTGAACAGCCGGACTATATTGGTGGTAGAAATTACCACCAAGTTTAAGCCCGCGATTTTCCAACAAGGTCTGGATTTTCAATTCTATTGCACACGATAAAGAGGTAAATGTAATGCTTTCGGGTCTGGAATCTCAAATTAAAAATGCTGACTTAGTTTTGATAACCAAAAATCTATCATTCAGTAAATTTTTATAGCTAGATGCAATGGGTCAAAACTGATTATCGTCAGCTACTTGAGTTGTTAACAGTTGTAACATATGATTTTCATCTCATATTTTTAGGTTCGCGAAAATTCCCGCAGCAGTGCATTCTTCGGACAGAGCTATGGAGTTTAAAGAGACATTCAAATCATAATAGGATATACGGATAGGATATCGTTGGCGTTGCACCTCAACGCACAAGGCATCCAAAATCTAGAGAAGAGTGTTGGCTATGCGGTGAAACACACCCCCGAAATTAATAGAAGGGATTATTAATTGTCTTTAGTCATGTCCTCTACACTTATCGGAATGGCAAAATATTTTACTTTTGGATTCTGTAGATAGAGACGTTGTCTACTTTAAACTTGACGTTAAAACTCCAGTGAGGTTGAAGAGAAGAAACTGCCAAGACTGGAGGGAAACTGTTAACTCACAAACTAGGGATTCTAGATGGGGTCCCTGCCAACCTGATAAACCCTTGCTCGACGTGCAAGGTAGGCGGGGTATGTATTATTGTATTTAGTGTACTTGTTGTTCTTCTTTTGTCTGTTGAAACTCTGAATCATCTCTAACTCTATAGGAACGGGCCGATGGGATATTAGAAAGAAACTCCAGCATACATTATGTATTTTGTATCCCGACAGCTGCCAACAGAGAATATTTCAGTCCCTGAACGAGGAGGGGATGTGGGAAATGAAGGAGAAATAAGAGAAGGAGAAAGTGTGAACTTTATATTCTCCCTATTATATCTTTATATGTTTATATGGGCGCTTCACGTAATGTAAAAGTACACTTTTTACAAAACGTTTTGGATTCAATAACTGTCTAGTTTTGCTAATCATTGTTGAGTATTTCATATTGCTTTGACTGAAGTTAGAACCTTTGTGCCGATATTTACCAAGGTATAAAAAGTGGCTTACATAGGTTGAACTTAAAGAGTTGTTGGAGGGTGGGGGGGCATGGGAGGCTTACGTGAGACATTGTTAGTCCACTAAAAGATTAATGAACGAAGAGTTTCAAGAGACTTGTCTAAGGAAAAATGTCCTATATTACAAGTGGATGGGGTTAGACTTTGCAATGGATTTCAACACTCAGCACAATGCACGATGAGGTCCAATTGCTATTTTATGGGAGCACAGAATGATGTTAATTCACTGCTGCTATTCAGGCCCTAGGATGTTGGAAGTCGTACAGTGTTATCACGGCTGTGATAAATACAAGAACACTGTAAGAGTGTGCCTATTTAAGATAAAGGAACATTTTTTAGCAACAGCAGACATCAGTACCGTAGATAAATTTATCATAACGTACCACTTGAGAAAGTGGTGCAGATAAAGTCGGGGACATGGGGGGGAATGGGGAAATAGGAAAGAGCTGTAGAAAACGAGTGGTCGAACGGCCTTAATGAAAATTTTCTTCCGGCCTAACCAGGACAAACTTAGTTATCAATGTAATCGGTGTTTTGTTATAAACAGTTTTCAACTATGAGAAGAATTTTTTTTTTTTTTTTTTTTTAAAGAGAGGCTGGGCCTGTTGGCCCAGAGAGGATAGCATATGAATGTCTTTGCTTACCTCTGGGGTATATGGCAGTCCTGTGGGAGGATGCCAGTGGAATCAAGATGTGTAAATCAAGGATGATGGTATGTGTTGTGGGGTGTGTATAGATAAACGCTTAAGTGGAGGTTTGAGTGTGGAAGAGAGAGGCGAAATAAGGTCGGCGTTAAAGTAGTCGCTATGATTCACCTGTCTGGTCCAACTCTCTGGCACCACTAAGCGTTTAGTGTGGTTTGTAAAGTGACATTGGTGGAGATGTGTTGGTTGTCGAACTATGTCATTGAAGAGAGGTAGTAGTCCCAGGAAATATTGACCTCTTTTTTGGCACATAGCCGGGCCACTGTCCGAGGAAAGTGTGAGACCAGTCTATCTTCGTCGCGCATTTAGGACAAGCACTTGTGTCGGATATGCAAAATGGTGTGTAGGTGTTTGTTGAGGCCACAAATGTCCCGTGATGAGGTGCACTGCCGTTCTATAATTTTGTCTGTTGTTACTGAGTGTTTGTTGAGATTTTTGGATGATGATGATGTTTTTATGTCCAAGTGTCAGTTAGTGTGTCTGGGACCATCAGTAATCCATGATTCTTAGATTAAGTTTTGTGAACTTTGTCGTTTGATCAGGCGTTTGTGTAAGATTGTGGATTGGGCAATTCAAACGTGGTCACTGGTGGTACAATTTTTTGCCCAGCTCGTCTGCTTTTTCATTACCCACAATCCAATGTGTGCAGCTATCCATATGATCTCTAAGGTGTTAGTGGGATACGGTGTATTGAGGGTGTCGTCACAGTCTTAGTAGTCCTACTCCCGTTGAAGGTGAGGTTATGGCTTGAATAGAGGAGAGATGTTGACCATATGATGATGTGTGTGTTTGTATAAGTTGCTAGATATTTACAAGCATTCGGATGATGGCAGTGAGTTTGTTTGAAATAAGGTGCAATATCTGGAAGCTTGAATGATCTTTCATCTAGTGTAGTGTTGTTGTTGTCTGTGACTGTGGTGATAATATAACCAGCCCCGCTACCTGAGTCTGTGGTGACCCGTCTGTGTTGCAGGTGATGGTTTCACTGGGGTGTTGTCGAGGGTGTTTTGGAGTGGGAGCCTTATATCCAATGTTGTCAGCTTCCAGAGTGTGTGACGTGAATGAAGATCGTTTCAAGATCATGGTTGGTATAGATAGGCTCTCTCTGCTTTGTGTGGTATAGTTGAGATTACCATGATTGTTTGTTGAATGGATAGTGGTGTGAGTTGTGTGTGATGTGGTACCTTTTCTGGGGGCGATAGTTTCGAGGGTTAGGATTCCATAGGCTGAAGGCCCTGGCTGTGCCCTTTGCTTGGCTTCACCTCTCAGGAAAAGTATGAGATTCTGGAGTGTTAGTGAGGTGGTTCAGTGCGATGAAGGAGTACTAGCATGGCACCAGACATCTTCTCATTGCCAATGCCTGAAACTAGTTTGAATTCTGGTTGGTGTCTGTTTGGGTTGCTCTAATCCATATACTACAGCAGTATGAGAGAATAGGTCTGAGGACAGCGGTTGTACATCCATTTGCATGTTTTAGGGCTCATACCAAGTGGGCCGACAGCTCTACTACATTGCATTAAGGGATGCCGTAGCTTTTTTGGTGGTATTGGTGATATGTTCATTGAAATTGAGCTTGCAGTCGAGAGTCATCCTAGGAATTTGGCCAGATTGGATAGACCTATAGTGAGTGCTAATCCACCACCACAGGTCTTAGTGTCCATTTCTTATTCCAGGTAAACATGACTATTTGTGTTTTGAGTGCGCTTATGGATTGATCTTTGGTTTGGCACATTTTTCTATTGTGTTGATGGTTTTGAGTGTTCTGTTCCAGGATGATTGATCTAACTCATTCCCCTCCGTAGAGAGAGCAGATCGTCTGCAAAAAGCTTGCAGATAACCTGGTAGGTCTCTTGCGGTGTAGGCTCAGGTGGATCATCGACTACCAGGTTCCAGAGGAAATGGGAGGAAAGGATGCCACTGGGGCACCCTCTCCGGATCGAACCCGTGTCGACTTATCCTTATGATTTAAAGTGATGAATCTGTTAGTTACCATGTTGATAATCCATTGTGCTGTGGCAGATCCACTTCGTGGTTTGATAGCGTCAGGAAATAGCCTTGAAAGAGAAATTTTCAAAAGCTCCCTCTATATCTAGAAGTCGCCTTGGACATATCCTTTTTAGCTATCCTGCGCTCGATGGTCGTGAGTAAAACTTTATGAAGGGCCTGCTTCGGTTGAACAATCCTTTCTTTTTAAAGCCAAATTGTGTTTGTTGATGTCTTTAGCGATATTAAGGTGTGTTGATATGCCACAGTATCACCTTTCTGTAGTTTTAACATCACTGGAGAAAGGGTGATAGTGCGAAATGACTTTGGTTGGTGTAGTCAGTTTTGCCAGGCTTTGGAGAAGATTCCAAGGGAATCTTTCCACGAAGTTGGAATGTTGTTGGGTTTCTGATTTTTTGTCTAATGGTTCTGGTGATGTCTTTCATGTGTGTCCAAAGCTTTCTTTATGGATGATAGGTTTGAGGGTGTAGGGTCCAGCCAGCTTTCAACGGATCGAGGATTTAAGAGCCTCCTCGCTTCTGTCTGGGCTGTGATGGTATATTGAGTAAGGTCGGTGCAGCTAGTGCATTGTAGATATGCAGGCTTCTGACAAAGTTCACATAGAAGTTTAACTCCTTTTGGGTTAGCCAATGGGTTTAACGACATGGCTATAACTAGAAAGGGAATAATTTCTTATTAAATAAATTGAGAAAGTTAAATTTTGCACATTAAAAGCTGAAATATGAAAATGTCCTACCAGTAGGACATTTTCACAATTTTTATTCCGTCAAATTTTTCTCCAAATATAATTCCAGAAGTTCCTTGATGGCGACTTATGTCACTCTCAGCCAAAACTGCGAAATTTCGGTCAAGGAGACGGCAGATAAGCTTCTCTTCAAAAATCTTCCAAAATCTCTTCCTAAATCTCTTCCTCTATTCTGATGAATTTCCGTTCATCAAAGCTTTCTTTGGGAATAAAACTTTTAGTACTTAAATTGTGTCTTCTGCCATCCTCAGTGACCTTGCTTGGTGGTCATTCAAGAAAAATTGAGTCCAAACAGTGCAATTTAGGTCACGGAAAGCTGAAATTTAAAAAGGGCCTACTGGTGGACATTTTCAAACAATCGCTTCCATCAAATTTATTTCCGGATATACAGCTTCCAGTACCTTGATGACGACTTATGTCACTCTCACCGACTTCACTGATTGGTCACTAGTCACAAACTCAGTCAAACCCGTGAAATTTTGGTCAAGGGGACGGCAGAAATTGCAGAAAAGCTCCTCTTTAAAAATCTTCCAAAAGATCTTCCTCTATTCTGATGATTTTCAAAAATTTCTTTGGGAACAGAAATTTCAGTAGCTCAATCGTGTCTTGTGCCATCCTAAGTGACCTTCGTCTGATCTTACAGATCAGACGAAGGTTCTAGGAACCTAGGTGTCATATTAGGTTGACCTTCAAACACAATAGCAAGGATGTTCACAATAATCTAGTATACCGTTGGGTTTGCATGAGTCGTTATGTAAACAGAAACTGGGGCACGAACCAAAAGTTACAGTTAGAGTGGCCAAAACCATCCTTTTCTTGAACCTGTTTTATGGTTCTATTATATAGATGAACAATTCAAATTTGACAGTAGTTGTAGTACAGAGTGTATAAAGCTGCATGCGGGCAGTTTTTAATGTTTTTAATGTTCATGGTGCCTGTAACGCGAGAGTACAGAGTAACGACAGAGGTTAGGTCACATTAAGTATTAATCATCCTGAAAGGACAGGTATATTAGTATAAATATAATCTTACAACATTCTCCCCGGCTGAAAAATTGAAATGAGGGTGTACAGTAAAGCGATATTGAATCGGAGGTTTATTTGACAACAAACATCTTTAACTTAGAAATTGTCGTAAAAATATGAGAATTATAGTTGTTCTATCTGAGCTGTTTAGTTCATAGATAATGGCTGTTTTATTCTATATTTTTACTAAGTTTCAGTAACCATTAAAAACCAATGGGATTTGGTTACTGCATTTAAACCTCCGTTTCATTTTGAAATATTATAAGTGACTGGCAAATCACATATTCTACCGTATGAACTTTTGCAAATATACGATATACATTATACATTGAAGTTGAAAGTGTGGTAGTTGAATAGCTTACAATTATTACTCACGTTCTATAACCTATTAGCCGTGTATAAATTTGCTAGGTGGCGGTACTATAAATTTAAAAATTGTCTGTTGAAAATCGAGCTTTTTGATTTTTTATCATTAGTTGTTAATAAAATGCTCTTTGAAGCAATCCATGGCAAAAATCTGCTTGTGAACGGTGCACAGGTCAGACCTCAAAGCTCGTCTTCTGATAGATGAGGTTGAAGGAAACGTCTTGCAGTTCAAGATACTGGGCTGTTGATCTTCCTCTGATTCCCCTTAGTGCAATGAGTTTACTTCTTAACAGATTAAATCTGAACCGTGTTCTGATATGATTTTTGACTTGGCTCTTGGCTTCTTTTTTGTGGTCAGCTATCATCTCAGAGACACGATCTACTAACACAGTGCAGAGCGGTCCCATACCTACGGAGGTCGTGAAGACTAGAGGGACAAAGGATCCTTTCTCTGACTGAAGTACTCTCTTCATACAAATCTTTCTTTTCTTTTCTCATGATCCCTTCAGGGAAGCATTTTTACCCTACGTCATGGGGGCGATTCGGAATCAGCGTCCAAAAATACACCGGTTAAATAGATTAACTTTATACCCAAAGGGCCTTTTCACAAGAATTTTCTTAAAATTTGGGCGAGCGATTTAGTAGGCTTGCGTACCTTAGTACATACTATCTTACTAGGTACAATACGTGCGATTATCAAAAATATCACGTTTATAGATTTGAGGCCTTAATCTTATCCACCGTATTCAGTAAGTCAGTATTCATTTTGGATCAATTTCGGACTCTAAAAACCAAAACCCCAATTTACCGCAAACCCCGATTTACCGCAGGGTTTTTGCTTTCCTCCAAAGTCCGCGGTAAATCGGGGTTTTATTGTACCAATCAATTACTTTAAGAATGTGTGACAACATTCGATCTTCTATAATAATTGGAATTTATTTATCCAATGATGTATCATGCATATACTCCTTTTCCCATCACGTGACTAGTACCGTTCATTGACAAACTATTAACCGTCCTGCTACAGCTGCATTCTTCCTTCTTCTGTCTTTAGATTAACAGAGCAATGACCAAATTCAGTTTAACCAGAGTCCACGTGTTTATTAAAATGAATTACAGCACGTGACCACTACATGCCCACATTCCCCACGTCTCTAGATTAAAGACACTTATTCCATATTCATCCAATCATCAATCATCAATCATACTCCTTCTCCCATCACGTGACTCTACCCTCCATCGAGAAAGTTGTATCACGTCGTGACCCCCATTGTCGTTTCACTACGCAGTTTCACTACCCAGTACCCATTATTCCTTCTTCTGTCTTTAGATTAACAGAGCAGATGACCAAATTCAGTTTAACCAGAGTCCACGTGTTTATTCGCCCAAAATGAAGCTACAGCACGTGACCACTGCCCGCCGCGTCTCTAGATCCAAGACACTAGGTGTTTATTATTCGATTGTGTTTGAATTATATCGTACGGATATGATTTGTTCACAACTTATTTGACTGTTCGGTAAATCTTCACGACGAGATGAGGTTCTTCGCAATTTCATATTTAATAGGGTAAGAAATACTGATATCAGATATGTGTTTTTATTTGTCCAACAAATTGTTTAACAATTAACTTGGTAACACTTTGTAGAGAATCAAGGAGTGAAGGAGGTATATAATCACAATAGTGACTTTAATATTATATGATTATTGATTATAATAAAGTTATCTGTATCATTTGGAGGAGTGATTAATTAATGTTGCACAATCAAATCCACCTGGATTCTCCATCTAAACCAAATTGAAATAAGAACTATTATTTCATTTTAGCAAGGGTTTTGTAATATATTGAGTCACTTCATATGTCATAGGACTACATCAGTTTATAATTATTGTACATTTACATTTTATAAACTCGACTACCGTATCGTTTTAATCTTCGTATGTTATTTTAAGTCTACAATCATGACGAATATTAAATTAACAAATCAACTAATTCACTTTTCGTATTTGCAGTTTAACGCTCGTGCTAAATCGTGGTGTGAGAACTGAGGACACATTTGGAAATGAAACTGTGGTACCGGGTGAGTCACAGTATTACTGTATAATTACTGTATAATTACTGTATAATTACTGTATAATTACCGTATAATTACTGTATAATCATTGTATAATTACTGTATAATTACTGTATAATTACTGTATAATTACTGTATAATTACTGTATAATTACTGTATAATTACTGTATAATTACTGTATAAGTACTGTATAATTACTGTATAATTACTGTATAATTATTGTATAATTACTGTATAATTACTGTATAATTACTGTATGAAGAATGAAGATCCAGATAATTGATCACAGTGCTGGCAAGGATGACCGTGCCTTTTAATTTTTATACATTCTATACTATTATAAAGTCAACACAAAAATACAAAATTTCTATATTTTTGATCATATCCTTGCAATATAATTATGTGGGCCTCCTGTGCATTGCAAGTGTGTAATAGTGACGAAAAATGGATAATTTCTCGCTCAAAATGCCTATAACTTCTTAAATATCGAATATTTTGGAATAATTTTTACAGCATCGTATTCTTCGTATTCAGCTCGGTCAGACGCATTAATTTGGAAAAAATATTTGAACATACAATATTTAAAGCACCAAATTTTTCAAAAAATGCTTCAATAATTCACACAAGGGGGGACGTGTTCAGGTTAACAAATTTTGAAAATAATATTTCTTTAAATTTTCAATTTTTAGTACCAAAATTTTTTGCTTGCTGAGTTGATTACGACCACATAAAAATTATTTCGATATAACTAAAATTGTGGAAGTTATAAGCCAAAAACTATAAAACTGCAAATAATTCTGGACTTACTGCCTTTTCTCAGGGAAAAAGTTCCCTCACGGAAAAAGTTCCCTCAGAGAAGGCTGTACAATTAATGGACTTGCTGCCTTTTCTCAGGGAAGGTTTTGAGATAACGTGCTAAATTGTCAAGTTTTGTGTGACTTACTGCCTTTCGTGACAGCTAAAACAGTATTTTTATAACGTGATTCATAGCTTAAGTTGTAGAGAATCTTCTCCTGAAAATGTTGGTCTCAAAATATATATCTCAAAATTTCGAAAAAATGGACTTACTGCCTTGAAGGCAGTGCCTTCTCTCAGGGAACGGCAGTATACCCCCTTTACTGTTTTTTCAGGCATTAAGAGATTAAGGCTCATTGGAAGTCGTTCAGCAGGTTTATTTTAGTTCAAAACAGTCTAATTCGAGTCCTACTGAGTGCAGTAGGACTTGCATTCTACCGTCCTTGCATTCTACCGTCCTACTGCACTCAGTCCTAGTTAGGTGTCAGCACTACACTACATATACCGGCCTACCATCCCACATCCTCACTTCCACACTTGCATTCTACCAATAATTTGAGGCACAGTGTATAACACTATAACTATAGTTGGCATTTCTGTTGGACAAAAAACGTTTTGGCAATATATTGGCAGTTGGGATAGTGCTAAGCACTCTAAACTATAAAGGTGCATGGGAATGTTGGATTATGGTATGGTTGTCATATTGTTGGTGTGGCGTCCGCAATATTATCAGTCGCCTTTGAAAATCTACTACAGATTTTCTTTCTGTATATCACTATACAGTTCCTCTTTAGAAAAAGTGCATGTGACAAGTAACGAGACAAGGATGCTCTAGGATCAGGAGCGACAAATGATCAATTGTTCTAGACGTGAGGCTTTCTGCAGTAACGGCCCTAGCGAACAGGGGGATGGTTGTTCGCTTGAGTACTATGATGCGGTTATACAAGTCTGGCAAAACAATTTGTGACCTGCCTATTGGCCGGGCGCCGCCGTAGACTCAACACATGGTGTGTGGGGTATTTACCTCGGGCACACACCTTAATCTCTCGACCGGCGGGTCACACCCAAATCTCCTGCTCCAACTCTTTCAAAGGCTGGTACCCTACTACTACGTGGCCAGAAGGAAATTCTTGTAGGAACTCTTAATGTACGAACAATAAGAGAACAATACAAGAGGGATGAGCTGGGTGTATGCATGAGGGATAGTGGCGTACATATTTTGGGCATTCAGGAGCATCGGGTAGTACATAGCACTGAAATCGAGTATCAAGATCTTGGAAGCTCTCACCTCATAACAACTTCGGCATGGAGAACCAGCAATGGGGCGGCTGCTGGTGGGGTTGGTATTGTCTTGGACAAAAAGACAGTATTCAACTCATTGATTAGTGTATACTCACATGACAGGAGGACGATGGTAGCCAACTTTGCAGGGAACCCGGTCACAACTGTTATTGTGACTTATAGCCCGACAGAGGGGGCGACTGTCGACGAAGCAGAAAACTACTACGACAGCCTTGGTGGTGCCATCGACCAGATACCAGCCCACAACTTACTATTCGTTGTAGGAGACCTCAATGCGCATGTCTCATCATCAGGAAACTGGACATCCTTCCACAAGGGTCCAGCAAACCGAAATGGTAGACTGCTAGAGGATATGCTGTTGGAGCGACAGCTAGAAATCACAAACACCAGATTTCAGAAGCGAAGAGGTAAACTCTGGACATATCTCTCAGATATGAGTCAAAGTAAATCTCAAATCGACTTCATCATTTGCCGGAAGAAATGGCGGAACTCCGTCAAGAACTCCGAAGCATATGGTAGTTTCCACAGTATTGGCTCGGATCACAGAGTAGTCGTAGCAAGGGTAAAGCTTAGTCTACGGATAAGCAAGACGGAGAAGAGGGCTCCGGTTCTGGACTGGTCTAAACTTAAAACTGATATCGCTCTACAAGAGAGGTACACAGTGGAAGTTAAAAACCGCTTTTCCATACTTGAAAAGGATGATCAGACGGCAACAGAAAGGTACCAATGCTTTATTGATGCGAATAGGACAACTTCTCGACTTTTACTACCTGAAAAGGAGAAAAAGAAAAGATGTAAAATCTCAGCGACTCCAAGTGTTGAGATTGCCAGGCTGAAGCTGAGGGAATGTAGCATAAAATACCACTCAGATGCTACAGAAGACAACCGAATAGCTGTTCAAGAGGGCAAACAGAAGCTAGGCGATGCTTATCAAGCAGCCAAAGAGCACCTGCTGGAGGGGCAGGTCCGGGAACTGGAGGAAGCAAGTTGGCAGGGCAGACATGCTAAAAGCTGGACCATGATCAACAAGATCACAGGTAAAGCTCCATCATATACTGGCAAAATCAAGGGAAACTCACCAACGGAAAGGGTTCAGAAATGGAAGGACTATTTTGCTACTCTTCTCGGCTCACCACCGACGGTAGAGAACGCGGAAGAGGATATTGATCCAGTCCACCCACCTCTGAATATCGGAACAGAACCGTTTACGTTGGATGAGTACAGGAAAGCAAAGTCCAGCATAAAGGAAGGGAAAGCATGGGGTGACGACAACATAGCCCCAGAAGTCTTAAAACGATGCGACCTTGATCAAATTGTCTTAGACTTCTGTAACAATGCTCTATTGAAAGGTGAGAAACCAGACCAATGGTCAACTGCCAACATCATACCAATTCCAAAGAAGGGCGACCTTAGCGAACCAATGAACTATCGGGGAATAAGCTTGTCATCCCTAGTTGCCAAGTCTCTAAACAAGATGGTTCTAAACCGGTTGAAGCCAGAAATCGAGACAATTCTGCGTAGAAACCAGAATGGATTCAGACCAGGAAGGTCAACAACTCAACAGATATTGGTACTGAGACGTCTTATAGAGGGTGTCAAGAGTCGGAAACTGCCAGCTGTTCTGACATTTATAGACTTTAAGAAGGCTTTCGACAGTGTACATCGTGGGAAAATGCTAAAGATTCTAGAAGCTTACGGCATTCCAGTCAAAATCGTGCAGCTTATACGGCTCATGTACGAGAAGACAATGGCCAAAGTCCTAACTCCAGACGGAGAAACTGAATTGTTCGAGATACTTGCAGGTGTGTTACAGGGTGATACCTTAGCACCTTACCTCTTTGCAATAGTCATCGACTACTGTATGAGGCAAGCCATAGGCGATGATGCGGAGCGACTTGGACTCACCCTCGAACGTAGTAAAAGCAGAAGAGTGGGGCCCAAGATCATCACCGATGTGGACTTTGCAGATGATATAGCACTTATATCTGAGGACATGGACAAGGCTAACGAGTTCCTGCTTAGAGTAGAATCGGCGGCAGCAAGCGTGGGACTACACATAAACGAAGGCAAGACCAAGGTCATGACACTGAATATGGAGGATCGATCTAGCGACCTACAAAGTCGATCCGGGGAAGCCATAGAAAATGTAGATGATTTCATCTACTTAGGCTCCTGGATTGAGAGCACAGATAGGGAGATAAGGGTTAGAAAGGGAAAAGCGTGGGGTGCCCTACATAGACTGAAGGATATCTGGAAATCCAAACTCTCAAAGAGCCTAAAGATTAGATTGTTCATAGCGGCTTGTGAATCAGTACTGCTCTACGGATCAGAAACCTGGACACTGACAAAGGCTCAAGAGAAAAGTTTGGACGGGACATACACAAAGATGTTGCGTATGGTGCTGGGTATCTCATGGAAGGACAAGGTCAGCAATATAACTTTGTATGGTAGCCTCCCAAGGCTGTCAAACAAGTTACGAAGCAGGAGATTAAAAATGGCGGGACACTGCATCCGACATCCTGAGCTACTTGCCAGTGATTTAGTCTTATGGGAACCTACGCACGGTAGAGCACAGCAAGGCCGACCAAGACAAAGCTACTTGTCTATGTTACTGAAGGAAGTTGGGACAAACTCTAAAGAGGAACTGCGAACCCTGATGCGGGACAGGGATATATGGAGGGGGTTTTCTGGCGTAGATCGGACTTAGCTCCGACATAGTAGTAGTAGTAGTAGTAGTAAAGATGACAGGGGATAAGAAATAGTTATGTGGAGGTTTTTAAGAAATTTGTGCAAAATACGCGCCAGCACTGTTATACGAAATTCGGTAAAAAACCAAAAATAGCCATATTCAGGTGACTTAAAAACCATGTTAAAATTGAGTTAGAGATCTGAAACTTTGCAGGGCGTCTAGACGTTGACCAAATCGACTGCAAAAATAAGTTTCAAGTTTCAGGAGCATCAGGAAGCGGGTTTTCTAGAACCCCTGTTTTACGACAGATTGTCGTGATACATACATCTTAAACAATGATCTCAGAATGTGTGTCTGTGTGTGTGTGCGCGTGTAATTTCCTACCGGCTTAATCAAGAAAACGGTCAGAGTTACGGGACTGGTTTTTTTGGTATAGTTTCGACAAAACTCTGACGAAGCCAAATGAATAAGGTTTTTCAAATTGGTCGGTGGTAAGTGGTTTAATTGATGGTTTTGTAACACAAATGTGACATGAAATGGCTCAAAGTTTGCACGGGCATGCTTGCCAGCACTGTGATATATACATGACGTATATATATCTTAGTTGTAGTGAACAGTGGATTTTGACGTATTGAACGCACGTTCCAGTCATTTTTTAGTGAACGTTAGTGAACGTCAGTGATTATCAAAAACAAAAATTCATGAAAATAAACTTTTTGAAATCTCAATTTCCCCAACTGATAATTATTAATGAACATCTATGAACATTTAATTGTCCTCATTCTCGTAAGTCAATTGTTAGGTAGCAGAATTGTAGACTTAGCGGAGAGATAAAAGACTAACGTATTACTATTAACTCGTACTCGGTTTTATAGATCTAGATTGTAGAGTACGCTTTATAAATATCTACCACATAATCTCAACACTTATTTTACTTCGGACATTCCAACAGCCACATTGTTACACAAGTGTGTAACCAGCCAATTACAGGAAGCCGAAGGATTCAATTATACATTAGGCCAGTGACGGTTAAGGTAGTGTGTACCATACTTTCTTCGCCCGAGACTTTGCTGCAATGGGCAGCTCCTCATTTAACCCTCACACCCGATTTCTCGAGTATTTGGCTGAGTGGACCGGGGGGCTGCATAGACCACTCAGGATGCTACTGAATCGAAAACAGTCGGATATCAATCTATTTTCCTGCTAGCCAGACCAGAACTGAGTGGAAAACAGGAGAATTAAAACTATACTGAAAGGTTCTGGAATTTCTTACCGCTCATGGTTGCTAGATGTCAGAAAATTGTTTTATCTGCCATTGGACCCTGTGATACTATGATGAGGACCCGGCAATAGCCATTGGATCACAAGCAAAAACTATTTATCGAACTAAAGTACGCTACCTCATGGACTCTAGTTCGCCATCCTCGACACGTACCGAAGTACGACAGGGGTGATATCTGGCGAATTTAATGTGGCGAACTATATAGCGTGTCGTACTAGACTCCAGAGTACATGAATCCTACTGAACACTACTAGTAATTTATCCAAAACGTTCAAAACGAGAGATGAGTTTTAGTGAACGTATGTAGAGAACATTTTTAGTGAACGTTCCGTACGTGCACTACAACTTAGATATATATATGTGTATATGATTGTAAGTAAGAAAAAGCAGAAATAACATCTTATCTGAAGATTGGATATCTTATGCTCTTGTCTTGACAGAGCTGACTATACTTTTTAAAACAGTTTCACTTTCGTGTGATTGACCTCCTTAAAATGATCAAATTCCTACCAATGAAAGCTGAAAGGTGTACCTTATCCTTAATGAACAAACATTGTATACTCAATGCTTTAATGTGACAATAATCTTTGGGGTTATGATGGAAGGCTGTCAACTATAATAGCATAACGTATTACACAGTTTTTGTTGTATTAGAATTTTGAATTGTTGCCATGTATTAAGGTAAATTTGAGTTTTTACTTTGTAGAAAACAAACTAAACAAACGAAACTTTTTAAGCTGGATTTGCATTGAAACTGGTCGACGAAGATGGTAGCGAGGTGGGAGAAAGGTGGGAGAAACAAGGACTGTTACTGTACATGGAAGGAACAGTGTGCGATGATGGCTTCGATGACAACGCTGCTAATGCGATCTGCAAAGAGATGGGATATTCTAGTGCAATCACCTGGGAAAGTGGAAACTATTTTAATGTTCAGGAAGACTTAGTGATAAAACTAGGCGATGTCAGTTGCAGTGAACAAAGTTGGTCCTCTTGTTCTTACAGCAAATCTCACAACTGCGGCCATAGAGAGGATGTGTTTCTCACATGTTTCGGTAACTTTTCTCACCTTGCTAAAAATTTCCGATTTTTAAATCCATTTGCGAGCTGAAATTGATTCATACGAATTACGAAAGGTTACTTTTTGGTCAATCTTTTGTGTTTTAAGCCGTTGTCTGGGAGATTTTGTCAAGTTTAAAACTTAGTATAGATTTGACCGAAACCCATAATTGGGTAGAGTGACCGGCTCTTTCCCAAAGTCTCTTTTCTCATTCATTCACGGCTGACGAATTGTAATACTAAAAGTTTCGATTAATTACATCAATCACATGCTGGAAAAATCCCTTTGGGTTGTTTTCAGGTCGATACCTAGTATTTCGGGATAATGACAATAGTTAGTGTCCAATTAGCTGATGTTTATCGAATCGTTATTGCCGAGTACAACTGCCTTCGGTACCTAGTATTTCGGGATAGTGACAATAGTTAGTGTCCAAATAGCTGATGTTTATCGAATCGTTATTGCCGAGTATAACAAAGGTACAACTGCCTTCGGGTAACTGTAAATGAATGGGAAAAGCGAGCGACCGATTTCATTCTCGGTATCATTTTTCATTTGCGGACGGTTATTCAAATTAATATCATTTCCTTTTGTTTGGGAAAGAGAGACACTGGCGGCGGTTCACTCTACCCATGATTATGGGTTTTGGTCAAACATTTATATCATAAAATCATGACATCAACCACTTGCCGATACAGCTTAAACAATAAATTGGATAATACGACGTCCAATGATCAACAATTCTGGGCAACAAAATGTCTAATAAATCTGAGATAAATATCCAATTCAGAAACTGGTCTCTTGTTCGAAATCGTTGATGAAAATGGCAACGATGTTCCCGAGGGTAAAAAAGGTCTGTTGCTCTACAAGTCTGGAACAGTTTGTGGCGATATTTTTCCTAATAATACTGCACACACGATCTGTAAAGAAATGGGATTTAGCGGCGCATACAGTACGGAAAGTGGATACCAATTTGACTTACAAGATAGCTTGGACATCAAACTGGATTATGTGCAATGCTATAGTGAACATGAGTGGTCATCTTGTAGTTACAGGGAATCTCGCAATTACTGTGACCATGATGATGATATCTTCTTAACTTGTGGCAAAGGTAAACTTTTTACATGGACTGATGATGACAACTTCGATCGTATTTATAAAATTATTTTGTTCTCAGATGTAGTCGTGGCTACTTAGATAGTACTAATTTTCTAATTTTATCACGGTTTTGATGAAGGCGTTATAAACCGACCCAAAAATTAGGTTGACCCTATTTTTACTTTCTACGAAGCTGATGCTAATATAATAGTGCTTTATTTTTCAGTTGATGGAGGGTATAGTGAATTCGGAAATTGGTCAGAATGTTCAGCCACCTGTGGAGGAGGCAGACAAACTCGAACAAGAACTTGCACTGAACCCACTCCGTCACACGATGGTGCAGATTGTGTTGGGGAAGCGTCCGAGACTCAACCTTGCAATGAAGATGACTGTCCAGAGTGTCCAGGTGTGAATCATCAGTAAAAGTCTTCACGCATCCACTTTTTAATTTGAATACTGGTATCTTGTTCCAAATTACCATTATACTTTCCCAATCGTTTAAGTAATTTGTCTCGATTATTCCTCTATTTACTAGAATGGAGATCCAGATAGTTGATATTTTAATTATAAAATCATGACATCACCTACTTGCCAAGACAGCTTAAAAAATAAATTGGACCATACAATGTCTAATACATCTGAGAATAAATATCCAATAGCCGTAGTAAGGATATTCATTGTAACTACAAGATGACCAACAATGATCATCAATGCATTGCACTTGATCCAGATTGCTGAGATAGCGATGTCGGCCAAATTCTATTACGCTTCCCCAAAGTAGTGCACCACTAAATCCCATTTCTTTACAGATCGAATGTGCAGCTTTATAATCAAAATCATTGGTACACACTGTTCCACCCTTATACAGCAATAAACCTCCTTTATCCTTCGGAACATCAGTACCATTTCCATCAACGATTTGAAACAAGATACCCGTTTCAATTGAACAAAAACGAAATTGTAATACTCAAATACTGCTTACTTCCTCAGATTGGGAGTTTTATGAGGCAGCCCTGATCCAAGAGGTAAACGGTACAGATATTCGTTCAACGAATGAAGGTTTGCTAATCGTAAACTTTGCCAATAAGCTGAGTGGAGAAAAAATGAATGTGACCGTTTGTCCTGGTAACTTTAACTGGTATGCAGCAAATACCTTTTGTCGTTACTTTGGTAACGTTAACGAACAGGGAATGTGGGACAGTAAACCAAACAACTTGACACTCAATTCCGAGTAAGTTTTTATGATTCTTTTTTTGTTGAACATTGATGCAAACACGACATGCTGGACGACATACTCCGATAATTTTATGCTACCAACAATATATTCCAGCACGCTGCTACAATATAACGGATCTGTGTTATTGAGTGTAATAAGCTGCAAGGACGATGAAGATGAAAATTTGAAATGTGATGCCAGGATTGCAGCAGACAGCTGTGATACAAATGATAGTGTGTGGCTAAATTGCAACAGCGGATCAGGTTTATACTTTATGTCAATTCAGGATAAAATTGAATATATAAAATTTTGTTGAAAATTAAAATCAATTTTATGATCAACATATTATTAATCTCAGTTCATCTCAAAATAACTAAAAACTCAACAGATATGTGGATTCCTGTCGTAGATGGCAACCGTATCGGCCCTGTTAATCCGGGGACATCTTACCTGCACTTGAGAACCGACAGTGCTGTGGGTAGTGGTGACATAATCACAGTAGATTATCATAATAAAGAAGAGACAGTAACAGCACGATTTTCATATCGAGCTATTGTTCTCAAGTTCGACTCCCCTGTAAATTATTTGCTGAGGAACTGCCATAGTAACTATGTTAACTTCTACTCAAATCTACCAGATCAAGTGGATAAACACTGGGTGATTAAGAAACGGGGATACAGAATTGTAATATTCTGTAACGGAGAACTGGTGGTTAACACGACTGTGTGTGAGAGTTTTGGCTATGGCTGGATAGATCATTGGAGACGAGACGTGGACAGTATTACTATTAAGTCCACGATCGGCGTTAATTCCACTGCAACTGCACTGTCACAATCGTATTACATAGGTTGGTACTTGGTTGCAAGGCTGTTAATTAGTTTAGAATTAGTAAGAGAGGACACAATGTATATCAAAACCCGGCAGTGTTTTGTCTGTTACTGGATACAGCTGAGGATCAGTAAGGGCGTAGGCCGTAGAAGGAATTATTGTGTAGTACATTACGTAATACATACTCGTGTTTATTTATTTTTTGACTAAGTACGGGCGGATAAGAATCATGTGCTGCAAAGTCGTTAGGGTATCTTTATTTTCTCTTTTAACTATCAGTTCATGCTAACTGTTTCCATGATCGTTTCAGAACATGTTTGGGAGTATGAAAGAGCAAATCTGATCAAAGTGATTGAAGGAAGAAAAATAATAAATGATAAGGAAGGTCTTCTGATAGCAACAGTTGTGAATAAACAAACCAGGGAAGAGAAAAATGTGACCGTCTGTAAGGACTTGTTTAACTGGCATTCAGCACAGCTCTCCTGCTGGTCACTTGGACATCACTTCTCAGACTGGGGGAGTTACCCGAGAAACATGAAATACCTTCCTGAGTGAGTTTTAATTCGTTTATCAACTTTTTGCATTTATTAATACACCGTTTCACTGTTTAAGATTGGACATATTTTACCTCTAAACATTTGAACATTTTGCAACCATTTCTCATTAAATCCTTCAGAAATTGGCGTAATCCGGATAACTTTTCAATTACAATGGATGAGGTCAGCTGTAAATATAGTGACACCGGCAAATCAGATTGTGATCATTCTAGCCCTAGGATAATGACACACACCTGTGAATACCGGGACAGCATTTGGCTCCACTGCTTTAGTAATACAGGTTTGGTTTGAACTAATACACCAATATCTATATTTTGATTAATTAGTACTTTAGCACAGAGAAGTCATATTGTCGGTCTGCAGAAAACATTAAAATGTAAAAATAGTTTTCTAGATTTAATTGGAATTTCTAATTACGTTAATTTGTTTTGTTATCTCGGGCGCACTCATTTAGTGTACTGAGTAATTGCCGTGCACCATACGATTGAGGGTCGAAATTCGAATATTAATACCTGGAGACCCCAGGCTATAATGTTCATAGAGATTCGGTGGAATGACAGGCTGAGCGCCACCCATGAGTAAAAATATCAATTTATGGACACGTTCATTGAAGTTTGAGGATATTGGTAAATTTTCAAAATAGCGTTTTCGACGATAGTGGCTTAATTTTAGCATCTATTAATCTAGCATGTTCAAAAGCTCTGAACATTAGCCACGTGACCCATACTCCCATATATATGCACTGCCCAGAAAGAAAATTTATTTTTGTTAGGCACTATGTAAAAAATGTCACATTTTGTGACTGTGTTAACCACGACTTACTGACTTACTGACGGGTATAAGTGTTCCCGAGATCCATTGACAACAGTTCTCCACAGCTTTCTGTCCTCCATCAGTCTAGCTATCTCATCTACTGACTTCAGCCCAGTATCTGCTTTTAGTTTATCTAGAATTGGTAAGTAAGGTCGCCCCCAGTTAGTATGCCCATGTGTTAACCATAGCTACCCAATTAGCATTCTTTAGTCTAAAATATAGTAGATTAGGTCAATCTAACAATTATGATACAACATTGCATTGGTTAAATAAAAGGGCAGGGATCGAACGGTTTTAAGGTAATATTTCGTAAACTTTGTCACACGCAGAATACGATACCTCTTTTCTACTATGATGTGTCAACCCTTTCAGCACATTATTTGATGGTTCTTCTACCGATCTTAGCCATAAAATGTGTTGTTTTGAAAAGCTAGCTAATACAGGCACTTGATTATTGGGAAATGAGGTAAATTCTGTCACATTATATAAAATTTTAAATTTTGGGCGAATTGCCAGAATCATTTAGTCATTTATACCTGATTTTAGTTTGAATGGTGGGAAAACTCTATATAAGGGGGGGGGGGGGGGGGGGGGGGGGATCATGTTATTTTTTGTCCGTTTTTGTCCGTTTTTGTCCGTTAATTTTTGTCCGTTTTGAAAATATAGCTGCCAAACGGACAAAAACGGACAAAAACGGACAAAAACGGACAAAAATTGTAACTTTTTATTTAAATTTTCTCCACAATTTGTAACAGGCTATCTGCAGAAATGGGTAGCCCGGTTAATGAATCCTCAATTAGGCACAAAGAATAGTCTACACATTTTTTAATAACATAAAAAGGGATGAAAAGTTTTATTACTGGAAAGTAAAACTTTGTTAAACACAAAGATTCTTGAGCACATTTTGAGTCAGACTCAAATGTTTTTAAAAACATTTTAGTATATAACAATAAATTATGTAAACAATAACACCAACAATAATTATAAATTGAACAAATTATTGAGAGATGAAAAAGAGGAAGAGGAGGAGGGGGACTGAGGAGGGGGACTGAGGAGGAAGAGGAGGGGGGACTGAGGAGGAGGACTGGTGAAGAGGACTGATGAGGAGGAGGACTGAGAAGTAGGAGTAGGGGGAGGACTGAGGTGGGGAGGACTTAGGAGGAAGAGGAGAATTGAGGAGGAGGAGGAATGAGGAGTAGAAAGAGGAAGAGGACTGAGGAGGATCAGGAGGACCCAGGAGGAGGAGGAAGAGGAGGAGGACTGATGAGGAGAAGGAGGACTGAGAAGGAGGACTGAGAAGGAGAAGGAGGACTGATGAGGAGGATGAGGATGAGGAGGAGGGTGACTGGGGGAGGACTGAGGAGGAGGAAGACTGAGGAGGAGGAAAAGGAGAAGGGCTGAGGAGGAGAAGGACTGAGGAGAAGGAAGAGGAGGAGGACTGAGGAGGACCCAGGAGGAGGAGGACCCAGGAAAAGGCCCCAGGAGGAGGATGATGACTGGGGAGGAGGAGGACTGATGAGGACTGATGACGAGGACTGAGGACGAGGAGGAGGAGGAGGAGGACTAAGGAGGAGGACTGAGGAGGACTGATGAGGAGGAGAAGGAAGTGGATGAAGAGGATGAGGAGGACTGAGGAGGAGGACTGGTGAAGAGAAGGAGGAGGACCCAGGAGGAGAAGGAGGAGGAGGATAACTGAGAAGGAGAAGAGGGATCCAGGAGGAGAACCCAGGAGGAGGAGGAGGAGGAGGACTGAGGAGGAGGACCGAGGAGGAGGGTGACTAGCGAAAGGACTGAGGAGGACTGAGGATGTGAAGGAGGACTGAGGAGGAGGAACCAGGAAAAGGAGGAGGAGGAGGAGGAGAAGGACTGAGGAGGAGAAGGAGGAGGACGTAGGAAGAGGAGGACCCAGGAGGAGGACTCAGGAGGAGGAGAAGGAGGAGGAGGAGGAGGAGGACTGAGGAGGAGGACTGAGGAGGAGGAGGACTGTGGAGTATTGAGGAGGATGGCTGAGGAGGATGGCTGAGGAGGATGACTGAGGAAGATGACTGAGAGGGAGGAGGATGAGGACTGAGAAGGAGCAGGACTGAGGAGTACTGAGGAGGATGGCTGAGGAGGGGGACTGGGGGAGGACTGAGGAGGAGGAGGACTGGCGAGAAGGATGAGGAGGAGGACTGAGGAGGAGGACTGAGCATTGAGGAGGAAGAGGAGGAGGATGAAGAGGAGGAGGACCCAGGAGGAGGAGGAGGACTCAGGAGGACTGAGGAGGAGGATGAGAACTGAGGAGGAGGAGGAGGACTGAGGAGGATGGCTGAGGAGAATGGCTGAAGAGGATGACTGAGAGGGAAGAGGAGGAGGAGGAGGACTGAGGAGGAGGAGGAGGAACTAGGAGGAGGACCCAGCCGGAACTAGGAGGAGGACCCAGCCGGAGGACTCAGGAGGAGGAAGAGGACTCAGGAGGAGGACTGAGGTCTGAGGAGGACTGAGAAGGAGGAGGACTAAGGGGAACTGAGGAGGATGAGGAGGAGGACTGAATAGGAGGAGGAGGAGGGGGACTGGGGGAGGACTGAGGAGGAGGAGGAGGAGGAAGCATCTAAATGTTATTTCCATTTTTGTTATTTTTTGTCCGTTTTTGTCCCCTCTTTTTTGTCCAAGGAAAAGCTTGAAGACGCAAAGAAGCAACTGGACGAAGCCTATAATGCTGCTACTTCACAGCACATTCGACAACAGACTGACCTGCTGGAGAAAACTAACCCTGAGCACAGGCATCGCAGTTCCTGGCACATCATCAGGCAACTAACATCTTCCGACACTGTGCCATACTGCAAAGTGCCAGGAGGCACTACCGAAGAACGGCTCAACATCTGGTTCGAGCACTTCAAGTCCCTTCTAGGCACAGAACAGCCTCCGCCGGACCTCACCCTCCCCTTCTTCAACCAGCGAGTCTCTGACACCCTGCCCATCAGCTGCTCATCCTTCAGCATGTCAGAACTCGACACGGTTCTGAAGTCCGCCAAATCCTCCAAGTCACCCGGTCTGGATAGCATCCCTCCCTCAGTCTGGAAGCTTCCCCAGCTACGTGAAAACCTCCTCGGATTCTGTAACAAAGCACTCATGGATGGTGTGATCCCTCAAGCCTGGAAAACGGCCTCAATCATTCCTATCCCCAAAAAGGGTGATCTTACTAATCCAGGAAACTACCGTGGCATTTCACTGGCACCGGTTGCAGCGAAAGTTTTTAACAAGCTCATCCTCAACCGGATCTACCCATTCATTGATCCCCTCTTGCGGCCAAACCAAAATGGTTTCCGTAGAGGAAGATCCACACTCCCACAGGTCCTTGCCCTACGTCGTATACTCGAGGAATGCAAGATTGGAAATCGCTCAGCCGCAATTGTGTTTGTCGATTTTTCGAAAGCGTTCGACAGCATTAACCGGGATGCCCTTTTCCACATCCTCTCCCTCTACGGTATCCCTGCTCCACTTGTAGATGCTATCAGGCTTCTTTATGACTCATCGTTCTCTCGTGTCCAGACCATCGACGGCCTTACTGACTTTTTTAGGACACTTATTGGAGTTCTCCAAGGGGACACTCTAGCACCCTTTCTCTTCATCATCGTCCTTGACTATGTCCTCAGAAGCTGCATGGGTGAAGAATTCGGTCTTACCATCGTGCCTAGGAAAAGTCGAAGAGTGCGTGCGGTCAAAATCACAGACCTTGACTTTGCTGATGATTTGGCCTTAATGTCAGACACCATAGAGCAAGTCCAACTTCTGCTGACAGACCTTGAAGATGCAGCCGCACAAGTTGGTCTTGCTATGAATGCTTCTAAGACCGAGTTCATGACCATCAACATCCCTGACACTGTCGACTTACATTCCATCTCAGGCCGCCAGATTAAACAGGTTGATGACTTTAAATACCTCGGCTCTTTCATTGCGGACAGTAGAAAGGATTTCAACACAAGGAAAGGAATGGCCTGGTCAGCCTGTATTAAACTGCAAAAAGTCTGGTCCTCTGGCATTTCCGAACAACTGAAAGTCAAGTTCTTTAGAGCCTGTGTCGAACCAGTATTGCTCTATGGATCAGAGACATGGACCATAAACAAGCAACTTGAGAAGCGCCTCAACGGATGCTACACCCGTCTTTTAATGAAGGCCAAGAACATCTCGTGGAAGAAACATCCAACCCTCAAGCAGATCTATGGCAACCTTCCATCTATTGCCTCAGTGGTTGCGTCGAGGCGTTCCAGATTTGCTGGGCATTGCATGAGAGCTTCTGACCAAGTTATCTCCACTATCCTCCCCTGGCGACTTGCCCAATCCGGCCGTGGAAGGAGACCACTCACCTTCCTGGACGTAGTAGCTCGTGACACTGGGCTCCAGTTAGACGACCTTCGAACTGTTATGTGCGATCGAGACGTGTGGAGGCAGACAGTGAATGGGATTTCGATTGAGGATCGCCCAAAGTAAAGTAAGTTGTCCGCTCTATTTTTTGTCCGTTTTGAAAATATATGGTTCCGAACGGAAAAAACGGATAAAAAACATGACCCCCCCCCCCCCCCAGGAGGAAGAGGAGGACTGAGGAGGAGGACTGAGGAGGACTGAGAAGGAGGAGGACTGAAGAGTACTGAGGAGGATGGCTGAGGAGGATGGCTGAGGAGGATGACTGAGGAGGAGGACTGAGAGGGAGGAGGAGGAGGAGGACCCAGGAGGAGGACTCAGGAGAAAGAGGAGGAGGAGGACTCATAAGGAGGAATGAGAAGGTGGAGAACTGAGGAGGAGGAGGAGGAGGACTGAATAGGAGGAGGACTGAATAAGAGGAGGAGGGGGACTGGGGGAGGACTGAGGAGGAGGAGGACTGACGAGAAGGATGAGGAGGACTGAAGAGGACTGAGGAGAAGGATGAGGAGGAGGACTGAGGAGGAGGACTGAGGAGAAGGACTGAGGACTGAGGAGGAAGAGGAGGAGGATGAAGAGGAGGAGGATGAAGAGGAGGAGGATGAAGAGGAGGAGGAGGTCCCAGGAGGAGAAGGAGGACTGAAGAGAACTGAGGAGAAGGATGAGGAGGAGGACTGAGGAGGAAGACTCAGAAGGAGGAGGACCCAGGAGGAGGACTGAGGAGGAGGAGGATGACTGAGGAGGATGACTGAGGAGGAGGAGGAGGAGGAGGAGGAGGAGGAGGAGGAGGAGGAGGAGGAGGAGGAGGAGGAGGAGGAGGAGGAGGAGGAGGAGGAGGAGGAGGAGGAGGAGGAGGAGGAGGAGGAGGAGGAGGAGGAGGAGGAGGAGGAGGAGGAGGAGGAGGAGGAGGAGGAGGAGGAGGAGGAGGAGGAGGAGGAGGAGGAGGAGGAGGAGGAGGAGGAGGAGGAGGAGGAGGAGGAGGAGGAGGAGGAGGAGGAGGAGGAGGAGGAGGAGGAGGAGGAGGAGGAGGAGGAGGAAGCATCTAAATTTTATTTCCATTTTTGTTATTTTTTGTCCGTTTTTGTCCGTTTTTGTCCGCTTTATTTTTTGTCCGTTTTGAAAATATAGCTGCCAAACGGACAAAAACGGACAAAAAGATGATCCCCCCCCCCCTATATAAGGAAGATATAGTTGATTTTAGTTAAGGGTAGTTGATGCGAACATTGTCACAAAAATGATACAAAATCGTAAATAGGTTAAAATTAAATTTCGAAAAATGAGAACCATATCTTGATTAGAATTCAATATTCTTCCAGAAATGATTGGTAGGGTATTATTCAGCAATTCGGAACTCGAGTTTAACAATGTTGAGGTTAATTTTGCTAAGTTACTTAAATGTGACAAAATTCACATTTCCTGCCCCAACAGTAAAAATTCAATGTGATAAAAAGTGGCGTGCGTTTCTATATTTCCTGTATGAATCAATTCAAACTATAATAAGAACAGATTATTTGAAAGAAAATGTATCTAACTTTTACAATAACTTATGTGACGAAATTTACATTTCTTGCCCCTATTTTGAAGAATCGAAATCGTACCTCGATTAGAATGTAATGTTACTTTATCACTATGTACCTATGTCAATAAACTAGTTATTTTGCCAACAAGGAGCAAATAAGGTCATAATTTGTTTTGTGACGAAATTTACATATTTTTACCATGTTGAGATGTTACAATTGTGCCAATGACAAAAATGTTCATTGATACATAGTACGTATGACGTAATATAGGGTGTTTAAGCTGGTATACCAATATTTGCTCAATTTCACACATGTTGAGATATCATGCAAATATATGTGACAAAGTTTACCTATTTGTGCCTTATGTGTTCTTATTTGCTTATAATAATGAGATATTTTAACAATTCCCAACACATTCAGGTCATAAAATAATTCTAGACTATTCGGCATTCCTTGTCAGGGTTTCATAAACATCCCTCGTATAAATTTCTTAAATGTGTGACGAAATTTACCTGGTAGTACCATTTAACGAAAAAAGTCGCTAAATATGTAGATAATTGTCCTATGGAACTATCCTATGAACTTGAAATTCGAAAATTTTGTCAAACACGGCAACAAGGGGCCATGTAAACTCTGTCACGTTTCTATAGTGTGACAAAGTTTACAACTCACCGCCGGTCGAATTTAAGCGATATCTTATCATCTGATAAAGATATCGTTATGTGACAAAGTTTGCCTAGAGGATGAAACGATTATCCTAACCATTGAGGGTTTATATAGTTTCATAATCATAGTGTGAAAAATTTTACCACATCGTGCCATTTAATAGGGTCACTAATATTTACCAATATCCTCAAACGTCAATGAACGTGTTTCATATTGTAAAAATTTCAAAATTGAACATAGAAATCTTTCAGGGTGTGCCAAGGAAAATCAAGTGCTATCAAACAAAAGTTGTACAGTAACAAACATTGGCGGATTTTTGAAAAATTTGTGTTTTGATGAGAGTATAAAAGATTACTTTCACTTGTGCGCTTATTCGAACGTTACCTATGTAATGGGTACTGAGAATCATACACTCCCAAGTGTCTCCTCTGTGTGTGACAATGACCCGTATGTTTATCAGGCGTGTGGTTTTGATACAAAAACAACAAAACAAAGTGACATCGGCCTCTGCAGTGGAGGTCCTACTGACAATAACATAAACCCGCCACGCAAAGGGTTTATATAACAGATCATCCCGCGCTAGCGGGATGATCTGATAAACACATACGAGTGCGCGCAGCGCACGAGTTTTGTGTTAATATGTAATCCCGAAGCGCCAGCTGAGGGATTACATTTATTTAGCCCTGAGCGTGAAGTGTTTATGGATTATAATTATCTCCGGCGATTTCGACAAGGGATTTATACTTTAGAAGAGATTGGAAAGCAGTTCATCAATCTGAATGTCAAACCGATCTGTCATAGTGGAGCAATAGCTTGAACGTTAGCAGGAACAAGAGCTGGAAGGAGAGCAAGCAAAACAATACTATATTTAGGGCACGGACAAGGGTAGCTGGCTAGTCGCCAACTTCTCACGCCACGCGTTGGAGAAATTCCAAGAATTAGCTGCTTTGGCAACGTTCCCAGGAATTTGCGTGTAAAAGAAGTGGACGGTTACGATGTTTCATATCACGTGGTGCGCTTTCGTGTCACGTGGTATAGACTCGGCGTATGCTATTGGTGGCACGTGGTACGCACGTGACGCGCCCACGTGATCGCGCGTCTAACTGTTCTACTATTATCGAGTTCTAATCAGCAGTATCATTGATTATTGTAAGTCGGAGAATTGAATGATAAACATCAGTTACGACTAAAAAGCGGGCCGGGTTTATACAAATTTGCGGGGCGGGATGATATCACCTTGAGATGTTTATCTAACAGCGGGCCGGGCTGAGTGATAATATGATCCCGCGTCGAAATCCCGGAGATATTTATAACAGCACCAACATTACATGCGATGACAAATGTGATTGGTATGACTGTAGAGATGAGCAACATTGTGGTGGTTACACATACAGAATTTCCTGTCATAATCGGTATGGTGAACCAGGCCCTCCCGTTTATTGGTTTCAGGTTTGTAATGGAATTAAAGATTGTCATCCTTACGGGGAGGATGAGAGGGACTGTGATGTTAAGAGCACCACACAACACACCTGTATTCATTACGGCAAGAAACACTGGGATAAAATTAACAAGAAAGTCCCCATACATAAATACAATAGGTGTAGTGTGTTTGATATTAATGTGCCTCACAACTTTCCGTACTGTTACGATTATCTAGACCAGACAAACTGCAGTGATGTGAACAAAGTGGGAGGTAACTGTTTGGTCAATGATTATATGTCAAGCGTATCAAAGTACGTGGTCTGTGGTAGCGAATTTAAGCTTACCAATAAACCGGTTAATTTATGTGACGATAACCTAGAAGACAACTGTACTTCACTACCTCAACCTGGGTTTGCTGATGACTGTGTCGTCCACAAGCACAGACTTTGCGATGGAGTTAGTGACTGCGTTGGTAGTAGTGATGAGACCCTTGATATATGTCAGTACACAACGTTGGGTTATTTAAAATGCAGAAGAGGCTTCAATGCTGATAAAAACATGCCAATACCTGTCAAATGGTTACTGGATGATCAAACAGATTGTCTGGATGGAGAAGATGAAAAAAGAAACCTTAAGGTGACATACTGTGAAGAAATAAATGAAGGTACTGAAAGAATAAATTTAGGAAACAAAATATGTCAGGACGTTTTTCTGTGTCCAGGAGATTCCAAGATTAGATATGTTGAGTTTGACGCTCTTTGTGATGGTATAAACTCTTGTGAAGTTGAAAATGATATCTGTACGATTTCAAGAGATTTCCCGAGCATCAATGCATCTGCTGTTATCAACAGTTGTAATGTGCGAGATTTGTGCGAATCAATGGAACAATCAGAAAATTTAACTTGTCATGTTCAAGAATTTCAGAGTCCAGCAGGAAATACATTTGGTGTAAAAATGATGATAAATGTCCCAACTTCAAAGACACAAGTTGACTGCAGTATTCGATATGGTGAATATTATGTCTTCTTGAGTTGCATGGGTTTATGTCTAAACTCCACTTGTCCTCTTCAGAACACTTCCTTAGACTATGATTCATGCCCCGGTCAGTATCCTGACCGAATCAACACTCTCGCTAACAATTCTGCTCTAACATTTGTGACTATGTCTGATGAAGGTGAATATGAAAATGCACATTTCCAATGTGATAACAAAAAGTGTGTTCATTATAGCCAAGTTTGTAACCTGGTTGATGACTGTGGTGACTTGTCAGATGAACGACTTTGTACAAACCATTTAGTTTGTGAGGATACTAAAAACCGGAAAAAACAGGACCTAATATCTTATTCCCAAAGGTGCGATGGTAAATTTGACTGCTTTGATTTATCTGATGAATGCAATCAGTCATGTGGTAAGGAAATCTTAGCCAATTGGGTATTGAAACTTAGTTGCTGGCTGCTGGGCCTTTTGGCATCCATTTTTAATGTCGTCATGGTGGCCAAAGTTGGAAGTTCCATAAGAGAATCTGAATCAGGTAGTTTGCTGTGCACTAGAGTGCTGATCTGTTTAATCGGATTAGGCGATTTACTTATAGGAGTCTACTTGATCGTATTGTCCGTATTCGACAGTATCATTTTAGGAGAGGATTACTGTGCAAAGCAAGCAGAATGGTTATCAGGCACTGCTTGTTCTGTTTTGGGAGTGATCAGCACTACGGGATCGCAACTTTCTCTATTTTCGATGACTGCTTTGAGTTTGATTAGGATGAGGGGAATCGTGAATAATTCTATGATTGCTCCTACCCGCGTCAATAAAAAAGCAGTAATAAAAGCTGCCATGATTGTGATCGGAATCGTTACTGCTTCTCTATCAGTGGCACTCATACCATTGGTCCCCGCCTTAGAGGACTACTTTGTGCAAGGTTTGTTCTATGACCGAGACTACAAGCTATTTATTGGTTTTCCGAACAAAATAAAGCACGTCAAGATTCTACAAGCATATTACAAAAATGAGAGTTTCTCTAGAGATACATCCTGGACTGATATTGGCGAAAAAGTAGATGCAATGTTCAGTCATATTAAGAGTTATGGAAGTGGAAGCTTGAATAAAAGTGCTGTTCACTTTTACGGCAATGATGGTGTGTGCCTTTTTAAATACTTCGTTCGAAGTGATGACCCTAGAAGAAGCCGAACGATATCAGATGCGGAAGAGGACTTGATCGACGTGAAAGGAAATATGATAGTTTGGCTCATGCTAGGTGTAAACCTATGTTGTTTTCTGTTCATTACCGTGTCCTACTTGTTGATCAACATTAAATCCCGGCAATCATTGAGGAATTCTGGGCAAAACAGCAATCCAGAAACTGTCCGCAGAAACCGAGCAATGCAAAACAGGATTGCGCTGGTCATAGCCACAGATTTCGCTTGTTGGGTTCCATTCATAATCATCAGCGGGCTCCACAATCTCGAGTCAATCGATGCTACAGATTGGTACCTCACTTTTGCAATGATAGTTTTACCCCTCAATTCTGTCGTAAACCCTATACTGTATGACAATACTTTGAGAGAATTTTTTAGTGAGATTTTTACTTTGCTTTACTTTACTGTCCAAAGTGTTGCTGTTAGATTTTAAAATGGTGGTAGATTAAGAGCAATTAAAGAGGCTCCAGAAGAAACGCAAATTGTAGAAATGGGAGGTGATATTGACAAGGGAATATCACTTGTGGCACCTGCCGACGAGGGTATCATGGAAACGCCAATTTAGATAGAAATGTGGAAATAGTGATAACAAGGTGAGACTTCATATATAATAATAGATTTACAAAGATTTCACAGGTTTATAAGGTTCTTGGAGTTGGAGGATTTAGTTTTCACTAAGCACTAGTACTAAATGTGCGGTAATGATATAATTCACGGTTGAAAATTTAAGAAGAGATAAGCAATTAATTATTAATTAGCTGATAGATATGATCAACATCAGTTTAAATATCTCTGATCATCTCAGCTGATTGATATAATTATTCAAATTTTCAGGAAATCATTACATTGGATTCTTTCAACTAGTATTAGTAAGCTAGTATTGCCAAATGTATAGACAGTACAATCCCTGGTCGGAAACCGAATTGGAACTTTCATCTTTAAAGACACCACGTGATCACAGCGATTATTATATTTGTACCCAGGTCTGGTTAACTTTAAGTTATAAATTATGTGTTACAGTGTTTCTATTTTAAAATGTCACCCGAACTTGTAGTATATTTTATTTGATTCTACCTTTTCTTTTGAGAAGACATTTATTTAAACTCCAATATGCTGGGACCCATTAACCATGACTAGATGTGATGAGTATTATAAGAATTTGTTCACACATGAGGGACTACTTGTGGTTATATCTGACTAGTGACATTTAACTTTCATGATTTTCGTTGATTTTCGTTGATTTTTGTTATAAATTGGACTGTTGAATATTTAAAAAGTAACCTATAAACTTATAACATTTTTTAAAAACATTTTGAACATTTAAAACATAATTTGAAACAATACAGTAACGTTATTCAAATCTCAAACAGAAAAACTATATTTCAAAGTTTTGTGTTTTGATCATATTATGATCGTGGATGTATAGTTAAGTGATTGATTGCATAATTTTGAATTTGATTGATGGTGATTGTGAGTGAGAAGATGTTTTATTGGAGTGCCAGCCAGTAACTCTGTCAGTAACCTGTCAAGGTACATCTAACATCCGTTTCCGTACCTGGAAACAATATTTTATTTTTACGACACTTTAATTTAAAACTTTCAATCTATTTGTATTCTTTTATCGGACATTTTTTATTTGAGCAATATCGTTAGTATTTACTTACTTATTAGTCATTTAAATATCTTTCCTTGACAAATCTATTGTGTAATAGTTTTAAGTTATCATCTTAGCTGTATATTTTAGTTGTATATTTTCATCTTAGTTGTATATGTTCAACAAAAAATTTAAAACTTCTGTAATTTCTGTTCGTCAACCTCCTAGCTCACTTACTAGACTTAGTAGAAGTGATTTAATTTTAACTGCGAGGGACAATCAAGCAGCTCAATTCCTCAAAAAAAATCTATGTTATCAACTTTATTCTACAATATAGATGGAAACGCATCTAACTTTGATAGCTTCCTAATTGAACTAAAAAGTATAGGGCACTCGTTTGATATGATTGGTCTTGCTGAAACCAATACTGATCCTGCACAGCAGGGCCTGTACCAAATTCCATCATACACAGGATTCTATCAAGAAACATTGGCAGGTAAGAAAAAAGGCACAGGTGTTGCACTTTATGTATCTGACCATTTAAATACTGTGGTCTTAGAAAACGTATCACACTGTACTACAAATATTGAGAGCCTCTTTGTTGAAACCACAGATAGCGCAGGCTGCAAAATTGTTCATGGAGTCATTTACCGACCCCCTAATGGCTGCTTTGATAGCTTTTGTGAAACCCTGGAACTACTTGCAAAGCAGCTAAATGGGAAAACTGTCAATTTGTTGGGAGACTTTAACTCAAACATACTTAATATTTCTACCAGTTCCCAGCTCTTTGAGGATACTTTATACAGAAACGGCTTTTACCCGACTATCTCCATCGCAACACATTTTCGTCAAAACTGTAAAAGTTCCTGCATCGATAACATTTTAACAAATAAAATTGAGAATATAGTCTTATCAGGTGTTATTGAAGAACGGCTTGGTGAGCATGCCCCTATATTTACCTTCACTTCAATAGAGACCCCTCGCAATACAGAGCCTCAGAAACATGTCCGCTATTATGATTACTCAAGTTCCAAATTAAAAAGCTTTGTAACTGAACTTGAGGTAAAGGTAAACCAGCTCACTCCTTCAACAAAATTTGATGAGTTTACGGCATGTTTTGACCAGACACTTGACAAACACTGCAAACTGGAGGTACCAAAAGTGACAAAAAGAACTCCCAAACTTAACCCATGGATTACAGACAGTATCATCCAGTCTGTAGAAAGAAAGCATGAACTGCGTAAGGAGTGGTCTGACTTCTGACACCGTTACTAATAAGAACCCTGGTGGTAATTTCTTGCTCTACCAAGTATTTAGTGATTATTGTAGGATGCTCAAAGCTATCATTAAGGCTGCCAAACGTTGGCATTACTGTAACGAAATCCTTAACAACTGTGAAAACAGCAAGAAAACCTGGCAAATTATTAACGAACTCAAGGGCAAAAAGAAGAGGCAAACCAAGCCCCCATTTATCATTGATAACCAAAGAATAGTTGATAGGAGAGCAATTGCTAATGGATTCAATGCTTGGTTTGTCTCTTTTGCACCAAAGCTGAATGAGACACTGAATAATCTATCTAATGGCCTGCATATATTACCCATGAAAACTTTCTATGACTTACTGAACCCAAGAAATGAAAAAAATATTAGGCTAGAAGACTAATCCTCGAACGAAATATTGAAAATCATAAAAGAGTTCGAAAATGGTAAAGCCAGTGATATTCCCATAAGTGTAATAAAAAAGTCATCTTATGTAATTGCACCTGTATTATCGAATTACTTCAATATCCTTATGACCCAAGGTATATTTCCTGATGTCCTGAAAACTGGTAAAATAACACCTGTATTATATAAGAAAGGTAACCCAGAAGAAATCGAGAACTACCGTCCTATCTCAACACTGTCCGTCTTCGGTAAGATCTTTGAAAAGCTCATATATTCTAGAATATACGGATTTGTTAGCTCCCAGGGAGTTATATCGAAGACACAGTTTGGATTTAGGAAATCTCACTCTAAATCTCATGCAGTCAATTACTCTGTAGATTTAATTACGAAATCTCTTAAACTTAAGAATCATGTTTTAGGAATATTCATTGACCTAAGCAAAGCTTTTGACACCATCGACCATTCAACACTTCTTATAAAATTAGAGGGATGTGGAGTGAGAGGAGTTGCAAATAACCTCATAAAAAGCTACTTGATAAACAGGCAACAATACACCGAAGTTGTAGGAGAAAAATCAGATACCCTATCTATTCAATTTGGTGTCCCGCAGAGTTCAATTCTTGGACCTCTCCTATTTCTTCTCTATATGAACTACATCACAAACAGTTCTAAACTAGGATCGTTTGTTACCTTTGCTGATGATACCAATATATTTGTTGTTGGCAAAACAAAACGTGAGGCATATGAACGAGGAAATGAGCTTTTGTCATCATTACAGTCTTATATGAGAGCAAATCAGTTACATATAAACATGTCCAAGTGCTGCTACATACACTTCAAACCCACCATGGCAGGTTCTAAGTCAGAGATCTTATCACACCCTGAAGCTGTACTAACAATAGACAACTTTACAATCAAAAAGGTTTCATCCGCAAAATTTCTGGGTGTTATAATTGACGAGAACCTATCATGGGAAGATCACATTAAAGCTCTTAAGCGAACTCTAAATCATTCCACATCCACTTTATGTAGACTTCGCTGCTCCCTTCCAGAATTTCTACATCAATAATTATATTATACTCTGTTCGAATCACATCTTTCCTACTGTATATCTGTATGGGGTGGGGCAGCTAAGCAACGTATAAGCTCAATATTTACTGCTCAGAAGTACTGTCTCAGAGTACTATTTGGTGATAGGCTGGCGTACCTTGATAAGTTTAAGAGGCCTATAGGACACCAGAAACTTGACCAACAATTTTTCATAAAAGAACACACCAAACCGATGCATAATAATATTCTAGCAATACAAAATCTCTATACATACCACAGTTACCTCGAGCTCTACAAGATAATGAAATTCCGTGCTCCAATATCCCTATGTGAGGGTTACACATGTTCGTCGAGGAAACCCTGCCTTCTAATCTGTCAGGTAGACCCACCTGACAACCACAACACTAGATCAACCAAAATTTTTAACATTTTAACCCCAAAGTTCAGAATGACTGACTTTACTACTACCTTACAAGACTTTTTCATAACGTACGAAATGCGACGGTTTTCCCGAAATTTCGCCATATTTTCGGACCGCCAAAATTTCGGTCGTCGTAATAGAATCCGTCGCATTATTTGTAGCTTATTCCAATAATTGTGGCTTCATCGATTCATTTTGTTCTTGAAAAGTTAGTGATATGATGGTGGGACAAATAATGTCAAGTAATACGTTTTAAATTTACAATAAATTACATTTATGTGCTAACATAAACGTCTTATAAGAGACTAAGTCAAGATAAACAATTTAATACCAAACTCAATAAGTCATGCGATGCAGGTATACTGTCATTGATCAGTAGAGTAAAATTTAGATTTTAGATTGAAATACTAAAATCAGCACTAATCAGTAATCATCTTATTACTCAAGTCAATTTAAAAAGGATCTTGTTCCGGAAAAGTAACCACATGGACTGATATCTACGATGGTGAGAAGGTTACTATCCATCGGGAAACTAACGATGTGTCTCTTCAACATGATCGGTATGCGTGTGCCGTGAAGCGGATAAAGGACGGAAGAGGTTTGCTTGTTCCACAGTGAGTAACCGTCTGACATATTCCGTTAGAAGTTAGTAAACATTGTCACTATTTCATGTGCCACGGTGGGGAAATTAATGGAGTTGTTGAGGATAGCAGACACTGTCGTTCCCCTATACCCTCCGGTGGATTGGAAGTCAAGTTGAAACTTACTTTCAAAGGCCTCGGAGACATCGTGTACAAGATGAAGCAGCTTATCCGAGAATCTTACTCCTGGGAGTACACTGGAGAACAGCGTGAAACTGAAAAAGTCGAGCCGGACCCCTTAGAGGAAGATGAAGAAATCGATTTATAAGTTTCATTTTGTTTCAACATGATTTTACCGATTTTTAGAAAATTTTGAATTTCCTTTGTGTCAGAAAACAAAATGTTGAAAAATACCCTTATTTTCTGTGACGTCCGAAATGTGACGGTTTTTGTTCAATTTCGCCATATTTTCGGACCGCCAAAATTTCGGTCGTCGCAAATTGGTCCGCCACAAAAAAGTCTTGTAAGGTAGTGTAATGTGCTTGCTGGGAAAACTTAAACGTGCGCTATTAGCCAATCAGCATAACCACGCCCTGCTTGATTGGACCGTAAAAAATTTTGACTGCACAAATATTATTTTCCAAACATTATAACTGGCTGGTCACGCACATCTCAATTAAATTCCCCTAGGCTACTGTTTTCCAAGTCTTGTCCTGTGAGTAAAGAATGTGTGAGAAAGTATTAATAAAATAAATGTATATTTTTCGAATTTTCTAAATCTAATCTGAGAATGAAGTATAAATAATAAAACAAAAGTTAATAAAACAAAAGTTAAATTTATTACCAATTATTCAATCAATACATATCATAAATTCTAATATTGGAAACACAATGCAGAATGGATGTCTTAAACTATAATTTGTTGTCACTAATAATCTATTTACTTTCAAAGTTGAAATTTAGTTAAGTATGAAATGCCACCACATCATAGTTAGGGTAAAATATAATTCTTAAAAATTTTAAAATTAAGAAGATTGCTCTATGACTTAAAATTTAAAATTTAGCTAAAGATGTCTAATTTTTAAATAGTTGGTTACAGTTTATGACAGTACTGGCATGACCAATTTTATTGTGGCTGGTAAAAGGACCCAGTTGCCTGTAAGGGCTTTACCGAACCCCTGGGGACCACAATGTGATAGGATCAGGCCAGATGTTTCTATGTAGAGCAATTTATTTATTTCGGAGCTATGGTTACGTGGTATAGTTGGTGGTCATGTTTAAAGGTCAGTTTATCCTTGTGTGCTAATTATCCATCCAGATGCTTAGTGATGTGAGTAAATCATGCCCTTCTACATTATATATAACGTTTGACTATAAATTTGTTTTTACCACAGAAACTGTGGCACTAAGGTCAAGAATTAAAAATTTGTACTCTCATTGATAGTTAAAGCGTTTTTTTTTCCCAGCACTACTACACAACAGAAACCTGTCGGCCCACCGAGGAAACACAGTCGCAGAACAAAGAACCCAATTGTGCTCCTCTATTCTGCGATCGTGTGTATTTACTATAAACTAGCTAAATGCAGTTAGTAAAATTTTCTGGAATCATTAAAGTCGTTTGATTAGTTTATGTGTCAAAGTAATGTCCATGATAATCATATTTTTGGATCCCCGGTGGGCAAACACTCGTCCCAAAGGCTAAGGCAAACCTGTCAATGTTTCCCCATACGAAGTAAGGAGAACACATACTCAGCCTACAACTCCACCCATGGGACGAGACGTCGTGAGCCTCAAAATATATAGCATATACCCAGTCAGCAAACACTATACACAACATACATACGATACCAATCAATGTATAATGCCATTACTTCATTTAAAAGAAAATACATCTGCTATCTAATTGTTAAAAAAATTGAAGAATAAACCTGAAGAGAGGAGAAGGAGAGAGGGGTTTGGGAGAGGTAGAGTAGGAAAACAACAAGATCCTGTGCCGCAGGATTTTAAAATTTGTTGTATGATGATTCGTTTTGTGTCGTCTCTTAGATTAATATAGGTCTGATACCCTTGTCATGGTTTTTTTTTTGCAATAACACCGTGGTTTACTCATGTGATTATGTTTACTAAATCCACCTATTTCAATGATAATTCATTTGCATCAAAGTTGTAACTGCACCAAAGTTGTCGGTCATATTTAGACTGTAGTTCTAACAAAGATTTCTTAAGATTATTCTTGAATATACTGATGGGAGTGGAGAAGTCTATTTCACTTGTTGACTTACGGCAGTGATTCCAAATACTAGTTGATTGATAGATGAATAGTGAGGATGGAGTGGGTGGGATGAAGTAGTTGTCTCGTCTTGGTGACCTGTTGAATAAAGAGAACATTGAGATTGGTGATTGGAACTTATTAATTTTGAACATTTCCAGTAAACAGTGCAACTTATGAAGATTGTGGACAGTCAGGAAGTTATACTCGTTACAGATTGGTTTACTGTGTTCTAGTTCAAAGAAATCTTTGCCTAACATCTGCTTGATAACTTTACCGGTCTTATCCCTAGTGATAGGCCTTACTCTGGCACATGTTTTGAACTTATTGAAGTATGCATCATTATCACCAAAGAGAATTCTTATGCATTTCTTTTGTGTTTTAAATATGGCTTCTAGTTTATTATTTGATACACCTCCCCAAACAGATATTCCATAATATAGGTGTGATTCAAAAAGGGTGTGGTACAGGTCCTTATATAGTTTTTTAGGTACACAGCGTCTAATTCCACATAGTCTACCTATCTCACATTTCAATTTACGGTTTAACGCTCTTAAGTGAGCATCCCAGTTCAGTTTTTGGTCAATAATGACTCCAAGAAACTTAGTTTCCTCCACCTTTTTAATTACTATATTATTTAGTGTCAGTTCTAATTCATTGGTGTTTGAATCTGGTTCATTTCTACAGTTCGGCTTAAAGTGGATATAGCAACATTTCTTTATGTTGATATGCAGCAAGTTACTCTTCATATACTGATGAACAAGTTTAAGAATTTTATTAGCTTTGCAGTAAAGTGTTTTTATACATTTATCTACAACAAATATGTTGGTGTCATCGGCAAAAAGTATAAACTTACCTAGGTCTGATACTCTATATATTTCATTGATGTAGATAATGAAAAGCAAGGGACCTAATACTGACCCCTGAGGAACACCAAATATTACAGACAGTTTTTCGGATTCTTCTCCAAGTACTGAAACATATTGCTGTCTATTAGAAAGGTAACTGGCTATCAATTTATTTGCAGTCCCTCGAATTCCATAATCGTTCAGTTTTTTAAGCAGTTTATCATGACAGATTGTGTCAAAAGCTTTACTTAAATCAATGAAGATGCCTAGTACGTGATTTTTATCTCTTAAAGATTTTTCAATGTAGTCGACAGAAAAGTTGAGTGCATGGCTTGTCGAGTGATTTTTTCTAAAGCCATATTGATTTTCATATAATAATCCTTGCGACTGAAAGAAACTGTAAAGCCTGGAGAATATGATTTTTTCAAGTATTTTACCGAATATTGCTAAGGTTGAGATAGGCCTGTAATTTTCAAGAAGCTCAGCATTTTCTTTCTTATATATTGGACTTATTTTACCTACTTTTAGGTCGTCTGGAAAAAATCCCTGTTGCATACATTCGTTGTACAATACCGATAGTAGTGGGCTAATTTTGCCTGATACTGCCTTTACTATATGTACTGGTATGTCGCTAGCCTTGCCATTCTTAAGTTCGGATATGATCTTAGCCACCTCCTCAGGTGAGCAGTCATGTAGATATATATTAGCTGTATTCGATTTAGGTAAGAAGTCACAGAAACTTGGAAGCTGATTTATTTGTATCTCTCCTAGTTCTGTGTAGGCTGCATTGAGGTTAGATGCTAGGGATACAAAATACTTATTGAATTCATTAGCTATAACTCTGCGATCAGTTATCTTTTCATTGTCTATGGTAAATATAGGTCTGATATCACGTTTCTGTTTGCCACGAATTTTATTTATCAGTTCCCAGGTTTTCTTGGAATTTCCCTGAGTTTCAAGAAACTTGTCAGAATAATATTCAGATACAGCTTTTTTACGAACCTTTTTTAGAGCCTTTCTATATTCTTTGTAGTCATCATAACGGTTTCTTTTATTACAGCAGATAGAACACACGCATGTGCCCCCTTTTGTGTCAGTTTCGCCTTGTTTACACTTAACTTTCCTGACTTTCGCCCAGTCATCATACAGCCCATGGCAGTGGTTTACTGAGGCTATAATCCCGCCAGTAATCCATGGGTTGTTCTGCATAGTGCGCTTGGTGGTTTTGGGTACAGCTAGTTTGCAGGTTTCGTCAATGCTGTTTTTAAAGATATCATGAAAGTTAGTAAAATCTATAATTGGTTCATTGTCTAGTTTGTTACCCAAGACTTCAGCAAATTTATCAGTGTTTGATTTACAATAGTCATAGTATTGAGTGTGCTTGTGAATATTTTTGGTCTTGCTAATTTCCCAGTCAAATATTGTAAATATAGGTAGGTGATGAGATATGTGATCAGTTATGACTCCAGAGGCAGTAACAGAGTCTAGGTCATTTGTAATGATGTTGTCGATGCACGAGGCATTACATCCAGGCTTTTCATGAGTTGCTAATGATATCAATGGGAAGAAGCCTCTACTGAATAGGACGTCTTCATACTGTGCAATAATGTTACTGTGTTTACCATGGAGATTTATGTTAAAATCACCTGCAATGTGCGTATGTTTTGGTGCTTTATCAAGGATTGACGACAATTCTTGGAGAGCTTGCTCAGCATTGCCACTTGGAGGGCGGTATATTACTCCTATAGAAGTAGAATTTCCTATACTTCCTATGGTTACAAAGAGGGTTTCTAGATTTTCTGTTACTTGTGACAGGTTGTTATTTTTAACAGCATTAAAGGAGTTAAGGACATATAGAGCTACTCCTGAGCCTTTTACTTTCGAGTCAAAGGTATCTTGATAGAAGCTCTCATAGCCTGTGAGTTCGTACAAGTTTTTCAATTCAGGGCCTACATTTGTTTCAGCAAGACCAATTACAGAGAATTTGTTAGTAAATCTAGCTATTTCAATTGCCAGCGAGTCAAAGTTTGATTTGTTGCCATCAAGATTTTGAAATATTAGTGAGTTTTGCACTTGTAATTCGTGAGCAAAGGTGTGGTTTATGCCTTTTACAGAATATGAGTCACAGCTTTCAAGTACCTCAGAGATTTTACGTGTAACATCATCTGCATCAGTGTTATCATCATTGTCATCATTCAGAAGCTTGAATGGGTTATAACGGATTACTGCTAGGTGGAGACAATTATTGCAGTACAAGTCAACTTTTTGATTTTGTTTGTCACTGGTGTTATAGCATCTAGAGTGAATGGGACAGTTACAGTTGTAGCATTCAAATATAGATTGACCTAAATAGATACTTTTTAAACAGTGGGCACAGACCTCTTTTTTAAGAACATTCATGTTGGAGGCTGATAGCCTTCAACATGAGGCTGTCCTCCGGCGGCATGAGAATAAAGTGTTGAACCAACCTTACCGTCCCTCCTCCCTCTCTTCCTCCTATCAGTCCCTCCATGCATCCTAACGAGGACAGTATTACGGATTAAAGTAGCAAGTTTGGCCACTCCCTTCCAATTAAGGTGCAGGTAATCCGTCCGGCCATATTTGTCAAACTCCCTGGACAAGGTTAGGCAAAGTAAGCCAGTGTTATTATCCAGGAAGTCATCAAAGCCATCAACGAACTGGACACCAAAGTTTTTGGGAAGTAGCTCACGACGAATAAGCTCTATAAAGTAAAGAACTTTCCTATTTAAATCAGCATTTCGAGTTGGTAAAAGAGGACAAAGAAATACTTGGGCAGTTGGATTGGCCTCTTGAATTTGCTCAATCTTGAATTCTAGATGACTAAATATAGCAAAAATTTCACGCTGAGATTTAACAGATGGTCTTCTAACATCATTTATACCACACATAATAACAATGTTCTTGTATCCACATGCAAGATATGGGTTAATGTCATCTATTGTAGGAGTCCAAACATTCCGACCAGGCAGCCACTTACCAAAGCTCCTTTTGTGATCCTCTCCAAATTTCATACCTGCTCCATTTGAATCAGAGAAGATACAAGTACTGGCACGATTCTTTCCATCTAATGATCTGAAGGTGAAACTATATCGTACTGCACCAGTGACTGACCCCTTCTGGATAGAGTGCTTGTAGTGAGCCTGACTCCTTCTGGTCATCCTGTAAACTGATCTTGGAGTACACTTGTGCGTGTGAACTGGGTTGTTCATTTCAGTGAAGAGGACTTTGCATTCACCTCCAATGGAAAGAGTCAATATGCTAGACTCTGGATGTATCACCGGTTCATTGTCTGAATGTTCAGGCAGATAACCCTCGCCTTCTTCATAGCGGAAATTTTTAATTAGCACTGTATAGTTTTTAATTAGCACTGTATAGTTTAAGATATTTATAGCTTATTATAACCATTGATACAAAGTCCATAATCTTTCGCCAACTCTTTAATATCCACCTTGAAGCTACATTTTATATCCTTGAACTACACAATATAAACTAAAGCATGTTTTAGTGTAGACTTTTTGTCACAAAAAGACTGCAACCTATATTATAACCTATAATAGTAACAACTATAAACAGAACCCCTAATGTCTACTAACAAATTTCTTTTAGTCCTAATATGAGCCTTGTCTCTAAAAACCTAACTGAACTAGCGTTTCGGTGTGTGCAAAAGCTTTCAGGCACGCGCATTCCTTGCCCCGTTAGTTACCTGTCCTTACAAAACCAAACTAGCAGTCAAGGACAAAAAGTCATACACTAAATGGGCATTATATTTTATGAATTGTTTTACATCTTTTTATTCTGTAAAATGTGCTAAAATTAAATTTCTTGTTTCATTGAATTTCTTGTTTCATTGAATTTCTTGTTTCATTGAATCGAGGCTAGCGAGTAACGAATTAGCGTCATCACTCTTCAAAAATAACTTTCTCATGTTACGTCCATGATATTTGTAGGTTTACAACCTACCAGAACGCGCGCCGAGTTGGACTCGTTGACGGTCCTGTTTAATTTGGAACAAATATTTTACGAGTATCACCCGTTAACAATGATATCCAAGTTGCTAGTATAATCCTTGCCGTACGTTGTATGACCTGCCGCGCAAGAGTGCGCGGCTACCCCTAGCTAGCTGTACCGTAGAAACGCTACAGTGAAACGACAATGTAATGGTGGTCACGACGTGATATTGACCATTGGATACAAGGATACAAGGATACAAAGGATACAAGGATACAAGGATACAAGGATACAAGGATACAAAAGTGATAATTATTTTATTGAGTTGACAATAGTTATAATTCTGAAATAATTTAAGTTACACACTTCTAATCATTTACAAATGTGTAGGGATAAAATAGAAATGTTATAATATAATGCTATTTTGTTTAAGTAAATCAAATTTGTATGGTTCATGAGTTTATTTTGAGTTCCTAGAGCATTACTGTATCGGATACAGCAATGCTGTTATTGTATGTGGTACAAATGACCTTCGAGTAGACAACCTTAGAGGAGAGAATGCAATCTATCAGCTGGTTGACATTCTCCGCATGAAGATTGAACAGATAAAGAAGCTCTCCCCTAAAATTAAACTATTTGTCACAGCAGTTCTCCCAACCAGACTGCCCCAAATGAACAAGAACATCATGATCTTCAACCGACTAGTCGATGAATTGTTGAGTGCCAACTTTAACCAGACTGTATGGCACATTGGAGTTGGCCACTTTCTGGACAGTAGTGGACTCCTTGCCACTAATCTGACCAGAAGTGGTGATGATATACATTTAGGTATTTATGGTATTGCAAAATTTGTGAGATGTGTGAAGCACTGGGTGTATGTGAGAGCGAGGCAAGAGTGGACAAGACGTGGAAAACACAACCAGTCAGTGGGGTCTAACAACCCCACTTAGTAGAAATGAATATAAAACTGATTAAAGATGTGTGTGGCCCATGCAGCAGATCTATTAATATTGGACAACCTTTACTGGAGTGTGAAAACTGCAATAATGCAATCCATACCAAATGCTTCAAATCTGCCAAATATTCTTGCAAAAATGGACTGTGGATGTGTTACGAGTGTGCTAGTTCTGCAGAGGAACGATACTATCCATTTCCATCTAATGAAGAATCTTATGACTCTGACAGATTCTATGAAAATAGGAACCAGGAGGATGCCCTGATTGCATCGTATTCCCTTGTACTTGAACGCTGTCGTCGCTACTCTAAAATTGAATTTCTAAATGCAATCAAGCAGCTTAATTCCTTAAAAAAACCCATGTTATCATCTCTATTTTACAATGCAGATGGAAATGCATCCAACTTTGATAGCTTCTTGATTGAGCTCAGAAGTATAGGACACTCGTTTGATATGATAGGCCTTGCTGAAACCAATACTGATCCTGCGCAGCAGGGTCTGTATCAAATTCCAGCATACACAGGATTCTATGGGGAAACATTGGCGGGCAAGAAGAAAGGCACTGGTGTTGCACTCTATGTATCTGACAATCTAAACACTGTGGTCTTAGAAAAAGTATCACATTGTACTCCAAATATTGAAAGCCTTTTTGTTGAAACCACAGATAGCGCAGGCTGCAAAATTGTTCATGGAGTCATGTACCGACCCCCAAATGGCTGCTTTGAAAGCTTTTGTGAAACGCTGGAGTTAATTGCAAGACAGCTAAATGGAAAAACTGTCAATTTGTTGGGCGACTTTAACTCAAACATACTTAATATTTCTACCAGTTCCCAGCTCTTTGAGGACACATTGTACAGAAATGGCTTCTATCCGACTATATCCATTGCAACACATTTTCGTCAAAACTGTAAAAGTTCATGTATTGATAACATTTTAACAAATAAAATAGAGAATGTAGTCTTATCAGGTGTTATCGAGGAGCGGCTTGGTGAGCATGCCCCCATATTTACCTTTACCTCAGCAGAGACCCCTCGGAATACAGAGCCCCAGAAACATGTCCGATATTATGATTACTCAAGCTCCAAATTAAAAAGTTTCGTAACTGAACTTGAGGTGAAGGTAAACCAGCTGACTCCTTCGACACAATTTGATGAGTTTACGGCATGTTTTGACCAGACACTTGATAAACACTGTAAACTGGAAGTACCAAAAGTGACAAAAAGAACTCCGAAACTCAACCCATGGATTACAGACGGTATCATCCAGTCGGTAGAAAGAAAACATGAACTACGTAAGGAGTGGTCTGACACTGTTACCAATAAGAACCCTGGTGGTAATCTCTTGTTCTACCAAGTATTTAGCAATTATCGTAGGATGCTTAAAGCCATCATTAAAGCTGCCAAACGTTCGCATTACTGCAACGAAATCCTCAACAACTGTGAAAACAGCAAGAAAACTTGGCAAATTATCAATGAACTTAGAGGCAAGAAGAAGAGACAAACCAAACCCCCGTTTATCATTGATAATCAAAGAATAGTTGATAGGAGGACAATCGCTAATGGATTCAATGCTTGGTTTGTCTCTATTGCACCCAAGCTGAATGAGACGCTTAATGACCTATCTCATGGCATGCCTATATTACCCATAAAAACTTTCTATGACTTCCTGAATAAAAGAAATGAAAAAACTATTATGCTAGAAGATTGCTCCCCGAACGAAATATTGAAAATTATAAATCAGTTCGAAAACGGCAAAGCTAATGACATTCCAATAAGTGTAATAAAAAAGTCATCTCATATAATTGCACCTGTCTTATCAAATTACTTCAATATCCTTATGGCCGAAGGTATATTTCCAGATGTCCTGAAAACTGGTAAGATAACACCTGTATATAAGAAAGGTAACCCTGAAGAAATTGAGAACTACCGTCCTATCTCCACACTGTCTGTCTTCGGTAAAATCTTCGAAAAGCTCATTTACTCAAGAATATACGGATTTGTTAGCTCTCAAGGAGCCATATCGGAGACACAGTTTGGATTTAGGCAATCCCATTCTACATCTCATGCAGTCAATTACTCTGTAGATTTAATTACAAAATCTCTTAAACTTAAGAATCATGTTCTAGGAATATTCATTGACTTAAGCAAAGCCTTTGACACTATCGACCATTCAACACTACTTATAAAATTAGAGGGCTGTGGAATTAGAGGAGTAGCAAACAACCTTATAAAAAGCTACTTAACAAATAGACTACAATACACCGAAGTTGTGGGAGAAAAATCAGACACCCTATCTATTCAATTTGGTGTCCCGCAGGGTTCAATACTTGGACCTCTCCTATTTCTCCTCTACATGAACGACATCTCAAACAGTTCTAAACTAGGATCATTTGTTACATTTGCTGATGATACCAATATATTTGTTGTAGGAAAAACAAAGCGTGAGGCCTATGAACGTGGAAATAAGCTTCTTTCATCATTGCAGTCTTACATGCGAGCAAATAAGTTACATATAAATATGTCCAAGTGCTGCTACATACACTTCAAGCCTCCCATGAAAGGTTCTAAGTCAGAGACTCTATCAGATGATGAAGTAGGACTTACCATAGACAATTTTCCGATAAAAAAAGTTTCATCCACTAAATTCCTTGGAGTTATAATTGATGAGAACCTTTCATGGGAAGAACACATTAAAGCCCTTAAGCGAAATCTAAATCATTCCACATCCACCTTATGTCGACTTCGCTGCTCCCTTCCTGAATTTCTACATCAACAACTATACTATACTTTGTTTGAATCCCATCTCTCTTACTGTATATCTGTCTGGGGTGGGGCAGCGAAGCATCGTATAAGCTGTCTGTTTACCGCCCAGAAGTACTGTCTTAGGGTTATGTTCGGTGATAGGGAGGCTTACCTTGATAAGTTTAAGACCTGTGCACGTACCAGACCAATAGGGCACCAAAAACTTAACAACAAGTTTTTCATAAAAGAACATACTAAACCACTATTCAAACATAATAATATCCTAGCTATCCAAAATCTCTATACATACCACTGTTACCTCGAGCTCTACAAGATAATGAAATTTCGTGCTCCAATATCCTTACATGAAGGCTACACATGCTCGACAAGGAAGCCAACCCTACTTATTTGTCAGGCTAACCCACCTGATAACCATAATACAAGATCAACCAAAATTTTTAACATGATTACTCCAAAACTTAGAATGGCTGACTTTACCATGAGTGTGATGTGTTTGCGGGGAAAGCTTAAACGTGCACTATTAAATAATCAACACATACACGCCCCGCTTGATTGGACCATCAAAGATTTTGACTGCAACAATATTGTCTTCGAAAGATCACTAATTGTTGGTCACACACATGTCAGCAAAATTCCCCTAGTCTAGTGTTTTCCAAGTCTTGTTCTGTGAGTAAAGTATGTGTGAGAAAGTCTTTAATAAAATAAAATGAATGTATATTTTTGAATTTTTAATATTTAATTTGATAATGCAGTATGAAGAAATTTTTAATTAGCACTGTATAGTTTAGTTTAAGATATTTATAGCTTATTATAACCATTGACACAACGACCATAATTTTTCACCAGCTCTCCAATATCCATCTTAAAGTTGCATCTTATATCCTCAAACTACACAATTTAAACTTAGGCATATTATAGTGTAGACTTTCTGTCACAACAAGACTGTAACCCATAGTAACAAACACAAACAGAACCCCTAACGTCTGCTAACAATTTTCTTCTGATCCTCATATGAGCCCTGTCTCTAAAAACTCAACTGAACTAACGTTTTGGTGTGTGCAAAAGCTTTCAGGCACGCACATTCCCTGCCCCGTTAGTTACCTGTCCCTTCAAAATCAAACTAACAGTCAAGGACAAAAAGTCATACACCAAATGAGCATTATATTTTTATAAATTGTTTAACATCTCTTTATTCTGTAAAATGTGCTAAAAATTAAATTTCTTGTTTCATTGAAATTTCTTGTTTCATTGATTATGCACTTGCCAGTATTTGAGTGGAAATCTGGGCTCTTATAATAGGCTGTATATTGTTCGTTCACAGAGAGAATTGAATGGATTGCTCTTGCTGTGGCAGTAAATTTGGTAGGATCTAGATTTTTGTTGGAGAGCAGACCGGCTAGGTCAGTGATGTTTTGGGGATAAAAGTTGAATTTTTCCCTAACTGAGGAGTAAAGCAAACAGTCAATTAATACATGGCTTTCGTCCTCGATAGGTTTGAGCCCTTTACTGAAAAAGCAGTAAGTGCACCAACGTTCTTCTCTTGGTACAAGAGGGGTTTCGTATCTGCCCCTTTCAACGTAGAGGTTGTGGCAGCTGATACGAAACCTTGTCAAGCTTTTTCGAAAATCAGGTACTTTGATTATTCGTAGGTATGCCTCTGGTTCAAAATCATGTTTAATTAAGTTATAGAATTCTAGTTTTGGTGAGGAGGCCTTGGCAGATTTCCAGGTATTCACGAATTATTCCCTCATATTATGACTGATTTGGGTGGAGAGCTTAGATTTTGATGAAGATGAGTGGGGGAAGTTGTATTTGGTGAGAAGCTTTGAGATGTTGGTATACCAAGGAAGGCCCAGCATGATCTGCTCGTGAAATGCAGCACAAAGTAGTTCATTTTCGGTGCTTTCAAGGCGACTATAGTAATCTATTGCAAGTTTGCAGGCTTCAAAGAATAGGGGGTGGCGCCCACTTTCGCCCCAGCAACCTATATTTGATGCTTTTGAATGGACGGACAAAGACCACTTGATAAATTTTAGGTGGAATTTCTCATAGTGGTCCTGTGCAATGTACTTCAGGGTATGCTGGGGGCTGGCTTTGTCATCTATTTTTGAAAGGTATCTCATTGTTTTAGAGTGGGGGCATAAGACTTGACAGCCATAAAGCAGGATTGGTTTGATTAAGGAATCAAATAGAATATTAAGGGCACGGTGAGAGAGGGCATCTTTAACTATATTGCCTTTAAGGCCATATAGAGCACGGAGAGCTTTGGCCCTCAGCTCAGTATTTGCTGCCGTAAAGGATCCATTTCTGTGGAATATTATGCCAAGATAGCAGTACTTTTCGGTGTGCTGGATGGGCTGACCTCCCAATGTAAATGTTTCATGGGACTGCTTCTTTTTGGGAGGGCTGAATATGACAATCTTAGTTTTCTTTATATTTACTTCAAGGCCCATGGAGTTACAGAAGTCAGATAGAATGTTGATATTGACTTGCAAGGCCTTGGGACTTAGAGCAAGAAGGACAAGATCGTCAGCCCAGAGCAGATGTGATATTAGAACGTCAGCAAGAACTGGATAATCACCAACAGATTTCAGAAGAGATGACAAGTTATTAATATAGATATTAAAAAGGTCTGGTGATAGGGGGTGTCCTTGCTCCGTTCCTTTGCCAATATCAATTTTAGGGGACAAGAGTTTGGAGATTTTTATATGAGCAATTGAGTTTTTGTACATATCACTTAAGCAGTTAAAGAAGTTACCGGTAATTCCAAGGCATGTTATTTTGTGCAGAAGAAGGTCCCTACATACAGTGTCAAAGGCCTTTCTTAGATCAACAAAGCATGCATAGAGACGAGCTTTTTTAACTTTAGTGTATTTATCAATGACTGTCTTAAGGGTGAAAACGTGATCATTAGTTTGAGCACCCTTCGAGAAACCGAGCTGTTCTTTTGGATCAGGACAGTAGAGCTTTTTGAAGTATAACAGACGTTCAAGTAAAATGCTAGAGAACAGCTTACCCATACAACTGCCAACTGCTATTGCTCTGTAATTGTCTGGGCTGAAGGGGTTGCCTGATTTGTAGATAGGAGTGATAATACTGGTATGCCATGGATAGTAACCTGAGACCAGAGAGTGGTTGAACATTTTGAGGATGACTTGGAGACAAAGCGGAGTTAGGCTCTGAAGCATTTCGTTTGAGATCAAGTCATTTGAGCAACTTTTACCCTTTTTGAGCTTTTTGATTGCAGAAGTTAGTTCGGGTTCAGATATGAGCTTGTTTAGGATATCCAGATCTGGTGGTTCAGGGTAATGATTGTGATTGTCAATGAAACAAGAAATTCAATGAAACAAGAAATTTAATTTTAGCACATTTTACAGAATAAAAAGATGTAAAACAATTCATAAAATATAATGCCCATTTGGTGTATGACTTTTTGTCCTTGACTGCTAGTTTGGTTTTGGAAGGACAGGTAACTAACGGGGCAAGGAATGCGCGTGCCTGAAAGCTTTTGCACACACCGAAACGCTAGTTCAGTTAGGTTTTTAGAGACAGGGCTCATTTCAGGACTAGAAGAAATTTGTTAGTAGACATTAGGGGTTCTGTTTATAGTTGTTACTATAGGTTGCAGTCTTGTTGTGACAAAAAGTCTACACTAAAACATGCTTTGGTTTATATTGTGTGGTTCAAGGATATAAAATGTGGCTTCAAGGTGGATATTAAAGAGCTTGCGAAAGATTATGGCCTTTGTATCAATGGTTATAATAAGCTATAAATATCTTAAACTATACAGTGCTAATTAAAAATTTCTTTATTGTGGTGAGTGGGATCGGGCTCCTGGTCTGGTTTCTTATAGAGGGATGCAAAGAAATCATGAAAGCTAGCTAGATCGAATTTGTCTAGTAGGGGGCTAGTGTCATGTTCTTGTTTAAGCCTTTTAAATTTTTTCCAGTCAAGAATATGACCCTCTTCAATAGCTTCATTTAACTTTCTAAGAAAAGATAATTTCTTACTGTTAACAAGATTACTGTGCTTATTGCGCTGCTTGTAATATTCACGTCTGAGAATATTGTTGCAGTGCTTACTACCTAGCCGGTTTGCTAGCCTATTCAGGTTTCGCCTCGAGGAGTTGATTGACAGCAGCACTGTGGAGACAGTTAGTAATTGCATCGTTCAGTTCATGATTACCCTCCAAGGTGCTGCTAAATTCTTTCTTTTTTTCAACCTTGAACCCAGAAGAGAAAGACTCGGCTATAAATCCGTTCATCTGAGAGTCATGAAGGAGGAGCACTTTTCTCTGTTTTCTGGTTTTTCTATGGGGGTTCTGAGTTGTGCTATTTGAGCTTTCACGGTTCTGGTTTTGAGCAGGATGAGGCGAGGCCGAGGGCCTTTTCTTTTGGGGATTTTTATGGCCATTGAGCTGGAGAGACTGCAGGCAGGCCTTAGAGACCTCAACCTCGTTTTTAATAGCAGTGATATTTTCTTCAAAGGCTTTAAGGGAGGTAGCAGTGTCTTGTTGATTTGAGTTGATGCTACTCATGATTTCCTCAAGCTTTTCAAATCTCTTGTCCACAGTATTCAGCTCGTTAGACAAATTAGGGGAGCTGGTGCTACCTTTTTGATTGGATTTGTAGTCAGAGCACAAGACAAGAGTTTGCAGGGTGGTATGTTGCAGGCTAATTTTAGCTTGAAGGTCAATAACAGAGTTTTCCATGGTTTGGAGGGAGTGGGTGACGCAGTCAGGCTCAGCTGAGGTAGATGGAGGCTCAAGAAGAAGCAAGCTGAGGCGTTTGTGACATGCTTTCACAGCTTTCTTTAGTCGTTTCTTACAGTCAATGAGGGACCCTGAGTTTGAGCTACCATGACGAGAAAGTTCACTTTTCACCATTTTTTCTTTTAATGAATCAACGGCTTCTAACATTGCTTCTAGACTGAGAGGGAATGTCTCACTATCAGAGACTGAAGTTTTACTGCTGGTCACGGAGGGAGAGCTTGAGGCCAGAGGAGATCCGACTGGGGAGCTTCCAGTGATGATGGTTTGTAGTGATGTTAGTGTAAGAGAAGATCAACGTCTGTTTTGAAGCGACTGGGAGCTTGCGGAGTCTCCTGGGGTCTTGGGGGCAGGTACAGTTCGCGAGTACAGGTTCGCGAGTACAGGAGTGATGGCCATATCAATAAGAGGTGTAGATAGAGCGTTTCTGGTACGCAGGAAGCTGGAGTTGCAGGTCCTATAGTTCACTGAAGTGCGTGCAGCAGTGATTGCATTGTCTTTGGGTATTTGGTGAGTGTACTTTTTTTGGAAATCAGTACCATGCATAACGAGAACTGAGCCTTGGTCAAGTTTGATTGTGATGGCATTTCCAGAGTTCTTAGCCTCTCTAATGAGCATACAGCGTTGTTGACCGAGTGACAGAGTAACAACAGGTTTAGAGAGGTCAACCTCTGGCTCATTATCGCTATGTTCGCCACAAGAATCTCGACCTGTCCTATACTGGTTGATCAAAAAGCAATCAGAGGAACAATCGATGTTGTTGGGTTGAAAGATGTTTTCCGCCATGTGCTGATATGCTGCAATAAGACGAGGACATTCTGACACAGAGTTGGCTTTCATTACAATTCCTGAGAATGCGTAGTCAACAGGGCCATACCAAGATGACAGTCGTGGGAGCTGTACTTGAGCCTGCTTGTGGATTGTGGTGTACTGTTTGAGGGCACCAGTGTTTTCAATTTCACAAGCGAACTGATCACATAGCTGACTTGGAAAAACATCCTGGAAGAGACTAATACTACAACCAGAGTCAGGGTTACTGAGCAAGTATTGTCCAGGGGTTGTGATGGTAATAGGTTTCGTAAAATCGATGATATTTCTGTCAGAAGGAGAGGAGTTGTTTCTCGATCTAGTAGACCGAGGGTTGTCTTCAGTAATAGTTATGTCTTGCATGAAGAGAGAATGGTAGGGAGCACATGATGAGATTGGGGCCAGGACACCATCGAACCAACCAACAGCCTGAAAATAAGATGATGAGAGTAAAACAGTTTTGAAATGAGTGAGTGATATCAAATGGAAAGATAGATTAAACAAGAGGAATAAGCAGAGAGAATTTTCAAAGAGCACAAAGCCTAAATAAATGAGTGTATGGTGGTATTTAGTGGTGATGTTGTGGCAGGGGAGCGGGGGCAGGTTGGACTGCAAGGTCCCAAAGGGGAGGGATAGAGATAATTTAATGTCTATAGCAGGTTGGGCGTGGGATAAGAGTACAATGTATAGAGTAAAGGGGCTGAAGAGGGTTAAGGGAAGGGTTGGGCTAGATAGGGCGTCTACACTAGTTTGTTGATATAGAATATAGATAATAGATAAAAGGTACTCAAGATAATACCACAACACTACTATAAAAATTACCTCTATTCAAGGATGTCCATGCAGTCCAGAGTACCCACAACAGGTAGAGGGAGGGAGGGGTGGGGCTAGGCAAGGGTGGGGTAATGGAGGAAAGAATGTTTGTGTCATGGTGATGGAGATGCAGTGCGGATGTGTCATGAATCTAAAGAAAACTCATCTTATTTCCAAGTATTTCCAAGGCTGATAGCCAGTCTTCTGATGCCACTGGCCCCAAGAGCTCACATGCACCCCATTACCAAGTCGTTTACAGCTGCATTCTTTGTTGCGGGTACTCTAGACTTCCATGGTACATCCTCAAATTATTTGTTATATAGTAGTGTTGAAAGTATTAATGATCTGGCCCGGCGTGCGCTACTTCGTAGCACTTGCCATCGGGCCAACATTTCGAGAAGAAAGCGGCGCGCGCTACTTCGAAGAAATTTAGACGAGTAACATCCGTCAAGACGTGATATAAAATAATCTTTGTAGCGCGATGCGTTACTGTGCCGCGCCGCGCACTTAATAAGGCTCCTCACAGTGGCTAGTTCTGCAAAATGCGCTACTATGCCTCGCCGAGCTGCCATGAATTGACATCGTCAATTAAATATAATCCATGCATAGTGATTATATTTGATCGAGATCTACTCTTAACTTTAAATATTCAAGGTGAAAATGAGGCTTACCACCTTTTGAGAGGGTGAAATGAAACTAACTAGTATACTTTTGTTTATATTTTCGAGCAGGTTCGGTATTGTGACTGGTCCGTTGTTAATGGCCGCGCTCAGCCTGTCTTTCCGCCGAATCTCTATATGTTAATGAACATGATAGCCTGAGGTCCCCAGGTAACGTAGCACTTGCCTCGGGCCAAGTTTAACATTTCGAAGAAATTTAGACGAGTAACAGTCCTCAATATTGTGACTATCTAATGTGTCAACAATGAACAATAAAAATTGATTCATCGTCTTCAAGCTCAACATTTCATAAATTGCCGAATCTACTTGTAAGAGGCCAAAATGAGGCTAATAAAGAATTTGAGTTTCGACCGCATTTTTATTTTAATGCAATGTACGGAAATTTAAACAGATCATGACCCACTAATTAACTTGTTAATGTTATTCCTCAAAAGTCGACTTATAATTGCACTAGTCATAAGAGAAATTAGTATATGAAACTGAAATATTGACGAAATATTCTGTAAAACCCTCTGGTGTCGAGATTACTCCATCAGATCCCAAATTCGGATCCACTACTGTTAAGGAGACCCGCATCCAGTAGGGACTGTCAGCGGTAAGCTACAGCTCCTGCTGGTAATCGACTCGGAAAACAGTGGTGGTCCCCGTTTTTGGGTTGGAAATTATGAAAACCAGATCTAAATCTAACAATGAAGTAGACTGTATTCAGTTGGTTCCTTTTGGTGGCACACTGGTACCAGAAATTGACATCAGAAGTGGATCAAGCTCGGACAGTACATTAGACATTCTGCTTCAGCCTGATAATCTAAGAGAAGTTACATCTGACAGCCAGACCTCAACTGACATCTCCGGAGAGACCAATGACACCTGCCCTGTTTGTTCCTCTCTGTGTACTGACCTTGATGCGGCAGTTTGCTGCAATAGTTGCGAAAGATGGTTCCACTGTACTTGTATTAACATGAGTAGCCTAATCTATGAACAGCTTATAAACACTTCCACTGGTTGGTTCTGTAACGAGTGTGTTGATATACAATCAACTTCTGAAAATAGTACTCAGTTAACTCAGTTCCTTCTGGAACTAGGAGACCCTGATGTTACAGGAACCCAAAGAGAAGACGACCTACTCACGGCAGCGATTAAAGAGATAAGGAGTGAAGTTGATGAGCAAGAAGTAATGGTTGAGGCTCCGGCTATTCAGTGCTCACTTCCTGACTACGAGAGTTCACAGATCTCCCCCCTCCTTTTGTTAGGTCCATGGAAAGGTGAAGAAGTGAAGATTAAGTGTGAGGAAATTTACGATGAGATTGTTCAATGGAAGAGAAATCTATTTATTCTCCCCTCAGGGGCGATTGGCAAGGTGTTCATAGAGGAGATGACCAAGGTTGTTAAAAACTTTGGATCAGGCAGTGCTATGGAGAGAATTTGTTTGACACTCTTAATGATAATGCCGGCCTTGCTGCTTCAGAAGCCAACCAAGAAATCAAAGACTGCAGACCACAGCAAAGCCTTGAAACGAAGAATGGAACTATGGCAAGAGGGAAAGTTGACTGAACTCCTGAGAGAAGGTAGAGAAATCCAGAGGAGGATTGGAGGAAGGAAGTACGAGAAGGGACAGATTGAAAAGGTGTTCACTCGACTGATGATGGAGGGAAAAGTATCTGCGGCAATGCGCTGGATAGGAGAGAGAGCAACATGTGCGCTTAACCCCACAGCAGAAGTTATTAAAGTCCTCAAGGAGAAACATCCGAAAGCCACCCCAGCCCCAGAAGGCAGTTGCCTTAATGGCCCATTTAGACATGTGGAACCGGTCATTTTTGATAGCATAGACGGAGACAGGATCAGGCATGTAGCCAAGCAAGTTCAGGGTGCTGGAGGGCCTTCAGGCTTGGATTCTGACGGGTGGAAACGGATTCTGTGTTCAAAGCAGTTCGGGAAAAAGTCAGATGCTCTTTGTAGCGCTATTGCAAACATGGTGAGAGTCCTTTGTGTCAGATATGTTGACCTGATTTACTGAAATCCTTCACTGCTTGTAGGCTGGTGCCTCTGGATAAGAAGCCCGGGGTGCGCCCTATAGGGATTGGTGAGGTTATCAGAAGAATTGTTGGCAAATCAGTTATGATGACATTGCAAGAAGATTTTGCTACCTCAACAGCACCTATTCAGGTTTGTGCGGGCCTTCAAGGAGGAGTGGAGGCTGCAGTCCATGCAGCCAGAGAGCTCTTTGAAACCCCTGATACAGAAGCAATGATCTTTGTTGATGCTGAGAATGCTTTCAATTTGTTGAACAGAGAAGCAGCACTTAATAACATGTATGTGGTTTGCCCAGAGGCTGCAACATATCTGATGAACATCTACAGATCCCCTGCGGAGTTATTTATATCTGGCGGAGAGGAGATGATCTTAAGTGAATCTGGCACTACTCAAGGAGATCCACCTGCCATGGGTTTCTATGCTTGTGCAACTATGCCCTTAATCTACTCTACACACAACATAGAAGGCACCAAACAGATTTGGTATGCTGATGACTCAGCTGCAGGAGGAAAGTTAGTTGGGCTGCAAAAATGGTGGAAAACTTTGTGTCGCAATGGACCAGGGTTTGGATACCAGCCAAAACCTGCCAAGACATGGATAGTGGTGAAGCCTGATTTTGAACAAGCTGCAAAAGAGATGTTTCCTGATGTCAACATCACAACGGTTGGGAAAGGGTATTTAGGCAGTTTTATTGGGTCAATAGAAGGGCATCACAGCTTTATAGACCAGAAAGTGGAGGAATGGTGTCGTGACGTGAAGCAATTAGCAGGAATTGCATCAAGAGAGCCTCAAGTTGCATACTCTGCATTTGTATATGGACTTTTGAAAAGATGGAACTATGTGTGTAGGACTACACCTGAGATAGCAGATAGACTTCAACCACTCGAACTTACCATCAGAGAGGAGTTCATTCCAGCAATCCTTGATAGAGCATTTAGTTGCACTGACACTCTTAGAGAGATCTTTTCTCTACCACCAAGGTATGGAGGGCTGGGTATCCCTATAATAACAGAACTGGCCAACTCAGAGTTCCTGTATTCAGTCAAAGCTACAGTTTTGCTAAAAACGGCTATACTAAGCCAAGAGGTAAACTATCTTGAAGACAAGGATAAAAGCCATGAAATCAAGACATCCATCAGTAAAGATCGCAATGAGTATTACACCAGAAGACAGGAGGCAATTCAGGAGTCTCTGCCACAAACATCTAAACTTATGTTACAGCTAGCAGCAGAGAAGGGTGCAAGTTCCTGGCTAACCACCTTACCACTCAAAAGCTATGGTTATCTCCTGAATAAGCAACAGTTTTCAGATGCTATAGCTTTAAGATATAACCTGAAGCTGAAAGATTGTCCAAAACTTTGTACTTGTGGTGATTCCTACTCCGCAAACCATGCCCTCACGTGTAAACTTGGGGGTTATGTGACCTTGAGGCATAACTCACTTCGAGATACAATAGCTAATATCATGCGGACAGTCAAATGCAAAGACGTTCAGACAGAGCCCCCTCTTCTTCCAGTCAGCGGCATGCAGTTACCACGAGGTACAATAACTGGAGATCAAGCCCGACTAGATATATCAGCAAGATCAGTTTGGAATGCGTTGGAAAGAGCATTTTTTGATGTAAGAGTGTTTCACGCTCCTGCTCCAACCAACGCCGCTAAACCAATTCCTATGATGTATTTGGCTCACGAGACTGAGAAGAAAAGAGCATATAATGCAAGGGTCCTAGAAGTGGAAAAAGCTACCTTTACACCTTTAGTTTTCTCCACAACAGGAGGCATGGGAGTCGAAGCGCAACGCTTGATTAAAAAGCTTGCACAAAAGATGGAATCTCCAACGGGTCAGCGTTATTCAGACTCAGTTACATATCTTAGAAAGCGCTTGCGCTTTGAGGTATTAAAGACAACGGTTATTTCGATAAGGGGGGACAGAGGGCCCAAGTTGCGATATAAACCAGACAATATTGAAGATTTAGATTTAAATATTGAGCCCTTTGGCTAGAGAATACTTTCTTGAATATTTTCGATAGTTTTTAATATTGGTAATATTATTGAATTGTAATTGATTGATATGTAATATTTAGGCCCGTGGCCAGTTTTCAGTCATGTTATTCATATTGTAGCCTGCATGAGGTGATTGAGGTTATGCCCTTTGTACATGCTGAAGCGATATGCTATGATGAGTGGAATATGAGTTAGGATCAGTTTGGTCCGTTTCATGGCATAAACATTTATTGATTTTGAGGTGATTGAGACTTTATCATAACTTATGTGAGGTTGGATTGATATGAGGCTACACTCTGATCTCTCAGGAAGCAAAAATTAAATCTTACCGTAAATAAAAGCATTCTGACCCTGGTCATTAGAAACACCCCTAAAAGTTCGTTTTTTGACACACAATTTAAAACTTATGCCATTTCATTTCTGTTTTAGTTAGGCATTCGATTTTTGGTATGCGTATTGAAAATCGATACGGCTTTAAAATGAGATGTTCGGCGACCTCCTAGCTCACTCACTAGACTCAGTAGGAGTGATTTAACTGCGAGGGACAATTGAGGCTAACGAATTAGCCTCATCACTTTCAAAAAAGAACTTTCTCATGTTACGCCCATGATATCCAAGTTGCAAGTATAATCCATAGTGATTATACTTAATCGGTATTTAACTATTTAAGCTTCAAATATTCGAGGTGAAAATGAGGCTAACCACCTTGTGAGAGGGTGAAATGAGGCTAATAAGTATACTTTTGTGTATATTTTCGAGTTGCTTCGGTATTGTGACTATCTAATATGTCAACAATAAAGATTGATTCATCTTCTTCAAACTCAACATTTCAGATATCGCCGAGTCTACTTGTAGGAGGCCAAAATGAGGCTAATAAATAATTCGACCGCATTTTAACTTTAATGTACGGAAACAGGTTAACAACTCACTAGTTACTTGATATCTATGTTGCACATGACATTCCGTCGGATTATAGCTTCAAATTTTCGAGGTGAAAATGAGGCTAACCACCTTGTGAGAGGGTGAAATGAGGCTAACAAGTATACTTTTGTGTATATTTTCGAGCATGTTCGGTATTGTGACTATCTAATGTGTCAACAATAAAAATGTATTCATCCTCTTCAAGCTCAACAGTTCAGAAATCGCCGAGTCTACTTGTAGGAGGCCAAACTGAGGCTAATAAATAATTCCACCGCATTTTAACTTTAAGCACCATTGTAAGGACCATTATATATTTATTGTCGTCGGTATATTGTCCATTATCTACGTTCTGCTTTCGTAGTTTAAACAATAGTGAGTTCTAAATATACAGCTTTAAACCGATTAAGTATGAATGAATGAAATACCTGACAATCCGCACTCTTATAATCCAAAAGCATGAGTAACTCGTAGTGATGTATGATTTCTAGAAACTTTAAATTAATTTTGGCGCTCACAGGTCCTCGTGAATATGTGATCGCCACATAAGGTTCTGTAAATGCGCAGGGCACCTTCAAGCTTAAATTATTCACCTTACTGAGGCAGTCAACCAACGTGCTTTATTTTTATGATATGATATGTTTTGATTGTTATTAATAAATACCAAAATTTAAATTTGTTTTCCTAAAATTTGTTTTCCTATAAAAAAGATTTGTTTTCAAGTAAAAGAGGCATACCAAAAGGTATACCATAGGGTTTTAAAGTTTAAAGTTTTTGGATAATAAGGTGTTTGTTAACTTCTTGATAACTAGGGCTTGAATTTTTAACCTGGATAAAAACGTTATATTATGCTTAAAAATCAAATCCATTATGAAGTTTAGGTCGGTCAATAAGGTTTGCTTCTTAACTGAAAGTAGTTCTCCTGCATCCATCAATATCATATCTCTGTGTATGCAGAATGGACCATATGCCGTCCTACTGATGAGCTTTAGTTGCTATATGTTCAAACCTTTTGTAAGTTTTCCTACATTTACGCACTCATCCCTAGTAGTAGTTAGTAGTAGTTAGTTAGTAGGTGACGGGAGCTTCTAAGCTTTCCGTAGTGCCCCCAACCTGCTTTCAGATATGGGAGTCATATATGCCTTCAGTTTCCACCCGGTGAACCTGGTCGGCGAGCCCCCAGGTTTCAACTGCACATGATAATATAGCCGTGCGGGTAATAAATCCCGGGTTGGCTTCTCGTGTATTCGGTAGTGTGGCCGACCCCACTACTCTGCTGCGCGTTGCTGTGTTGGGGTGCTATCCCGGCGCGCGCGCCGGAGCTAGCCCCTCTCCCCGGCCTCCGCGCACTTCGGCTATTTCGCTATATAAGAATTGAAATCTGCGTTCGTTTTGAGTACTGTATGTTTGGTAGATTATAATTTGTAAAGAATCAGAGTTACCATGCCGCTCGCCCGAGCGTTTGGAGTTTTAGGAGCCAGTCCAGACACTTGCCTGGATTGCATCGCAATAGCTCCGTATCGACTCCTTACGCCCGAGTAAGTTGTTATATCCTATATACTCTGTAAGTTTCACGTTAGCGTCTGAGGTACCAGTCCAGACTATGTGTCTGGTTCGCATCGCGAAGGTCCCATAGTGACGCTTTGCGCTTAACTCAAGAGATGTGAGTTCGATGAGATTGTACTTTTATTGTATGACTGTAACTTGGAGATGGGTTATCAGGATTAGAAAATGTATCGTTTCCAGTACCGAGAGGTTGGAACTAAGGGAGCCAGCCTGGACTCTTGGGCATATTTCAAAACTATAGAATGTTACGGTGTGACAATTTTACCCATTTTTTCCGAAAAATGTCCAAGAAAACAGGTTCATTATTGGTTAAATTATGTTTCTAAGGCTTTTCAAACCTACGATTTACATATCTGCCAAAGAAAATAGTGAGAAATCAATCCGTTTTTGAGTAATTAAAAGTCGAAATTTCGTTACTGAGTGACTAGATACATTTTCAGATTTTGGTACACCCATATTCTGACCTAATTTTTATCTCAGATATTCTTGAAAGTTGCATTTTGACGGCTTCCAGGAACTTTTCAGACATTTTCCTTCAATAATTAATCAAGAAAAAGTGTGTATTGCCAAAGGAATAAAAAATTTGAAGCTTCGAAAATTTTGGGGATTGTTATGGAGTGACTGTTACGGAGTGACGCATCAAACAGTCTCTCATTCCACTCGAATTTTTCATCATTTTTCATCCTGTTCCTGACTCTAAATAGTAGAATTCTTTTCAAAATTAGATAGATAACACTTAAACAAGGTAGACACACAAATTTATTGATGTGAAATAAATCAAATCTGGTACAATTCATTAGTCTTGATCACAATTATGAATAAAAATACGATCATGTGATAAAAAATCAACCCTGGGGCCTGGAGCTTACAACTCTGTAAATTTCCCTTAAAATACAGCACATTTAAATCACTGTTTGAAAAATATTAACAACTGCATAAAAATCAGTCTCATTGGTTTAACTTTCTACAAATATTACTCGGTTAAGAATCTGTTACAGAGTGACATATCATAATGAAATGTTTAAAAATCTGGGCTTATTTGTTTAAAGTTATAAACTGTACAATGTACACAGATTAACGAAAATTCAAACCTTTACACCCCACTTATAAGCAAGTTCAGGTACTTCAAACTCTATTCTTCTCCATGTTCCCGGCAAGAGCTTCGGCATACCAATAGCTCCTTTCACGTCACTAAGTTCGTAATCATGGACGTCCTCTTTGTCAGGCCATTTCCAGATTGATCCAGGTTTTCCAGCTGGTACAAGGCACCTAACGGTAAGGTTACTGCTGTCTGGCTTGCCAATAACTTTTCCTGGGTAAAGTTCACCCTCCCAGTTAACAATCACGAATTGATCAATGTTGTAAGTTTCACAGCTGTTAGAAGATGATGGTGTTTCCTCCTCTCCAATAACTGCTGTTGAAGTCGTCTGAGCAGATGATTCATCGGCATACTCTATCTTCTTTATCAAAGATCCATCAACTGACGTGCCCCTAAAGGTAAGGATGCAGCTGTTATCTTTGAAAGAACGGACAATGTGGTGCACTTTCAAGGTTCCTGGAACTGGTCTTGCTTTCTTCTGCACTCCTCTTCCATACCTGAGGCTAGATCTCCAACATACACGACATTGATTGACTTGAGAAGACTGTCAGCATAGGTTGCAAACTCCTTTGGTGTATTTATGACAACCTGATTGGACAGTATGTGTCCAATGTCAATAAACAAAATTCGTTACGGAGTGACAATGTCCCTTGAATTTGTCACTCCGTAACACAGCGTTACGGAGTGACCAAAGTTTGGCTCATCATATCTCCTCTTAAATTATAATGTTATCAATCGAAAATGTTGGAAAATCTTAGTGTAAGGTCACTGAGATACTTCAGAAAATATGGAATGCAATAGGCGTGTAGTTAAGAGAATAGATAACTTTTTGACACTTTTTTGTTACGGAGTGACAAAAAATTTTAAACCACATTTTCCCCATGTTAGCTCATTCTCCTTGATTGGGCTTTATATCAGTCTGTAAAAATTAAATCTCATATACTAACACACAAAATTTGGGTTTAGTTCAAGCAAAGGCCTAATCTAGAGACGTTATGAAGTAGAGCACACTTTTGAGGATTGTTTTAGTGTCGATGATAGAATGAGCTATTTTTGCATGATAGAGTAGATTGATGCCTCCAATATTGCAGATTTTCAAAGTATAAAGTTCAAACATTCTAAAATTTCCAAAATTGGATTGATAAAAGCATTTCTGAAATTTCCTCCAAGTGGAACCAGTTTTGAAATATGCCCTCTTGTCCAGATTGCATCGCAATAGCCCCTTGTCGACCCTCGCTCTCGTTCCTGGTAACGGTGTGTGGTTACTATGGTAACAGTGTGTAGTTGCTATGGTAACAGTGTGTAGTTGCTATGGTAACAGTGTGTAGTTGCTATGGTGAGTTGCTATGGTAACAGTGTGTAGTAGCCATGGTAACAGTGTGTAGTTGCTATGGTATCAGTGTGTAGTTGCTATGGTAACAGTGTGTAGTTGCTATAGTATCAGTATGTAGTTACTATGGTAGCAGTGTTTAGTTGCTAGGTAGTGATTTGGAGTTGCTACGGTAACCGTGTGTGGTTGCTATGTTAAGAGTGTGTAGTTTCTATGGCAACATTGAATGGTTGCTGTGGTAACAATTTAGAGTTCTTCTTCGTTGACAAATTTTAGTAAAGTCGTTTCAAATGATTAACATCGTTTAAATGAATAAAACTGAATAAAAAGTTGAAACAATAGATAATAAAATTACCCGCCATGCGCGCTACCAGAGTAGCTAGCGCAGCGCGCAAAACGTATTAAAGGATCGACAGCGAGATCATTAGCACATACTGTGCTCAAATGGCGTTCGCGCGTTACGTAGAATATAGGAAAAATTTAATATAGCAATCTAAATTCGAATCAAGATAACGCTGATAGGATGAATCAATCATTCATTGATAAGCCAGTGTGTGCTACACTCATATCGTTTCATCTACACACTAAGTAATCACTAATCTATAATGATGAAGTAGTGGCAGAAAAGTCATGCCTTGTAACATGATCAGGTTTGAAAGCGGTGCTATAGTCCCTTCGCATTTGATGGCTGAAGATTACTTCGGTGAGTCTGTTTGAGAGGTTGTGCTATTAGAGTGGAATTTACCAGGTGTAGGAGCTGCGCCTTGAGGGAAGAATGTAACCAGTTTTGGAAAACTGTCGCCCTGTCGTGTGGTAATATTTTAATTCTGTGAAAGCATGGTTCGAGGTAAAATTTATAAACAAGTAAGTAAAGTGAATCAATTTTACACGCTAAAACTTTATATAAACATGGGCTTTTAAGGAAAATAGATCATGTTAGGTCTGATATGTCTGGCCGGAGGCCTTTCTCTTTGATATGTGGTGTATGGCCATGGGCCGTTCTCTTTTGTATGATGTGGAGGATGAGAATTTCAATAGGTATATAATATTTCATGTTATATTACAAATGACGAGATCAATTTCTTGCCTGTAGACACGGATTAGTAGCTGGGTTGGTCGAGGGGGGTATACTGCATGTCTGACTGCGAATCTCAGTTAGACAACTCTGATTTCAGGAACTTGGATAGAGAGTTGAGCTTTGTCTTAATAAGAGACGTGATGTCTGATGTTGGCATTCTTGTAATCTGTGCGAATGTCTAGGGAGACTGTATCCATCAGACTTATCCTTGGTTCAGAGCAGTATCTGTTGTCCTGCATTGTGGCTGAGTAGCTGTCTGTCTGTTTGGCTTTGATTTCCGTAGATATTTATGCCTGTTCCTGGGAATCTAGGGGTGTTAGTATACACACAAGGGGGTGGACCGAATGTTAGTTTATAATTTTAGTTTAGCAGCCAATACGGAGGCAAGTAACGATCGAGAAAACAAGAAGTTTTCTAAACGCCGTCAAAAACCGAAAGATGATGCAAAAAGTGTGTCTAGTCAACTAACAGAAGGACTGTAACTGAGACCCTGGTTCTATGAATGCTGACGATCTACAATATGCAGTAGAGTGAGACAGAATACAAATGAAAGAACAGAGCAATAGAATTATAACAAGAAACTTAGCCTGTAGAGTAAAACGGCTGAGAATTCCAGCACTCATATCAGAGAGTGTCCCCATTTCTGTTGGTGCTGACTTCCCAGAGAAGCAGCAGTGTCGTACTTTATCAGAGTTGCTTGTACCAGAGCGGTAGATATCAGTCTTCGTTAAGTTGAGGGGCTACTGATGATTTCTTGCTTCTATCCTGCTTCTGTTAGTTTATAATTTTAGTTTAGCCTGAAAGCTAAGAGGGGATTAGTAAACACGCAATAGTATGATACACTGCTGCCAGCTGACTCACCAGCAACAATGCATGTCCAAAGGGAGGCAGAGGGAGAGATACCACCGTCAACCTGGGTGACAGGCCACCGACAGTGCACCCCACCTCTGTAGGTCTGAGGGCGACAGGTCAAGAACCAGGTGAGACGGATGGCATCCGACCCCCTACCTCGATAGTTAGCTTGGGGATGACAGGACAGTGCTATCCTGGAGCGAAAGTAATGCAATGAAAAAAGGGACCGAACTGCTGAGGTGATTGAGTGAGTGAGATGCTGCATTGCTACTGGCTGACTCGCCAGCAACAATGCAAGTCCAAGAAGAAAGAAAGAGAGACACTGTCCGTTATCTGGGTGAGCCACCACTGACAGTGCTCCCACTTCTGTGGGGCTGAGGGTGTTGGCTCCAAGAACCAGCGGTGAGCGAACAGCGCCTGACCCCCTCTATGGTTAACTTGAGAGTAACAGGACTATGCCATTCTCCAGGCCAATCCGTTCAGTAACCAGCTGACCCAGCACCACCTCTGATGGAAGATGTGGTTCGGATTGGACTTCGCTAGGATTTGTCAGTTTTTCTGTAGACACTAATGCTCCCTCAAGGAAAGACATGAGCCCCGGCGAAACAGACCAAAAACGTGGCAGGGATTCTCACCCTACCACTCATCCCTATTCTTTAGAGACAACAAAATTTCCAAGATTATGCTCACCTGATGTTTGGATATTAACCCCAAGGTGTACAAAAAATTGTCTGTTCTTTCTGAGTCCGCAATGAAAGAATAGCTATATATTTGTACAGATTTCCTGATTTGAGAAGTTCAGAGAATCTGCCACAACTCGAGCAGAGCTGTCATCAACATACTACACCATGATAACATCTCCCTATCATAGGCTTTGAGGTCATCGATGATCCTGGGTCTTGGCCGTCTTGCAGCATTGGAGTTAAACTGTATTATTCTTCGGTGCCATATTTAGTTGATGGTAGTGATGGTCACCATTTTTAACCTGACTAATAAAGTTTGTCTTAGCATGAGATTACAGTGTGATGATACTAGACGACCTGAGTATGAACTCTTCAAGGCAGTTCAGGACTGCAATTTGAGGTAATCCCAATGTTTGCCTCTTTCATTTTACATGTCACTGCCTTTTGTACAAGCTTGACTTAGTATAGATGGTTTTTCTAAACATTTTCTGGTTTTATCATACAAAAAGCTCCAAGTTAGTTCACTCTTACAATGTATATCAATTTCACTTCAATCTGTAAATATGGACTGTCACAATCTTTTTAAATTGTAACATTTTACTGTTGTAGAGAAGTCAGACGTCTGCTAAGAGAAGGTGCCAACCCAAACCTGCTTCTCAAGAGAAAGGGAGGACTGTCCCCCTTTCACCTGAGTGTTGGTCTATCAGGAAGCAAAGCTCTGGATATAGTTGCTGTGTTGCTTGATGGAAATGCTCATCCTAACAACCGGGCTTTTGATGGGTTAACTCCTCTTCATATTGCTGGTGAGTGAGATGTTTCTTTTTAGGAAATACTCCAGGTACATCATTGCAGTGTTATTGAGTGTTTGCTCTTATCACAGCTTTTTGATCATCTTGTAATTGTACGCTTCTGTTATATTTAAGTATTTAAATTATAGGAAACTGATTTGTTTAATTTTCAGCAATGTGGGGACACTTGCAAGCAGTTGAGTTGCTGGTTAACAGTGATGCAGACATTGAACTGTGTGACAATGAGGGGAAAACAGCTGTGAGTCTTAGTACACTTAAACATACCTTCATGAAACTCAGGGATGAAGTTAAATGACTCCAAACGGATCTTCCTTGCTACTCGCCATGATAATTACAATAACACATGACAAAAGCAAATAAAAATAACAAATGACAACTATAAAGATATTTTAATATTGTTTCATTGCAGCTGATGTTATCACGTGAGATGAACCAGTACCATGTTGCAAGATATCTGGACAAGTTACAGAGACACATTATTACTGCTGTGTGCGAGGCTGAAGAGGCGTGTAGCAGGATGGACCAGACGAGAAACAATCAGGGTTAGTATTTATTCTTAATTAATAATTAATTGATTAATCAATTGATTAATTAAGTTTTTTAATACTAGAGTAATTTTTGTTTCACCTCAAGTAATAAGGGCCGGTTATATATGGACACGTTCATTTGAGTTTGAGGATATTGGTAAATATAAGTGACCCTATCAAAAGGCACAGTGTAGTTGACTTTGTCACACTATGAAATTATTTAAACCCTTGATGGTTAGGATAATCGTCTCATCCTCTAGGCTAACTTTGTCACATAACGATATCTTAATCAGGTGATAAGATATCGCTTAAATACGGCCGGCACGGAAATGGTTACATTGTCACACTATAAACATGTGACGGAGTAAATATGGACCCCTTGCTGCCGTTTTTGACCAAATTTTTGAGTGTCCAGTTGATTGGATGGGTACATATGACCATTACCTACATATTTGACGACTTTTTTCGTTAGATGGTGCATTCAGGTTTACTCTGTCACACATTAAAGAAAATATGAGATGAATGTTTAGGGCACCCTGATAAGCAATGCTGAGTAGTGTAAGTTTAGTTGATGGCCTGGAAGTGCTGGGAATTGTTATTATATCATATAGTCGTAAGGAATTAAAACACAGAAGGCACAACCAAGTTTACTTTGTCACATAATCTTGATGATATCTGAACATATTGTGTGAATTTGAACAAATAATGATATACCAGCTCAAACCCCTTTAAATATTATACGTACTATGGATCAAACAACACTGCTAGTACCAAGCACCAGTCACATAAATCATTATCAGGTGGTAATATGTTAACAGTGTCACAATTAAACTACCGCTACATGGTCAAAACTAGGGTAATTTCGTCACACAAAATTATTATAACTCTGTTAGCTCCTTGCTGGCAAAATAACTAGTTTATCGAAATTTTTTAGATGATGAAGTTACATAGTATTCTAATAGAGGTATAGTTCTTCAAAATAGGGGCAAGACATGTTTACTTTGTCACATCAGTTATTATAGGACTTATGTAATCGTCATCAGATTAAAAGATATTTTTCGTAGTTTGGATCGATTAATACTTTAATATACCTGTAATAAAGCATCCTATGCCAATTTTTACACACTATCTTGAAATTGTTGGGGCATGAAAAGTTAATTTTGTCACATTTTCAGTGACTTTGACAAATTTAACCTAAAATTGTTAAACTTAAGCTCTGATGTTCTGGACAATATTCTAATAGAGGTATAGAAATAGGGGCAAGACATGTTTACTTTGTCACATCAGTTATTATAAGAGTTATTATAAGAGACTATTTTATTCTATATTCATTGTTTTTAATCTATTTGCGATTTCGTATAATTTTTTGTGACAATGTAAACATCAACTGATCTTAACTTGCATCAACTACATTGTCATCATATAAAATTTTCCCGCCTTTCAAACCAAAATCAGATATAAATAATTCGCCCAAAATTTAAAATTTCATATATTGTGACAGAATTAACCTCATTTCCCAATAACCAAGTGCATGTATTTGCTAACTTTTCAAAAGTGACAAAACAGCATATTTTAGGGCTATGATTGGTAGAGCAACCATCAAATAATGAGTTGAAAGGGTTTTTAGGACACCTCACAGTAAAATAGAGGTATGGTATCATGAGTGTGACAAAGTTACCTAAATATTGCCTTGTAACCGTTCGATCCGTGCCCATTAACCAATGCTGTATCATAATTGTTAGATTGACCTAATTTACTATATTTCAGACCAAGGAATGATAATTAGACAACTGCAGTTAACTAAGTCACACAAAATGTGACATTTGAAACATTATAGTGCCTAACAACAATAGATTTTCTTTCTGAGCGGTGCATATGGGAGTATGGGTTACGTGGCTAATGTTCAGAAATTCTGAACGTGCTAGGTTGATAGATGTCAAAATTAAGCCACTATCGTCAAAAACGCTATTATTTTTGTTTACCAATATCCTCAAACTCAAATGAACGTGTCCATATAGTAGATCTAGTCAAACTCTTCTCGTGGTATTTTTAATAAATTCAACCTATTTTAATTTTTTAAAGTTTTACGTGGCTTTATTCCTGCAGCATCTTTTTAATGAATCACCTCCTAGAATTTCATCTAAGTTATGGCCTTTTCTTTCTTCAGGTTTTATCAAAACTTCACGCAGTCAAGTGTGTAAGTTGCCGTTCACCTCAATACCTAGAATCAGTTAAAATTGTAAAGATACATGGTTATATATATAGAGTCTACACAAGGTGCTGAAATATGGATCTTAAGTGATGAAAAACTGCACCACATCCTAATCCGACCATTAAGAGCCATTCTAGGTATCACGTGAATCAACCACAGTGCAGTATTTAATCACGTCGGCTGGATACAGGATATATGGTGGGACTGACATTAGTGTCAGATTGTTCAATGTGCCGAGGAAACGAACAGTTTCGGGATGTCCTCTCATTATCAAGGATTGGTGGAGTTTTGTCACGTGCTGTATTTACTAGTCTCTGATTGGTAGAATTTGTGGTTCCGGTGGTACATTTAAGATTAGAGTGGATCTATTGGATTATAATAGACAAAGTCTAATTACTTGGCTTCTAGGAAGATTAAAACATTAAGTTACACGTGTGGAGGTATTAGACACATGTGTTAAATTGTGTGGGGTGGATTGTTACACTTAATCTCTGAGTGTAGTGCCCAAGCTGTTATCACGTGTAATTAGTGTAATTAGTAATTAATTATTTATATACAGTGCTCTCTTCTAGCTCAGCTAATTATTGTGACCAAATTTAAAGTAAAGTTTTTGAGTGACATGGCATTTACATATTTATCGAAACTTGGATTCAGAAAAATATTATTCATCATAAATTCAATTTATAATAATATTTTTCATGATGTTCATGCCACCGACAATTTATCATAAATTGTCGGTGACATGAACATCATAAATGGTTTATGTTTTGTTGAGTATAAAATTTATGTTTTGTTGAGGACCACCCAGCCGAATACTCGAGAAATCGTGAGGGTAAATGTGCAATGTAGTACAGCGAAAAGCAAAAACTATAATGGATGGTTACCGTAATTATAATGGGTGCCATATGCCTAGAATGAAATATTTACTTACTTGCACTTGTGTAGGTCTGTAGAAGCATTAGTATCGGGCGTTGCCTGCTACAGGCTATCCCGAAACTAGAAGCTTGCTTTAATAATGAGGACCAAGTCGTTGTTTACTGGGAACAAACAATCACTTGTATGAGTTTTGGCGACGTGCCGCTATACTCGAAAGGAAGGAAACTGCTTATTTACTGTTGATATGGTTTAGTAAAGTTGGTAGAGGGCAGAAAAAGATATTACCAGAGTTATAATAGCCTCGAATATTTGTGGAATGTGACCCAAATCTCCGCCATCAAAACTTAAGTAACTCTTAAAATGGGCAGTTAAGAATGTATCATGCTGTTTCGATAGTAGTCTAGTGGTATTCTGGTATAGTCTCAGGTCAATTTACATATTACAGCGAACATTTTGCAGCCCTGTTATTTTCTCAGCTTGTTAGCTTGAGTTAGATACTGTGGAGGTGATCCAAATTATCGCTATCAAAATAGAATTAGAAATAACTTCGAATAAGAAAGTTACTATGTTTTGCTAATAATGTCTTAAATAAACGTGGCCATTGCGAACTTGCTATGATTGCTACAGCCATCTAAGCTACACAACTTGAGAAGCCAACCAAGCATGATATAATGTTCTCAACCACGAGCAAGAAGGTAACCCCTAAGTTCCATGCCCGAATTTTCACCCGAATTTTTCACCCGAATAAAATTTGCCCGAATTTTTAACCCAAATTTTTCACTTCGACTGAAATATTCGGGCTAAAAAAATTCGTGAACTTGCGCACGAATTTTTTTTATTTCACTCAAATAATACAGTCGCTGCGGTTGTAATCAATACTATAATTGCATTTCCTTGTCCTAAATGTTTCTGGGATTACCTAACGCATATCATCATAACACTAATGATCACAACGCTATTACACTACACATTGATTACACGATTAGCCATTTTATTGAGGAGCTGCATTGAGTCATTTTCGGGTTCCCATTTCAAGAGCCAATGTTTTATTATCTGATATCTAGGTTCTTAGGTTGTCATTACTTTTTCAAGGGATAGAATATTTAGGCTTGAAGTTTGTGAACTATTTAAGGATAATAATATAGCCATATTTTGTTTTGAATAGCAAGTGAAACAAACAACATTTATGATTTAAATAGATTAATAAAAATGATAGAAGTTAATTTACATAATATCAATATCAATAAATAAATAAATTAATTTAACCTAGGTTGAAATAACTGTTCTTGGCCCTTATAGGAGCAAAAATAATGGCCGAAATTTGCGCCATTGCACTGAGAGCGTCAGTCTCATCCATCGCTCTCAATCTCTGCACAATAGTATCCCCAAATGCAGAAAACTGGTCGCTCGGACCAGGGGCAGGTGTAGGGGCTTGGTGGGGTGCTGCCAGAGATGCAACCAGTGCAGAGCTCAATTGGGAGAAGCCCTCAGCTGAAATTTATAAGCATAATGTGAGTTAATATAGTTGCTAAATGTTATGCCAATAGAGCTATTGTGCTCGCAACAACTCCATATTACAGACAAACTATTGGTTATAATATGTATAATTAAGAAATGTAAACAAGATCTTACCAAACTGATTAGTTTGATCCCTCATTTGGTTTCTTTCTCTGGCATATTTGGACTTATTTCCATTTTTCAGGCAACTTGCAATGACCTTTCTTTTACCTTAGATATATGTACTAAATAAAAAATCCTAGACAATTCATACATTGATATTATAAAAGCAAGTCTCAGTTTAATATATGGATGATAACTTTAAGAAGAGAAGAGTTAAGATAATGGATAGGTTATCTGTAAGATAAATGGTAGCATACATTTATTGATAATAAACTACGTACCTAAAACCGAGCCTGACTGTGAGGCCGCTGTCGTCAGTTCTGAAATGACCCTTTCAGTATCTCGCTCCATACTTCTGTTGAGGTCGTTTTCAGCCATCACCAAAGCCTCATCTTCTTCACCCCCTTCTACAGATATCTGATTGATTTTTGGGTCAAGGCAAAGTGACTGAATCTGTCACTTACTGTCGTTCATTATGATGTGTTATTTGATTTAAATTCAAATACGTATAGCTCTAACTATTAAGCATAAATTATAAACCTCATCGTCGCTTATCGACAAGACATTGGTTGTTGGGTCTTCAGTGCCGAACGACCCTACAGCAGTTCCGTCGAGAAAGCGGAGAAATTCTGCGTGGCAGTAGCTCTTGATGTGCAGTTCGTCATCCGGAGCTTGACCACTTTTTGTTTGCTGAAAACCAAACATTAGGATGACGAAAGTGACATTATTATCGTTTTTCAATAAAGTAAAAATTGTGTTCTTTTCCTTCAATATTTTTACATATTAGTATTACGAGAGAAAAGGTGGAGTAGATTCGACAATAAGTCTCAATTTTATAAGAATTTCTATAGTATGTTTATCAATATAAGCGTAAGTGGTAGTAGTAAGAATACATACTCTTTGCTGCTCCACTTTGCTTAGCCATTTAGCATAGTTCTGTTTGTACCCTCTGAACGTACCCATTACAGTTCCAACTGAAAAAGAATTAATAAATGAAATAGTTTAACACAAACAGAGACTTCCTATGTATTATCATCAATGCAGTTCTGGCACATGCACATGGGCAATTAAATACACACAAATATGTCTAATCTAGAACTAAGCAGTCAATACTTACCGGCAAAAGAAGACCAAAATTGGGCATCCTGTTCTTTTAGGTGGTTTAAAACCGCCGCTTTGGCAGCTTTACCTTTTGGCGTCCTGTCTTTAAATTTATAGTCCTCCCCTGAAGTGAACAACAACTCAAGAAAAATTGATATGGTCTATAAACATTTAAATTAAAGTGCTATTCCTGTTAATTTAAACTGTTGTTGATTTAAAATGAAGCTATAGATTTGAAAGTTTTGTAATGATATAGAAATCTCACTTGATGGATCCCACAGAATAGGTTGCATTTCTACTGCCTTACAGAGTTGCTCTACACGAACTTTATCAAGTACCATAACTAAAATGCCGTCAAGATTATTATGTTAAGTTATCAACATATAAAGTAAATTGCTACTGCCGGGTATTAGTAGTTGTACAACTGATACTGCAGTTATCAACGTCGCAAGTAAAATCCATGGAACCGTTACAAATAATGTAAGTATAAACTCGATAAAATTAATAGTAATACAAAAATATATAATTGTTATAATAGGACAATAAAACTTATCAATAGTAATACAGTAAGACAATCCGTACCCAAGAAAGAGACACCCGACAGTCCCTCTCACTGCCTCTAAATACTACTATTCACGTGACACGTATGCCGGTCACGTGATAAGATCTTAAGCTAATATCATCTAAATAGGGTACAACTAAACATGTCAATCTGTAGAGTAAACAAAAGAGGTGGCAAATAAGCCTAATTAAGGAAAGTGAGGTGGAAACAGCTTGCTAGCCGTGTGTTAATATGAGGTTAATAACAGAAGGCCATTAACCACAAAGGAAGAAGAACTAGTAGTCTAAAATGACGTGTACACTCGTGAAATGAGAGTACAACATATATTAGAATAATAAAAAATGTCAGGTATCTGGTAGAATAATAAATAAGTGAAGTATGTAGAACTTGATGGAATGAAAGTGTTGTATTAATAACGGCCGATAAAGTAGTCATGCGAATTGTTATAAATATCAATTATATTACGTCGTATTGACTGTCTATTGGATACTCAGACAAGAAATATTCTCGTAAATAGTCTCTCATACTTGTCGCAGAATCTAGAGTACCCTGATAGTTCCTGTGTTTGATCTTTTCCAGTTTCTGAGACCAAATCTGTTGAGCTACATCAGCCTCTTTCTCTGGGATTGGCTTCTGGTTGATCAAATAGTTATGCAGGATAACTGCAGCTTCTACGATCAACCTGGCATTACTTGGTGCACAGTAAACGCGGTTAATCATAACACGGAAGCGATTGGCCAAAATGCCGAAAGCGACCTCAACAACTTGCCTCGCTCTGGACAAACGATAGTTAAAAATTTCCATCTCGACAAGGAGGTTTCTTCCAGCATAAGGCTTCATAAGATGTAGACCCAATCCAAAGCCATCGTCGCCGATCAAATGATAATTAACAGGCTTCTGTCTAGAATCTACATTATTCATTGGACTTACTAGGACATGTGCGGGAGGTATTTTTAGTGGGTTGCTATTCGCAGAAGGATTAAATAATGGTCGCATTTGCGACCGGTTCCAAATCCCCGAATCTGCCATTCTCCCTGGAGATCCGATGTCATACGCTATAAATTTATAGTCAGCCCCGACTATAGCCATCAAATTTATTGAAAATGACTGTTTATAATTGTAATATGTGGATCCGGAACTTCTTATCTTGATCATCACTACGTGCTTACCGTCAATAGCTCCGATTGTGTTTACATAATCCCAACGATTTGCAAATCGTCGTTCCACTTCAAGCCATTCATTTTCTGATGATGGTACCTTTGCGTGAATAGGTCCCAAGTGTGTTATGATGGCCTTCAAAACTCTCGGTATGAATTTTGAAATTGTTGGTCGGCCAATCATAAAATAAAGCGATAGTGTCTTATGGCTTTCTCCCCCAGCTAAATAACGCAAAGTTACCATCAGCTGCTCCTTTGCAGATATTCCATTTCTTGAATTTGAACCGTCTTTGGCGATGTCATCCTCAATAAGTACCAGTACTTCATGAAACTGACGCTTCGTCAGCCTCATAAACGACTTGAATTCCGCCTCCGACTGCCTGAACAAGACCTTAAACTGATTGTTCATAGCCCCATTGCGATCCCTTGATCTTAGAAAGGGTCGTACCCAATGTCTGAAAAAAAAATGAAACTCAAACAACCACAACCAGTTCTGAGTTCAGTACCTTTAGATATCATCAATGAAAATTTAACATTTTTTCTTTTATTCCACCTGCTTGGTTTATAAATGCATATCAATTAAATATATATATATATATACATACGTACCGTGGTGGGAGCCGGTACATCCGAGTTACATCGTTGTGGGTAACTTGAGCACAAGCTGTTATCAAGACAACTATCGAAACCAAAATTATCTTCATTCGCCTGTGCCGCTGCACGTCCATGATGTATAGTGTATAGTGTATAGTGTATACTTACTAAATCCTTTACTACAGTCCTTGGGGGGTGGGGGATCATGTTGTTTTTGTCCGTGCAATTTTGTCCGTTTTCAGAAAATAGGGACGGACAAAAACGGACAAAAATTGTAACTTTTGATTTAAACTGTCTCCACAATTTGTAACAGGCTATCTGCAGAAATGGGTAGCACGGTTAATGACCATGGTCCTTTCTCAAACTTTCAATCCTCGGTTCAAAGAATAGTCAACACATTTCTTAATAACATAAAAAGGGATGAAAATCACTTTATCGTGTAACAACTTTTCCATAGTACTGGAGAGTAAAACTCTGTTAAATACAAAAATGCTTGAGCACATTTTTAGTCAGCAACAGTAACATGTCAATATGTTATAGACTCAAATGCGTTTAAAAACGTTTTAGTAACAATAAGTTGTGTAAACTGATGAGGAGGAGGAGGAGGAGGAGGAGGAGCAGGAGGACTGAGAAGGGCTGAGAAGGACGGAGGAGGAAGAGGACTGATGAGGAGAAGAACTGAGGGGGAGGTGGAGGACTGAGGAGGAGGAGGAGGATTGAGGAGGACTGAGGAGGAGGACTGAGAAGAACTGAGGAGGATGACTGAGGAGGACTGAGAAGGACAGAGGAGAACTGAGGAGGATGACTGAGGAGGACTGAGAAGGACTGAGGAGGAGGAGGACTGAGGAGGACTGTGGAGGAGGAGGACTCAGGAGGATGAGGAGGAGAAGGAGGAGGACTCAGGAGGACGACCCAAGAGGAGGGGGAGGAGGAGGACTCAGGAGGAGGAGGAGGAGGAGGGGGACCCAGGAGGAAGAGGACTGAGGAGGAGGATGACTGAGGAAGACTGAGGAGGATTGATGAGGAGTGCTGAGGAGGATGACTGAGGAGGATTGAGGAGGACTGAGGAGGAGGATGACTGAATTGGACTGAGGAGGATGAATGAGGAGGACTGAGAAGGACTGAGGAGGAGGAGGACTGAGGAGGACTGAGGAGAACTGAGGAGGATGACTGAGGAGGACTGAGAAGGACTGAGGAGGAGGAGGACTGAGGAGGACTGAAGAGGACTGTGGAGGAGGAGGACTCAGGAGGATGAGGAGGAGAAGGAGGAGGACTCAGGAGGACGACCCAAGAAGAGGGGAGGAGGAGGAGGAGGAGGGGGACCCAGGAAGAGGAGGAGGACTCAGGAGGACGACCCAAGAGGAGGGGGAGGAGGAGGATTCAGGAGGAGGAGGAGGAGGGGGACCCAGGAGGAGGAGGAGGACTCAGGAGGAAGAGGACTGAGGAGGAGGATGACTGAGGAAGACTGAGGAGGATTGATGAGGAGGGCTGAGGAGGATGACTGAGGAAGATTGAGGAGGACTGAGGAGGAGGATGACTGAATTGGACTGAGGAGGATTGAGGAGGAGGAGGAGGAGGACTGAGGAGGACTGAGGAGAAGGAGGACTGAGGAGGACTGAGAAGGAGGAGGAGGACTGAGGAGGAGGAGGAGGATTGAGGAGGACTGAGGAGGATTGAGGAGGACTGAGGAGGATTGAGGAGGACTGAGGAGGAGGATGAGGACTGAGGAGGAGGACTGGGGAGGACTGAGGAGGACTGAGGAGAAGGAGGACTGAGGAGGACGAGGAGGATGAGGCCTCATGAGGATGAGGAGGAGGACGAGGAGGATGAGGCCTCATGAGGATGAGGAGGAGGACGAGGAGGACGAGGCCTCATGAGGATGAGGAGGAGGACTCATGAGGAGGAGGAGGAGGAGGAAGACTGAGGAGGAGGAGGAGGATTGAGGAGGACTGAGGAGGAGGATTGAGGGGACTGAGGAGGACTGAGGAGAAGGATTGAGGAGGACTGAGGAGGACTGAGGAGGAGGAGGAGGATTGAGGAGGACTGAGGAGGACTGAGGAGGAGGATTGAGGAGGATTGAGGAGGACTGAGGAGGATTGAGGAGGACTGAGGAGGACTGAGGAGGAGGAGGATGATTGAGGAGGACTGAGGAGGACTGAGGAGGAAGATTGAGGAGGAGGATGAGGACTGAGGAGGAGGATGAGGACTGAGGAGGAGGATGAGGAGTGAGGAGGAGGACTGAGAAGGACTGAGGAGGATGACTGAGGAGGACTGAGGAGGACTGAAGAGGAGGGTGACTAAAGAGGACTTAGGAGGACTGAGGAGGACTGAGGAGGAGGATTGAGGAGGATTGAGGAGGACTGAGGAGGATTGAGGAGGACTGAGGAGGACTGAGGAGGATTGAGGAGGACTGAGGAGGACTGAGGAGGAAGATTGAGGAGGAGGATGAGGACTGAGGAGGAGGATTGAGGAGGACTGAGGAGGACTGAGGAGGACTGAGGAGGACTGAGGAGGAGGAGGAGGATTGAGGAGGACTGAGGAGGACTGAGGAGGAGGATTGAGGAGGACTGAGGAGGATTGAGGAGGACTGAGGAGGACTGAGGAGGACTGAGGAGGAGGAGGAGGATTGAGGAGGACTGAGGAGGACTGAGGAGGAAGATTGAGGAGGAGGATGAGGACTGAGGAGGAGGACTGAGGAGGAGGAGGAGGACTGAGGAGGAGGATGAGGAGTGAGGAGGAGGACTGAGAAGGACTGAGGAGGATGACTGAGGAGGACTGAGGAGGACTGAAGAGGAGGATGACTAAAGAGGACTGATGAGGATTGAGGAGGAGGACTGAGTAGGACCTTATATCTTTATATTAATTTAAGTTGGTCAAACATGTTAATTGCAAAGGAGTCATTCTTGACAATTTAAGTTCAAACAACTTAATTTAGATATGTCATTGTCAACCCTATTTTCTTAAATTTACACAAAAAAGTTTATAGAAAATATATAAAACGAACAGAAACTGACGGAAACACAATAGAAATGAAGGACACTATTTTGCTTCTGCACATTGGTTGTTACACTAGTTTACGTAATGTTTACGTAATTTTGATCCTAATTTAAACTTGGGTGGTCGCAGTCTCGATCTCACCCGACGCAACCGATATGCGTATCGATTTCCGCACGCAAATTATTTGGGCATGGAACCTTTCACCCGAATAAATTTTTTTCACAAATAAAATTTGCCCGAATTATTTTACTGTATTATTTGGCCATGGAACTAGAGGGTAAGAAGGAATTTAAAACATCTCTTTGTTAAATATGCTGAAGTCAGCTTGATATAATATTATGTGAATGTTGCATTGTGTATGCAGGGTATGCACTATCAACTATGGAAACATTCCTGACTTGCTTGTGTAAACAAAACACAGTTGTGCGTGTAAACACAACATATTTTAATGTAAACAAACCATCTACGTAGACTATTTAAGTACATAGACTGTCAAATAACTGACGTTTTTGTGTGTGTAGACAGTAAAATTCACTGAAATTCCTCTAAAATTCCCATTTCTCCAGTCATACATGTGTATCAGGAAGATTAGACTGCCATAATATTACAAACATGTGCTACACGTGATAAATTATGTGATATCATAGTGTCCTAGACAATGTATACTAAAGAATGTGACGTTTACAACTGCACCTGCATGTCAATATCATCACTGTAATAAGAATGCAGCTAAAACTTGATCTGAGTAGTGCTGTTAGTGGTGTTAGACATTACAATATTACATGTTAGAACCGGATAAAGATATGATTATATCCTTGATAACTTAGTATAGTAACTAGTTACTAGCTTCATAACTTGATATAGTTGTTGTTAATCAAATGTTATTGATTATCAGTATCTAGCTTTATTTCGGTATCTTAGGATACCAATAACAACTCAAGATATCATTCATGATTTTCTAGATGTTGTAAAATTCGTGCGCACATATTTTAAATTTCAATCTTTATTTTATGAACGAGTCGAGTATCTTATAGTAGGCAGAGTAAAAGATGTCCCACCTTTTTTAAAGGTTTATTAATCAAATATAAACAGAAATATTTATAAGCTGAGTCCACACTGCACTGATTATGATGAAAGTGTAAAGACACACTGATTTCTGACCTTAAGAACAGAGGGCCCCAGTCTAAATGTGTCTAATTGAGTTTGCTTGCTAAACATCACACATTATAACATATTACAGCTCATCTCTATCTTGCATAATTACTGTGTGTAGCTTATGTAAACAAGGTTACACGTGAAATTTGAGCTAGCTTCAAGGGGACTCACTGTTTGTGTAAATATAGTATGTACTGTGTAACTGAAACCATTTAGTAACGCATCTAGTGCAGGTAGTGAGACACTAATCACTGCTTAATTAGGCAATTAATTATCAATTAGTGTTTGTTTCTCGAGTTAGAAAGAAATATAACTCTGAAAAGAAGTTGTTTATTAAAACTTTAAAATTTTGTTGATGTTCGACAAGCAATTCTAATTTCAAAACAAAGTGTACTTGCTACTCAGATAACTAAAAATCTGCACAGTATAACATCTGTATAATATCTGTGCACGTTATTTAGTTATTTAGCCGTATAAGTTTGTACTTGCAAAGCACTTTAAGTGCTAAGTGTGCTCTTGAAGTGCTAATTTCAGCACTTATAGTGCTACTTGGCACGCGTACTGCTGTGCTACTGTGATTTTATAGTGTCACTTCTACCAGTGGTGTGATTTTATCAGCTGTCTTGGTAGAGTTACACCGGGTACATAACGGAGATAACAGCCATGTTGATAAAGTCAGCTGTACTTATTATTATATAGTAGACATGTTTATTATTATATTATAGTAGACATGTCAAATATGTAGAATGTAGATTGTGGAGCTATAAAACTATAAATGGGTGTTTGAAATGATATCTTGTGATTAATTAATGGTCTTGTTCACAATTCAACTTCATCAATCATCAGAGGTTCTACTTTCTGTCACACTTAACTTTATTTTCCCGCCAAAACTGACTGTCAGGCAGGTAAACATAAACGAGTCTTACATGTCATGTGACAGACAGGTGACAACCAGCTTATATTGAGTCTCTTGAGTGTAATAATTTTCAGCTGAACATTACCCAGCTACCCCCTGGAGCTCATACAATATGACAGTTTACAACACAGTGTTATACACTGTGACAGTGTTATACAGTATACACTGTGACAGTGTATTATCTCTTTTGAAAGATGACTTCATGCAGATTAATTTAACCCCCACTCATTTTCAAGTTGCTTTCATTAATATAATGTGTGTGTATTATTACACGTATACTATATCTATTAGACCCCCACCCGGCCCTCCCGGCGAGGTTAATTGTACTGCTTGTAACCAAAACCACTCTGATAATTTAACAAGATCTGTTTACCATAACCTACTGTTGTGGAACGTTATAAACTTAGGTGTGGTCTTTGAAAAACAAGATGGCCTTTCACCTTAACCACCTCCTTTGAGCTGTAGGGGTGGACTGGCCTAGTATATTATACATTATACAATATATGTATGATTGATGACTTGACGCATTATATGCTATTTAGGCGATAACTTCTTACAGATCCTCTCACGCTTATTAATTTACAGAAAATATCACGTGACTTAGTGAAAATATCACGTGACTTACGGAAAGTATCACATGTTTGGCAGGTTGATGGGTAAGCTGTGTTTGTCGAGTGTTGCTGCAAGGTGTGTTGACTGTTGAGTGAGAGTTGACATTTCAGTCTCAATGTAAAACTGTAACACGGATAGAGACTATATTTCCTACAGTCTGACTTTACTCAAAAGATATTTATATTTTCACGCAGCAGCCAGCAATTCCCTAATGTGAACTAACTTGTTTTGGCGCGATGTGATATATAATCGAGCCGATTTTGTTCTATGCGACTCAGTTCAATTCAATTTAATTCCAGAATCCTTAATGCAGGATTTTGTGCACATAATATAACAGAGACAATATGTTTAATGCCAACTAAACCTTTCCATTATCATGTAATGTACGTTTATATTCACTATTAAAGACGACCAAATCACCATTATTCAATTAATTATCATATTTATATTTGCAACAAGTACATTTCTTTAACTAACCATCTTGAAAATGGTCAATTAAAGAATTGTACTCGTTAAAATATCATACAATAACCCTCCCCCCGGGCTACAATAACCCTCCCCAGGACTCTACAGTAGCCAAGTTAATCAATTGTCTGTTTATTTATTGTTTCTAAACCTCATGGACTTTAATAACGCCCTAACAATTTATTGTTAATACAAATTTTCAAATTGTTACAAGGTACCGACTTGTGTTCGATGAGGTCGGGTGTTACCTTTAAAACCATTCATATACAGAATACAATCTCGTTCAATAACTCCCGCGAAATAATAAACTCATTGTAATTGTATTGAGAACGTACTTATTGGCCTGATTAGGTTAAACGTGACCTCAATAATGTGATACTCCTTTATAAACATTAAACATGTATATTTAATAGTCTCCCCATCATGACCATGGCACATGATTTTTAATCCCCGCATGTAAATTCTTAATTCATATATTTTATTATTTAATGTTGATCATCATTGAATGGTATTCTCAAATGAAACTCAAACCGTTATAGAGTACGAACATGTTTCAAATAGGGGACTACTTATAACCGTCCATCAATTATCATGCATTAGCTTGTGGAGTCCAACCTAGCTGAAAGCTTTTGTAGCAATAGTGGGCCACTCTCCTTCAATCAAGAAGCAATCCACTCTGGTCCTCTCACTGATACTTTACAGTTTACATGATGTAGCTCTAATGTAACTATTCATTTATTGTTAAATCTACTTCCACACTTGCATTCTACCGTCCTACTGCACTCAGTCCTAGTTAGGTGTCAGCACTACACTACATATACCGGCCTATCATCCCACATCCTCACTTCCACACTTGCATTCTACCGTCCTACTGCACTCAGTCCTAGTTAGGTGTCAGCACTACACTACATATACCGGCCTATCATCCCACATCCTCACTTCCACACTTGCATTCTACCGTCCTACTGCACTCAGTCCTAGTTAGGTGTCAGCACTACACTACATATACCGGCCTATCATCCCACATCCTCACTTCCACACTTGCATTCTACCGTCCTACTGCACTCAGTCCTAGTTAGGTGTCAGCACTACACTACATATACCGGCCTATCATCCCACATCCTCGGCTTTGATCAAATAATTTGAGGCACAGTGTGTAACACTATAACTATAGTTGGCATTTCTGTTGGGCAAAAACGTTTTGGCAATATATTGGCAGTTGGGATAGTGCTAAGCACTCTAAACTATAAAGGTGCATGGGAATGTTGGATTATGGTATGGTTGTCATATTGCTGGTGTGGCGTCCGCAATATTATCAGTCGCCTTTGAAAATCTACTACAGATTTTCTTTCTGTATATCACTATACAGTTCCTCTTTAGAAAAAGTGCATGAGACAAGTAACGAGACAAGGATGCTCTAGGATCAGGAGCGACAAATGATCAATTGTTCTAGACGTGAGGCTTTCTGCAGTAACGGCCCTAGCGAACAGGGGGATGGTTGTTCGCTTGAGTACTATGATGCGGTTATACAAGTCTGGAAAAACAATTTGTGACCTGCCTATTGGCCGGGCGCCGCCGTAGACTCAACACATGGTGTGTGGGGTATTTACCTCGGGCACACACCTTAATCTCTCGACCGGCGGGTCACACCCAAATCTCCTGCTCCAACTCTTTCAAAGGCTGGTACCCTACTACTACGTGGCCAGAAGGAAATTCTTGTAGGAACTCTTAATGTACGAACAATAAGAGAACAATACAAGAGGGATGAGCTGGGTGTATGCATGAGGGATAGTGGCGTACATATTTTGGGCATTCAGGAGCATCGGGTAGTACATAGCACTGAAATCGAGTATCAAGATCTTGGAAGCTCTCACCTCATAACAACCTCGGCATGGAGAACCAGCAATGGGGCGGCTGCTGGTGGGGTTGGTATTGTCTTGGACAAAAAGACAGTATTCAACTCATTGATTAGTGTATACTCACATGACAGGAGGACGATGGTAGCCAACTTTGCAGGGAACCCGGTCACAACTGTTATTGTGACTTATAGCCCGACAGAGGGGGCGACTGTCGACGAAGCAGAAAACTACTACGACAGCCTTGGTGGTGCCATCGACCAGATACCAGCCCACAACTTACTATTCGTTGTAGGAGACCTCAATGCGCATGTCTCATCATCAGGAAACTGGACATCCTTCCACAAGGGTCCAGCAAACCGAAATGGTAGACTGCTAGAGGATATGCTGTTGGAGCGACAGCTAGAAATCACAAACACCAGATTTCAGAAGCGAAGAGGTAAACTGTGGACATATCTCTCAGATATGAGTCAAAGTAAATCTCAAATCGACTTCATCATTTGCCGGAAGAAATGGCGGAACTCCGTCAAGAACTCCGAAGCATATGGTAGTTTCCACAGTATTGGCTCGGATCACAGAGTAGTCGTAGCAAGGGTAAAGCTTAGTCTACGGATAAGCAAGACGGAGAAGAGGGCTCCGGTTCTGGACTGGTCTAAACTTAAAACTGATATCGCTCTACAAGAGAGGTACACAGTGGAAGTTAAAAACCGCTTTTCCATACTTGAAAAGGATGATCAGACGGCAACAGAAAGGTACCAATGCTTTATTGATGCGAATAGGACAACTTCTCGACTTTTACTACCTGAAAAGGAGAAAAAGAAAAGATGTAAAATCTCAGCGACTCCAAGTGTTGAGATTGCCAGGCTGAAGCTGAGGGAATGTAGCATAAAATACCACTCAGATGCTACAGAAGACAACCGAATAGCTGTTCAAGAGGGCAAACAGAAGCTAGGCGATGCTTATCAAGCAGCCAAAGAGCACCTGCTGGAGGGGCAGGTCCGGGAACTGGAGGAAGCAAGTTGGCAGGGCAGACATGCTAAAAGCTGGACCATGATCAACAAGATCACAGGTAAAGCTCCATCATATACTGGCAAAATCAAGGGAAACTCACCAACGGAAAGGGTTCAGAAATGGAAGGACTATTTTGCTACTCTTCTCGGCTCACCACCGACGGTAGAGAACGCGGAAGAGGATATTGATCCAGTCCACCCACCTCTGAATATCGGAACAGAACCGTTTACGTTGGATGAGTACAGGAAAGCAAAGTCCAGCATAAAGGAAGGGAAAGCATGGGGTGACGACAACATAGCCCCAGAAGTCTTAAAACGATGCGACCTTGATCTAATTGTCTTAGACTTCTGTAACAATGCTCTATTGAAAGGTGAGAAACCAGACCAATGGTCAACTGCCAACATCATACCAATTCCAAAGAAGGGCGACCTTAGCGAACCAATGAACTATCGGGGAATAAGCTTGTCATCCCTAGTTGCCAAGTCTCTAAACAAGATGGTTCTAAACCGGTTGAAGCCAGAAATCGAGACAATTCTGCGTAGAAACCAGAATGGATTCAGACCAGGAAGGTCAACAACTCAACAGATATTGGTACTGAGACGTCTTATAGAGGGTGTCAAGAGTCGGAAACTGCCAGCTGTTCTGACATTTATAGACTTTAAGAAGGCTTTCGACAGTGTACATCGTGGGAAAATGCTAAAGATTCTAGAAGCTTACGGCATTCCAGTCAAAATCGTGCAGCTTATACGGCTCATGTACGAGAAGACAATGGCCAAAGTCCTAACTCCAGACGGAGAAACTGAATTGTTCGAGATACTTGCAGGTGTGTTACAGGGTGATACCTTAGCACCTTACCTCTTTGCAATAGTCATCGACTACTGTATGAGGCAAGCCATAGGCGATGATGCGGAGCGACTTGGACTCACCCTCGAACGTAGAAAAAGCAGAAGAGTGGGGCCCAAGATCATCACCGATGTGGACTTTGCAGATGATATAGCACTTATATCTGAGGACATGGACAAGGCTAACGAGTTCCTGCTCAGAGTAGAATCGGCGGCAGCAAGCGTGGGACTACACATAAACGAAGGCAAGACCAAGGTCATGACACTGAATATGGAGGATCGATCTAGCGACCTACAAAGTCGATCCGGGGAAGCCATAGAAGATGTAGATGATTTCATCTACTTAGGCTCCTGGATTGAGAGCACAGATAGGGAGATAAGGGTTAGAAAGGGTAAAGCGTGGGGTGCCCTACATAGACTGAAGGATATCTGGAAATCCAAACTGTCAAAGAGCCTAAAGATTAGATTGTTCATAGCGGCTTGTGAATCAGTACTGCTCTACGGATCAGAAACCTGGACACTGACAAAGGCTCAAGAGAAAAGTTTGGACGGGACATACACAAAGATGTTGCGTATGGTGCTGGGTATCTCATGGAAGGACAAGGTCAGCAATATAACTTTGTATGGTAGCCTCCCAAGGCTGTCAAACAAGTTACGAAGCAGGAGATTAAAAATGGCGGGACACTGCATCCGACATCCTGAGCTACTTGCCAGTGATTTAGTCTTATGGGAACCTACGCACGGTAGAGCACAGCAAGGCCGACCAAGACAAAGCTACTTGTCTATGTTACTGAAGGAAGTTGGGACAAACTCTAAAGAGGAACTGCGAACCCTGATGCGGGACAGGGATATATGGAGGGGGTTTTCTGGCGTAGATCGGACTTAGCTCCGACATAGTAGTAGTAGTAGTAGTGTTAAATCTAGGACAGACCTTCATTCGCTGAAAGGATTGAGATCTAGTAAAGCGTAGTGACACTAAATTGAAGGAATGTTACATATTTGTAGAATAGAAACCTGATTCATTGCCGAGTAAAGGTGTTTGATCTCATGACCCAAGTACCACGGTCCATATACAAATTATAAGAACTACATTGGTGTAATACCCCACACTACTGTAGTGAGTGTAGCCAGCCAGCGCACTAGTGTAGCCAGCCTGCTCTAACTAATGATCCACACTTTTAACAAGTCCCGGAGATACACCCCCTCAGTCCCCTGCTTGGACACATGTCAAGTTCCCTCCAATCACAGACCTCCAATCACAGACCACCACAGCTGTAGATTACCCCACTGTCCTGCTAATTCCTCACTACTGTCCTTCTCATTCTCTATAATAACCAGTGCTGTAACAAGTCCCCTCAGTCAGAGAGCATTACACTGCTTGGTCACGTGAATTCTTGGTCACGTGACTTCTCTCCACCTATCAGCTCCCTGACTGCAACCAGCCCTGGTAATGACAATTATACCATATACGGACTTGCTGAGCTTGCTCTCACTCTCCCTACCCCCCAACTCCACGTGAAACAGCATACAACACCGTACAAGAGAAGGAGAGAGTTATATTTAGAGCTGTGCAAACCAACCCTGATACCTGGATTGGGGAGGAGGAGGAGGAGGAAGAACCCTCGAGGTTCGTTTAGCAGGAACCTGGAGTGTTTTAACATAATATAGCAATTGAGGATTACAAGTGGGGTTGTATGGCTGGATTTGAGAAGGAAATGTGCTGTTTTGCAATAAAGTGCCATTTTATCTTTTGGAAATTATAAGTTCAGAGTAGGGTTATATATATGTTGTTATGCCAAAAAAAGTATCTGTATATAATATACTTCGAGCAGTTAAAGTTGGTTTAAGTTATAAAACAGCGAATCATGGACAGAGTTCCCAGGTTAAATTAAGACTGAACCTGATTTACAGATCTAGATTATTATCAGAAACAACACCATTCTAGAATAAGTGTGTTAAAAAATTCCCACGGCAATGTCACACAGTGGCGACCAAGTGCCAACACCTAACACGTTTAATACACACAACGCCAGCCCAGACAATTAGATTGATGAAGGAGTATTAAAACACACAACTACAGAGTTAATCTCATCAGGGGTAGGATGAGAAAATGCTGGCCTCTGTGTGCTGCTCTTACACTTTAGTGGCGTAGTGAGGTATGAGAATACACTGTTCTGGTCACTGCGCTCTAGTCTCGTTAGTGGTGAAGTTTAAAATTCAGAATATATGCACATATTAATACATAACATATTAATACATGTTACTGATCCTGTGAGGATTTAAAATATCTGAATATCAAGATATGGTATTACTAATTATACAGGTCCCAATGTGTGTACTTTCTGAGGCTGAAACCAAGAACTGTTTGTCAAGGAATCTTTCTGGACACAGGACACTGACATGGTCTTGTCTCAGTTCAGCCTCATTGAACCTGGAAACACTCGAATAATCTCATTTCCACTGTCACAAAATATCAAGTTATATACATTGGGACCTTAATTTACTGTAATTATAGTCTGTGTATCTCAGTTATTAACTAATTAAATGGTAAATGTTACTGTGTGCACTACTGTTACCTAATTATCAACTTAATAACACCAGAATGTGTGTGTGTCTGTGTGTGTGTCTGTGTGTGTGTCTGTGTGTAATTTCCGAACGGTTATACAAAAAAAACGGTAATAGTTACGGGACTGGTTTTTTCGGTATAGTGCCGACAAAACTCTGACGAAGCCAATAAGCAAATTTTATAAAAATCGGCCGGTGGTAAGTGGTTTAATTGATGGTTTTGTACCACAAAATATGTTACATAAAATGGCTTGAGAAGAACGGCAAGAGTTACGGGGCTAGCTCTCTCTCTCTCTGCATATGTAGCGTATATATTACATGGCGTATATATTACATGGTCATATAATACTATAAACTTATTAGGGGAGGGAGTGCTCAAACGGTCTGTTTGGACTGTAGAGAGAGTTCATACTTTCATACGACAATGTAATGCATGTTCACAAATATGATAGGCTGGTGTGGTGCATGGTGTTAAGGGTTAATTTCTATTGATTATTCATTAAGAATTACTATCTTTTAAGCATACTATTGGATACGTGAGGGCACTCCGAATAGAATTGCTCGCCTAATCCGGGTTTTGACTCAGCGGGTAATTACTCCTACCCTTTTTAACTGCGGCAGTGAAATCCCGGCCGTAGGCCGGGTTACACTAGTATATATATAATTATATAAGCCACAAACTGCTGTGTGCACTGATTAGGGGTCATGTTGTAAGTAATAATGGCCCACATGATATGATATGCTAGAGGTTTAATTGGATTCTCTAAACGTTGTTGTAAGTAGTTTGTGGTTCCACAAGAGGGGTGTGCCCTACTTTCCGTCCTAAAGTAAAGTCGGAAGTCCCCTCTGCTGTAGAGTCTTATTGGCTGGCGACAAATACTTATAGGATGGTAGTAGTCTTGTGGCGCCTGGTAGTAAGATAGTAGTATTTGCTAAATTGAGTTGGATAATATTGGGAGATGAGGTTTATTTGTTGTACGGGACAGTGATCTGTGATCCTGGGATATTATAAAGGTCACAACTGGAAGCTTATTGGTCAAAAACTGTCACGTGTCACGTAAAATATGGCTCACTTGTAACTTTGCAACAGTATCCAAGTAAATTGGGCCATGAAATTGGGAAAACTTTACCTTAAATCGGTATCCACCAACGTCAGTAAAAGTGAGTTCTAGAAGAATGTTAGGCCTGGTTGGGGTCTGCTTTGGGGAATTTCACTGGACAAAAAGAGAGTTGGTTAACAGAACAATAGACTTCCAGACACTTTTAGAGTATTTATAGTCTGTTTCTGTATCTGACTAATGATAGAATTACCGTTTATAGACGCAACTCCTTTTCCTTAGAAACTATCCCGGTGCAGTTATATATAACTAGAAAAATCTATTTACAACCTACCTATGTGAAGTATGTTGAGTTTCGTCAAGACTTGACAGGGCCATCACATCTTCTCACAGCAGAAAGTTCGTATTTTAAAGCTGCGGTCTAATCTTAATTATAATTGGAAAGGTTATGTTTGATTGTCGTTTGTACGACCGCCCACGTGCAAATTATATGAGAAATAGGAAGTGGCATAGTAACCATGGTAACGGTGGTGAATGTGCACGTGCAAAGATTGTTAGAACGGCATTTTGATCGGTTTTGTGGTAAATACGTTGTGTTCAGTTCGAGCTACATTTTAATCGGCTGTAATTGTATCTTCGGTTGTGACGGATATTTTTTGATGCGATAAAAAGTGACTACCAAATAATACTATTAGCTTCCTCCCTGCGACCACGGGCTTTCTAATCTTACATAAAGTAGATCAAATTGCTGTCTTTTACACAATATTAATTAAAGGGTAAATCTCTCAGAGATATTGAAAAAACGGTCCCTATCTCAGTGTCCCTCTAAATGGTGTAGAGTTGAGAAATTGTTGAGAAATTGTTACCTTCAATGGTAAGTGACTGTAGACTACAGTTTTCTCATTTGTCACTCAGCTCCCTATTTGTCACTCAGCTCCCTATTTGTCACTCAGCTCCCTATTTGTCACTCCTCTGACATTGTCAGCTTTTACAGGACAAGTGGACACCGTGTTACCTAATTAGTACTATAATGCAAGAGTAATATTAGTGTGTAGGAGTAATATTGTTACATTAGTGTGTAAGTGTGTATTAAGTGTACATTTAGTAGTGTATTACCTAAATGTGTATTCTCTAATTTGGGGCCAACGAATTTGTAAAACACAACACTTGTCTAAGGCTCTTAGGTGTGATTATGGGAGCAGACTGCCCCTCCTACCTGCATGATAACTAAAAAACATCACTTAGCATCTTAGCAAGCACCCTGCCCATACCCCAATTAACACACTTTACAGCAGTTTGCTTAATTGGACAGCTTATCGTCTTGTTATCATAGTTAATTAGGTAGCTTGTCAGAACCAGTGTGAAAATTTAACACCCTGTCCAATATACTGATATATCGTATCTAGCTCCTGTCCAATACTAAAATCGTATCTAGCTCCTGTTCAATACTGATATATCGCCCATATATCGTATCTAGCTCCTGTACAATACTGATATATCGTATCTAGCTCCTGTCCAATACTGATATATTGTATCAGAGCTGGGTCTACTCATATCTCCAGGCCCAGAAACTTCTCCCTCCGTCTACCGGAACAATGTTCATTAGACCTGGTATTTTATATCAAATTTGATGATGTTAGGTACTCCTTTGTTGCAATGGATGTAAGTGGTTAGGATTAACATGCCGTTAAATTCGATTGCTTCAATACCCGACCTCTTAGTCAGCTCCGTGTCTCTGTCAGCTCCGTGTCTCTGTCAGCTCCGTGTCTCTCTCAGCTCCGTGTCTCTCTCAGCTCCGTGTCTCTGTCAGCTCCGTGTCTCTGTCAGCTCCGTGTCTCTGTCAGCTCCGTGTCTCTCTCAGCTCCGTGTCTCTGTCAGCTCCGTGTCTCTCTCAGCTCCGTGTCTCTCTCAGCTCCGTGTCTCTCTCAGCTCCGTGTCTCTGTCAGCTCCGTGTCTCTCTCAGCTCCGTGTCTCTGTCAGCTCCGTGTCTCTCTCAGCTCCGTGTCTCTGTCAGCTCCGTGTCTCTCTCAGCTCCGTGTCTCTGTCAGCTCCGTGTCTCTCTCAGCTCCGTGTCTCTGTCAGCTCCGTGTCTCTCTCAGCTCCGTGTCTCTGTCAGCTCCGTGTCTCTCTCAGCTCCGTGTCTCTGTCAGCTCCGTGTCTCTCTCAGCTCCGTGTCTCTGTCAGCTCCGTGTCTCTCTCAGCTCCGTGTCTCTCTCAGCTCCTTGTCTCTCTCAGCTCCGTGTACGACGTACGTGTCTGTCCCTGCACTGAGCCCTGGGGGGTTGTATTCGTCTGAAATCTAATCAGGGACACACTGGTTATTATGTTGGTTGTTGTAATTGTGATTACAGTAATTCCCATCAAGTGGTTAACATGGTTTGATTATTATTGTCATCCTGAGAATCTAAAATCAGATCTGCTAATTTACACCTGAGTTTGTGGTGAGTGAGCGGTATTAACTGGATATCAGACATTGGATACTACTAGTAGGATACTGTCATGGTGGTGGTGTTCTAGTTCCTTTTGAAAGAGAGTGTAAATTGTAGCCTGACCTCTAGTAGTACAGTCAAATCCGTCCTAATTTAAGCCTTTGTCGGACAAAATTCGCAACAAAGCGATTTTAACGGGAATATGGTCGGGGACAGGTCTCAGGAATTATTCCAGAGAGTTCCCAAAATCCTCGACTTCAGGAAATCCACGTTACCACTTTTACCACCTTTTTACCACTTTGGTTTCCGCAAATAAGTCACGTTCTGAATATCTAGAAGATTCTAGTTTAAAGCATTGTGTTTAGAAAACAAGAAGAACATTTTTTCTTTAACAACTTTTCAAAAATAAATTATTTAATTAATTAATTAAATAATTAATAAATTTTCAAATATTTCAAAAATACATTTCATAAAGAATGTTCACAATTACATTCCAACGTATATTGAAACTAATTTTTATGAAAATTTTGAAAATTTTCACTACAATATTTTGGACTTGTAAAATTTTCGAATTTGTAAGAAAAACCACTATTTACCACTTTTTCCCCACAGAGAATCTCGCTAATAAACGACTTCTGAATGTCGTAAGAATGTTCTAGATTGAACCAAGTGTTTCAAAATATAAAGAGAAACAACTTTTTGCCCGACAACCTTTGGATTAGATAATTAATTAATTAGTTAATTCGAGTATTAAACAAATATTCAAAAATTATAAAATTATTTTTGATCAAATATTAAAAAATACATATCACGAATAATTAACAAATTTTCATTAATTAATCGGGAAATCGAAGTAGTACTTTATATAACCATATTACTAGATAAGAGTCTAACTATGAGTCCTCAGCTGGCACATTGGTGCAATTGTCCTGACATTTGAGGCAGGTTGATCCACCAATGTATTCCTGCTTTTCTGCATGAACAAGCATTGCCACAACCTGACTTTAAAACAGTTGCAACAGATTTTTTGAATGAGCTTTTTCGGAGCTGTACTCATAAGAGTGGTCACTGGTAATGTGTCCCATTGTTCTGAACAATTTGTTCATCTTCCATCCCCACGTTATCGGATCTAGGTCATTCTCATCCCACGCCTGCAGCTGATGGTAACACGATAAGAATGTTGTTCAGCCTGCCCAGTGTTGGCGAGAGCTGTTCGCACTTGATGTCTGCTGTTGAAGATTGCGACTGCTGTTCAAAAACTGAAAGTCTAGCTTCATTTAGTGATCTCAATTTTGATTGAAATCAGCTGCAGCATTAAAAGTTCTCCTACATGATTTATGGTAGCTGCCAGCTGGTGTAGAATTTGCCGAATAAAAAGCATCTATTACACTTTCATCGATGGATGCGATCGTTCTGAAGAGCCGATCCTTACCAACTCCGTGGATCCGACGGGTGGTGTCTGATCCAGTGAAAAGTGTGGCACAGCAGCTTATCGTGTTTACGACTACGTGCCTCCTACCAATCGCACTTCGAATTTCTCAATGTCATAGAAGTAGCTTTTGTGGTGTGAAACAGTAGGTGGTCAAATGCAAAGTGTTTTGTCCATGTGCAGTAAAATTACAAGCAAATCAGTATCATCACCAATTACAGAAACATCAACTTGATTAGACACTCAACTGCCTCTCTGCAAATCAAAACGATGTGCGAAACGGATTGAAAATGACGAAGTTATCAAGCAATTTGTTCATCTCGTTAGCGAAATGATTGGGTTTCAATATTACCTAATGCTTTTTCACGTGACGTGTGCCGATACGTAATTGGGGTTTCGACGATTTCGTGCCACGCTTTCACTGGATCAACCCCACCCGTCATCCGGAGTTTAAGGACGGGATTCGAACGTTCCGTGGGGAATAGGCACTAAACTACGGGAAAGTCGTGAATTTTTGGGCGGCGAATTAGTAATTAGTAAAAGCCCAACTATGTTTTCATACAAATTACCTTTTCTGTAATCCGGTTTGAAGGTTCATCTTTGGGGCGATCTTACGTTACAGAAGGGGAAAATTTTTTTTTAAAATGTGTTTGTGGGCCCAAAGATGGTCCTGCCTCATTTTCAACGGAAAAACGGACCCCTCTTTATTTGGGCCCACATAATAGTTAAAAGCCCTTTTCTATTCAGTATGCACTGAATGGGTACCCAGGAAATTTTTGAACTTTACAGGGACCCCCCCTTTTAACCCTCAATTAAGTTTTCCTATCATTCGGGTTTAGTCGGGGCCCTTGGGGTCGCATGATCCCAAAGGATCCTTCCCCTCCCTAGCTAGGGACATGGGATTCAAAACCCTGAACCCTTCTGCGCAGGGCGGAGTCAACCCCAGGCTAAAAATGAATCTTTGGGGCTGGTCATGGTCCGCTGCAATAATCAACAAGCGTACTCTGAGTGAAACAGTCTGCCCTTGTTTTCCGTTTAAATTTTTTTTGTCAAATTTTTAATATTAAGTGTGATTTAATCCTGATTTTTTGCAATTCAACTTTTTTTCGAAGGAAAATAAACTAAAATAAAGTGAAGCTTCGCTTCCAAACAAAACCCGTTTTAAAAATTTAAATTAAACCAAAACTAGTCGGGAAAAAGATGTGAAAATAGTATAAGCTATAAAGTTCGTAAAATTTTTGGGTATTTTACCGTTTTTTCCATTTATCTGGGTTTTTTTAACTGTTTTTCTATGGACGGGTATTTTGTTTTTCAAGTAAATCCCTAATTTTACGTTTTTCGTCCGGAAATATTTTTAACAAATTGTATTTTTAAATTTTTAAAAATTTAAAAATTATTTAAATTAAAATAATTAATAATCTAACCAAAGGTTGTCGGTAAAAAGTTTTTCTCTTTTTTATTTGAACACATTGGTTCAATCTAGAACATTCTACGACATTCAAAGCGTTTTATTAGCGGAGATTCGATGTGGGAAAAAATGGGAAATTTGGGGTTTTTCTTTACAAAATTTTGAAAATTTTACAAGTTTTTAAAAATTGTAAGTGAAAAATTTTTAAAATTTTCAAAAAAAATTAGTTTAATTACTTGAATGTAATTGTCAACATTTTTAAAAAATGGTTTTTGAAATATTTGAAATTTTTTAACTATTTAATTAATTAAATTTAAAAAATTTATTTTTTAAAAAATTGTTAAAAAAAAAATTGTTCTTCTTTTGTTTTCTAAAAACAATCTTTAAACTAGAACTTTAGGATATTTAAACGTGATTATTTGCGGAAAACCAAGTGGGAAAAAGGTGTAAAAATGAAAATGTGGATTTTTTGAAGTCGAGGGTTTTGGGAACCTCTGGAATGATTTCCCGGGGCCTGTCCCCCTATCCCGTTAAAACGCTTTGTTGCGAAATTTTTTCCGACAAAAAGACGGATTTAACTGTACTATGTTGTTTTGCGACCCACTAAAAAATTTTTGTGGAAAATTTCCCCAATTGTAATTAGCTGTATATAAAACACAAAATTTAAACCCTGAAAAGTATAAATGTGGATATGATGATTTACATAACATGCCAATTTTACTAGCCACTCCTTTTAATATGACAACACGTAATGTGAACAGCTAATTATCATTACATTCTACCCCCGGGCCCCCCAGCAGGCTTCTTTACCACGTGGGGTCACACGTACACTTATCACCCCTCAGGCACCCCGAAAAAGTTAAAAAATTTTCTCTAAATTTTTAATCCTAACTAGTTATAAGGGAAGGGGACCGGTGCCCAAAGGGAACGTTTAGTACGTGTACATTGGTGAGAGTGCCAAGCGATAACTTTTTATAACAAACAGTGTTAGAACTTACAATGGTTGGGTCTTAATTTTTTTACTGTTCAAGTGTGAGGAATCTTTTAAATAATTTGTGAGAAACATATAAAAAACTTCGTATTCAGTCGACTGGATGGGGGAAAAATACTGGAAATTCGACTGAGCGTGTTTTCTTTCAACTCCTTTTCTAATAATCCACCCCCTTTTTGTAATAGTTGTTAGTTATAATCAGAATCACCCGAGCCCCTTTCTCTCCCGTTTAAATTTTTTAATTAGGTGGTTTCCAATTTTTAAAAATTTACTGGGCTTTTTTTATACTAATTCCACAAGTTGGAACATTTTAGAGCCTCAGCTGGAATCCGGGGGTGTTATCTTGACTTTATATTTTTTCACACTACATCGCATCTGAGAAAATTGTTCTATAAGGTGTGGAAAAAGGAAATATTTAAATTAGTAGCTTTTTCTCACCGCAATTTTGTGCACGAAATGTACACCCGGGAACACCCCGTGTTACACTTTTTTTTGTTCAGCCCCTCAAAACACTGCTTACTCATGGTGTTTCCAAGCTATTAAAATTATTTGAGGGAGTCCATTTGTCATTTGTCTACTCAAAATTTAAAATAAGGGTTATTATCTTGGGCAGGAGTATTTAACCAGAGAATAAACTGAGTTTTAAAATTTCAAAAATTTCACGTGTAGTTCAGGTGAGAAGTCAATTTTACATCAACCTTGTGGAATAAGATAAAGAAGAGATAGTGTAATTTTAAAACCCAAATCATTAAAATAGTTTTAAAAAACTGTTCCCATTCTACAAATATATGAAGTGATTGGGCTGTATCTCCCAAAAATAACTTGTAGTTTGTGTTTTTCAGGGGTTTGGGTTTGCGATTTATTTTTTCCCGTCATTGTAGGTTTTTTCTTGAAAACCCCGCTTTGAAAATTTTTGGATCCAATTAAAATAAAAAGGTTCAAGTTGCTAGTATGAGTCTAAGGATCGATTCTAATAAATAGATAAGAAGTATAAATTTGGCCTATTAGTTCACGTGCTTATAACCATGCGCGTTAAAACTTTGAGAGTCTATTACTCTAAGGCAAAAAAGTCATTATAATCCATATTTTGTCAGCAATAAGATCACAATATTTCTATTTAGTGAGAAAATATGAGCTAGAACGGACATATCGCGCTGAGTTATACCTGTTAGAAATTTATGATGTACGCGCGGGTGCCAAGTGATAACAACTAAAGGGGCTTTTGCGGCGGTATGCGCATCGAAAATTTGGCAAAAACGCTTGGGCGGAGTGACAAGTTCAACTTCGATAATATATGAAGTGGGACTGTCTCGAAGGAAAAATTTAGGCAAACACGATGTGACTATTTTTGGGTTGATTTATACAACTGCAAAAAAATAATTCAAACTTTAAAGCAAAAAAGTCAAAATTTTTACCACTTTTTTGGATTTTTACCTCAGAACAAATAGAGGATTTGTTTTAAATTTGTTTATACAATCGTGTGCGGCTGTCTAGTTAGCTAACTTTATGCAAGGTTTTGCGACATGCCAACAAAATTAACTTGCGCAAAATATCAAAAAACATGGTTTTTTTGCTCTATTTTTGGCCCAAAAATCGGTTTTTTGCGATTTTTACCCAAGAACAATCATCCAACTCTGAAACCACTTTCATCAATCGATTCTACGGTCAAAAATACGTCTAGGTATGGTGGTAATCTGGGGTCCCTATCGTACGACAGACAATGCCCGTAAGAGCCTCTACTATATGTTCTCGCTGGAAACCTTGTAAAGTAGAGTTTCCACGTAAAAAAAAGAAAAAAAGGGAGTTCAGAACGGCTCTTTCTGTAGTGGAACGATTCATGGAGCTCAAACTTCTGTTACTGTGGATCTAACGAGTGAGTTTTGCAAGCGTGGACTAGTCGAGAATACGTACAGACATCTACCTGAAAGCAGCAACATCCTCAAGCAATCGATACATTTGGAGACCCTAGTTTCGTCAGCAAAGAAGCTGACTTCCGAAAGACATGTAACAGCTGGCGCTCTAGATCGTTAATAAACAAATGAACAATAGGTCCTAACACACTTCCCTGAGGACACCACTTAGAACCCCCTGGCACGTCCGAAGAACTTAGAAGTTTGCCGTGAAATCCGTATCTCTCTTTAACCAAACAAAAAAGTAGTCCAAGTCTACTTTGTTAAAAGCCTTGGCAAAATCGAAGTAAATGAAGTCTGTGTATTTCCACCTGAAGTCAGGAATCCTTCAAAATGTCGTCAAAGTAACGAGCATTTTGGTCAATAGCTTCTGTCGATCTGAAGCGCATGTTTTGTCGATAACAAATGGTTGTTTCGAGATGCGAACCATGTGTTTCCTAACCACTCCTTTCTTAGAACTTTGACTACATGTGAGCTCAGAAACCGGTCTGTAGTTAGCAGCATCACTCCTGCTACATTTCTGAAAGCGGTGTGACATATCCAGTCTTGTAGAAACATGGGGGGACGAATCCTGTAACATGGACTCAGACCAGATGTGATGATCGGAACACTCAAGCTTGAAGCACATCATTTGAGGAGATAGCAGAACTACCATCAGGCCCGGTGAAGAGTCCAGCCTAATCTCTCAGATATAGCTCCATGTGTGGTTAGGAGTGAGTACCATTCTGACATCCCTACTAGGAGAGGTGGACTGTAAAAATTGTAAATGTAGGTAGTGAACTTATCCGGCAGTTTAGGAAAGGGGAAAAAAACAAAAAAATAATGTTTTTTTTTTTAAGCGTAATCAGTAAAAGTATTTATGATTGACACTAATTTTATCCACTGCTCTCTTTTCACCTTGATCAAGAATGTGGACTATAGCTTCCTTGATCTCATAGCAAATCTAAATCCAAACTCGTCTTCAGTTTACTTTGATTCGAGCTAGTCATTGGCCACACTTTGCCATTAATACTTTATGAAGGCCCACGGTGCTACTGCGAAAAAAAAAAAAAAACAAAAGTTGAGGCAACGATTTCCTGAAAGGCTAGTGAAAATCCCGTGATAAATCATATTTCGCAACAGAGCTAGACGCTGTGTCCCCTAACTGCAGTCGCCATAACACCCCACTCGTCCGGTCGCAAACAACCATCAAGTTTTTAACCACGTCCATTAATAGATTAATTATCACAGCACCAATATCATGCGTTCCACCATCAGTTAAGTAAGCGTAACCAGTTTGGGTAACCTTCACTGAAAGACTCAACATTTCAACGCACTCGTGGTCTTAATCCCACAAAAAAAAACCCACACGATGGCCAACCACTATAGGCCAATGAATCCGGTCTCACGGTGATCTCCTTTCAGACATAGATGGGTTAACGAGGTGTCGCACGTCACCTCAAGATCAGTTTCGAAGCTGACCAGGCCAGAACCCAAATTGATTGGGTCTGATGTCACGTGATTATGAGCCTGAGGTCCAACGTGGGACTATGACGTCATCAAGCTTGTTTTTCCTCATTGGAACACGAGCTACATCTGTGAAATGGGAAGTAATGCGGAATTTTGAGTGTTATGCCAAATGTTACTTTTAAAAAGTATGATATAGAAAACAAAATTATCACGTAAATAAAACGTGGTCAACGTAAATAAAACAACGAATAACACAACCTAAAATAAAACAACGGTAAATAAAACAGCCTAAATAAATCAATGTAATGAAATAACAAATGAAATTAACTAATAACACAACTAAAATAAAACCAGTGTCTAACGTCCGTAATAAGTCATATTTTCAAAGCTTAAGATGATCTATAAGTGAATTTGCGATTCTAATTTAATGTCAAACGGGTCAGTCCTGCGAGCCATGTTTTACTCACCTCCAGGATCGATTGAAGTCAGTCCCTGTTACCTGAATGCAAGACGAAAAGTGAGTTAATCGAGGATGATATGCGAAGTGTTCAGGATAATGCATCTTCAGAGCGAACTGTAATACAGGGAATACAGTAATTCGTCTAACTCATTTATAGATTTTGCACATTTATTATAAGTAATTTTACTCCCCTCCAATAAATCGATCGTACCCTGCCACGTACCTAAGTCGTCCCTGGTAAATAGCTATCTATGAACTAAAAAGTTCTTGCAACGCGGATCCTGATGACTAGGATAAAAATAAACGCTCGTATATTCAAAATGAAATAAAATCTTTAGGTGGGCTGATAAATAACGAAATTAACCTGGGTCGGTAAACTGATCGACTAATATAGAGCGTGAAGGGTAAAGGAACATTAAACATAAAGAATAATGATTCGGCGAATGTCGATATATATTTAATAGTATATTTATAACATATATAACATATATACAACTACATATGAGGGAAAGCTTCTGTAGAACACACAAAAACTTGCCTCTTTACTGTTAAACTAGGGCTGTGTGCATGTTTGAGGTTGTCCAACAACACATCGCCATCTCTTAGGCTTGAGCACGTATGATTGCAGACCACAATTTCCGATTTTATGTATGCCAAGAGACCTTCTTCATTGGTAAGTACCAGAAGGTATGGAGAGGGAGTGCTCTGAGGTTAGGTAGGGAGGATCTGGCTGCTCTGAGAAAAACTACGAAGAGTTTGGATCGACTCTTTTGACGGTGAAGGGAAGAAAGGAGAGTACTAAAAACACCCTGAAGAACTTCTGAACCACTGTTTCCTAAATAAAAAATCTGTAAAAATTTTCTGTAAAATTTTATGCATTTAATAGATCATTTGGCTTGAAAATATATCTTACGCGACATAGAAAGGATTTCTGCAGCTGGAACTCCTATATTGTTTTATTTTACGTTGTTTTATTTACATTTGTTTTAATTACGTTGTTTTATTGACGTTTATTTATTTACTTTTTTTATTTATGTTGTTCTAATTTACGTTATTTTATTTACGTTGGTTTATTTACGTATATTTAATTACGTTGTTTTATTCACGTTGTTTATCTACGTCTGCTAAGCTAGGGATGAAAAATATCAAAATAGGCACCATTTAAGGATATTTACTTTTATTAAAGCACATTCAATTTAATACATATAAAAAATTACTCAACTTGCTTGATTCTGCACTAGTTGATCTTAACCCAAAATTGAACCGAGAATCGACTAAATATACTAAAATTTTCAGAAATATTTAAGATTTCCCTGTATAAATGATTAACAAACAAAAAAAAAAATTTGTATTTGTGATTATTCTTATACTAGGTTGTAAAATACATGTTACATTATTAATGATAATATGATAACATATTAAATGTTTCATTTTTATCAAGTGGGTAAGTGCAGGTGGGTAACGTGCATACGATAACGTCATCATTTCACGACCCTACTGTGTCATCATCAAAAGCTTGTAACATTTTATTATTTATATTGTAAAATTTTTACTAGTCATGTGATTACCAACACACAGCTCACCGCCATCATCAAGCTTCAAATATCTCACAACTTATACAACACACACATCACCATAAGGTCTGGACAGTCTCTCATCCATACAGCTAGATCTCGAGCTTAACGAGGAGTGAACTACTAGAGACTGTTATGACATCCTCAATACACTCGGAATCCCTAACACTTAGAGATCAATGGATAGCTGCACATATCGATTGTGGGGTAATGAAAAATGCAGATGAGCTGGCCAAGATTAGGTAGAACCAGTGAATTCCACTTTGAACTGCCCAATTCCACCAATCTTTACATCAAACGCCTGATCTACGACAAAGTCACTAGACTAAATCAGGAAACCTGGTTTAACTGATAGGACCCAGAAACACCAAAACTGACACTCGGTCACAAAAACATCAACATATCAAAAGATCTAACACTACACTCAGCAAACAACAGAAACAAAATTCCAGAACTGCAGTGCACCTCATCACAGGACATTGTGGCTTAAACATACACCTCCATACCATCTGCAAATCAAGCACTGCGCTTGTCCGATGTGCGGCGACTAGAGAAACATCTCAACTCTTTCAGGACAGTGTCCGGCTTTGGCCAATAAGAGGTCAATATTCCCAGGACTAGACCTCTCCGTTAATGACATAATCGACAACCAACACATCTCCACTATGTCAACTTCACAAACCACCCAAAACGCTTAATTTTGCCAAGCGAGCTGGACCAGACTGGTGAAACATAGCGCCTACTTACACTTCGTCTTAGCTCACCGTTCTCCTTCCACGCCCAGCTGGCCACTTAACTACATACACGATACATCATACAACACTACCATCATCCTACATCACATACGAGAACTGTCATGCCAAGAGGAGGCAAAGCATCCACATGCTATCACTCTCGTGGCCACCCAGTCCAGCCTCTCTATAAAAAAAGATAGATAAACCCCTCCGATTAATTTGTAACCTCAACGATGTTCACAGCTAAGATATTTGACAAACAAGAAAGATGGTAAAAAGTGCAAAAGTAGCAAAAAGTGCCTTAAAGACATGTGGAATATTTTGGGAAAAGTTAAGCAATCTAATTTTTAATCAAAACTTTTCAAACAATACATACTCATACAGAATTGAATGCTTCTAAATAAACCCATTATAAAGGAAAACAACCGAATATAGCCCTAATTTTCATCTATCCAGAATAACGAAACCCAAACTATGTATAGATAGAGGGGTAACCAAAACACACGGTAGTGTGGCAGTAAATACCACAACCCCAATAACAATGGCCCTAGCAACAATTAATTAATCAATGAATCAAAACATATAATAAATGTACTTATAGAAAATCTCTTGGTGCAAGAGTTATTTATAATCTTCAGGCATAGTGATTCGTGAAGGCAGTGAAGCAATAACCTCCCTATTCCAATGACACATAGTGCGTGATGAAATCACATCCTTAACTAAAGTATGTGGAAGTGCGCTTGTTGGCCCAAATAGAGCTACTGCATAAAAGGATGGAGGAAGAGGTGATCCCTGATGATTGGGCTTCAAGGTGTTTATAGTGGTATCGGAAAGAAGGGAGACACGCTCATACAGCTGCCAATAATAGTATAGCTCTTAGAGGGCAACGTCTTCTAAGGTTCTTTCAAATGTTCTTCTAGAAGCATGGATGTTGGAATGAAGTGTCTTCTTAGGGAAAATCAGTGTGGGTTCAGACGGACCGCTCCATTATTGATCAGATTTATTCCATCCGCACCATTATTCACAACTGCATTGAGTTAACATTCCACTTTATGTTAATTTCATTGATTTAAGGCAGCGTTTGATTCCCTCAAAGAATTTATTATTTAATTGGTCAAGCATGAGACACTATGGGACCTTCCGGAGAAATATGTTAAATCTTTCAGGCATTCTTAACGGAACAATGATGCTGTCAGGTTAATGTGAAATGTTCTGATGGTTCTCTTTTAATTCGGCACTGGACAGTAGCACTCTCGTAAATCTATTTGTCATGTCAATAGTTTACGATGACTCCATCATGTACTGTTCTCTTTTAAGTATGTAATCAAATTATTAGAATATGAAAGTTAACATAAATTTTGTGATAACAGATATTATGTCTACCACCTTTTTTCACTTGAAGTTGATTATATTTACATGTGGACCTCCTGCTTTTGTGTTCATTAACACAATTGCATATAAATAGTGGAGTTACATCGGTCGCATTTTTGGGGTGGAATGCTAGGCGAGTTGTCGTGTGATCATTAAGTAATAATAGTTAAATCATCCATGATACCTTTGATCCGTCAAAGTTCGGAATTGCAATAGACCAAAAGACATGGGGAGAACCTTAATATAACATGAATGATAACGTATCACGCTACTGCACTTCGAACTCAAAACATGTCTCTTGTTGCCACTCGGTCACAAACTGCCTTCGTGAACGTCTATAAGGTCTACCAAAATGCTATTATATTATTACAAAGCACGTTGCGTGCGCGTTAAGCATTCCACTCGCAAAACCGCGCCCGTTGCGCGTTTGAGAGGGTTATATATCATCAGGCTATGTTAATGAACATGATAGCCTGAGGTCCCCGAATAAAGATTTGGCGGAATGACAGGCTGAGCGCGGCCCAGTAAGCTGGAATTAAGTCTATCGAAACTTTCATCGTTGCGGCTAGACTAAGGTGGTACGGACATGTTGTCAGAATGCCAGAGACGCGGTTCCCCAATTTCTTACTGGATTGGAAACCAAACTATGGAAAGAGACTGAGAGGACGACCCCGCAAAGGCTGGATGGCCTGTGTACTCGAGGATGCGGCTGAATTTACAGGTGTCGATAACATCAGCAGAGATGCAGTAAAACAGTTGGCTCTAAAGCGAGTGGAATGGAGGAACATGTTACGCCGTAGAAGAGATGTGTGTGATGCAGGCCACTCCAACGACTAGGAGGAGACCTCTTCATGTAGCATGTATGTATGTCTGTAAGCTTATCTGCGCTGTGCAGATAAGGTACGGAGGTACTTACAGGACTATATTAGATACCGTCGGTCATAGGAACCGACTGGAATGGGCTTTTGGCTGCCGGACCGGATTTTGCCGGATATCAATCTATTATCCGGTTAGCCGGATTTTGCCGGACTGGAACCGGTTGTTAGGAAGGGCAAATATAAGGCTGCCGGAACTTGCCGGAAAATTTAAATTAATCCTCATTATTGGGCTTTTGTTGTTATCAACTATGATATTTATTCTAGTAAGCCATAGTTTGTAATTACACGATAAGTTCTGCATTCCTTAGAGCAATTTAATACAACCACACCGATGATATTTCCTGTTTAGGCCTAGCAGTAGAGTCGTAGACATTCACATAGGTCAAATATCAAATCAACAAGCAGTAAGTTGTAATTAGTAGAGGCTCTTACGGGCAAAAAGACGTGTTTTCTGCTACGAGTTTAGAGACCTAACCGCTAATTGGACACAATAGTATGATGTCTAAGGATCGATAATATGTTAAGAAGTATAAATTTGGCCTTATTAGTCACGTGCTATACCAATGCGCGTTTTAAACTTTGACAGTCTATTACTCTAAGGCAAATAAAGTAATTATATCCATATTTTGTCAGCAATAAGATCACATTATTTTCTATTTAGTGTGAAAATATGAGCTAGAACGGACATAATCTCGCTGAGTTATAGCTGTTTGAAATTTATGATGAACGCGCGGGTGCCAATTGATAACAACTAAATGCTTTTGCGCGTAGTGCGCGTCGAAAATTTGGCAAAAACGCTTGCGGAGTGACAATATTCAAACTTCGATTAAGTATATGAAGTGGGTACTTCTCGGAAAGGAAAAATTTAGGCAAACACGATGTGACTATTTTTGGGTTGATTTAATACAACTGCAAAAAATTATTCAAACTTAAAGCAAAAAAGTCAAAATTTTTACCACTTTTTTGGATTTTTACCTCAGAACAAATAGAGGGATTTGTTTTATTTTTATACAATCTTGTGCGGCTGTCTTTTAGCTATCTTTATGCAAGTTTTGCCGACATGCCAACAAAATTAACTTGCTCAAAATATCAAAAAACATGGTTTTTTGGCCTATTTTTGGCCCAAAAATCGGTTTTTTGCGATTTTACCCCAGAACAATCAGTCCAATCATCTTGAAACCACTTCAATCGATTCTACGGTCAAAAATACGTCTAGTAAGGTGTATCTGGGGTCCCTAACGTATCGAGCAGACAATGCCCGTAAGAGCCTCTACTAAATCAGAGTAAACAAGAAGTAGCAAGAGTAGACAAGTTATTATCAGAAATGATAGATATATGCAATTGGCATATCCTGCCAGACCCCTTGAGCGCGATTGGGCTGCACGACTTAGGGGACCCCCAATTATTAGGGGTCCCTCGGTGATCAGATCATGTCACCAATTAGTGACGTATAATTAGTGATGTGATCCTTCAGTAGAATTTAATTGTAGATTTCACACACACACACACACACACAGATTTATTGAGATTATTACTTAAGATATTTATAAGTATAATCACTGTTATTGTTAATTAGCGGACTAACATCGCTCGCTCCCTTTTCCCATTCATTCACGGCCTACAAATAATTTATTATTGGCGAATGAATTTCCCAAGGGTTTAAGATCTTAAAAAGTTAAGAACAGCTGCCCACGCGCTACAGCTTGAGTTAGGCACTAGGCAGTGATTACAGTGATAACTGTTGATTGACCCTTCCAGATCGTAGAGGTCTGCAACACATGCTCGATTTGCACATGCATTGTTTTTAAATTATCTCTCTATAACTATAATAATAAAGTAATAAGCAATTAAAAGTTATGTCCGTAGCCCGCTCGTCACACGTGCATATTAATTATGAGTAATTAAACTTGCATGTTGTAGCATATTATTATATATTTTACCAAAACTCATAATTGGGTATATGGTATAGAGTGGACCGTTGCCAGTGTTTCACAAAACTCGGAGCCAAAACTGGATCATAATAATAAATTGTGATAAAGAGCATTACTAGAGCTACTGTTCGTAGTAAGGTTCGGTTCTCCTCTATACTACATAGGTTTTGGACTCGAGGCTTCCCCCTGGTAATGCGATCTCGGAAGGCAGGCCTCCCCTTTGCAACACAATGTCGGAAGCGGGAGCTCTCGATATAGGAGGTACGTATCGATATAGGAGGTACGTATCGGACCGAAAATGTTCTAAGTCAAAACTTTTTCAAAGTTTTCTGGAAATCACTTTTCTCCACGTTTCATGCTACCATGTTCATTATTATCCGAAAATATTTGTTCGGTTTTTTGAATTCCGCACTTAATCAAAACATTTTTGATTTTTCAAAAGATTTGAGTTAAAAAGGGAAGAAAAATATGCATTTCTAGATTTTAGAAATACATTTTTTTGAAGAAATATCTGGGAAAAATCCGGCAAATTTTCTGAAACCGGACCGGAGCCGGAACCGGATATTGAAGCCGGATATCCGGCCGGATCCGAATTCAGCAGGATATCCGGTCGGTTCCTAGTCGGTCACATACCTAGGGAGATAACCCGGTTTGTCTTCTACTTTATCGAGATGGGTGGTAACGTATGGTAGAAGGTATCGTAGCTGACATAAGCCACCGAAGGTCGCCTATACCAAGTGGGCCAGTGGGGGGCTAGAGATAAAGCTTAAGATGTACTTTAGGCATTCAAGTATCTCTCTAGTAGAGCAGTTGGGATCGTTCATTGCCCGGTACGACTACGAGTTGGACAGACAACCAGTTGTAAGACTCAGAGACTAAGAGAAAATGTGGAGGTATAAGAAGAAGCCGAATATCAACTTCAAGATAGTGATCATGCGACATGCAATAATGTGATATTTATAATTCAGATTGTTAAAATTTTATAATACATTGTTTTTATCAATTCAACAACATAGTTTAGTCTAATGTTAACTATTGGAACTGGCTGAAATTAAAAAGTTGTCATATTCTGGACAAAAAGTTCGAAATGAAAAAATTTTTGAAAAAAATTCAACGGACTTTTAACTTGGACGGACATTAATTGAACGGACTTTATTTGAACGGACATTAAAATGAACGCTAGGGCCTCCAGCGTTCAAGTAATGTCCGTCCAAATAAGGTCCGATAAGGTACTTTTCAATTCTACGGTGTCATACGTACTTCTAAATCTAAATTTGTATTGAAAAGTACTGTCCCACCAATTGACTGGCCATGCAATAAAATTGAACCTCCTGTGGCGTAATGATGCACAAAGTTCCGACAACTATGGCAATCTTTTAATTTCATTTCAAATCAATACACCTCTTAAGTTAGAAAAAGTAAAACAATCGTATTTTAGGATTTTGAGAACTGAATTTAAAATACTACGAAGAGTTACCTGCAAACTGCAAAAAACACCTAATTAATAATATAACTTAAACATTGTACCAGTATTATACCAGTATTATACCAGTGTTATACCATTACACATTGACAAGGTTGTAAAAATCATGCATAAATGAGCCTGATACCCTGTAACATCTATTAACAGAATAACGTGGACAACCCATTACCTGACCAAGCTTGTTCGATCAGTTATAAATATAAGATATAAGCGCATCTTCCTCAACACTGACACACTTTTCTTCTAAATCTATTAACTGAAAGCAGTCAGCATGGTCGTGGCACTCTTGGACGAGTTTGCCAACGACAGCCTTATGGAGAATAAAATCGTTCTGTGAAATATTTTCCACGATTATCAGGACACTGTTTGTGCCGTCAGCATTTTTAAACATGAACAAGTCATTTTCGAAAAATATAATTCTATCTTTAGGGTCTTGGATAACCTGCGTGTTCATGACGGGTCGATAGCCAGTTTCTTCCTTGTATTTTGTCCTAATGTCCTAGTGGTGCGCCTAGGCTGGGCTTTTGTGATATTTACCGCTGACAACAGTTTTGTGAGGTCTGTGTTGCTTTTGCTTGTCTTGCTAGAAATAACAACGTACTTTGGCCCATCAGCTAAGGTAACGGCAAGCTCTTTAACAATGCTGTCAACTTCCTCTGACGGCAGTGAACCTTCCGATGGAGTTTCCAAGTAGCGCTTCCTGTACTGTTTGGGACAGGAAAATGCTGTCACCGAATGATTTTGCAACATGATAAGCCTATTATTTCTTTGACCTATGGCATAGTCAAGGAATGTATCTAAAAATGGCAACCTAAGAACTGAAGTTAAGCAAACAGTTATTTTCCAATAATCGGTTTTTATACTTTTATACTCAAACTTATTATAGACCCCGTGTTGGTAACAGTGGATAATATGCAGTGGCGAAACGTACCTAAGAGGCCGCAGCTGCACCCCCCCCCATCCCACTTCCGCATAGCAGGGGTATAGCCGGGGTGTCGGGCGGTCGTTTCGCCACTGACTAGTGACTGATTGTATAAAAGTGCAAACTATAGAGCCATGTAGCATTCTGTACTTATGTAGCTTTGCACAACCCAAGTCTCAGTCCTACTCCCTACCTACTTACCTAGTAATAAGGTTATACGATCTTAGTATTAGTACCTATTCCACATTGTACACTCTAATTATCCAAAAGCCTGCCAATATATAGGTTTAATCACGCCACAAGTTGATTCGAATTATCTCAACTTACGCAGGATTTGCGTTAAATATGCAGCATTCGACTTTATATTTAACGGAAAACCTGCCAAAATAGAGCAAACCTGCTGAGGGTAGGTGAAAGGTGAGGCAGGTTTTGTCTTAATTTTGCAGGCTTTTCTATAAATCAACAACTCGATTAAATGATTACGTGAGATACATCTCTGCGCGAATACGATAAATAGGCAGGATTTCGGTTAATTTTGCAGGAATCATTTTAAGACTTCAAATTGATTATCAGCCTTAATGTAAAACCTGCCAAATTAGGTGGCAGGTGGCAATGGCTGGAAGGGGCCTATAATATGTTAAATAAGAATACATGATATGATTACAAATAAACAATAAACATTCATCATGTATATTAGCGACAAGAGAAAAAACATTTTCGGACGTGAATCATGTATAAATATAAACTCATGATTAATTATTACTTGATTGATAAGTTAATAGAGCTGAAATATTACCCACTATAGTAGGGGGTAGCTATGATTTGAGCTGGTTTAAGGAGCTCATGTTAATAATAAATTTGACTTCGTACGTTAAAAATTCCTCATTCTCAAATCTCAACATTCCTATATATTAATAGAATCCTAAACATTAATAATGATTAAAAATAAATATGTCGTTTTCGTCCGGTTCAGATAAAAATATTAACTTCATCTACTTAAACATCTGTTAAAGCTGGGTTAAATTTTCTGATACTTATATTGAAACTTATCGCCAGAGAAGATCATATGTATATTTCTCCTCTACATCTCTCATACCACGTGACAATTCATCATCTGAACGTAATGGTGAGACGTCATCCTCCACCGAGCCTAACGACTGGAACGTTTCATCTGAAGAAGATAAAGCCAAACCCATCACGTCTCCGTTTAGACCGTGACCTATGGGTAAAGATAGGGTAGTGGATAGGGATATTATAAGCAGAATGGCTGATATCTTCTATCCATCTTCTTCATCTTTTGTAAATATCTTGAAGTGAAGATAAAAATTAGCCGTTTGTGTGTAATATCAATGGTGACTGTTTGGAAACAATTAAAATTTAAAAGTTCAGAACATTAAACTAGAGTAGCAAAATGACAAAAAAGATTTTAGTCCGAAGTTGCTATATAATCTTAAATTATAAAAAATACCAGATTGATTGACAAGAAACTGAATGCGCCTTTACGTGACAGATGAGCTAAACTCAGTGTGCGTATTTAATCAGAGCTAAGTTGATTCTTGTAGTTGTAAGGTTTTAACAGGAAATTACAGGGAGATGAAGACGTTAATCACTTCAACTTCACATTTATGTGGTTTATAGGATCTTAATTAGAAACTTTATAGGATATTGAGCGATTCCCATGGGTAAGGTGAATAATTAACAAGGTTAGTAATGTTAATTGGAGCGAATTTGACGGGTCAATAAACTTGAGTATTAGATAAGGAGAGCATCAACTCTTGAGGATGCACGAACAAATTAAAACAGATCATTTCCTAAATTCTACGTAATGAAAAATAATTTACAATTTACATCATGTATTTACAAGTTGGTCTAAAAATCGTATCACAATGAACTTTGATTGACGAAGTTCTCGTATTGGAATATTTATCAGGCTTCTTCTAGACACCACTCAATATTACCATAAAAAAGGAACATTTTTACAATAAATCCAAAATAAAACCTCGCTCATCTAAAAATTTTTAGCCGTTCTCAATCAAAGAACGCTCGTTTAGGCTGAACTTTTTTTGAGCTTTTGCTTCGATGGCATGATTATAATGAATCTGATCGAGGATATAAAATGAAATCTTCAGTTCCTTGATATTTATGCTTTTGCAGAGATGAAACTGTTGAGGTTCTCCACTTCTGACACGTCTATGACCAGCTCATTCTCTTTGGCACAAGTGAGAGCGTCTTGAGCAAACTCTTGAGCCTGAAAATATGCGGAATTAACATTTTTATGATACATAACAAAAGTTCACAGCCGTATAAATCGAAAGTTTGTAATACTATAATGAATGAACAAGCAATATCACAGAGTGAACATTCATAGGGGCTACCTATTGCATATTGCACTCTTGATTCAGGAAAAATTATTCAATATAATTCAACGCAAAATGACTAACCTTTGGGTATCCCATCAGATGAGTATGAAGAAGGGCGAGCGTGTGTAAAAGCATGACCATGTTTGCTGCCCCATAGTTTGAGTTGCTTTGCTGTAAATCGTATATCGCGTGTAGCATCTGTATTGCTTCAGCTTCTTGAGCCTCATCTGGGAAATTATATATGGTAAATCACCTAAAAAATAATAAGTTACGTGGATTTCAATAGATATTGCGGAAAGATCTGAAAATAAATCTGGCATTTGGCCGACGCCGCGCATTCGTTTCCATGTCAAAATAATAGAAGTGGATGTCCGTGAAAAATTTCATTATTGTAATGTCTATGCGCGCTACAACTAATACACTTTCAAGTTGCGACTGGCCGAAATAAACATAATTCCACAGAGAAAGTAAACAACAAGTAAAATATTAAAGTGCAACTTGTGTCTTGTTGTTGACTAACCTAACATTTCACCCTCTTCAGCCGATTTCTCTACAAAACTCGTCAGAGTAGACTCAGGCTGAGGTTCTTCCAACTTTACCACACTTTTTAACATTTCACTCCAAATGTTGACAACTTCTGAGTAGATGTTGTGAGCCGTTTCTGTTTGACCTTTTCTGAAGAAGACGTTGGCCATGTGGAAGTATCCACCCGTCGTTTTAACGTGTTTAGGTCCGCTTATCAGAGCTGCGTGGTAGATCTGAAAATTACATTTGTTTATATAAACTAAGACAAAAACCAGTCACAATCTAAAATGTGAATTACGATCCAAAAAAGTATCATGCAAAACTGTATTCGTATAAGATAACATCAGATCAAATTTAAAAAGTTGCAGTGCATCGCCGTTTCACTTTTACAACGCTTTCGATTTCGCCTAGTTCAAAACTATATATTGTGGCTATCATATTAGATGTGATTTCTACGATCATTCTGCGGTCGCCATATTTTAGTTCTTTATTTAGCTATCTAATGCCGACTACCCCATCCAAATATTGTTGTTCATAAAATAGTGTTGTTGTTTGCACAGTGTTAGAGGAGAACTTTTCAAACTAGTTGTGAATGTGATGATTTGAATGTTTGGTATATCTGTCATTACATACGGATGCGTCTACTTTTTACTTTTATGAGCGAAGCCTCCTACTTCCTATCTGGTGAAGGTTTGATCAGAGAGTCACTAAATCAGACTATAATGAACTAAGATAATTAATAAAATATATTTTTACTCATTTGTACTGGTCCCAGTTATTTCGTTGTTTTAAGTAGCACATGATCCCTGTTCTGTGTTTCTTAATAGTCCGATTAGACTTAACAATCAATGCACAACGTGTGATTAATGTTCAGAGGAATTAACTGCCGTTAAATAATTTGTTTTTCGGGATCTAAGCCTGATCATTCTGTCGTAGAATATTTTTTGATAGTGATACTGATTCTGAGATAGAATATGGCCTAGGAGCTCGCTTTATTTCTTGCTACCTCATACCTGATTTCATAGACACGATTTTTATGGTTTCTTGTCATGATGACTGCTTGGAACTGTTTAATCAAAACAACTGGTTAATCGGAATTCAAATTTTTGTACATAATTTAAATTCTAAGTTGCCATTCTTAAACTGTTGTAAATCTTTTAGCGTTGTTACTCCTTGCATGTGGCTTTGTTTATGACAAGCTTCTACGGTACAATTCGTTCACGTTTTTATCGTGAGTTGGTGAATGTAATGTTTTCACATATCTGTACAGTGTAACAACATTATATCAGGTTTATCAGCGTCTTTAGCAACGCACTTGTGCTTTATCATTCCACCCAGATTCCTAGAAGGATTTAGTGAAAAAGGTAAGCCGCCCCGGTAAAATTATTCGAGCTTATTAACAATGTAAGATCAATGTGTACCTACATGGGAGCTTATTAAAATAAGGTAAGTGTTATAGGCTCCTTCCGCATAATGTAAGGATGGCAGAATAATTTTAAACTCTGGTTAGTAAGATAGGCTTTAAGTCAAATAATTTGTGCAGTTTGGGTGAATTTCTATGTGCCCAAATTTGAAATATCACTTCAAACACAAAAAAAGTGCTGTCGGACAGAGCTCATGTTACCCCTATCAGCACGATTTTACTGATAGCTGCATTGTTTTCAGTTGTCACTAATTAATTTCAAATGTACCGTTCCGGCCTGTTTGTCTTAGCAAATATAAATGTAACAATGTACCCAGCTATTCAAGATGTAAAAACTGCACATGCGGGTACGGTTGAGAGTATAATAAATAAGCTAACAAGCTTCTACGGTAAAATCGTTATAACCTCCAAAGGCCCAAACCCAAGGCCTATAAACTGCGAAACAGTCGGGCAACCTTTTCCATCATTAAACTAAAAAGTGTCCTCAATAGTCAATTAACTGCATATTTCATACAACGGCACAGTTTTGCCTAGTATATTCCATCTAGGCCTTCCTCAAACTAACGCATAATAATGATTCCTTCTTAGTTCTTACACTATCATAATTCTCCTTAGTAACCGCGTCCCCCGTTGCCATAGCACAGACCTAACAGGACTGAGCTGGATAGAGTTCTTGAACACTGCTGTACAAACGGCAGTCCACTTTTCCAAGTGTGTCATATAATAGACAATACATTTATTTTGTTTATCACTCGATGTTTGGCGCCTAAACTAACCACGTACACTCAAACGACTATATTCGCGAATACGGCCAATTAGTATTCACTATTATACGGTTACATTATATTGTAGTTTCGTTCCGGTGTTTATCGTGAGTTGGTGATTGTATGTTGTTGCACGTGTGTTGGTGAATGTATGTTTTGATTATCAATGTTCAATTTATTGTCCTATTTGGTTCGTGTTTATTTATCTATTTGTTCTAGGTGTGGTGTATTGTTTAAGGATGTGTCGGTTAGATTTGCCATCTTGATCTATGATTTGAGCATGTAATATACGTACATTTCGACATTGTTGGCTTTTTTAAACCCTTAATACACAATATTTAGGAGATGATTTAAAAAGAAGGATCGATCACGGATCGAAGAATTCATTTAGGACTGTGGCTCACTGCTCGGTGTAATTTCACATGGTACCAGCCCTGTCGAGCTGCTCATACAACGATTGGTGGTTCTTTTGGGCAAGATGACAGACTTCTACACTTCTGCAAGTCTCAAAGCTGTATCATCATATTATACTTATAGGATAAAGGTTGTTATTTTAGAACCTTAAATTAATTTACATTCATTTAGTAGGCAATGCAGTGGATTACTCGATAGCATTAGCTTCTTTTAATTAACCCCTCGATTTAACCCCTGCGAGCTAATTTGCTATTATATATTGTTATTAATATTATTTGGCCATTTTATATTGTTAAAGTAGTCACATTTCCCACTTTCCAGGTTCAAATTTAGAGTTATAGTAATTGAGAAGCGGCTAAAGGAATCAAGGAACGTGCTATCGACTATCTCTTTAAACAGGTAAGCAATGTTAGATAAGTGTGAGTAATTACTAATTGTGATTATTTCGCTTAATGGTCCGGTAGATATCGTTAACATATAATAATAAGTCTTAATAGTAGCAGCTGCTATAAGTCAAAATTTGCCCCTTAAACGGCTTACAGCACGTTTCGTGAAGTCGAGTGGCAGACTGTAATCCAAAGTACTGTAATCAAAATACTGTAATCGGTGTTACTGTATATCGTAAAGTGATTGTCACGCCTTTAAGTTAGCGCCATTAAAGAACCGCGTTGTTTGTTTCGCTGCTGAAGATTATGTGGGCAGTGAATTTTGTACATATGCCCAAACATGGGCAATGGTTTTTGGCGCACACTCCACCATTTCTTTTCTAATCTGATGGAAATTCATATACGAGTTCAGAAACGACAAAATGTCGGGTAGGGGTTTTGTGCTTTTCGGGTGATTTGGATCTTCAACAAAACTGAGGGCTACATATGGGCAATATGTAGCTTCTAGGCTTACCTTTCATTACACCAAAAGTTTCCACCTGCAATAATAGTTCATAAACAAAAATCACGATGAAACGAGAAAAGTGAACACTGGATATGGCGAGAAAGTTTCATAAAAAAAAACTGGTTACTTTTATCAAAATAGGGAAAGTAGCGTGAAAACTGGAAAATATTAGTTTATCCTTGAAGAATAAGGTACATGAAACTAGTAACTTTTATTGAGCAGGCAGTGTATATCGAAAATGGTTACTTTTAGTGAAGCATGGCAAGTTAGTTCCTCAAAAACTGGTAACTTTTATAAACTTGACCAGGCGAGAAAATTAGCATCAAAACGCAGTAACCCACTCATTCTCTCAATCCCCTCGGTCAGCAAACAACCGTCTCACGCACCTTTCTCACTCACCCCCTTTAATCGCGCACCAGTCAGCCGCCCTATACTACTAAGAGAAAGAAAACTTCGCCGTTGAAGACGATAGTGTTTGATAGTCGGGTTAAAATATTTGATTTTTTCTTCACATAAAGTCATTTTCCGTCAAAATTTAAAGAAGAATGTTTTCTGTTTAGGACACTAGTTTTATATAACAAACCTGAAGCGTGTTGGAATTGTCAAGATACGCACATTGCATATGACACGTAGCATGATCAATCAACGTCAAAAATTATTTGGATATAGTTTTGGTTTTATGAAGCCTCTTTATATATAATATTGACCAGGCCTAGGTGGTATGACGCAAATAAGGATGTTGGTCTAATTTCTCGTAGGCGGATAAGGTGGGGTGTTTTTGTTAAGATGTGTCGGTTAATTTTGCCATCTCGATCTATGATTTGACATAATACCGGTACATTTCGACAGTTGCTTTTTTTAAACCTTAACACAGAATTTAGGAGATGAGATTAAAAAGAAGGAATGCGATCACGGATCGAAGAATTCAGTTATGACGGTGCTCACTGCTCGGTTGTATTTCACAATGGTACCACCCTGCGAGCTGCCTCCACAACGGATTGGTGGTTTCATTTGCAAGATGACAAACTTCTACACTTCTCAATTCTCGAAAGCTGTATCATCTTATTATACTTATAGGATAAAGTGTTGTTTTTTTATTACCTTAAATTAAGTACATTCATTTAGCAATTCACTTTAGCTCGATAGGCATTATGCTTCTTTTAATTAACACCTCTGATTTAACCCCTGCGAGCTAATTGCTTTATATTTTGTTATTAATATTATTTGCCATTTTATTGGTTGTATTTTGTTAAATTAGTCACATTTCCACTGTTCCAGGTTCAAATTATAGAGATATAGTATTTGAGAGCGGCTTAAGGAATCAAGAACGTGCTATAGAATATCTCTTTACACAGTAACATGTTATATAAGTGAGAGTAGATACTAATTGGTATTATTTCTTAATGTGGACGGTGATAATCGTTAATCAATATATATACAATATCACCGGAGACTTCGCGGCTGAACAAATATTGCACGCGCACGCGCGTGGCAATATTTCATATTCCCCGAGGGCGCTACCCGAGGAGGACATATTTTGCGTCTAGCAGCAGGGAGGGCCCATCGGGCCCAGTGCTATACATTTTTTTTCCGCCGCGCGGGTCGAGGTGATGTGGATTATATCCACCAGCGGGCGTATTACAGTTAATATATAATTTTATAAATAACAATGGAGCTTGTACTATAAGAGTGACAGGGTATGGGTACAGGGATCAACCTTTATAGAAAATATGGGCGGCTAGCCGCTAATTGTTGTAACCATGGTAAAATGCGTCACGGTTCAATGTAAGCCAATCATACAGGGGCTGTGGTGTCGTATATAGGGGCTGAGATTGGCACTGGCATTTCCTGGCCGTGGGAAATAATGAATGTAATAATGTCATTGACGATGAATATCAAGAGGATGCGGGGGTGACAGAGAGAGGGAGCAATATATGGGAGATGGGGGGATTATAGTGGCTGATCGGTGTTTATGTAGGTGTGTTATAATAACTTTTTGATATATATCAAATATCATGTTCATCTGTCTCACGAGCTGCTTGAGAGGCAGCCCCTACCGGACCACAAAAATAAAAATGTATATAATATAGTCCGTGTAATAAGGAATTTCACATGGAGACGATACAGAAACTGAAAATAGTTAGAGAACTCCCGGGCTATAGTGGGCTACGGGTCAAATTTAATGTCACTTGTTAGGCGGGCTATATCATAGCGGGCTGTAAGATATCGGGCCCTTTGACAGCGGGCTGGTGAGAGCCCGCTAAGGCGAAAAAGCGCACGCTGGTGGATATAATAATAGTCAAATAGTAACAGCTCTATAGTCAAAAAAGGCCCCTTACTGAACCCGCTAGCAACACTGACTCTGCAGCACACACATATTATTACTCGCTAATACTTACCGGCGGGGACCCGAGGCTATAATGTAAGAATGATACAATAAATGCATAGAGATTCGGTGAAATGACAGACTGGCCCGGCGCGCCCATTATCTCCACACGTGCGCGCGGCTCTAACCATGAGCCCATGCCATATAACAATCGTAGTTACACTCACACAAATAGAGTAAACGAAATGTTGTCTGATAATCCCATCTTAATAATCACTTTTGGTCAGCATTTAGCCTAAATATTTCCGTTTCGGCGCTCTTATTTAATGATGACGTTCCAGAACTTTGGATTTTTCTAGGTAACGTTACGTGAAGTCAGTGCAGAACTGTAATCCAAAGTACTGTAAAATCCAAAATACTGAATCCGAGTGATTTACTGTTAATCGTAAAGTGATGGTCACCCTATTAGCTTACCCATTAAACATAACCGCTCTGTTAGATCCTCTTGAAGTTTATGTGGCATGAATTATTTTGTACATATGCCCAAACATGGGCATATGGTTTTTTGGGCGCCACAACTCCACCATTTCTTTTCTAATCTGTGATGGAAATTCATATACGAGTTCAGACGACAAAATCTGGGTTTTGATCTTTTCCGGGTGATTTGGATCCCTTCCCCTAACAAATACTGAGGCTACATAATGGTCAATATGTAGTTTAGGCTTACCTTTCATACACCAAAATTTCCACTGCAATAATAGGTCAGAGACTATATTCACGATGAAACGAGAAAAGTGGAGACACTGGATATGTCGAAAAGTTTCATAAAACTGGTTACTTTTAGCAAAATAGGTAACAAGGTACGTGAAAACTGAAAATATTAGTTACCTTGAAGAATAAGGTACATCGAAACTAGTAACTTTTATTGAGGCAGGCCGTATATCGATAATGGTTACTTTTATGAACATTTTCTATATACGGCCTGCCAATAAAAGTTACTAGTTTCGATGTACCGTTATTCTTCAAGGTAACTTAATATTTTTCCAGTTTTCACCGTACCTTGTTACCTATTTTGGGCTAAAAGTAACCAGTTTTATGAAACTTTCTCGCCATATCCAGTGGCCCCCTTTTCTCGTTTCATCGTAATTTAGTCTATGACGCTATTATCGCAGTGGAAATTTGTGTATGAAAGGTAAGCCGAAACTACATATTGACCATTATGTAGCTCAGTATTTGTTGAAGATCCTAATCACGCCGAATAGGCTCAAAACCCAGATTTTGCGTCTGAACCTCGTATATGAATTTCCATCCAGATTAGAATAGAAATGGGGGAGGTTGTGGGCGCCAAAAACCATATGCCCATGTTTTGGGCATAATGAAGCAAAATTTCACTGGCACATACATCTTCTAGAGGAACTAACAACGGTTATTTTAATGGCGTACTAAAGGTACCATCACGTTCCGATTACGTAACACTCATTACAGTATTTTGATTAAGTACTTTGGATTACAGTCTGCACTCGACTTCTCGTAACGTACACTAGAAAAACCAAAATTCTGGCGTCATCATTAAATAAGAGCGCGAAATCGGAAATATTTAGGCTAAATGCTGAAAAAAGTGGTATTAAGATGGGATTATCAGAAAATTTCGTTTGACTCAATTCTGTGTGAGTGTAAACTACGATTGTGCATGGCTCGAGATGGTTAGGCCGGCGCGCACGTGTGGATATAATGGGCGGCGCCGGCCAGTCTGTCATTTCACCGAATCTCTATGAATTTATGTACTTTCCTTACATTATAGCCTCTGTCCGGGTAGTATATGGATAATAAATATGTGTGTGTGCATGTGTAAGCCGTAAGGGCCAATTTTTGACCTATAGCAGGCTGTACTATTATGACTATAATTATATCGCACCAGCGTGGGCGCTTTTTCGGCATAGGCGGGCTCTCACCAGCCCGCTGTCAAAGGGCCCGAATCTCTACAGCCCCTCATGATAAGCCCGCTAACAAGTGACATTTATTTGACCATAGGGCAATATAGCCCGAGTTCTCCTAAAATATTTTCAGTTTCTGTACGTCTCCATGTGAAATTCTTATTTACACTGACTATATTATATACATTTTATTTTGTGTCCGGTAGGCTGCTCAAGCACTCGTGAGCCGATGACATGATACTTGATATATACAAAGTTATTAAAACACACTACATAAATACACATCAGCACTATATTCCCCCTATTTATGATATTCATCGCACTGACATTACATATCATTTTCCCACGGCCCAGGGAATGCATGCATCTCCAGCCCCTATATACGACACAGCCCTTTCTGATTGGCTTACATTGAACACTGACGTGTTACCATGGTTACAACAATTAGTGGCACCTGTTTCTATTTGTTGACTTTTATATACAAGCTCCATTGTTTTATTTATAAATTATATTTAGAGACTGTAAGACGCCCCGCTGGTGGGTATAATCCACATCACCTGGCGACGCCGCGGGCGGAAAAATCGTATAGCACTCGGGCCCGAATGGGCCCTCCGTGGGCTATAACGAAAAATATTCCTCCTCGGGCTACGGCCCTCGGGGACATATGTAACATGCACGCGCCGTGGGCGCGTGGCAATATTTTGTTCAGCCCGCGAGTCTCCGGTGATATGTATATATATGTTAACAGATCATCTACCGTACACATTAAGAAATAATACCAATTAGTAATTACTCTCACCTATATAACATGTTACCTGTTAAAGAGATATTCTATAGCAGCGTTCCTTGATTCCTTAAGCCGCTCTCAATTACTATAATCTCTATAAATTGAATCCTGGAAAGTGGAATGTGACTAAGTTAACTAATAATATGGCAAAAATATTAATATAGCAAAATATAATATGCAATTAGCTCGCTAGGGGGTTAAATCAGAGGGGTTTAATTAAAAGAAGCGAATGCTATCGAGTAAAGTGAATTGCTAAAGTGAATGGTACTTAATTTAAGGTATAAAAATAACACCTTTATCCTATAAGTATAATATGATGATACAGCTTTGAGAATTGAGAAGTGTAGAAGTCTGTCATCTTGCAAATAAACACCACTCCGTTGTATGGGCAGGCTCGCAGGGCTTGGTACCATGTGATATACACCGAGCAGTGAGCACAGTCATAAATGAATTCTCGATCCGTGATCGATGCCTTCGTTTTAAATATCATCTCCTAAATTACTGTGTTAAGGTTAAAAAAGCGACTGTCGAAATTATGCGTATTATGTCAAATCATAGATCGAGATGGCAAATCTAACCGACACATCCTTAACAAATACACCCACCTTTCCGTACGAGAATTTAGACAAACATTCCGTATTTGGTCATACCACCTAGCGCTGGTCATTATTATATATAAAGAGGTTCATAAAACCAAAATTTATCTAAATAATTTTTTGACGTTGATTGATCCATGCTACGTGTCATATGCAATGTGGTATCTTGACAATTCCCAACACGTTCAGGTTGGAATATATTCTATGTCCTAAACAGTAAAACATTCTTCTTTAAAATTTTTTACGGAAAGGCCGCTTTAAGTGAAGAAAAAATCTTATATTTTAACCCGAATATCAAACTATCGTCTGCAACCGGCGAAGTTTTCTTTCTCTTATAGTATAGGGGTGACTGGTGAGGCGATTAAAGGGGTGAGAAAGGTGGTGAGACGGTTGTGAGCAGAGGGATTGAGAGAAAGGTAGTGGGTTTACGGTTTTGATGTATTTTCTCGCCAGTCATGTTTACTAAAAGTTAGCCAGTTTGATGAAACTAACTTGCAATGTTCACTAAAAGTAACCATTTTCGATATAGCGGCCGGCTCATATAAGTTACTAGTTTTCGGATGTACCTTATTCTTCAAGGTAACTAATATTTTCCAGTTCTTTCACGTACCTTGTTCCCTATTTGGCTAAAAGTAACCAGTTTTATGAAACTTCTCGCCATATCCAGTGTTCACTTTTCACGTTTTTACATCGTGAATTTAGTTTATGACGCTATTATTGGCAGTGGAAATTTTGGTGTATGAAAGGTAAGCCTAAACTACATATTGACCATTATGTAGGGTCGCAGTATTTGTTGAAGATCCAAATCACCCTAAAAGGCTCAAAACGCCAGTATTTTGTCGTCTGAACTCGTATATGAATTTCCATCCAGATTAAAAAGAAATGGTGGAGTTGGGCGCCAAAAACCATATGGCCCATGTTTGGGCATATGTACCAAAATTTCACTGTCACATACATCTTCAAGAGGAACTAACAAGCGGTTATTTATTGGCGTAACTAAAGGGTGACCTTCACTTTATCGATTACAGTAACACTCGATTACGTATTTTGGATTAGCAGTACTTTTGGATTACAGTCTGCACTCGACTTCTACGTTACGTGTGTTAAGCCGTAAGGGGGCTAATTTTTGATCGCTATAGCAGCTGTACTATTATGACTATTATTATATGTTAACGATATCTACCGTAGCACAATAAGAAATAATACGCAATTAGTAATTACTCTCACTTATATAACATGTTACCTGTTTAAAGAGATATTCTATGAGCACGTTCCTTGATTCCTTAAGCCGGCTCTCAATTACTATATCTCTATAATTTGAACGCTTGAAAGTGGAAATGACTAATTTAACAAATAAAATGGCAAATAATATAATAAGCAAAATAGAATAGGCAATTATGCTCGCAGGGTTAAATTCAGAGGGGTTAATTAAAAAAGCTAATGCTATCAAGGGTTAAAAGAAAACGAGTGAAAAGTGAATTGCTAAATGACTGTACTTAATTTAAGGTATAAAATAACAACTCTTTATCCTATAAGTATAATATGATGAACAGCTTTGAGAATTGAGAAGTGTAGAGTCTGTCATCTTGCAAATGAAACGCACCAATCCGTTGTTATGAGGCAGCTCCGCAGGGCTGGTAGCCATGTGAATACAACCGAGGCAGTGAGCACAGTCATAAATGAATTCTTCGATCGGGCGTGATCGATCCTTCTTTTTAATATCATCTCCTAAATTATTGTGTTAAGGTTTAAAAAAGCAACTGTCGAAATGTACGTATTACATGTCCATATCGAAGATCAAGATGGCAAATTCTAAGCCGACACATCCTTAACAATATACACCAACACCTTGAAGCAAACAGATATATAAACACATCCAAATAGAGCAATAAATTGACATTCGCATAATCAAAAACCTACATTCACCAACTCACGATCAACAACATACTTTCACCAACTACACGATAAACCACGCGAACGAATAATCACAATATAAATGTAACCGTATAATAGGTGAATACCTAATTGGCCTTATTCGGAATATAGTCGTTTAGTGTAACGTGGTATTTAGGCGCCAAACATCGAGTGTAAACAAAATAAATGTATTGTATATTATATGACACACCTTGGAAAAGTGGACTGGTTTGTACAGCGTTTCATGAACTATATCCAGCTCATGTCCTGTCTAGGTCTGTTGCTATGGCAACGGGGACGGGTTACTAAGGAGAATTATGTAGTGTAAGAACTAAGAAGGAATATTATTATGAGTTAGTGAGGAAGGCTAGATGCAATATACCTAGGAAAAATGTGCCGTTGTTATGAATTATGCAGTTATTGACTATTGAGGACACCTTTTTAGTTTAATGATGGAAAAGGTTGGACAGTTTCGCCAAGTTTATAGGCTGGGTTTGGGCTTTGGAGTGATTATAACGATTTTACCGTAGAAGCTTGTTACGTCTTTATTATACTCTCACCGTACCTGCATGTGCAGTTTATACATCTTGAATAGCTGGGTACATTGTTACATTTATATTTGTAGACAAACAGGCCGGAACGGTACATTTGAAATTAATTAGACAACTGAAAACAATGCAGCTATCAGTAAAACATCGCTGCTGATAGGGTAACATGAGATCTGTCCGACAGCACTCTTTTCTTGTGTTTGAAGTGATATTTCAAATTTGGCACATAGAAATTCACCCAAACTTGCACAAATTATTTGTCTTAAAGCTATCTTACTAACCAGAGTTTAAAATATTCTGCATCTTACATTATGCGGAAGGAGCTATAACACTTACCATATTATTATAAGCATTAACCATGTAGGTACACATTGATATTACATTTTAATTAAGCTCGAATAATTTACACTGGGCGGTTACCTTTTTCCACTAAATCCTTCTAGTGAATCTGGGTGGAATGATAATGCACAGTGCGTTGATAAAGACGCTGATAAACCTGATATAATGATTGTTACACTGTACAGATATGTGAAAACATACATTCACCAACTCACGATAAACAACGAGAACGAATTGTACCGTAGAAGCTTGTCATAAACAGCACATGCAAGAGTAACAAAGTAACAAGATTTACAACAGTTTCAAGAATGGCAAATTAGAATTTAAATTATAAAATTTGAATTCCGATTAAACAGTTGTTTTGATTAAACAGTTCAAGCAGTCATCATGACAAGAAACCATATAAATCGTGTCTATGAATCAGGTATGAGGTAGCAAGAAATAAAGCGAGCTCTAGGCCTTATTCTATCTCAGAATCAGTATCACTATCAAAATATATTCTACGACTGAATGATCAGGCTTAGATCCCGAAAAAAATATTTAACGGCAGCTAATTCCTGAAACATTAATCACACGTTGTGCATTGACTTGTTAAGTCTAATCGGCTCATTAAGAACAAAGAACAGGGATCATGTGCTACTTAAAACACACGAAATAACTGGGACCAGTACAAATGAGTAAAACTATATTTTATCTAATTATCCTTAGTATTTATAGTCTGTTTAGCTGACTCTAAGATCAAACCTTCACCAGGACTAGGAAGTAGGAGGCTTCGTCATAAAAGTAAAAAGTAGACGCAATCCGGATGTAATGACAGATATTCATATACCAAACGTTCAAATCATCACATTCACAACTACGTTGAAAAGTTCTCCTCTAACACTGTGCAAACAACAACAATATTTTATGAACAACAATATTTGATGGGTAGACGGATTAGATAGATAAATAAAGAACTAAATATGGACCGCAGAATGATCGTTGAATATCACATCTAATATGATAGCACACTATATAGTTTGAACTAGGCGAAATCGAAAGAGTTGTAAAAGTGAAACTGAAATTAAAATTCGACGATTGTACAGTATAAATATCAGGCGCCATAACAGTATTTTCCTACGATCCAATTCGGAACATTAGTAAGATTTAATACTAACTGTAAAGGAAGAAGGTGCAGAGCAAAACTACTAGATCACATCTAAGACGGAATTTTTTTCGATCACATGCCTTTTTGGAAAATGACAAGTAGCCGGGCCCGAAATATATAATATATTAGTAGAATACTACTATTATGAATACTGCAAACAGACAGTATAATAATGGTCAACATCAGTCTTTCAGCCCTGAAAACTCCCGATTTGGATTAAAGTAACCCGATATTCGTCAGGAAATTTAATTGGAATAGCATGGGTATACTAAAGAAAATATTCAGAAAGCTGATTGATAAACTAGACACCATCACTCATCAGCGTGATAGCTATGACAGCCAGAGGACAAGATTAAAGATATTGGAAATAAGCCATAAAAAGCCATATTTAGTCTTATCCTTGGAACCTGTTCAGCACCAGTAATTAACCTATACAGTATTGTATTATCTGAAGATGCAATTTATATGTTATGGCAAGTGACATTGTTTTACCAGTTCCAGGAAATGGAGTTCAAATACGGAGGACGATGAAATTTTAATTTCAAGTAAGGCACTAAATATGTTTTCGAAATCAATGTAGGGCAGCTATTATATGTATAAATAAGTGACGACAACTGGACAATTGTAAAATATCTGATACAAGCAATAAAAGGTCATCAAATTATATAAAATCTAGAGGAACAACCAACAAATGAAGATAGTAGCAGTATAGCTGTGCAGTGTGACAACACGAGGTGTAGTGAGCACTGAGCAGGACACTCCCATGATCGCTCGATTTTACAATCCAATAATCAAATTTTACAATCTAACCCAGCGCGCGGCTCCTCTAGCTAATACGTTACTTTTCTCCAATTGGCAGTTTGCGTGCACGTGTCTTTTCTGAGGCCCCAATTGGTTCTAAATGATCACGTGAATGCTGGTCACGCGCACATCAACTTCCAATGAGCGTACTGCCATTTTTTCTGAGGCGATGGAGGTCGTAAATCACTCAGCCCGAATAAAGATTTGGCGGAATGACAGGCTGAGCGCGGCCCAGTAATGTTAATGAACATGATAGCCTGAGGTCCCCAGGTAAAATTCCAGCACGCCTGAGAACTTCTTCATGATAAGTACTACCAGATAAGCTTACTGTATGAAAAACGGATTTAAAAATCATTTGCTAAAATTAAAAAAACTTCAAAAAAAGATGAAAAAAATTCGGATTTTTGATGGTTTTGATTGCCTTCTAGCGTTCATATTAATGTCCGTTCATAATTATGTCCGTTCAAGTAATGTCCGTCCAAATAAGGTCCGATAAGGTAGGAGTACTAGCGGTTAGGCGACAATTGACATCCCGACAATTGACCCCCGACAATTGCCCCCCCGAGTATTGACCCCCCGACAATCGACCCCTGGCAATTGACCCTCCGACAATTAAACCCCCGACAATTGACCCAAAAAATATATTTATTATACTAACCCTAACAGTAACCCTAACCCTAACCCTAACCCTGACCCTAACCCTGACTTGACCCCAGTGTAATTACATGGGGGGTCAATTGTCGGGGGTCAATTGCATCGGGGGCCGGGGGTCATTTGTCGGGGGGGGGGGGTCAATTGTCGCGGTACCGTACTATATAGCGTACTATACCTCTAATTTGGAGATTCAGTACCAATCAGTGCAGTGGTTGTCAGCTTTTTATTAACTCCGGCCAATTTCTTGACCGTGCTAATCAACTCGGTTTTATTGACTTTTAGTTTTGGTGCCAAATAGGCAAAATTCCAAATAACTTAAGAACTTAAAAGAAAGATAAAAGAAAACCTGCCGATTTATAACTTTAACACTGCCATAATAGCATAATCTATTTGGCATGGATTGATAATTTTATAACAAATCTTGCCAAGTTAATTGAAAACCTGCCGATTTAACTTTATAACTGCCGTAATCTATCCGGCAAGGATTGATAATTTTATAACAAATTCTGCCAAGTTAATGGAAAACCTGCCGATTTAACTTTATCACTGCCGTAATCTATCCGGCAAGGATTGATAATTTTATAACAAATCCTGCCAAGTTAATAGAAAACCTGCCAAATAACAAATACCTGCGCTGTTGATGCAGGATCACTAGTTAATGAGGCAGGTTTTGCCATAAAAAATTAAGAGAAAACCTGCGGATTTAGTGTAATATACCGCTCCTACTAAATCGCTCGCCCAAATTTTAAGAAAATTCTTGTGAAAAGGCCCTTTAGGCATGAAAGTGATCTAGATCGGTGTATTTTTGGACGCTGATTCCGAATCACCCCCCCATGACGTAGGGTTAAAATGCTTCCCTGGAGAGTTATGGGCAAAAAACCGTTTTGGTCACGTGACAGGCTGGTAAAACGTGAATTCGATTATTTAGGGCTCGGGTTAGGGTTAGGGTTGTGGTTAAGATTATGGATAGCTTCGGGGTTATGGTTAGGGTTAGGGTTGGGATTAGGGTTTATGTAAAACCGTTTTGTACGGCTGCAAAACCAAAAAAACCCAAGTCACGTGAAATTTTTGGGCGAGCGATTTAGTAAGAGCCAACCTTATTACTAGGTAAGTAGGTAGGGAGTAGGACCATGAGACTTGGGTATAGTTTACACTTTTATACAATATGCCGTCACTAGTCAGTGGCGAAACGACCGCCCGACACCCCGGCTATACCCCTGCTATGCGGAAGTGGGATGGGGGGGGGGGTGCAGCTGCGGCCTCTTAGGTACGTTTCGCCACTGCATATTATCCACTGTTACCAACACGGGGTCTATGATAAGTTTGAGTATAAAAGTATAAAAACCGATTATTGGAAAATAATTGTTTGCTTAACTTCAGTTCTTAGGTTGCCATTTTTAGATACATTCCTTGACTATGCCATAGGTCAAAGAAATAATAGGCTTATCATGTTGCAAAATTATTCGGTGACAGCATTTTCCTGTCCCAAACAGTACAGGAAGCGCTACTTGGAAACTCCATCGGAAGGTTCACTGCCGTCAGAGGAAGTTGACAGCATGGTTAAACTGTTAAAGAGCTTGCCAAAGTACGTTGTTATTTCTAGCAAGACAAGCAAAAGCAACACAGACCTCACAAAACTGTTGTCAGCGGTAAATATCGCAAAAGCCCAGCCTAGGCGCACCACTAGGACAAAATAAAAGGAAGAAGCTGGCTATCGACCCGTCATGAACACGCAGGTTATCCAAGACCCTAAAGATAGAATTATATTTTTCGAAAATGACTTGTTCATGTTTAAAAATGCTGACGGCACAAACAGTGTCCTGATAATCGTGGAAAATATTTCACAGAACGATTTTATTCTCCATAAGGCTGTCGTTGGCAAACTCGTCCAAGAGTGCCACGACCATGCTGACTGCTTTCAGTTAATAGATTTAGAAGAAAAGTGTGTCAGTGTTGAGGAAGATGCGCTTATATCTTATAACTGATCGAACAAGCTTGGTCAGGTAATGGGTTGTCCACGTTATTCTGTTAATAGATGTTACAGGGTATCAGGCTCATTTATGCATGATTTTTACAACCTTGTCAATGTGTAATGGTATAACACTGGTATAATACTGGTATAATACTGGTACAATGTTTAAGTTATATTATTAATTAGTTTTGTTTTGCAGTTTGCAGGTAACTCTTCGTAGTATTTTAAATTCAGTTCTCAAAATCCTAAAATACGATTGTTTTACTTTTTCTAACTTAAGAGGTGTATTGATTTGAAATGAAATTAAAAGATTGCCATAGTTGTCGGAACTTAATTGTGCATCATTACGCCACAGGAGGTTAAATTTTATTGCATGGCCAGTCAATTGGTGGGACAGTACTTTTCAATACAAATTTAGATTTAGAAGTACGTATGACACCGTAGAATTGAAAAGTAGGAGTACTAGCGGTTAGGCGACAATTGACATCCCTACAATTGACCCCCCGAGTATTGACCCCCCCCGACAATCGACCCCCTGGCAATTGACCCTCCGACAATTAAACCCCCGATAATTGACCCAAAAAATATATTTATTATACTAACCCTAACAGTAACCCTAACCCTAACCCTAACCCTGACCCTAACCCTGAATTGACCCCAGTGTAATTACATGGGGGGTCAATTGTCGGGGGTCAATTGCATCGGGGGCCGGGGGTCATTTGTCGGGGGGGGGGGGGGGGGGGTCAATTGTCGCGGTACCGTACTACAGTGGCGTAACGTTGCCTGTTGGCGCCCCCTGCCGAAAAAAGCGCCCCCCTGTTGGCGCCCCCTCCCCTTTTGGTGCCCCTCCCTAAAATTGAACAAATTAGGTGATTTTAAAGAATACGCCGGTAAAATCTCTAAAAAAGTGTGTATCTAGAGCAAAACGCGCAGTTTTGCTAGTACTTTAGTTAAGTTTTCGAAATTGTCCCACATTCAAACGACGATTTGGCGCCCCCCTAAGACGGCGCCCCCCTGCACAGCGGGGTCAGCAGGGCCTTTCGTTACGCCACTGCCGTACTATATAGCGTACTATACCTCCAATTTGGAGATTCAGTACCAATCAGTGCAGTGGTTGTCAGCTTTTTATTAACTCCGGCCAATTTCTTGACTGTGCTAATCAACTCGGTTTTATTGACTTTTAGTTTTGGTGCCAAATAGGCAAAATTCCAAATAACTTAAGAACTTAAAAGAAAGATAAAAGAAAACCTGCCGATTTATAACTTTAACACTGCCATAATAGCATAATCTATTTGGCATGGATTGATAATTTTATAACAAATCTTGCCAAGTTAATGGAAAACCTGCCGATTTAACTTTATAACTGCCGTAATCTATACGGCAAGGATTGATAATCTTATAACAAATTCTGCCAAGTTAATGGAAAACCTGCCGATTTAACTTTATCACTGCCGTAATCTATACGGCAAGGATTGATAATTTTATAACAAATACTGCCAAGTTAATAGAAAACCTGCCAAATAACAAATACCTGCGCTGTTGATGCAGGATCACTAGTTAATGAGGCAGGTTTTGCCATAAAAAATTAAGAGAAAACCTGCGGATTTAGTGTAATATACTGCTGATCTGCACTGGGTAAATTAGATTACTAGGCAGGAGTGGTAATTTGGCAGTCTTCGCTATTAACTGGGCAGGTTTTAGGTTAAATTCGCAGTGGCAATGGCTGGAAGGGGCAACTCTTACATTACTTGGACCAGTTCCAGAACTTGTCTTGACGGTTACATTTGTCCGGTTAATTTTGTCGTACATCGTAGCAATTGCCCTGTTTGATATAAGTCATGTATTATAGTCGTCTTCTTTGATGAACTTCATGACACGATATCATTATTATAAGCTCCACCTTTTATCGCTTGCCAGGCTTAACTCGACGCCCCTTATCGATATTCATTCAACGTTCTGACTGAGGAATAATGTTGAGATCTAACGCCAATTTCAAATGTCATAGTATGTAGTACCTTAGTTGTATTTATTTGGTAGTATAAGTATATACTCCCCAATTCCATTTCATATTTTCCATATTTTACGGCTTAGTGGCTCAGTTGGTTAATCCGGGCCTGGTATTGCTTGAGGTACCAGGTTCGATTCCCGACTCTGCCACTAGCCGTGGGGTGAGCGTCGTCGACGCTCAGCTAAGGATCCTGAGTGGTCTATGCAGCCCCCCGGTCCACTCAGCCAAATACTCGAGAAATCGGGTGTGAGGGTTAAATGAGGAGCTGCCCATTGCAGCAAAGTCTCGGGCGAAGAAAGTATGGTACACACTACCTTAACCGTCACTGGCCTAATGTATAATTGAATCCTTCGGCTTCCTGTAATTGGCTGGTTACACACTTGTGTAACAATGTGGCTGTTGGAATGTCCGAAGTAAAATAAGAGTTGAGATTAAAAAAAAATACTGATCTTATATACCTTAGTTCCCAAAAATTTGTGTGCCATTATATTGAGCACTATTTATTTGAGCCCGAAAAATTTGGGCAGAAAATTTGAACTCATTTGGGCGACCGAAAATTTGGGCACAAATTCTTCAAAAAATGAACGATTTTCCACTAAAATGTCAGTTAGATATTTGCCTCAGTTCATTATTATTCCTTATCCCATGAAAAGTTACCGGCTGGTGGTGGTACTAGAGTTGGTTTAATTTAAACAGACGGCTTGACCTCGCGCGCGACAACAAGCATGATTTGCACGCGTGGCGTATTCCAATGTTCAGGCAGCTACCACGTGACACAATTCAGCCAACCAGAGTACAGGAATCCGCAAAGTTAAAGTTGCAAACTTTTGATCGGCCCGAAAGGGGACTTTTCTGGAGATTTTGATATAACTCAACAATTACGTTGTCTTGAATTTTCCTCCTGGAGAGGTAACGTTACTTTTAAAAGAGGAACTTGTTACAAAAAACCGGAAGTCTCCAACTCTTTTACTTTCAAAGTTAAGCCCCATCCGGTCAGGGTTCCTGGGTGTAGCTGGCTGACGCCGAATAGGGTGTTTTAGCCGTTCTAACTTAAGACTTTTAAGAATTAAAGCAGCCGTATTGATCTTCCAAACCTACAACTTTCAAGGGCTAGAATTCGCTGTATTTTGCCGTTAAAACACAACTTGAACTGTTTAACTTCATGATTGGGCCGTAGTTCAAAAGCAAATTGGCAAGAAGTGGTGCTCACGGTCTCACTTAACGTCACTTAAGAGCTCAGTTAAGAGCGACCATGGTCTTAAGCGACAGACAGCCTGCAGGCATATGATCCGAATACGAAATATCCTTGTGTTCGGCATTTAATAGCCCTAATTGGTTACTTCGTACCCATGAAAAGTTACCGGCTGGTGGTGGTACTAGAGTTGGTTTAATTTAAACAGACGGCTTGACCTCGCGCGCGACAACAAGCATGATTTGCACGCGTGGCGTATTCCAATGTTCAGGCAGCTACCACGTGACACAATTCAGCCAACCAGAGTACAGGAATCCGCAAAGTTAAAGTTGCAAACTTTTGATCGGCCCGAAAGGGGACTTTTCTGGAGATTTTGATATAACTCAACAATTACGTTGTCTTGAATTTTCCTCCTGGAGAGGTAACGTTACTTTTAAAAGAGGAACTTGTTACAAAAAACCGGAAGTCTCCAACTCTTTTACTTTCAAAGTTAAGCCCCATCCGGTCAGGGTTCCTGGGATTATTCCAGTTATTTCTATTCATTTAAAATATAAGCCTTTTTACTTGGTCAAGCCATGAATGACAAATTAGAAAACTAAAATTTCAAATATTATTTCACTTGGATATGAAGAAAAAGCCATCTTTTTATAAATTTCAGGGCCACAGGCCAAATGCCAAAAATTTGGTTAGCAAATAATTTAGCAGACGGAAAAGATTTCTGCAATTAATTTGGTCTGCAAAAAATTTGGGCGAGAGGCCCGCTCAAATTTTTTGTCGCCCAAATTTTTGGGAATTAAGGTAGCTAGAATTATATTAAAAGCTAAATGTCGAATTTGTTGGTCCTAGCACTAACCCGGAGGGGTTTATAACACATTACACCGGCACGCTTATAAAGTTATATTAAAATAACCCCTCGTGCTAAAGCACGTCGGGGTTATTTTCATAATAATCCCTCGTGCTTCGCACTCGAAATTATTATAAATTTTTCCCGCGCGTCGCGGGAAAAACTGAAATATAATCCCTGCGCAGTGCGTGGTGCGCATGCCGGGGTTATGTGTGTTATAGTTTTACAAGGTGGCCCAAAAGTTACTACCCGCACGCAACCCTTTAATAACTTATGTAATTCTTCTTAGAATTACACAGAAATTTCAGAGATTATAGATATGGGTCAAACTTAGATTTCCTGAAAGTTTCGGAAAAATTTAATCAATTACAAATTACAGCGGGTGTGGCACGCCACTCCCTTTTTTCTTGTCATACGTTGTATGACCCGCCGCGCGCGCACGAGTGCCCGGCTCCCCTGTATCGTAGAAACTCTACAGGGGTAGAGTTTCACCATAGTGAAACGACCGTGGGGGTCACGACATGATACAACTCTTTTCCACTATTGTCACCATAAAGTGTATATTGACCTGCACTTCTAATGTGCATGGTCTGACATAAACATGTTCACATAGCCATGTGTCTACGCGTACTGCGTGACGCGCTACTGCAAGCGAGAGGGCTCTGGTTAGAGCAAATAAACATGTAACTAGGGTTTTTACCATTTTGAGAAAATCGCATAAACGCGGTTTTTACTCTAAAATCATTGGATTTTCGAATTTTTTCTCCATTTTTTTGCAGTAGCATAGCTGATTAGCTATGGGTAAACGCTTTATTTGCAATCTGACAAAAACATATATGATTCATGCATGTTTGTTTTCATGAATTAAGTGCCAATCAAAATCTGACAAAAACATGTAATTTGACTTATTTGGGACTGAAGTACATTTGTAAATTCGTCAAATTACCATAAATTTGGTTTTAATGTATATGGCTGAGTTAAATTATGTATTTACGTTGATTTCAGTATAAATTTGGTGTATTTTCAAAACGGACGAAAATAAAGAGCGGACAAAAACGGACAAAAAATAACAAAAATGGAAATAACATTTAAATGCTTCCTCCTCCTCCTCAGTCCTCCTCCTCCTCCGTTATCCTCAGTCCTCCTCCTTCTCAGTCCTCTTCAGTCCTCCTCTTCCTCCTCCACCTCCTCCTCATCTCTCTCAGTCATCCTCCTCAGCCATCCTCAGTCTTCCTCAGTCCTCATCCTCCTCATCCTTCTCCTTAGTCCTCCTCCTCCTCAGTCCTCCTCAGTCCCCCTACTCCTCCTATTCAGTCCTCCTCCTCCTCAGTCCTCCTCAGTCCTCCTCCTCCTCAGTCCTCCTCTTCCTCCTCCTTCCCCAGTCACCCTCCTCCCCATCCTCCTCATCAGTCCTCCTTCTCCTCCTCAGTCATCCTCCTCCTCAGTCCTCCTCAATCCTCCTCCTCCTCATCCTCCCCCTTCTCCTCAGTCCTCCTCAGTCCTCTTCCTCTTCCTCCTCAGTCCTCACTCCTCAGTCCTCCTCCTCCTCAGTCCTCCTCCTCCTCAGTCCTCCTCCTCAGTCCTCCGCCTCCTCAGTCCTTGTCCTCTTCCTCCTCCTCCTCAGTGCTCATCCTCATCCTCAGTTCTCCCCCAGTCACACTCCTCCTCATCCTCCTCATCAGTCCTCCTTCTTCTCCTTAGTCCTCCTCCTCCTCAGTCCTCCTCAGTCCTCCCCCAGTCCCCCTACTCCTCCTCCTATTCAGTCCTCCTCCTCCTCCTCCTCAGTTCTCCTCAGTCCTCCTCCTTCTCAGTCATCCTCCTCCTTCTCAGTCATCCTCCTCCTCCTCAGTCCTCCTTCTCCTCAGTCCTCCTCCTCCTCAGTCCTCCTACTCCTACTCCTGGGTCCTCCTCCTGGGTCCTCCTTCTCCTCCTCAGTCCTCCTCAGTCCTCATCCTCCTCCTCAGTCCTCCTTCTCCTCCTTCTCATCGGTCCTCATCATCAGTTATCCTCCTCCTGGGTCCTCCTTCTCCTCCTTAGTCCTTCTCCTCCTCCTCCTCCTCCTCCTCCTCAGTCCTCATCCTTCTCCTCCTCAGTCCTTCTTCACCTTCTCCTCCTTCTCCTCAGACCTCCTCATCCTCCTCATCTACCACCTTCTCCTCCTCAATGCGTATACAAAACTTAACGAAAGGATGAAACTAATTGCTGGGAAAATGAGAACTTATATGATTTGAGGTGCTGAAACTGTGGAATCTAAACGGTACAATTTGAGGTGAAGGTGACTCATGATAATTTACAACAAACAAAATATAAACTATATAAATACTACTGAGCAATTACTACATTAGGATTAGAACGTTATTACATAAGTTATTCTAAATTTCAATCTAATCCTATTCTTAAATGATAATATGTACCTAAACTAAAATATACCTATCTGCTATCGCACAACTTTATTGAATGTCCATCAGCTAACAAAACAGATGGGAATTAACTTGGACCGTTAAAATCGATATCATTTCTTAGAATATGCTAATATAATGCACTAATGTTTCAAAGGAAATGTGTACAAATTTCGTCGTTATCGCATCAAACTCACAATTATTACTATTTTGAATTTCAGAAATTCGAGTGCAATTATCAACTTTGTTGACCCTGTTGAACTCCTTCGTGTAAACCTTGAAAATATTTAAGTGGCCTGTTACCTATGATTAAAAAGGTGCAAGCGTGATTAACTTGAGCATTCAACAGGCAGCTGCTCAAGCTACAACGAAACCAGTAACGGCGAGATGGAAGTGAAATTTCAGCACGTGCAGCTGCAGTTGCACTAAAATACACGTGCAAAAAATCGGACAAAAACATGTATGTTTCATACATAGGTGATTCTAATCCAATTCATTGTCATAACTTTCTGACAAAAACATGTATCTTACATGTTTTTACGTGGTTTTTACTACCTCTTGGAAAGTTACATGTTGGGAAATCACACTTCCGGGCCTTTCTCGGCTACAAAAAAGGGCTCATCTGATGCAGAATTTTTCAAAATTCGAGTTACATGTTTATGTCAGACCACATTAGAATTCTCCGCACAGCTTTTAGTTTTAAAGAACATCATTATCCTCCAGTCAAGGGTTTAGTTCAGTAATCTGCGCCGAGCAGCTGCTGCAACAAACAATTCCACCATTTCAATAATTCACGGTATTACGTTGCTTAATACATAAGCTCTAAGACTAAACTGTCAACATGGAGTCTCATGTTAATAAACAGAGTTTATCCTGATTTAATTGGCACTTACCATTACATTCATTTTATCATATACAGATTTTCTCATTACACATGACGTCTCTCAACTTATGTTATGCCAGGACCCAGAACTGACCGGAGTTATTTTAGAGTTGTCATGTGCCTCACCTTTGGCTTTAACTCCTGATTTCTGCAAATCTAGATTTACCGCTGACGTTTTTCCCGTTTAAAATTGCTAAAAACTTATTTTTGGTCTAATGATTGTGTTTCCGAACCACACGCAAAAACTATCTGCTACTCTCTGTAATTACATAAGTCTTCATAAATCTTAAAATTAAACATTAGCATTGGGCTACAAGGAAATTACACTATCTGTAATTACATAAGTCTTCATAAATCTTAAAGTTAAACATTAGCATTGGGCTACAAGGAAATGACACTATCTGTAATTACATAATTCTTCATAAACTTACAGTTAAAGTTAAACAATCGCATTGGGCTACAAGGAAATGACACAAAATGAGTACCTATAAGTATAACATATAATAATTCGACGAATCTTGCGAGATTGGCTCTCCCGTTGCACACCTTTCCTGTCTTTACTAACTGGCTCGTTTATAGAATCTTAATGTTCAGATTATTTTCTTTTACTTTAAAAAAGAAATTAAGATTTTGTGACAATAAGCACGTAGAATTGTAGGTATATTATCATTTTTTCATTATCTTTTCTTACAATAATATTAATAAGATTAAGAAAAGATAATGAATAAATAATATTAGGTGTGTAGGATTTCAGAAATTTCACAACTCACATAATTATTGTGCATTTAATTTCTATTCCGTTAACATTGGTTAGCACTTTTTGGCCAGTCCCAATCAACAATCAAAGTAACCCTCATTACATAACTGGACCATAGTTAGATATATACCGTTTGGACTGTGGTCTCTACATATTATAGAGTGACCTGTAATTCTACAGGATCACCCGAACTCTTAAAGGACACAATTATCTTCCATATCAAGGATTTAGTACAGTAAGCTGCGTCTTGTAGACTGGGCCGGCAATTCCACCACTTCAATAATTCAAGGTACCAAGTTTCTTAGTAAAGTAAGCTGCGTCTTGTAGACTGGGCCGGCAATTCCACCACTTCAATAGGACTGCCGGCATTCACCACTTCAATAATTCAAGGTACCAAGTTTCTTAGTAAAGTAAGCTGCGTCTTGTAGACTGGGCCGGCAATTCCACCACTTCAATAATTCAAGGTACCAAGTTTCTTAGTAAAGCAGCTCTTAAAGTTAACCGTCCGTTAGACAAGGAGTCCAATGTGGATGAGCATAGTTTATCATATTTAAATGGGTGCTTACCATTAGTTTAGCATATTAAGATTTGTCCCTCTCCTAATGTCCGGACACAAACTGACAAACCTGGCCAGAGTTCTCTAAGAGAGTTAGAGTTGTGCCTGACGTTTGGTTTTAACTCCCGCTCTCTGGAAATCTAAATTTACCGCGGACGTTTTCTCTCGGGTAAAATCGATAACAACTGATTTTGGTAACGGACACCAAAGGCGCAGCGAGCAGGATGATGCCATTAGGCCCACTGGTCGCTCTGTTTTGCGATAGAAAATTCTAGAAGCTTTACCACTCATTGGAATTTGGCATTGAGTATGGTTTTTATGAGCTGTCAGTCTTCAACTTTTAAGCAAGCCAATTCAAAACATTTGTAATATAATGTGTTTTCTTTTTTCCCCCACTGCACTACCTCGCCGCAAAATGCAAATGATCACATTGAATACCATCCCGTCCATAGCCACATTGCCAATTTATGACGGTCTTATTTGTCCTTAGCTAACATGACACAATATACATACTAAATTACAGGAATAGGTCGCACTTGAATATAATCAGTGGTGTAACGTTGCCTGTTGGCGCCGAAAAAGCGCCCCCTGTTGATGCCCCCTTACCTTTTGGCGCCCCTCCCTAAAATTGAACAAATTAGGTGATTTTAAACTTAGAGGATACGCCGGTAAAAATTTCTAAAAAGTGTGTTTCTAGAGCAAAACGCGCAGTTTTGCTAGTACTTCAGTTAAGTTTTTCAAAATTATTCCACATTCAAACGAAAATTTGGCCAAGGATGTTAAGTACGTAGCATATTTTATAAACGTACGGCATACGAGCATATTCGGACAAAATTTATATTAGCATCAAACTTTTAATTTTTTTCTAAAGTTGCAAAATGTGCCGTATTTCACGTATGTCTTACAATTTAGACAAACGGCGTATTTTCGACTGGTTTTTCGGCGTACTTAACATCAATGATTTTTGCGCCCCCCTAAGATGCAAGATGAAATTTGTGATAGAGCCGAACCATTTTTTTCTTTTGAATGCACCTTTTTGTTGCCTCTATATCTTACTTATAATTCAAAGAATTATCTTTGTTTGTCGTTTGTACGACCGCCCACGTGCAAATCAGACGAGAAATAGGTAGTTGAGAAGTTATCATGGTAACGAGGATTGTTACACGCACGTGCACGTGCAAAGATTTTTAAAACGGCATTTTGATCGGTTTTGTTGATATAACGTTGTGTTTAGTGCGAGCAACATTTTAATTGGCTGTATCTTCGGTTGTGTAGGATATTTTTTGACGCGATTTAAACTTAATAACAAAAAATACTATTAGCTTCTTCCCTGTGACCACGGGTTTTCTAGTATCATATAATATGATGTTTGCCTCTAGAAAGGAATAAGATTAAAATTATTTAATCACAAAATTAATCGCAAGATGGTGATTGTAGACCCGCTTATTTAGTCTTTAGCGGAGGGCAGAATGGTGTAGAGCATGGGCTTTCTGCTAGTTATCACTCGCCGATGATATTTGAAACGTTTAGGAAAGAGCCCGGCCATGAAAGTATGTAAAATGTCAATAGTATAAGCTTCGTTCGATGTATTTTGGACGCTGATTCCGAATTACCTGCTATAAATATATAGGGTTGCTATAAATGTATAAGGTTGAAACGCTTGCCCAAGAAGTTATCGGCAAAAACTGTTTTGGTCACACGACAGGCTTGTAAAACATGAATTACGGTCATAGTGATCAGCTTCGGGGTCATGGTTACTGGATAGGATTAGGGTTTATAAAACCGTTTCGTTCGGCTGCAAATCCACAAATTCATTTAATTCACGTGATAGCACTCTGGTGAGTTAATTAGTAAACTTGTATTATGTACTTTCCTCAATCTTCAGTTGTTGACATTTCGTTTAAAGCTAAACATCGATTTTTCTAACAATGTAGAATGGCAGACATGCGGAATCTTCAAACGAAGTTAATATTCCTACAAATCATCTCGCTATCTCTCTGTGGTAAGCTACGTGACATGTGCATGCATGAGCTGCTATTTTACTTATCATTGATCAAAAATAGATCAATAATTTATCGTTATAGAAAATAGAAATAGTACCACTTATACCCGGTGAAATGAGATAATTATAGTATTAAATACTTTTCACAAAAACCAAAAATTGGGTAGATTGGACCATCGACCGTATCTCCTTTTTCCAGACACAAAGGAAGTAGATCAATTTAAGTTACCGTTCTCAAATTTATGCAAAATGATACCGGGAATGTAATCGGTCGCTGATCGTTTTCCCCATTCATTCACGGCCTGCAAATTGTAACGAATTTAGGTTTACTACATTAATCAAACTCAGTAGAAATATTTTTGAGCTGCTTTCGGGCTGATACTTATTGTACGTCGGGATAAGAGCTGTAGGAAGTGTGTCCAATGAGGTGAAGTTTATCCAGTAGAAGTGCAAGTGTTGAAAGTATTATCTTTGAATTGACCACAGGGTGACAGGGATCAAACAGAAAAGAATTAAGACCTAAATGATAACATTGAAAATCCATCTGGTGTCACTACAATAAGTTCAAATTGTTTAATTCTCAGTAATTCACTCCTCTGTTTGCTTCATGCTGAATCTAACAGCTGAAACAAACAAGGGTATGACTCTGAGTTAACAACTCATACTCAAAACGGCATTTTCTAGATGTCTCAGCCTACATATCATAGACTTAATTGCTGTGGCTTGTGTAGTTACATTATCTGATTGGAGATACATCTATTGTTAAATAAGTGTTTTGTTTTAATATAACTTAAAACTAAGATCTTGATACTAGTGACCTCCGTCAGTACAATTAACGCCCTAGGGAAAAACGTTTGCTGTTTTTCAGCATTGTAACAGTCTGTATACTTTGATCTTTCGCAAATACAACAAGGTGTAAAGTTCTAAAATATTGGATTATAAAAGATAGCATAATATGTCGTTGTAAGAAAATGTTTTACAGAGCTGGTCGCATAAATACTGCTGCCTATCGAGTGACGGCAAGGCACCTAACAGGCAGCGAAGTAATCGGGAAATGAAGTAATCGGGGAAAATTTGAATTACATGGTTCCTGCAAACCGGATAACAGGTTAAATCAAATGATTACATAATATACTGATTAAAAGTTTACCATAATGATATTTATGCGATGTATCGCATAAAAGTATACCTAAAGGTCAATAAATTTGGTTACAAACATTTTGATAATACCATAATTTTAGTCACAAATTTCGCAAATTTGTATACTACCTATGGGAAAAGGAAGTAAGAGCCATACTATGACTGTTGTCACGAGTAAAGGCACGGCCTCATAACACACTGTGCCATTTGTCATGATTTTAGGCTCGATCTCTAAACATACTATGATAATTGGGATGAAAATAGTAAAATGTGAGTGCTGTCACGTCGGCCGGGTGGTTTAGTGGTTTTAATACATTTACTTCCCACACGGACGACTGGGGTTCGATTCCCAGTGGGGACCAATCTGGTTCCCAGTGGGGACCAATTCGGTTGGATGCAGTTCGGCCACCAAACCATGGTTTGATGCTTTCATTAGAACTTTAATTCGAAAAAACTTTTGGCGGAAACAAATTTTAAATTTTCGAAAGTTTTTTCAAAAGCTACCTACCTTTCCCAGTGTTTCAAGAAATCCCGATAATTTTGAGCCAATAAACATTTTTATGATTTTTTGTTACTTGCTGATTAGTAACTATCCAATTATCTAATTGTCTGACATGAACATTTGCCTTACAAACGTTTTTCTCGTCGATATGATAATTACCCTCTATTATAAGAGGAATTTGTTTCCCTTTGAATCAATCAAACTAGATGAATTGTTGTAAATACTGAGATCAAACTATCAATCTACAGGCTATCGTCAAACATGTTCGTATCCTTCTACGATGTTCACAGCTGAAAATATTTGACAAACAAGAAAGGAGGTAAAAAGTGGCAAAAAGTGGCAAAAAGTGGCCAAAAGTGGCCTTAAGACACGTGGACAATTTTGGAAAAGTTGGCCACCCGAATGAAACTTAAAATTGAACCTAAAAACGTCATAAATCCTCTGGAAGCTTCTTCTGTCAGTAGATCGATTTTTTTAGACGGATCTGTCTGTACTATAGTACTATCGTTTATCTTTGCACTCTGCACTGCAAATGTCCATATCACGAAAAATATTGACCTTATTAGGTAATCGTGACGTCACGTTATCCATGACAGTTGGCACGAGTACTGAATAGACTGTGCCTGCAGTCACGTCAGGCACGGATTATCAGCTAGGTACGGCTTTTGAAAAGCCGAGTGCCTGAGGAGTTGACACGTATCCTTGGCACGCCCTATAAACACACTACGTACATATGGTCATTAAATCTGACCGCACCATGACAACAGTCATAGTATGGTCGGGCCCTTAAATTCTGAGAATAAACTATGGGCGACATTCATACAATTCCTTTACAATTTTGCTAGAACACCTCTTCTTTAAATTCATGATATTCATTAATCGTTGCTCAGTAGTCATGAATTAAACATACAATTAACAGGTTGGTTACCAGTCGAACGTAACGTGGAAATAGAGTGGGATCTTGAGTCGACACCTTTAGAAATTAAAACTAATAGTGTGCTGGGGAGTGGCGATATGGTGCATGTGTTCCTCTACTCTGCTGAGGGAGAGTATGCAGGAGGAGTATACCTCAAATTCAGCTCTACTCCACAATACGCGCTCCCCTACTGCACCACATCCTCCACTAACCTCCCTGTTAATCTCCCCTCTCCTACTGACAAGGTGTGGCGTATCACTCTAACCAAAACTGCAGGTGTTAGAGTAGTGATACACTGTAACGAGGTAGAGGTGCTCAACATACTGATCTCTCAAGCAACGTGTGAAAACAATAGTTACGGTGGGTGGAGCACGATCTGGAACAGGGACGTGACAAAGATAAAGTTCGCTTCCTCCTCCGACAGAGCATCTAATTACTACGGAACACAACCAGGTGACTAATAACAACAAGCTTTGGTTTAACAAACAATAACTTTAATTTACAAATAAGCCAACTTGCTGATTCTCTCGTAAGCTCGTGATTACGTGTTTTCTGTCTAAATTTCAAGTATGTTATTTAGTTATTTGTGTGCCTCGCCAGGCTAGGGTGGTGGATGTCCTTGCTGTGCGGCAAGTTAAACAAGGAACTGAAACTACTAGGTTCCGTACAGGCTCAACTCTGCACCCATGTCAGTATGTTCATATGCAAGCCTCTTGATTTATAAACGCATATATCATAGGATATGGGATATAGGATAGTTAGTATATATTGTTATTTATAACTTAATAAAGTGGTCATAATTTTATCAATTACTGTTCTCCGAATGAGATAAAATCACATTCTTTCAGATTGCAAAATAGCTAACTATAATTTAGAAATATTGCATATTTTGTAGTAGACATCATGGAGACAAACCATTTTCAGCTACTAAAGGTTGAAACAATTATCAATTGAAAACTGATGTTTTTACAAAATATCTTGAACATAAGCAGTAAGGTATTTTACCAAACAAACTCAAAACTTTTTTGGTTCAATATTTATTTTGCAGAGTTTACACAATTTGTGCATTGTGTAATGGGCATTGTGCTTCATAGTTTGTTGATGAGGCGAATTTTTAGCGTTAATCCTAATGACTGATAACAATTTGAATTAGTATTGGGCTTAGAACCAAGAAGGAAAATTTGTGGTACGAAATTACAAGAATCGTAAGAGTCTGGGTGGCAATAATTTCATCGAAAAACCGTGGAATATGTGGATATTTAATTTTTCACATATTGTTATAAATCTAATGCTATTGTAACACATCTGAACTGTACTTAAATAGTTATATAATAACGATTTTCTTATCTTCCACTACGATTTGCCAGTTTTAAAGTTATTAATTCCAGAGCCGTGTGGAGAAGGAAAATATCGGAATGATGCTATGACAAGCTGTGAGACATGTGACGCTGGATTGACACCAAACTCTGACAAAACAGCCTGTGGTAAGATAACTTTAAAGCTTATTATATCTAATATTATTGTCATGTTTTAAATTTGAATTAACTGTGCTATAGAATGAAAACCTAGGATATTGGTACTCACAATAACTTCTTAATAAGGTAGTTCAAACGAATTGCTGCTTAAAGATTTCCTAATTCTTCAGAGCCATGTCCAGCTGGAAGCTACAAGAACATTGAGATGAACACATGTGAAGAATGTCCTGATAACACGATCAGTTCAGAAGGAGCAGCCTTGTGTACAACTTGTGAACTTGGCAAGGAACGAAACTCAGGGAGAACAAAATGTGGTAAGAATTGTTAACAAGAACCGAGCTGAGATGATTATACTATATTATACAGATGGGCAAAGATAGGCTAAGGGTTAAGACGGGATAAGGATAAGGCGCCAGATATAAGGGCTTAGAATCAAGAAGGCAAATTTGTGGTATGAAAAGACAAGAACCGTAAGAGTCTGGGTGGTAATAAGTCTATCAAAAAACCGTGGTTGTGTGGATATTTAATTTTTCACCTATTGTTTTAAATCTTATGTAATTGTAACACATCTGAAGTGTATTTATATAATAACGATTTTTTTATCTTCCACAACGATTTGCCATTTGTAACGTTATAATTGTAGAGCCGTGTGGAGAAAAAACATATCGGAATGATGCTATGACAAGCTGTGAGACATGTGACGCTGGATTGACACCAAACTCTGACAAAACAGCCTGTGGTAAGATAACTTTAAAGCTTATATTTAATATTATTTTTATGTTTTAAATTTGAATTAACTGTGCTATAGAATCAAAACCGAGGATATTGGTACTCACAATAACTTCTTAATAAGGTAGTTCAAACGAATTGCTGCTTAAAGATTTCCTAATTCTTCAGAGCCATGTCCAGCTGGAAGCTACAAGAACATTGAGATGAACACATGTGAAGAATGTCCTGATAACACGATCAGTTCAGAAGGAGCAGCCTTGTGTACAGCTTGTGAACTTGGCCAGGAACGAAACTCAGGGAGAACAGAATGTGGTAAGAATTGTTAACAAGAACTGAGCTGAGATGATTATATCTATATTATATAGATGGGCAAAGATAGGCTAAGGGTTAAGACGGGATAAGGATAAGGCGCCAGATATAAGGGCTTAGAATCAAGAAGGCAAATTATTGGTACGAAAAGACAAGAACCGTAAGAGTCTGGGTGGTAATAATTCTATCAAAAACCGTAGTTGTGTGGATATTTAATTTTTCGCCTATTGTTTTAAATCTTATGTAATTGTAACACATCTGAAGTGTACTTATATAATAACGATTTTCTTATCTTCCACAACGATTTGCCATTTGTAACGTTATAATTGTAGAGCCGTGTGGAGAAAAATCATATCGGAATGATGCTATGACAAGCTGTGAGACATGTGACGCTGGATTGACACCAAACTCTGACAAAACAGCCTGTGGTAAGATAACTTTAAAGCTTATTATATTTAATATTATTGTTATGTTTTAAATTTGAATTAACTGTGCTATAGAATGAAAACCGAGGATATTGGTACTCACAATAACTTCTTAATAAGGTAGTTCAAACGAATTGCTGCTTAAAGATTTCCTAATTCTTCAGAGCCATGTCCAGCTGGAAGCTACAAGAACATTGCGATGAACACATGTAAAGAATGTCCTGATAACACGATCAGTTCAGAAGGAGCAGCCTTGTGTACAGCTTGTGAACTTGGCAAGGAACGAAACTCAGGGAGAACAAAATGTGGTAAGAATTGTTAACAAGAACCGAGCTGAGATGATTATATCTAATAGATTATCTATATTATATAGATTGGTAAAGATAGGCTAAGGGTTAAGACGGCATAAGGATAAGGCGCCAGATAGGGCTTAGAATCAAGAAGGCAAATTATTGTGGTACAAAAAGACAAGAACCGTAAGAGTCTGGGTGGTAATAAGTCTATCAAAAAACCGTAGTTGTGTGGATATTTAATTTTTGCCTATTGTTTTAAATCTTATGTAATTGTAACACATCTGAAGTGTACTTATATAATAACGATTTTCTTATCTTCCACAACGATTTGCCATTTGTAACGTTATAATTGTAGAGCCGTGTGGAGAAAAATCATATCGGAATGATGCTATGACAAGCTGTGAAACATGTGACGCTGGATTGACACCAAACTCTGACAAAACAGCCTGTGGTAAGATAACTTTAAAGCTTATAAAATTTAATAGTATTAGTATTGTTATGTTTTAAATTTGAATTAACTGTGGTATAGAATGAAAACCGAGGCTATTGGTACTCACAATAACTTCTTAATAAGGTAGTTCAAACGAATTGCTGCTTAAAGATTTCCTAATTCTTCAGAGCCATGTCCAGCTGGAAGCTACCAGAACATTGAGATGAACACATGTGAAGAATGTCCTGATAACACGATCAGTTCAGAAGGAGCAGCCTTGTGTACAGCTTGTGAACTTGGCCAGGAACGAAACTCAGGGAGAACAGAATGTGGTAAGAATTGTTAACAAGAACTGAGCTGAGATGATTATATCTATATTATATAGATGGGCAAAGATAGGCTAAGGGTTAAGTCGGGATAAGGATAAGGCGCCAGATAGGGCTTAGAATCAAGAAGGCAAATTATTGGTACGAAAAGACAAGAACCGTAAGAGTCTGGGTGGTAATAATTCTATCAAAAACCGTAGTTGTGTGGATATTTAATTTTCGCCTATTGTTTTAAATCTTATGTAATTGTAACACATCTGAAGTGTACTTATATAATAACGATTTTCTTATCTTCCACAACGATTTGCCATTTGTAACGTTATAATTGTAGAGCCGTGTGGAGAAAAATCATATCGGAATGATGCTATGACAAGCTGTGAGACATGTGACGCTGGATTGACACCAAACTCTGACAAAACAGCCTGTGGTAAGATAACTTTAAAGCTTATTATATTTAATATTATTGTTATGTTTTAAATTTGAATTAACTGTGCTATAGAATGAAAACCGAGGATATTGGTACTCACAATAACTTCTTAATAAGGTAGTTCAAACGAATTGCTGCTTAAAGATTTCCTAATTCTTCAGAGCCATGTCCAGCTGGAAGCTACAAGAACATTGCGATGAACACATGTAAAGAATGTCCTGATAACACGATCAGTTCAGAAGGAGCAGCCTTGTGTACAGCTTGTGAACTTGGCAAGGAACGAAACTCAGGGAGAACAAAATGTGGTAAGAATTGTTAACAAGAACCGAGCTGAGATGATTATATCTATATTATATAGATTGGTAAAGATAGGCTAAGGGTTAAGACGGGATAAGGATAAGGCGCCAGATAGGGCTTAGAATCAAGAAGGCAAATTATTGTGGTACAAAAAGACAAGAACCGTAAGAGTCTGGGTGGTAATAAGTCTATCAAAAAACCGTAGTTGTGTGGATATTTAATTTTTCGCCTATTGTTTTAAATGTTATGTAATTGTAACACATCTGAAGTGTACTTATATAATAACGATTTTCTTATCTTCCACAACGATTTGCCATTTGTAACGTTATAATTGTAGAGCCGTGTGGAGAAAAATCATATCGGAATGATGCTATGACAAGCTGTGAAACATGTGACGCTGGATTGACACCAAACTCTGACAAAACAGCCTGTGGTAAGATAACTTTAAAGCTTATAAAATTTAATAGTATTAGTATTGTTATGTTTTAAATTTGAATGAACTGTGGTATAGAATGAAAACCGAGGCTGTTGGTACTCACAATAACTTCTTAATAAGGTAGTTCAAACGAATTGCTGCTTAAAGATTTCCTAATTCTTCAGAGCCATGTCCAGCTGGAAGCTACAAGAACATTGAGATGAACACATGTGAAGAATGTCCTGATAACACGATCAGTTCAGAAGGAGCAGCCTTGTGTACAGCTTGTGAACTTGGCCAGGAACGAAACTCAGGGAGAACAGAATGTGGTAAGAATTATTAACAAGAACTGAGCTGAGATGATTATATCTATATTATATAGATGGGCAAAGATAGGCTAAGGGTTAAGACGGGATAAGGATAAGGCGCCAGATAGGGCTTAGAATCAAGAAGGCAAATTATTGGTACGAAAAGACAAGAACCGTAAGAGTCTGGGTGGTAATAATTCTATCAAAAAACCGTAGTTGTGTGGATATTTAATTTTTCGCCTATTGTTTTAAATCTTATGTAATTGTAACACATCTGAAGTGTATTTATGTAATAACGTTTTTCTTATCTTCCACAACGATTTGCCATTTGTAACGTTATAATTGTAGAGCCGTGTGGAGAAAAATCATATCGGAATGATGCTATGACAAGCTGTGAGACATGTGACGCTGGATTGACACCAAACTCTGACAAAACAGCCTGTGGTAAGATAACTTTAAAGCTTATAAAATTTAATAGTATTAGTATTGTTATGTTTTAAATTTGAATTAACTGTGGTATAGAATGAAAACCGAGGCTATTGGTACTCACAATAACTTCTTAATAAGGTAGTTCAAACGAATTGCTGCTTAAAGATTTCCTAATTCTTCAGAGCCATGTCCAGCTGGAAGCTACAAGAACATTGAGATGAACACATGTGAAGAATGTCCTGATAACACGATCAGTTCAGAAGGAGCAGCCTTGTGTACAGCTTGTGAACTTGGCAAGGAACGAAACTCAGGGAGAACAAAATGTGGTAAGAATTGTTAACAAGAACCGAGCTAATATGATTATATCTATATTATATAGATTGGTAAAGATAGGCTAAGGGTTAAGACGGGATAAGGATAATGCGCCAGATAGGGCTTAGAATCAAGAAGGCAAATTATTGTGGTACAAAAAGACAAGAACCGTAAGAGTCTGGGTGGTAATAAGTCTATCAAAAAACCGTAGTTGTGTGGATATTTAATTTTTCGCCTATTGTTTTAAATCTTATGTAATTGTAACACATCTGAAGTGTATTTATGTAATAACGTTTTTCTTATCTTCCACAACGATTTGCCATTTGTAACGTTATAATTGTAGAGCCGTGTGGAGAAAAATCATATCGGAATGATGCTATGACAAGCTGTGAAACATGTGACGCTGGATTGACACCAAACTCTGACAAAACAGCCTGTGGTAAGATAACTTTAAAGCTTATTATATTTAATATTATTGTTATGTTTTAAATTTGAATTAACTGTGCTATAGAATGAAAACCGAGGATATTGGTACTCACAATAACTTCTTAATAAGGTAGTTCAAACGAATTGCTGCTTAAAGATTTCCTAATTCTTCAGAGCCATGTCCAGCTGGAAGCTACAAGAACATTGCGATGAACACATGTAAAGAATGTCCTGATAACACGATCAGTTCAGAAGGAGCAGCCTTGTGTACAGCTTGTGAACTTGGCAAGGAACGAAACTCAGGGAGAACAAAATGTGGTAAGAATTGTTAACAAGAACCGAGCTAATATGATTATATCTATATTATATAGATTGGTAAAGATAGGCTAAGGGTTAAGACGGGATAAGGATAATGCGCCAGATAGGGCTTAGAATCAAGAAGGCAAATTATTGTGGTACAAAAAGACAAGAACCGTAAGAGTCTGGGTGGTAATAAGTCTATCAAAAAACCGTGGTTGTGTGGATATTTAATTTTCCACCTATTGTTTTAAATCTTATGTAATTGTACATTGCAACACATCTGAAGTGTACTTATATAATAACGATTTTCTTATCTTCCACAACGATTTGCCATTTGTAACGTTATAATTGTAGAGCCGTGTGGAGAAAAATCATATCGGAATGATGCTATGACAAGCTGTGAGACATGTGACGCTGGATTGACACCAAACTCTGACAAAACAGCCTGTGGTAAGATAACTTTAAAGCTTATTATATTTAATATTATTGTTATGTTTTAAATTTGAATTAACTGTGCTATAGAATGAAAACCGAGGATATTGGTACTCACAATAACTTCTTAATAAGGTAGTTCAAACGAATTGCTGCTTAAAGATTTCCTAATTCTTCAGAGCCATGTCCAGCTGGAAGCTACAAGAACATTGCGATGAACACATGTAAAGAATGTCCTGATAACACGATCAGTTCAGAAGGAGCAGCCTTGTGTACAGCTTGTGAACTTGGCAAGGAACGAAACTCAGGGAGAACAAAATGTGGTAAGAATTGTTAACAAGAACCGAGCTGAGATGATTATACTATATTATACAGATGGGCAAGGATAGGCTAAGGGTTAAGACGGGATAAGGATAAGGCGCCAGATAGGGCTTAGAATCAAGAAGGCAAATTTGTGGTATGAAAAGACAAGAACCGTAAAAGTTTGGGTGGTAATAATTCTATCAAAAACCGTGGTTGTTTGGATATTTAATTATTCACACATTGTTTTAAATCTAATGTTATTGTAACACATCTAAACTGTACTTAAATACTTATATAATAACGATTTTTTTATCTTCCACTACGATTTGCCAGTTTTAACGTTATTAATGCCAGAGCCGTGTGGGGAAGGAAAATATCGGAATGATGCTATGACAAGCTGTGAGACATGTGAAGCTGGATTGACACCAAACTCTGACAAAACAGCCTGTGGTAAGCTTTAAAGCTTATATTTAATATTATTGTTGTGTTTTAAATTTAATTAACTGAGTTATAGAATGAAAACCGAGGATATTGGTACTCACAATAACTTCTTAATAATAATAAGGTAGTTCAAACGAATTACTGCTAAAGACTTCCTAATTCTTCAGAGCCATGTCCAGCTGGAAGCTACAAGAACATTGAGATGAACACATGTGAAGAATGTCCTGATAACACGATCAGTTCAGAAGGAGCAGCCTTGTGTACAGCTTGTGAACTTGGCCAGGAACGAAACTCAGGGAGAACAAAATGTGGTAAGAATTGTTAACAAGATTTTATTATATTAAAATTATTAATTATTATTAGGGCTTAGAATCAAGAAGGCAAATTTGTGGTACGGAAAGACAAGAACTGTAAGAGTCTGGGTGGTAATAATTCTATCAAAAAACCGTGGTTCTGTGGATATTTAATTATTCACCTATTGTTTTAAATCTAATTTAATTGAAACAAGTCTAAAGTGTACTTATATAATAACGATTTTAATTTACTTAAATAGTTATATAATAACGATTTCCTTATCTTCCACATCGATTTACCAATTGTAATGATATATAACGTTATAATTCCAGAGCCGTGTGGGGAAGGAACATATCGGACTGATGCTATGACAAGCTGTGAGACATGTGCCGCTGGAGGGAAACCAAACACTAACAAAACTGCCTGTGGTAAGATAACTTTAAATCTTATACTATTGTTATGTTTTAAATTTTATTTAACTGCGATACAGAATGGTAAATTGTAGTATAGTTATATTTGAGGTTGCTTGAAAGGGTTCGGGTTGGGACAGGAAAACTAAGTCGCGGAACTGCGGAAGAGAACATAAGAAACCGTCAAAATAACCCTTATTAATCAGTTTAACGTGATTTAATATGACATATCGACAGTGAGCTGTAAGGGACTGAAGGCTGAGTGGAGAACTGCGATCAGAACAACAACACAGTTCCCAGTAGTCCCAGGAACCGTGGTGGAAGTGAATTGTGTTGAATCCAGAGCTCTCAATAAAGGGAGCAGCGAGGTGACCTGCACCTCAGGAACGGAATTTATTTTCGATTTTAATGAACCCGAGTGTATAAATACAGGTATAATTCTAAGATGGCAAGTACGTACGGTACGTACCTTTAAATTAGCTGTACGGTACGTACTTAATAAAGTAGGCTGAAAGGTACAAATCCAGTTGATAGCAATGGACAAGCGTAGATTAAGGTTTCGACCTGAGCTAGCTGAAAAGCTGGTGTTCGTATACTGCAACAAAAGGATGAAGCTTTGAGTTTAACGATAATTACAAGTAGTAGTAGTGTAGTACCGGTTAATTTGTGTGTTTATTTTCGACTTCTAGTTCTGTCTCAAAAATTATGATGATAATACTAATAAAAAATTGCAAGTAATTCACTGAATAGAAGTTAATTCTAAAAATTTGAAAAAAAATTGTACCTTACAGTGCCTGTACCGTACGTACCTTTAAAAGTAGCTGTACCGTACGTACTTAAAGCCCTGTACCGTACGTACTTGCCATCTAAGGTATAATTGTAAAAGCGGATATGCTAAATGACCATATCATCACTACAAAAGGATAACTAAACTCTTCGTACAACCAGGGCAGTATCAGCATAACCGACGAAAGGGGGTAAAATAATGTCGTAAGGGGGAGAGTTGGTTAATGGTTATATTACTATAAAAAACTGATTTATTTAATCTTACAGTTGATGGGCTATGACAAATAGCTCAGATGATACTGCAATCTAACTTAGATATCTAAATAAGAAAATGTATGTTTGAGTTTTCCGGGTGGAAAAGTATGACAGCAGAAACCCAATACCCATAAGTCCCCAGAAAAGGTATCGAGGTAACCTGCTCTGAGATCTCAACACAACAGCATTTGACAAAGCAAAATAAAATGTAAAATCAATTAAGTAAGAATGCATTTTCATTATAACATAGTAAAACACTTTGTTTCATAAATATATTAAATTAAAATAAAACACTTAATGCGATCGTGAGATGTACATAGAATCTAGCTCAATGTTACAACATAAACCCTTGATAATATAGCCTAGCAAATATTAGAAACTAACCGAAAATCCGTTGATTTCCATTTCAAATGACAAAAACCAGAAGATCTTCATAAGGTCTAATGATAATCTACTCCTATCTCAAGTTATTAATTAACAACCCCAGGAACAATGACGATGATGTATAAAGTCTTTACGAATGTCGACAGAATAGAGATGAACAGGAAGAAAGAGAGAGAATATCACCTCCAATTAATCTATGAGAATTCAAGGTTAGTAAGAAAATGTCCACTTTAAGTGTTTGTTTTTTTTCCGTCATATACTGCAACACTTCTATTGTGCTGAATTCCTAAAATTCAATTGCTGTTTAAAACACATTGCTATTATCTAAATTATTTTCAATTTAACTGTGAACAAATTTACTTTCGCATTTTGAACATGAACTGTGCTGATAACCAGAAATTACATGTACAATACCAGAAATAATGTGTCACTCGGCAATAAAATCACCATTTCAGAATACAGATTACAGCAACGATCAGCTTCATGGCTGATCGATGAATTCCCTGAAAAAGACACATAACTCCATCACTGTGAGAAACATTTGTGTTTTTAAACATTCATAAAAAAGTTAAATACGTATTATTTATAAATATGTATTTAACATTAAATTAAATTCAAAATCTATTCAAAGATTTAACAAAGGTTTGATGTATTGCTATTATATCATATTATAACAATTTGTTTCAGACCCTTACTCAGTAGGAACGAACCTTTCAACTGAAAAGATGTGAATCCTTTGTTGACCATTTTATGAGCTGTGAGCAGTAAGTACAAGAAGCGGAGGATTACTATGGCGGCCGAGATGGCTCATCAAAATTTTCACTGAAAATTTTGAATGAAAAAATTGATCATACAATTAATTGCAAAATAAAAACGATTTTGAATTTGATTTGTAAAATGATTTTAAAATTTAAATAAAAAACGATTTTCATATTGAAATTGAAAACGATTCTCATTTTTAAAACGATTTTGAGTTTGATTTTGATTTTGAAAACGATATTGGTTTTGATTTTAAAAACGATATTGAATTTGATTTTAAAAACGATATTGATTTTGATTTCGAAAACGATATTGATTTTGATTTTGAAAACCATTTTGATTTTGATTTTGAAAACCATTTCGATTTTGAAAATGTTTTTTTTTTGGTGGCGGCTGAGATGGCTCAGCTAGCTAATTAGCCTTATGGGATTTATGTTCCGGGGTATTTGGAACAAGTTTAGGGGTTTAAATAGTTAGTACCTGTCCCAAACCATCAGAAAAATCAAGTTTCGACCTCCCAACCCACTCAGGCTACTCACAGGGGCCACGCCCATCTAACTATCTGGATTTCAGCTATTTTGGGATGGGCGTGGCCCCTGGGAGTGGCCTGAGTGTGTTGGGAGGTCGAAACTTGATTTTTCTGATGGTTTGGGACATGTACTAACTATTTGAACCCATAAACCTGTTCCAAATACCCCGGAACATAAGTCCCATACGGCTAATTAGCTAGCTGGGCCATCTCAGCCGCCACAAAAAAAAAAAAAAACATTTTCAAAATCGAAATGGTTTTCAAAATCAAAATCAAAATGGTTTTAAAAATCAAAATCAAAATGGTTTTAAAAATCAAAATCAATATCGTTTTCGAAATCAAAATCAATATCGTTTTTAAAATCAAAATCAATATCGTTTTTAAAATCAAAACCAATATTGTTTTCAAAATAAAAATCAATATCGTTTTCAAAATCAAACTCAAAATCGTTTTAAAAATGAGAATCGTTTTCAATTTCAATATGAAAATCGTTTTTATTTAAATTTTAAAATCATTTTACAAATCAAATTCAAAGTCGTTTTTATTTTGCGATTGATTGTATGATTAATTTTTTAATTCAAAATTTTCAGTGAAAATTTTGGTGAGCCATCTCGGCCGCCATAGATTACTTTTTTCGTCGAAATCTTTCAAAAAACTGCTCAATCAATATCCAAAAAATTTTAACATTATTAGGCTTATTTTAATACTTCTCATACAAAGTTACAACAAAGTCTTCATGTTATGTATCCTGGGTTTGGACAGGATAATATTACCCGCTTAAAATATTACATAATATTCAATAAATGTAATAGATTTGTTGTGTTGTAATTAGTTTTGAACTGCTGAAGTTTATCCAGCCCTGATATATAACAACCTTAGAGAAGAAAACTTATTTGCCTTCGTTTTTAAACCTACTTTCAGCTTTTATCAGCAGCTACAATTACGGTACGTACCTATACTTAATACGTAGAGCCTAGTCAATTGTAATAACATACGCCATTGATAGCTTGGTGATATTGTCTAGCAAATATTAGAACTGACTGGAAATCCGGTGCTTTCCATTTCAAATGGCAAAAGCGAGAAGATCTTTATATCGTCAATTAATGATAATTTACTCTTATTTTAAGTTATTAATAACCAACTCCAGGAACGAAGACGATGCTGTATAAAGACTATAAGAATGTTCAACAGGAAGAAAGAGAGGATATCAGCTTCAACCAGTTCAACGAGAATTGAAGGTTAGTAAAAAATGACCCTTTTTAAGTGCTTTTTCGTGATAACACTTCTATTTTTGACGGCCCCAAACGTTAATGTGGCTCCTGCTATGTGTTGGTTTAGCCGAATTAATTATTATCTAATCAAGTTTATTTTTCTCGTTAGTTGTCATCCGGCCAAACATTAAGCAACTTATATTGCAGTAACATTTATCAATTAGTATATCAAAATATGTCATTGTAATTTTGCATGGCTGAAATGTAACGCTTGATTTATATATATACTAGAAAGCCCGTGGTTACAGGGACGAACCTAGTAGTATTCTTTGAAATAAAGTTTTAATCGCATCAAAAAATATCCATCTCAACCGAAGATACAGCAGATTTAAATATAAAACACTTTAAACACAACGTAATTACCACAAAACCGATCAAAATGACGTTAAAACAATCTTTGCACGTGCATGTGTGCATTAAAACACCGTTGCTATGGAACCTTTTGGTTGTTACCTAAATTCCTATTTTTTATCTAATTTGCACGTGGGCGGTCGTACATACATTCTACATACAGAAATAATTCTCTGAATTATAATAGAGACTAGAAAGCCCGTGGTAACAGGGACGAAGCTAGTAGTATTCTTTGAAAGAAAGTTTTAATCGCATCAAAAAATATCCATCTCAACCGAAGATACAGCCGATTTAAATATAAAACACTCTAAACACAACGCAATTACCACAAAACCGATCAAAATGACGTTAAAACAATCTTTGCACGTGCATGTGTGCATTAAAACACCGTTGCTATGGAACCTTTAGGTTGTTACCTAAATTCCTATTTCTCATCTAATTTGCACGTGGGCGGTCGTACATACAACAACAGAAAGAATTCTCTGAATTATATAATAGAGATAATAATTAATTCAATTTTCAAATTAAAAATTGTGTTGAATTCCTAAAATTCAATTGCTGTTTGATACACACATTGACATTATCTAACTTATTTTGAACTTGACTGTTGTGAACAAATTTACTTTCGTGTTTTGAACATGAACTGTGCTGATTACCAGAAATTACATGTACAATACCAGAAATAATGTGTCACTCGGCAATAAAATCACCATTTCAGAATACAGATTACAGCAACGATCAGCTTCATGGCATTGATAAGTGATGAATACCCTGAAAAAGACACATAACTCCATCACTGTGAGACATATTTGTGTTTATAAACATTTATAAACATTATTCAATGTTAAATACATATTATTTATAAATATGTATTTGGACACGTTCATTGAAGTTTGAGGATATTGGTAAATATTAGTGACCCTACTAAATGGCACGATGATGTAAAATGTGTCACACTATAAAACTATATAAACCCTCAATGGTTAGGATAATCGTTTCATCCTCTAGATAAACTTTGTCGCATAACGATATCTTTATCAGACGATAAGATATCGCTTAAATGCGGCCGGTAGTGAGTTGTAAACTTTGTCACACTATAAAAATGTGACAGAGTTTATATGGACCCCTTGTTACCGTGTTTGACCAAATTTTCGAATTTCAAATTTATAGGATAGTTGCATATGACTATTATCTACATATATAGCGACTTTTTTCGTTAAATGGTAGCACCATGTAAACTCCGTCACACATTTAAGAAATTTATATGAGGGATGTTTATGACATCCTGACAAGAAATGCCGAATAGTCTAGCATTATTTTGTGAGCTGAATGTGTTTGGAATTGTTCACATATTTCATTGTTATAGGCAAATACAAATACAGAAGGCAGAAATAGGTAAATTTAGTCACATAAATTTGTATGATATCTCGACATGTGTGAAATCGAGTAAATATTAGTATACCAACTTAAACACCCTATATTACGTACTATGGATCAATTAACAATATTTCAGTTGATACTTCCAACTGCAAAAGTATGGTTTCAATCTGTTCCTCCAATTAATCCTAATGGTTGTAAATTTACTGAGAGAAATGTTATTCGAATGAACAATCTGATTTACAATATGTGCTCCCGGTATAGGCATTATTTCTTAGATATCTTTCCTGCTTTCTTGGATGCTAGGGGCTGCATCAACACGAGACTTTTCCCGCATTTTGACACTAAGAAACAGCGTTTTGATATTCACCCAAATAATAAAGGCATGGGTGTTCTTGCAAGATTCTACATATTTATTATTCATTCAAAATGGTTCAATCCTCTTGGTTTCTAAACCGCAATTCAATTAAAAATTTGATACCTACTGTGCTGCGGTAATGGAGTCAATTCAGGGTTGAACAATTTTGAAATATGTTTTCATTAACACAAATGATTTTTAATTGCCAGGGTGCAACCCAATGGTTCACACTGGTAGGCTGTATGCATATTTTAAATTACATTTGAATTAAATTTTTGACAATGATCGATCTAACACTTTACAGGATGCGAATCGGCTGCTTTTGTAATTCTAGAGCACCAAAGAATTCCTGTCAAGTGGATAGTTCTGCTTGGGGTAGGGGGGTTAGGTTTGGATCGGATATCAGGACTAGGATATTTGAAGATGCACTTATCTTCAATTCTAGACCATCTAACATTGGTATCTATGTTCTGCACTTGTTCATCATGTTTTGTCTAATTGGTATGATTTTAACAAGCTCGAAAGAGTCCAATGAGATTGATAGGTTTATTCATCCCAGTAGATTCTACTTTAATACCAGTAAGGCCTTCCCACTTGTGTCTCATATTAATTGTGCATACCTGTATATCTTTGGTTTTGCAATTAAGAACTTCATCTTTACTCAGTACCAAAGACTCAGTCGGAGATACCGAGTTGAAAGGCTGACTGCCGCTAATATAGTGTTTGGTGCAGTAACTAGCACATCTAGGCAAGTTCTGAGTATGTCGATTTTACTTCTATTGACCTTAAACTTCTTGCTTATTGCAATATCAAACCCTAGTATGCTTAATCCCGGCCCTAATCACATATCAGTCTATTATCAGAATGTTCAAGGCTTGATACCGTTTTCTCAACTTAACAGTAAGCAACCTCATCTTGATAAATCCAAAATATATGAACTTAATGCACATATTGAAGATTCACATCCTGACGTTATTCTGCTTACAGAGACTTGGCTTAAAAACTCTGTAATGGATAGAGAGGTCATTCAAAGCTCTAACTATGAAGTATTTAGAAATGATCGCTCAAAAGTATCACATCCACCTGATGATAACAATCCGAAAAAATATAGGAAAAATGGTGGAGGAGTCTTGATAGCAATCAGATCTGATATTCAAGCTGAAATCAAAAGACTGTCTGTACGTAAGGGGTCCGAAATGGCCGCTATTGAAATAAACATAGGTGAAAGTAAATACATTTTTTGTGTGGTTTACAGAGTCGGAACTTTAGGAACAGTAAACCATGAAAGTATTGCCAGTACAATCAAGTCTTTCTACTCAAGCAAACGCCCTAAAAAACTTTTCATCGTTGGTGATTTTAATCTCAATGGAGTAGATTGGTTTTCTGAGGACGGAATTGTTACACCTTCTAGTTTAATTGAAGAGGACTTCATTACAACATTCCATAACTTTGATCTAGATCAATGTATAAGTAGTCCTACACATGTTAAGGGTAACATACTAGACCTTCTTTTGAGTAATTGTAAAAATTTAGTAAGAGATCTTACGGTATTGAAGGGTCACGGTGCTTGCAAATCTGACCATTATCCAATAGCTTTTAAAGTTGCTACAAAAATCACTTATTCTAAATGTCCTAAAAGAAAGATTCTCAACTTTAAGAAGGCAAACTGGACGGCCATTAACGAAGACTTGAATTCTATTGACTGGAATGCTATGTTTTTAAAGCTAGGAGATCCTGAATATTGTTGGCTTGCCTTAAAGTCTGTAATATCGAAAAGTATCTCAAAGCATATCCCAACTATTACTTTAAAGTTAGCATATAGAAATCCCTGGTTTGACTCAGAGGCCCATGAGGCATACTTGAAGAAAAAAAGAGCTCATGAAAAGTAGAAACTAACCGGCCAACAAAAGGATTATTTTAAGTTTTGCTCACTAAGAACACAGTTCAAAAATCTATCTGATCAGAAGATGAACGATAATCTATATAACGATGATGACCCTGCATTGATCTCAAAGAAATTCTGGTCGCATGTAAAATCCTCTTCAAAGAATTCAAGAATACCGGATAGGATGTACCTTAGAGAAACATACAGAGAATCTCCATTAGACAAAGCAAATATGTTCAATCAGTATTTCTCAGAACAATTTTCTGACGAATCTAAGTATGATATTGATATTGATTGGAGAAGTGATACTGAATTCGACTTAACTTTCTGTGCAGAGAATATAAAACATCTCTTAAGGAACATTAATTCTAACAAAGCTTGCGGCCCTGACGGTATCCATGGTAAGATACTGAAGAACTGTGCTGGTAGTCTCGCTTGCCCACTTTCAATTTTATTTGAGATATCATATAACTCCGGTATTATTCCAACTGAATGGAAGCTGGCTCACGTAGTTCCGGTTCACAAGAAGGGTAGTAAGGAGGACATTGAGAATTATCGGCCGATTTCCCTAACTAGTCTTATAATGAAAACATTTGAACGCCTTATTAAACAGGAACTCTTGAATAAAACAATGCATCTTCTTGATGATAGACAGCATGGATTTCTTGGAGACAGATCTTGTACCACAAATATGATTAACTTTATTGACAGTGTCACGCTATCCCTCAATGACTGTTCGACTATAAGTGTAGACATCATTTACTTTGATTTTGCTAAAGCCTTTGATTCTGTAAATCATGATCTTATTCTTAAGAAACTTAAACTCGTCTTTTTTTTTTTTTTTTTTTTTTTTTTTTTTTTTTTTTTTTTTTTTCTTTTTTTTTTATTTTAAAAAGGCAACCTACTAAAACCAATGGGGCCCTCCCCTGGGTCATTACTCTCGCATTTGCGAGAGTCGTCCCAAGGGTGTGAAAGTAGGTCAAGATTTGTTCACACCAAGCCCTATCATCGCTATTAGCTGACCATCTGCCTTCACTGAAGGTATGTTTTTAGAGAGTGGAGGCCGACCTTCAGCTTGGGATGCAGGGCCAAGTGGTAAACAACGTCAAGGCCCCCTTCCACATGGGCCATGTTGGTTTTGGCAGATACTGTGGTAATAAGATATGAAGTGAATGAGTGAAATGAAGTGATTGAAAAGGGTTTAAAAGAGGAAGAGCTTGTAAGGTAGTTTAGGAATGGAAGGAATCAGGGCATGTACTACAAAAAACAGTTAGTAGTACTGTAAGATAGTAACAATAACCATTGATAATAAAATAACAAAGACAGCAATATAAATGGGGTGGACAATTTGCCCTAATCGGCCAAGATCGACACAATAGAACTTTTGTGGCCTATTTTGTCTCCTGTAAGTGAAAGTTTAAGAAGTTTGATATATCCCTGCCAGATCGGCATGTCCCCTGCCTGAAATCTTTTGCTAATGTACCATTTGGCAACAATATTAAAATAATTTATAATTTGTGAAGTGTGATTACAAACTATAAAATTAATTTTATTGGGGTCGTTGTAATTTCTATCGATATTCCTTTTTATAAAGTCTTCAAGTATTGTGATGAAGCTATTTGTGTGGATACAATGGAGATAGATATGAGGAATTGTTTCTAAGTATGTGTTACACAGGCTACACATGGGAGTATCTGTAACAATTTTCATTTTGTGTCTCATGTATCTACATGTCGTGATCCTCATTAAAAGCTTGTACTGAAATTGAATCAACTTAAAATTTTTAGATACTAAGAAAAATAGGTTGCTAAGAACGACCGCCCAATCTATTGGTTGATTATTTAGGTCAATAACCCATTGACGTAATGGGGACAGCTCGTTTGGGCAGATAGAGTCGTACATTTTATTCCGAATTTTACTTCCCTTCACCTGTCCAGTTACAGAATGTAAAAATTTAAGTTTTATATTTGAGTCAACAAACTCAATATTCCTTGAGTTAATAGTGGGGCAGTTATATCTCCGTATCCCCATGATAATGTTACAGTACTCAGTTTTGGAAATAGTATTTGGAGACAACTCCCACTTGTTAATGAACATATCGTAGTTAAGGATTGTACTTTGGTCTATCGAAAGGAAATCTGAGATGTAAAATATTCCCTTATCAATCAGATGATTGTTCCAAAGTTTGGCCCCGATGTCGGTTATTGCTTGGTTGTACCACACGCAGTGATCAATAGAACCCAAGGCTGCATTTACCGAACTTATCTTCCACTCAGTGTAACAATTAAGGACGTCTTGAGTAAAATAGCAATTGGTTTTAGCAAGACCGTTTTCTACGGAGATAGTGATATGGTCAGGAAATTTCAGCTGCATAATCATAATATCTTTCCAAGTGTGGTGAAAGGAATTATTTAGTAGCTTGGATATGAGGCTGGTTTTAAGACCTATAATAAAATCAGATAAATAAAAAAGTCCCAGGCCTCCATGTTCCTTATTTCGGGTAATAATCTCACGTTTTACTTTATCGCGTTTGCAACCCCAAAGAAAATGGAAAATAGCCGTGTCAAAGATTCTGATAAAGGAAGCATCCGGTCGAGGGAGAGGAGAAACAAGATATGTTATTTGGGAAAAGAGAAGGGTTTTAATGACTGTGCATTTACCCATAAGCGTCAAATCCCTCTTGCTCCATCGGTTTATCCAAGACTGAACCTTAATCAATTTATCATTATAATTACTGTTGACAATATCCATCAGTGAGCCATCGTTCATATAAACTATACCCAAAGCGGTGAAGTTGTTTGTTATAAAATCATAGCCGTATAAACTTTGAAGGGATTCTAGTAGAGTTGTATTAAGACGAGCTCGACCTAAAGGAATACATCTAGTTTTGTCGATGTTAGCTTTACACCCCGAGCACTGAGCAAAAGTTCTGAGTTCTGTCATAACCGCCTCTACACTTTCAATTGAAGCTTTTAGAAACAGATCAGTGTCGTCTGCAAAGAGACTCTGTAAGATTTCCACACCTGATATGTTAAGACCCCTGATATTAGGATTAATCTGAATTTTATTCGAGAAAGTTTGAGCCACAATAAGAAAGAGAATAGGAGACAGTGGACTACCCTGGTGAAGACCTCTTAGAATATAAATAGGCGAGCTTAAAAACCCATTAATATTGGCGTAGCTAAAGCATGCTTGAAAAGCCACTTTAATCAGTTTAATAATGTATTCGCTGAAACCCAATTTTTCAAGAGTACTGAAGACAAAGTTATGTTCTACCGAATCAAAACACTTTTCAAAATCAATCTGTAATAGGAGGCCCTCTTGTTCTGTGTCGTTGTTAAATGATTCCAGAACCATTGACATGAGAATAAGATTATCTGCTGTACTCCTGCCCGCTTGAAAGCCTGACTGGGTATTGCTGATTATGCTAGGGATAGCCTTCATAATCCTATTTTTAGCTATATGTGTGAAGATTTTATAGTCAATATTAAGCAGAGTAATAGGTCTCCAATTCTTTATGTAATTAAGTTCCACTGGGCTTTTTGGCTTGGGAATAAGGGTAAGAATACCTATTCTCTGCGAGGGCGACAAGCATCCCCTGTTAATAGATTCTAAATAGGAGTTATACAGGATCTGCCTGATATCAATCCAAAAAGTTTTGTAAAATTCAGCAGAAAGCCCGTCCCAACCTGGAGATTTATTGTTGGTTAATTTATTGACAATAGCATCCATTTCGTGCAACGTGATAGGCCCCTCCAAGGTTTCCGTAATTTCTTGTGGGATTTGCTTTAAATCGCTGCTGGTTACATAATTATCTATCTCAGTGGGAGATGGGTTAGTTGAGTTATACAGGTTCTGATAAAAGTTAACCACGTGACTAGAGATGTTTTCCTGGTCCGTGAGGTCATTGCCTTCGATGTCTATCAGTTTACTAATACTTTTTTTCTTGCCGTTTGATTTTTCCAGTCCAAAAAAGTATTTAGTCGAGCGCTCCCCCTCCTCTGTCCACTGCACACGTGATCTAGTAATTGCACCTCTCACCTCCTGATCTATAATATGATTTAAATCTAATTCTGCTTCAAATAATTTCTTTTGTAGTATCGTACAGTTTGTTAGGTTCAAATCTTTTTTACAATCTTCAATATCTTTTTTTAACTTTTCTTTTTTCACTGTGATTTCTTTTTTCTTCTTTTTACCAAAAGTCATTGCGAACTGTTTTATCTTCATTTTTATAACGTCCCAAAGACCCCCGTAAGAATCAAAGCTATCTTCTTTAGTATTGTCAATGATTTTCTTTATTTCGTTAATGAAATTTTGATCTAGGAGATGAGAGTTGTTTATTTTCCAATATCCTTTTCCGTGTGCAATAGTAGAGCCCTGGAGGGATAGCGAGATGTAGCTGTGATCAGATTTATAGCCATGACTTATTTCTGTATCACATACAGGTAGGTTGACTAGGCTATCTTGGATCAAGAAAAAATCTAATCTAGACTGAGTTTTGTACTTTTTGTTAAAATGAGTAAAAACCCGTGCCTCAGCACCTCTGTTAAGACGGAAAATATCACTAAACCCATAGTCGCTAATGCAATCATTAATGAATTTCTGGCAGCGACTATTTGCATGGGTGGCGGACCCCCCCTGCTTATCCAACATGTTGTTCAGAACTGTATTCCAGTCTCCCACAAAAATTATTTGATCATCTCGTGAACGACTGAGAGTTTCTAAAAATATGTTTTCAAGAAATGACACATCGTCATTATTTGGGCAGTATACATTCACCAAACACAATTTGAGAGAGTCGTACTCTATTTCTACAAGGGTCGCGCGACCTTGGCTGATGCTGCGATGGTTAATAATAGTGAGATTCGAAGCATCAGGTTTAACAAGTAGGGCGATACCGGTTGAGTTTGAAGTACCATGGTTAAAGATTATCTCCCCGTCCCAAGAATTTTTCCACTCTCTCTCAACTTGAGGAGTTGAATGTGTTTCTTGAAGACAAATAATTTTCTCAGGTTTATTTTTTAGCCAGTTTAAGACAAGATTACGTTTAATCGGGTTTCCCATACCATTGCAGTTGAAAGAACCGATTTTTGGGCATGCCAACCCACTATTGCTGTTATTTTGCGGAGTCATTGTAACTCGTCTTTAATATTGAAGGAAGGCTACTCAAATTCCTAACCAACTATCTTAGTGAACGGGAACAATGTGTTTTAGTTGATGGTAGACATTCAGAGATCAAACCTGTTTTGTCTGGAGTTCCTCAAGGCTCCGTCCTAGGTCCCATTCTATTTGTCTTATTCATAAACGATCTTCCCATGAGATTAAGTTCAGGCACAAATTTGGTACTTTATGCTGATGACACGAAAATATGGAGTCCTATTAAATCATACAACGATTATTGCACACTTCAGAATAACATAAATGAACTTAATTCTTGGAGCATAGAAAATAAGATGCGATTCCATCCATCAAAGTGTAAAGTCCTCTCTATTCCTGGAAAGAAATTCAGCAGTAGGATATTACCTATTCCATTTATCAGATTTCAATATTTGCTCGGTAATACTCCCTTAGATTACACCAGTACGGAAACAGATCTTGGAGTCGTTATAAATCAGGGCTTTCGTTTTGAAGAACACATAACTAAAATATTGTCCAAAGCTAACCAAAAATTTGGGCTGCTGAAACGCACTTGCTCATTTGTCCAAGATGAGAGACGAAGAAGAAATTTATACCTTGCACTTGTTAGAAGACAATTTGAACACTGTTCCCAAATCTGGCGTCCATTTAATTAAACACAACTAGATAAGATGGATGCTTTTCAAAAAAGGTGTATTAAGTGGATTTTTGATGAGGAATTCACAAGCTATCAGTCCTTTGAAAACTATACTTACAAATGTCATCAATTGAAAATCCTTCCTCTCAGCAAGAGGTTTGAATTGAATGACCTGACCTTGTTTCACAAAATAGTCAATGGTGTATGCACACAAGAGCTTCCTAATTACTTACAACTATACAAAGGAAGCACACGCTTAAGATCATGTCACCATGACAGCCTAAGTTATGTAACGACTCTTGCTCAAACACAGTGTAATAGCAGTCTCCTTAAGAAATCATTCTTTTATCGGACACATCTGCTCTGGAATAAACTTCCTCTCGAAATAAGAGACCATAGCTGTCCTGATATCTTCAAGGCCAAACTTAAGGATCACCTATGGTCGGAAATGCTACCCACAGATCCAAACGATAGTCACGCTGAATTCTACCTGTCTGATAATGATTAGATGCATCTCATTTCTCCCAATGCCAATTCTCTAATCTAAAATAACCGATCCAAACTATTTAAGGGGTTAGGGGTGGGTTGGGTTGTGGGTTGGGTTTTTAAAAGTATTTTATGATATAATCTATTTCATTAAAAAGTTAACAAATTATTAACATTATGATATTTTATGCACGCTGTATTTTATTATTGCACAATCATCTCTATTACTATATATCTTACATTTATATGTGTTGATTGTATGAAATGTTTTGTCAGGGACCATATTTTGTAGGTGTAATTTTTGCACGAACTACGTTCTGGTTTCCCGTCATTATAGTACATAGAAATCACTTTTTGACCGTGTTATTTTCATGCAATTACATTGATGTATGTACTATTTTGAAAAGATTTTCAATAAAAAAAACCATACGCCGGTCACAAAAATTATTATATGGCAGTGATATGTTAACATTGGCAAAATTTCAACACCTGAACAGGGTAAAAATTTGTAAATTTCGTCACAAAAAAAAATATTATAACTTTATTTGCTCCGTGTTAGCAAAATAACTATTTTATCGACATAGTGATGGTGATAAAGTAACATTATATACTAATTGAGGTATAATTCTTCAAAATAGGGGCCAGAAATGTAAATTTCGTCACATCAGCCATAGCTTTAGTTAGATAGATTTTCTTTCATATCAACTGCCCTTATTATAGCTAGAATGGATTTATACAGGAAATATAGAAACCCATGCCCATTTTTCATCAGATTGAAATTATACTGTTGGGGCAGGAAAAGTAAATTTCGTCACATTTCAGTAAATTAGTGATATCAAACTCAGCATTGTTAAACTTGGGTTCTGATTTGCTAAAAAAACAACCAATAATTCCTGGAAGAAAATTGAATTTTAACTGAGGTATGGTTCTTTAAAATAGGGGTAAGAAATGTAAATTTCGTCACATACGTAATTTTAAAATTTAGATAGATTTTCTTTCATATCAATAGTCTTTATTATAGTTAGAATGGATTTATACAGGAAATATAGAAACCCATGCCAATTTTTCATCACATTGAAATTATACTGTTGGGGCAGGAAAAGTAAATTTCGTCACATTTCAGTAACTTAGTAAAATTAAACTCAGCATTGTTAAACTTGAGTTCTATTTTGCTAAACAATAACCAACCAATAATTCCTGAATTCTAACCGAGGTATGGTTCTTCAAAATAGGGTCAATAAATATAAATTTCGTCACATACGAGTACGTCATTGTAAAATTTAGATAGAATTTCTTTCACGTGAACAGTCCTAATTACAGTCCGAAATGATTAATACAGAGATACAGGAAATATAAAAACCCCGGCCCATTTTATAATGTATGTAATATGTTAATCACAGACTATTTAATTCTATAATCATTGTTTCCAAATTTAACCTATTTATGATGTCTTATCATTTTGTGACAATGTTTACATCAACTGCCCTATACTTGAATCAACTGTATCCGTGTATCGTCCTAATATAGAGTTTTCCCGCAAAATTTAACTTATTTACGATGCCGTATCATTTTGTGACGATGTTTACATCAACTGCCCTTTACTTGAATCAACTGTATCCGTGTATCGTCCTTATATAGAGTTTTCCCGCAAAATGTAACCTATTTACGATGTCGTATCATTTTGTGACGATGTTTACAACAACTGCCTTATACTTGAATAAACTGTATCCGTGTATCGTCCTTATATAGATTTTCCCCGCAAAATGTAACCTATTTATGATGTCGTATCATTTTGTGACGATGTTTACATCAACTGCCCTATACTTGAATCAACTGTATCCGTGTATCGTCCTTATATACTTATTATGTTCGTTCACATATTACGTAATCAATATTTTGGGAATTTTTACCCCCCCCCCCCCCTCCGTAATCAACCGTAATCAAGACCCAACAACCCCCACCCCCCCCCCCCCCCCCCCCCCTCCACCCGATACGATAACTTTTCCTGGAAATTAATGAAATTTCTGATTGATATCCGGCCAAGCACCTTCTAAACTATTTACTATAATAGTCGGATATCCGATCAATTTCTAAATTTTATCACTATCAGGGTGAAATTGAGTGGAATTTAAATTAAAATATTGTCAAATTGTTATTATTCTAGAGGATAAAAAAGGAAATTTTGATTACGTAATCAACAATCAACTGTAAAACTTAAACAATAATAATTACTTAAAAATTGAGCTGTTTTTCTGTTTTCATTTCCCGTGACCATGACAATATGCACAGAAATACTAAAAACAAAACGTGACCTAGCCTGTGATGAGATCACGTCCAATTGCACTTCAATTTAAAACAGCACTGACTCAATTACTCCTTATCAGCATCCTTATCAGCTGCAGTCATGTTTTACGGTATTGTATTACCGGGCTTGTTATGCGGGTGAAAGGTACAAGTGATGTAGGTCTGTTCTACTTCTAGATTGTTTGATTTATTGACGTTACTTCTGGTCTTGTTTGTGCGTAAACTGAATAATGAAGTGCGCTCCTTCTGTCGTAGAAGTAAATTAAATTCGATATTATGCTTTGTAATACCAGTCGATAGTTAAATTTAGGCACCACGTTTGTCGAGCTCATATCTGCAGAAACCAACTGTGCAGGTTTTATATTTCCATCACCTGGCTATCTTTGAAATGAGATGATAAAAGCATATTGGATCAATACAGCTTTCTGTATCAAGAAGGCAGTGTTACTTTAGAATTTCCAGTTATTCTAGGCGTCAATTTCAATAACACTTCCACCCACCGTCCCTTTATTATTTAATAGCTATTCAACAGTATCAGGCGCATATACAAACTGCTGCCTAGTCTAACTCTACCGACATCTGCTGAGTGCTGCTGCCTAGTCTAACTCTACCGACATCTGCTGAGTGCTGCTGCCTAGTCTAACTCTACCGACATCTGCTGAGTGATGCTGCCTAGTCTAACTCTACCGGCATCTGCTGAGCGCTGCTGCCTAGTCTAACTCTACCGGCTTCTGTTGCCTAGTCTAACTCTACCGACATCTGCTGAGTGCTGCTGCCTAGTCTAACTCTACCGACATCTGCTGAGTGCTGCCTAGTCTAACTCTACCGGCATCTGCTGCCTAGTCTAACTCTACCGGCATCTGCTGCCTAGTCTAACTCTACCGGCATCTGTTGCCTAGTCTAACTCTACCGGCATCTGCTGAGTGCTGTTGCCTAGTCTAACTCTACCGGCATCTGCTGAGTGCTGCCTAGTCTAACTCTACCGGCATCTGCTGAGTGCTGCCTAGTCTAACGGATTCAGCTGCAAGACCGGCCGACTCTGGAGCATTTTATTTATTAATTGACTGACTTTTCAGATAATGTGTTATGACTTATGAGCCTGGGCAAATATGGTTAAATCTAGGGATAGTTAGGCCGTTAGGTTTCGATCTTGAATTGAGAGGTTCATTGTACATGACATGCACACGTTACGGGCCACATGACACTTCAAGTTCAGGGTTTAAATTTAGGGGCACAATTGAATCTGCCTGAGTCCCCCCCACCTCTATTCATCCAGGGATAATTTTCTTTTGCAGAATTAGCTTTACGTCACACTTCTGTCATATCTGATTATCAAACCTTTTATTTCCGCCCCATCGTCTATCTTGTATAATTTCAACCTAAAGGTTGGTTAATTTCCTGTTATCAGTTTAGAAATTGTAGAACTTCTGAAGCCTAGGTTCCAGAAGTTTCCCAAATTATTGCGAGTCTAGATGCAGCCGTATTGGAATTCGTGACGTAACATTATCCAGTTTCCCGACCTTTATATTAACTTTAAAAGTTGTACCGGTTCATATTTCTCGTGTTTCCTGGGTAAGCAGCTGTTCAACTTCACGTTTGCTCTCTTTTCGTTCCAAATTTTGTCACGTTTGGTTCGTTAGATAAAATTAGCGCTGAATTAAAGTTATTCTTCATCTTCTGACGCCTGACGTGAACGGTTAAATTTCAAATTTATAAATATAGCATTTTATCTGTAATTTATTCTGGAGGATGATTGTATTATTGTAATCCTATTTTTGTATTACAACGCGAATCGTATTGTTATTTATGAAGATGGAATGGGAGTGCCAAGAGTTAATCGAATTTCAATTTCTTTATTAACATCCATAACGTAATTCTTTCCATAGCTTAAACTATAGTTTAAACTATAGTTTAATAAGACAAGTTGGAGAAAAATTGAGCTAAACGCTTCTTTGGTGAGTTAGATGTTTTACGATTTACTAATTGTTATCTCTGCACATGCAATCATGTTTCGTGATTTCAGTTCTATACAGCAATTACAGAGGAATAGTATATCCATCTTATATTGCAGAATTTATTTTATAATACTGTCTTAAAAGGTGACGATTCCACAAATCTTAAACGCTCTATCTCTTTAGGAACAAACAAGGGCTTCTATTTACAACACGTTACACAAGTTCATCATCAGAATTGTAGCTATTATATTTATCATCATATCAACAAAGTTCATTTTTTAATTGAATTATTTACTCAACTGAATAGTGAATTTTGATGATAAACATTTTCAGGAGAAGTTGTATGATAGCTACGGAGTGATTGATCTGTTATACATAGAACTACTTTGGGATCCCGGATAGCAGTAGCTAAATCGATAACTGTGAGTTTGAGTAATATAACAACAGAAACACGTGACATTGCTATAGCAGTTCGGCGACTTGATGTTATTATAGCAACAAACGTACTATAGCAACACTTCACAGTTGTATTATGTTTCTATAGTAACAGGCGCTAACAAATTAATTCTGTAAGAAATTACATTACTAATCGAATCATGCCCCAAAATCATGAATTTTCGCCAATTTCCTTTTAAACAAAACATATTTCAGATATAATGATGAATACCACAGCAATCCTTTCTCACCTCAAGAGGAATAACACACAAGGGAACACGGTGTGCCTCCTCTCAAACCACCTCTATCAAACAATCGCACAGGTTAACTTGCTTATTGATTGTTAATAACGTCATACAATAACGTTACGTCATATTATTAATTTCATTTCCTCTCAAACTATCCTAACCAAACTATCTCAACTAAACTAGACTGTACAAGTTAACTTTATTTATGCGATAATTCATTCAATTTCTAGTCACTGCCTCACGCAACTTCATAATATCACGTGACGTCGTGCTATCACGTGACGTAACATTTGTCACACTAGGTATGGTCTGAACTACCTGGAGTAAAGCTGGTGTACGAGCCACTATCAAACTACAACAAGGAATTCCTGACTCTGCTCACTACTCTGGGCATCACTATCAAGTGCAGCAACCAGGTTATAACACTGCAACTGTCACGTGACGTCATCACACTTTTAGTTGACGTCATCATATTTTCACGTGAGCTGCCAGACATCTAGAACCTAAAAAATGAAGCTATTTGAATGTCATCAAGTTATCTTCATGCTATCCTTTAGCAATAGCATTGTTGAAAATTGGGGTCGTTCCTACAATTAAGAAACCATTTAGTGTTTAAATATATCGCAAAATGTGGTTAATTCTAGCTTGCAGGAGTAACATAAGGTTTTATTCGAGGATTTGGACGAGGTATTGATTGGTTGTGAAATATTAGATTAATTAATGAAAATTCAAAAGATTGCAGGTAACATCGAATTACTCAATATCATTGGCAAAGTTCTTAGCTTCAGCAAACAGGTTGCCAAGCATAGTGAAGTATGTAGAGTATAAAGAACACAGATCATACAGCTGTGTTCTACCTCTAGAACTCCTTCTCTTCTTAGAGGGAGTATCACCAACACTTAACCGATCTATAGGATAATCTGTTATAACCTGATCTTCCTTCGTAACTCTGGAATACTCTTGGACATTGAGTTTTGGTTGATTCTCATTTGTTTCAAAACCTATGTATAAATAGCCCTCTGCCATGTTCTCCGTTTCTGTGTGCTTGACTGGCACGAAGGCTGCAGCTCTGCTGTGATAGCCCTCCGCCATGTTCTCCGTTTCTGTGTGCTTGACTGGCACGAAGGCTGCAGCTCTGGTGTGATAGCCCTCCGCCATGTTCTCCGTTTCTGTGTGCTTGACTGGCACGAAGGATGCAGCTCTGGTGTGATAGCCCTCCGCCATGTTCTCCGTTTCTGTGTGCTTGACTGGCACGAAGGATGCAGCTCTGGTGTGATAGCCCTCCGCCATGTTCTCCGTTTCTGTGTGCTTGACTGGCACGAAGGATGCAGCTCTGCTGTGATAGCCCTCCGCCATGTTCTCCGTTTCTGTGTGCTTGACTGGCACGAAGGCTGCAGCTCTGGTGTGATAGCCCTCCGCCATGTTCTCCGTTTCTGTGTGCTTGACTGGCACGAAGGATGCAGCTCTGGTGTGATAGCCCTCCGCCATGTTCTCCGTTTCTGTGTGCTTGACTGGCACGAAGGCTGCAGCTCTGCTGTGATAGCCCTCCGCCATGTTCTCCCTTTCTGTGTGCTTGACTGGCACGAAGGCTGCAGCTCTGCTGTGATAGCCCTCCGCCATGTTCTCCCTTTCTGTGTGCTTGACTGGCACGAAGGCTGCAGCTCTGCTGTGATAGCCCTCCGCCATGTTCTCCCTTTCTGTGTGCTTGACTGGCACGAAGGATGCAGCTCTGCTGTGATAGCCCTCCGCCATGTTCTCCGTTTCTGTGTGCTTGACTGGCACGAAGGATGCAGCTCTGCTGTGATAGCCCTCCGCCATGTTCTCCCTTTCTGTGTGCTTGACTGGCACGAAGGATGCAGCTCTGCTGTGATAGCCCTCCGCCATGTTCTCCGTTTCTGTGTGCTTGACTGGCACGAAGGATGCAGCTCTGCTGTGATAGCCCTCCGCCATGTTCTCCGTTTCTGTGTGCTTGACTGGCACGAAGGATGCAGCTCTGCTGTGATAGCCCTCCGCCATGTTCTCCCTTTCTGTGTGCTTGACTGGCACGAAGGATGCAGCTCTGCTGTGATAGCCCTCCGCCATGTTCTCCGTTTCTGTGTGCTTGACTGGCACGAAGGATGCAGCTCTGCTGTGATAGCCCTCCGCCATGTTCTCCGTTTCTGTGTGCTTGACTGGCACGAAGGATGCAGCTCTGCTGTGATAGCCCTCCGCCATGTTCTCCCTTTCTGTGTGCTTGACTGGCACGAAGGATGCAGCTCTGCTGTGATAGCCCTCCGCCATGTTCTCCGTTTCTGTGTGCTTGACTGGCACGAAGGATGCAGCTCTGCTGTGATAGCCCTCCGCCATGTTCTCCGTTTCTGTGTGCTTGACTGGCACGAAGGATGCAGCTCTGCTGTGATAGCCCTCCGCCATGTTCTCCCTTTCTGTGTGCTTGACTGGCACGAAGGATGCAGCTCTGCTGTGATAGCCCTCCGCCATGTTCTCCCTTTCTGTGTGCTTGACTGGCACGAAGGATGCAGCTCTACTGTGATAGCCCTCTGCCATGTTCTCCGTTTCTGTGTGCTTGACTGGCACGAAGGATGCAGCTCTGCTGTGATAGCCCTCCGCCATGTTCTCCGTTTCTGTGTGCTTGACTGGCACGAAGGATGCAGCTCTGCTGTGATAGCCCTCTGCCATGTTCTCCCTTTCTGTGTGCTTGACTGGCACGAAGGATGCAGCTCTACTGTGATAGCCCTCTGCCATGTTCTCCGTTTCTGTGTGCTTGACTGGCACGAAGGCTGCAGCTCTGGTGTGATAGCCCTCCGCCATGTTCTCCGTTTCTGTGTGCTTGACTGGCACGAAGGCTGCAGCTCTACTGTGATAGCCCTCCGCCATGTTCTCCGTTTCTGTGTGCTTGACTGGCACGAAGGATGCAGCTCTACTGTGATAGCCCTCCGCCATGTTCTCCGTTTCTGTGTGCTTGACTGGCACGAAGGCTGCAGCTCTGCTGTGATAGCCCTCCGCCATGTTCTCCGTTTCTGTGTGCTTGACTGGCACGAAGGATGCAGCTCTGGTGTGATAGCCCTCCGCCATGTTCTCCGTTTCTGTGTGCTTGACTGGCACGAAGGATGCAGCTCTACTTCGTTGCACTACTCGAGTGAGGGACTCCTTAGTTGGAAGTTTATCTTTCACTTCTTGTGAAGAGTCTGTCAGGACTTCTAAAACCAAGTTCTGAGGCGCCAACAGGGGGTGTTCTTCAGCCTTTCTCTAGAGCGCGGTCATGACGTCTCGTCTCTGTGGGTCAGCTAGGTCAGCATCATGGTTGTGAGGTTTAGATCCAAGGGAGAGCGTGTTATCTGCCAGGTCAAGGTAGCAGTGACAAGGGCACTTGGTGGGAAGGTTGTTCTTGCAGCAGCGCCAAGCTGATGTGAGGATAGTATCACGTGGTCTCTTCCTGGAGTATATGTAGCCGTCAGTATCCACTAGTTGCTGGCTGCCTCTCTGACCAGCGATAAATCTTGAAAAGGCAGGCATGACAAACGAAGTCGATACTGTATTAATACGACTACCGGACATCTAAGAACATCAATTTAACCTAATGGAATGTCATCAAGTAATTAGCGTGCTAGCTTGCAGCACCGTGGGAAATTGGATAAGCTCTGGAATATTATAAAAATTAATTGGATAAGCTCTGAAATATTATACAAATTAATTATCTACGAAATTGGATAAGCTCTGGAATATTATAAAAATTAATTATATACGAATTATGCACAATAATACATAATTATATACGAATTATGCACAATAATACAACTAAGAACCGTCTAAGATGTCCTACTGTAATCATTTAGCTTCCGTTCATATTGTAAGATTCGGTTAATTATATGATATATATATATATATATATATGAGTTAACTTTTAGTTTGAGAATCTGGCTGCTAGATTTTTAATTGAACCTGCCGATCTAACCCATTTATACTTCATCGACTAATTAACATGCAAGTTTGCTGCACCGTGAGAAATTATAGTAGCTCTGACATTCATGATGATGAACCAATTAATATGAATTGTATACAACTAGGAACTAACAGAGAAATAGAGACTTTTTTAGTGTCCATGTATGTTGTATGTATATATCATAGTAAATTAAGAGAGACATAATTAGGTCACGTCCCGTATCACGCTGTCACGTGACGTCATAGGTACTCTTTTACGTGACGCCATGCTTTTTCACGTGAAAAAAAACGTAGTGATTTCAATACTGTCTCGCATTTCATCTATCGTCTGATTTTCTTGTTCCCATACCCTTCTCATAGGATGACGTCACAGCAGCCCACGTGACGTCATACTATCCCACATGACGTCACAGTATCCCACGTGACGTCATGCTATCCCACATGACGTCACAGCATCCCACCTGACGTCGTACTATTCCACATGACGTGAACTAAACCCTTACTTTACCCCTCAGGAGTTGCTGGAAAATCTGACCCGTAAACAGAACGTTGTAATCGGAACTGAAAACCTCACGTCCTCCTTCATCAGAAACGCTTATACGAGAGGCTACAACAATTTCGCCGCGTCAGGAGAATCATGCGATGTCATCAAATTAACCAACATACTTGGGAACAACTTTAGGTGAGTCATAATTATCAAGTATCGAAGATTTGGCGACAATTAAGCACAAACATTGGATTGGAAAACAAAACCTTGTTTAATTGAAATCTAATTTTTATAGTCTTATCATTGTTGTATCTGATGACTGATCCATCGTGGTATTCAGGCTTACTGAACAGTTCTCAAAAGAAGAAGGAACAGATACAATCGTAAAGGAGGTCCTTTCAGTTTCTGGTCGTCCTGCTCGGGAAATATGTTTGGGAGTCCTTGAAAGTGAGTACTTATATTGAGTGACAATAATTAACATTGGCATGAAAAATTCTATCATAATGTGATGTAAAAAATTCTCGAACCTAAATTATTCTAATTTCTAAATGTCCATCTACTCAGCCCTAACGGAGATCCGAGCTTTAAAAAACTCGTTCATGGAATTGAAACGGAATCTACCGGCTGATACAGTCCTCAATGTTGAATTGGGACAAGAGCTATTCCAGTCTACTTCCCTCATTGCTACTAAAATCATCGTCACGAAAAACCAGGTTGGTTTACTTATTTTAAGTATTTATAATTTTGATTGTTTTACTTTCCCCATCAAAATAATTTTAAGAATAATTTCAATAATTGCAAATCGCAGGATTATTACATTTGGCGCTGTTTATTTTTTGGAGGAATTTTTTAAATTAAATTTGTGTTCAACCAATGACTTTATAATAAAGGAAGCTACAAATCACATGTCACGTTTTAAACCTGATCCGCATGCGGAAATGGTACTTTAGGATTTGAAGCTGTCTGGGCTGAGGATACAGAATATGAACTGGTAGTTGACACAGTATCACAAGGTGGGCTGGTGCAGTGCTATTGCCATGTAGATTGTAGACCTTGTGATAAACACTAAACAGCACATGACTTGAAATTTAATTAACGGCCATATCATTCAACAGCAGTAGAATAAAACTGGAATAGGAAATGCAACAGATGGGTTGTACGCAGCCCAAATGAACTCGGATAGGAATTTGAATTTTTTGCGTTTTATAATAAACCTTCTGCGGACATAATTTGTTAAAATTTATCTTAAATCGTTTATTAAGGACGGTCAGACCAGATACGATATTGACATGTCAATGTTTGAAGAGTTTGCAAGCTATCTTGACACAGGACACAACTTTACTGTTCATTCTCAACACGAAGATAGGACAATGTTCAGCTCTGTTTACGGTATGTTGTCATTTGTTCGTCTGCTGTTCTGGGAGGCGCAATACCGATATGCTAATTCAAATTGCTAATTGCTAATAGTATATCTATATAATATGTAGCCATTAAACGTAAAATTTCTTTTGTCAGTGGCGGGTATAACCTTTTCAATTATTAATATCAATATTAGTCGGTAGACGGGTACTTTTACTTTTATTCAGCCTTTTTGGCCGAATTAGGATAGATCGAAGCACATAAAGGATATGTTTTCTAATATTATTGATATGAACATATCCAGGCAACACAGGAGATGAAGATGATCTGATCCTAAAAGGAAACGTTGGTGAACTAGATGTCGGGGACTGGTTACTGATTGGTAACGTGGGTCAGGCTGATTGCAGGGGACTCGATATCATATTGCTAGACAAGGATTACAGGTCTGTAAATTAACAGTGATTATAGGATCAAAAAATATGCTTCACTTCCCCTGCCACCAGAATCAGTATTTATTATCTACATAGTGTAAGATTCAAGGTTATGACTCCAAATTCCTTCAGAGTGGTCACCAAAAGAAGACCCAGCAACTCCATCTCCAACTCGCTGGATCAGGACACCAACCTTCTTACCGTTTCAGCTTAACTCGCCTTTACATCACCAGTTACTAGGTCCTCGTTATATTCGCCTCATTATTACTCAAACGTATAACGCTACGATCTAGTTTCTATCTTATCACAATAATTAAGCTTTAGATTTTTAGGGTTATTAGTTTCTTCTAGAATTGTTCTTGGAATTAGGTATAAAAAGCCTGTTGACCTAGTGGTTGTAAAATTAATAATGTCTTTACTTTAACTCGATTATACCAAAAACGGAAATAGAGAAGGAACGTTTTCTATTAACTTATAGTGTGCATGTTGATTTTCCAGATTTACGTTTAGTTATATTTATAAAAAGACTGCTGTGGTATATTCAGTAATAACTGGACGATATATTGGGCCTGGGGTTGTTCACATATTACGTAGGTAATCAGCCGAGGGGGGGGGGGGAGTTCCCGAATGATTACGGTTGATCACGGGGAGGGAGGGGGTAAAAATTGCTAAAACATTGATTACGTAATTAGTAATATGTGAACGACCTAATTTTTAGTTGTATGATCCTGATTCCTATCCGATCGAATCTCAGACTGACTAAAAGTAAAAAGGTTGATTAGATTTACTAACAAATTATTGATCCAAGGGATCGTTCATATAATATATCAAAGGAGAAGGAATTTGTTCCGTTCGGTACCACATTTATTGGGGGTGGGTTGCCGATTCTAACTACTACCTAGAACTTACAATCGCGTCGGATGGAGGGAATCTAAAATATACGCGACAATTGTTGCCGACTAGGAACCGACCGGATTGGGGTTTTGGCTGCCGGACCGGATTCAGCCGGATTTGGATCTCAAATCCGGCAAGCCGGATTTTGCCGGACCGGAACCGGTGGTTTCAGAGTGAAATAAAAGGCAGCCGGATTTTGCCGGATGTTGCCGGAAAATTTCCTTCCTTTCCACGCCTAATCTTCATCGAGCACTTCTTGCAGCTTGCATAAGGGATCCCATTTTCTTCTGAGTAGAACAACCAGACGGACGATGTTTTAGATTTACTACTATTCGACTCGACTTAGGGCGGCTTCAACGTCCGAACAGATATAGTTTTTTTACAAATCTTCCTATCTACTACTAGACATTGCTTAAACAAGCAGTACGTAGCAGACAGAATGTAACACGAGTAGACACGAGTCACGACACTAGACGAGTAATAATCAGAAATGATATCTAATTGGCATATGCCGCCAGACCCCGGCCCTGATTGAGCGCGTTTGTGCGAATTACCTTTTTTTTTATGCAAGTCTGAGTATCATTGGGTCACGTGACTTACAACCAGAGGTGCTTAATAAGGTTGTTCGTAAGCAGGCACTGTCTAGTATAGTACTAATCACCGTCTGGCGTCTAGAGCTGAGTCACATGATTGCAGTAATGAGCTAATTAAACCCTGAACACGTGACCTTCATATTTCGTATTTCATAATCAGAAGATTAAATACTGCCAATTTTGCGATTATAGCCGGGGGCTAGCCCAGGGAGGTGGCCCAAAATATTTTCCGGTTTTTTCTAAGTCCGCACCTACCCCTCGATACACTATTCTGTATTCTGGACTCAAGGTTTCCCCCGGTAATGCGATCTCGGAAGCCAGGCCTCCCCTTTGCAACACGAGCTCGGAAGCGGGAGCTCTCGATACAGGAGGTACGTCTCGAGAACGACTCGGACCGAAAACTTTTAAGTTAAAATTTTTCGAAGTTTTTCTGAAAACCACTTTTTACCACGATTCAGGCTACCCTGTTCATTATTAGCCGTAAATATTTTTTCGGTTTTTCGAAGTCCCCACCTACCCCTCGATACACAATTTTGGACTCGAGGTTTCCCCTGGTAATGTGATCACGGAAGGCAGGCCTCCCCTTTGCAACACGAGCTCGGAAGCGGGAGCTCTCGATACAGGAGGTACGTCTCGAGAACGACTCGGACCGAAAAACTTCTAAGTCAAAATTTTTCAAAGTTTTTCTGAAAACCACTTTTTTCCACGATTCAGGCTACCCTGTTCATTATTAGCCGAAAATATTTTTTTGGTTTTTCGAAGTCCGCACATACCCATCGATACACAATTCTGGACTCGAGGTTTCCCCCGGTAATGTGATCTTGGAAGGCAGGCCTCCATTTTGCAACACGAGCTCGGAAGCGGGAGCTCTCGAGACAGGAGGTACGTCTCGAGAACGACTCGGACCGAAAAACTTCTAAGTCAAAATTTTTTTAAAGTTTTTCTTAAAACCACTTTTTTTCCACGATTCAGGCTACCCTGTTCATTATTAGCCGAAAATATTTTTTTGATTTTTTTTTTTCGGTAAAAAAAACTGAAATCCGGCAAAAATCCGGCAAATTTTTTTCCAGCCGGAGCCGGAACCGGAACCGGATTTTGAAGCTCCGGATATCCAGCCGGAACCGGATTCAGCCGGATTTCCGGTCAGTTCCTATTGCCGACGTAATATAAATATGTGAACGAGCCCTAATCATAATCATATAAATTCTATCTTACTAAAACGGATTAAACGGATTAAATTAAACGGATTAAACGATTCAAAAGTCAAATTACAATGGTAATGTCTGACCAGATATAAAAAATTAAATTTACCCAAAAGTCATAAAATATATAATATATACAATGAACCCTGTAAATCTTAAGAGTGAGATTCAAAATACTTAATAATTTAACTGAACTTTTCTGAAAGTGTTCCGAGTCATAGATTATAATTTGGCAATATTGTTAATGTTAGGAATTTGTTTGGAGGACGCTTTAGGGAATCTTCGTTCATGAGCTTTGGTAAGGAACCTTCCTAGGTCTCCGATGGTTGAAGGGTGTGCGAAGATCTGTCCAATGTCAGAGAAGAGTAATGTTTTACTTTGTTGGGACAAACAGTGGCGGAGATCTTCATAGAGAGGGCAAGTACGCAATACATGAAGTTCATCTTCGATGATTGGATCAGGGAAAGGAAGCTCTAGAAGAAGATCGAGTGACTCCGCATCTGTAGTGGAACAGTGTTTGCATGCCCTATTCGAAAGTTTATGTCGATGCATGCCATGTCTTCCAGTTTCGATGTTGTATTGATGCGAGCTTGTTCTAAGTTGCGCAAGTCTCCTAGTCTGCTGTGGCCGTAGGCTGATCGACAGGTATGTTTCGCAACCGAAGCTTGCCTTGATGAGGTTGTAGAATCCTAGTTTTCTGTTGAGTTTTCGCTCTTTGTTCCATTGTTGAACGAAAAGGGTTTTCATAGCTTCGCTGATTTCGAGCGGGTTTGAGATATCACTTCCTCCTGTCAGTTGTTTCACTGTGTTCTTGGTGGATTCCAGCCGGGAGAACCATAACAGATTCAGATCCCTCTGCTCGGCGTAAGCGTGCCTTACTAAAGAAGAGCATCCCTCTTTGTCAAGTCCCTCCAACCTCCCGAGGTAGCTATAGACTTGGGACGTAAGCTCGATGGCAAGCGGGTATCTTCCAGTGTCACCCCACACAGCGGTGTTTGAAGTCGATTTGTTGACATTCATAGTCCATTTCATAAATGATAGGTGAACTTTCTCCAGGGGGTCTTTTGCTGTATCCTGAGTAGCCGGATAACTCCCCGAAGCAAAGATAGACATGAAATTTGTCATGGGAAGCCAGATCTGACACCCGTAGGATAGAACAGGAACAATCAGAGTGTCGAAAAGCTTAAACACAGTTGTCTTCCGGAGGTATCGAAGGTCAAGCATACTCTTGAGAGAGAAGTAGCTCCGGAGCCCTTTTTGTCTAAGCTTTATCTGGGCAAGTTTTAAAGATCCCGTGAGTGTGAACGTAATTCCAAGATATGTGTACTCACGCACTGATGGCAAGGTCATTTCCCCGTAGACAAAATTAGTACTGTCCTTGAGCACCCGTCCTGCCCGGTTAAACACCATAATTGCTGTTTTTGATATGTTAACCGATAACCCCCACTCTTGACAGTAGGTATGTAAAACTTCTAACATTCTTTGAAGACTCTCTTGATCGAGAGCCAGCAGAATCAGGTCATCGGCCCAGAGGAGGTGGGTTACTCTAGTACTTTTCAGTAAGTATAGTATACTATATATAGTATACTATATATAAAGCGAGACGATATATATTTATCCGTGCCATTTTACTGACACCACGGCATCAACTTTAACGCGAATTTCCGCAAAAACCGTAAAAGATATACAACTGAAAATTTTTTGACTGGGTCAAATGCTTTAATGGCCTTCAAATCAGCATGAAAAAATAAAAGATTGGCCAAGAAATAGGAGTTTTAGAGCCCAAAATTTGGTACCCCAAGTGGTGTCAAAAACGCGAATTAAATAGGTAATAAGTATTTTAGTCTCTTGAGTCTTGACACCATTTTAGGGTTATACGGGAATTAAACGGAATTAAACGGAATTAAACGTAAAGTTGTCGGAGATGGCACTAACACCATCGACTCGACTATACATGAATGAATAACATACCTAGAGTAAGTAAAATTCGAGGGTTCCTGCTAGTTAATATAACCTGTTATAAGATTACTGCGTTCTAACTCGGCGGAATTTGTTCAATCTTGACCATTTTAAATTGCATACATGCAATAACAATTGATTTCATAAGTCATTAAGACTTAACTTTTTCATCCAGCAGTTATTTCTGCAAGATATGAATATATTTTAGTATTTAAACTATAAGCACTGTTGACTGGGTTGTGATATTTCTGATTTTTTAACCTAGGTTGGGTGTTTTCCCTCGGATTTATAGACAATGATCAAAGTATGTATTGATTATCCGATATTCAAAACAAAAAAGTCTTGGTGTATATATTTTTGTGAAATAACTGTCTGATAACACAGAATACTAACAATTAGTCACAGCTGATTTATTTTAGTGTTTTCATAGTGTGTCATGAAGCAGCATAGCAAAATGACTACGGCCTGTGAGCGCGGCCTCTTTTCGATTAATTAGTGTCACAAAATAGTTTTCCTACCACCAAGTTGGATTTGCTTGACGGTTTAATCACATCCCTCTTTGGCACGGTGCTAACAACGACCAGGTCGGGTTCATTGAGAGATAATCAGCTATTTTCATCCCCTCTCACTGCTTGACAATAGTAATAGAGGGTGTTCACAGCACCACTGAGTAGATTAACATGATTAACAGGTGACCTCATCTCCGTACCAAAAACCCTGACATTCTGAACTTCTCATGTGTTCGTGCTACTAAGTACCAGTTACCGGCCCGTGTACTTGATCCAAGGTATTTGTTACGATATAAAAATTATAACCCAATTACCTGAAGTCACGGCTCACTATCTAAACAACGATCATCTACTCAATTGATTTCGGTTGAATTATGTGTATAAGCAGTATAGCTGTCAAATGCCGTGATCACAATACAAACATTCAACGAGAATAATTATAAATACACAAAAACTAAAAAATCATTGACAATTTTGGAGATACTTGATTATATAGTGATTATAGGAAAATCTTAAGAATTTTGTAGACTTGGGAGCTTCGGTCAGATACACCTAATTTTATAACTAAATCGGAATGCTTCACTCTATAAATATCTTATTATGTTCCAAATTTGCTAGTTATTGCCGACAGGAGATTCTATATCCCTGATTTGGAGAGAGGGAAGCTTTTATAATGAGATCAAGCAGTCAGCAGGAACAGCAACGTGCCTCAAACTCTCAATCAATACGATTACTCTACTCGGAACGAAGAATCGTAAAACATAAAGATGACGAATATGCGTGGCATGTACATCATCTTCTTGAAACATACTCTTTGCTTTGGGTGCAGAGGTCATTGACCAATGGACAAGCAAGAAAACTGCAGCCGTCCAACCAAAACAATCTTCCAAGGTAACGTGACAGCAAAAATCCGTCTTCCGTTGAGGTAATAAAATTTGGAATGTGATAGTTAGACAACTCAATTTGATTATATTTCAAATGTTGGGGTCGCTGGGGGAGCTTGTGTAAACATTGACAATATTGAGCGTGGCTGCTGGATTCCAATAAACGGTCACGTTACCTCGCTCGACCAATCGCACTGCTGTAACAAGTCACGTGCCGCCAATGAAAGCAATTGACTGTGACACGTGTGCGCGGCTCGCTCTCCCATTGGCTCCCTCTACTGTCACGTGCACGCCTTATACTCCTCGATCCTGTTCTTTTTGGTTCCGATAAATCGAATAGCTTCGCACATGCACTGTATTTGTATAAGTTTCTCTGTTTGTCACCGAGATGTCCCAGCAACACGCCATGAGTTTCCTCGACCAGATCAAGGATGAACGTTACCCTCCACCACACGGTTTGTAACTTTCATTCACCTTTATTTCCGCCGCAAAGTTATACTCACACCACATTACCCAGCTCCCCTCCCTCTCTCTCTCTCTCGTGAGTGTGTGATGATCTATGTAGTTGTTTGCAGTGATACGGGGTATATCAGTTGCAACTCAGATTAGAGGCATTACCGTCTGGGGGGAGGGAAGCCTGTTCATGAATATAGCTGATAAAGGGGAACAGTATCAACATAGTATCACTGTCAGATTACACCAGCAAATAGAGATGAAATACTGCTTTGATATTGATATTAGGATAACTTAGGGGATTCTGCACGCTTATTTGATATGTTAGATCGTCATTATAGTTTTTCATTGCGTCGTCACGTATCGTGTGGTGGGCCAGCCGATGATTTTGTGTTGTTTTCAAGTTTTATTAGTGATTGTTTGCTTGATGATTGAGGTTGGAAGTGATCAGGTAGGGTTGTCGGAGATTGAAGTGGTTAGCAGTGAGGGATCCTGCTATGTAATCACTAGGTAACTACGTACGGTGCTTAGACCTGTATTAGACAAGTACTAACAATCTCCAATACGTGGACTTTATTATTATAGTGGGACTCTTAATTGTGCTGGTTGTGGTGCTGTTATAGATTACAATTTGTGTAGTTGATTGTTGTAAACGACTTTAATTTTCACAGGGTTTTATAATTATTTCCCGGACAGTTAAACCCAATTAAATCTTATACCTATAATCCTATTAATTTCTGATGACGACCGTAAAAAGATAAAGCAGGCTTGTTGTAGGCCTTAAAGCAGGTGTAAAATTACTGTCCGTAACGGTTGTCATTATAATTGTTCGTTGTCATAACAATCTACACATTATTTCGGGTCTCTCAATTTGGATTTCGGCTGTCACAATTGTTTACTTAGCTGTTCAATTTAAGCGTTATTTACTTTTTCACCTCTCCGGTCGCGTCAACACGTACATGCTGTAGTTTGTACCGCTCAAATACTTTTGTCATCGAAAATGTGAACACAACCATAACACAAAATCAAGCAGAAACGGAATGTCGTCCCTTCAAAACAGACTCCCTAACAATGGCAGTTCTCCAAGTTCCACAACACTTCACATGTGTTGCTATTTTTACAAGTATAATGAGAGAATGCCTGGCCACCATGGTCCATGGTCCAGATATCCGCCCTAGCGGCCGGAGACACCCAGTCTCATCGTATCACCTTCGTACTTCCAATCAGCTTCACGCGCTGAGCCGGCTATCACTTTGACAGCATCTCAGAAGTGAGATATCAGTTGTGAGATCCAATCAGAAGTGAAATTTCAGATGTGATAGCCAATCAGAAGGAGGGGTATTGTCACGTGGAGTGAGGTGGACGATTGGTGTATGCTTGTGGGCTATTGAGTTTCACTGCACAGAAAGTTATCCGTTCTTGAGCAAATACTTTCAACATTCCTCCATCCTCGCCGTTTTTATTAGTTTGTTTCCTGTTTGTGGAGCTGAGTACAGAGGTTTTAACTTATAAGCCTTATATTTTTCTTTGAGTACGTTTTGTGTTTTCAAGATTTGTGAAAACTTGCCGGCAATCAAGCAGAGTTATTGAGAACTGGAAGTGCAAGAGCTAATCAGAGAAGAGCTATCCAGTATCTGACCCTTAACCCTAAACATTGATCCAGTGAGCTGTAAAACTGCGATGAAATTTGAAGTTGAACACGAAGAAACTGTGAATTTCGAAGTGAAACATGAACCCTGCATGAGCTATGAAGTGAAACATGAACCGTTTTCTACCCTTGCACTGTGTAACAGCTCTATCTGGAAACCACCTCGACCAGCACAACTTCAAGGTACTTATAGTCCCAATCTCAACCTCATTCAAGGAAATATGTTAGCTTTTTTCATCATCTGAACAAGTTTCTGACAAAAACTCACCATTCCTAAAATCTTAAGTTACAGCAAACATAATAATTCCTAGTAGGGTGAGTTGACGACTTACACTAACATGCTAATTGATTTATCCTGATTTTAACAGAAAGGGAGCCCTAAATAAACAAACTCTCATCCGGCCCACTATAATATTGAATCATAACCTTATTCGGAGTAACTCCCTTCACCCCTGGTGGAAGGGAGCCCTATAATACTCAATAACAAACACTCATCCGGTCTCCTGCTTTAAATCATAACCATATTCGGAGGAGAACACATAATCTTGTAATTATTTGGCAATTGGCATATCTGTAGAATGGTATGCGTCAAATCCAGACTTTGGTGATCTGGCTAAAACTAACGTCCTCGTTCCATATTATTAGATGTGGGAAATTATCAGATAACGGAGCGGCAGAGCCACAATTCCCAGACATTTTCCAGGACCGTTGTCTGCGTCCAATTCCCAGGTTAAATCCAGGTTTGTCTCATTGACTGAGGTATGGAAACTGCAGACAGGATCAAAGCTCTTGTCATGATGAACACATATACTGCAGCCACTTGATCAGCTAGTGTCTGTCTGCTCATCAATTGACAGTGTTCTTGAGCAGTAATCTGTTACGTCGTGTCACGTGTTAATCACAGAATCACGTGTTAATCACCGGATCACATGACATTATGTTGTCCTGTTCCGTTCAGAGTCTCTCAGACCACGTGTTAAGTGGGTCTCGTCACGTGATAATCAAGAAAGCAGGTTATTGAGCGGTCTGGGGTCAATTAACACGCTCAATTATCTGTGGGAACATGATTTGGACACGATTCTTTAAAAGATGTTCCGTACAGCAGTTCATATCATACCCACTTCCACTTTGACGAGATTTTCATAGTGCCTGTTTTTTTTATTCAAATTGTTTCAATATTCGGTTGAAGCCAAGTATTCATTATGACTTATTTGGATTACTGTGCTATCTGTGGTATGTGACTTTAAAGATTTTGATTTTGAGGTTCTCTCAGATTTTGTATGCGCAATGCGATTCCGCAGACTTGATTTTATAGAAAATTCATCCGACGAAATTGTTTTTCCAATTCATTTGGTATGTTCCTATTTTAAATCACCTGACTGTAATTACTGAAATTGAAAATGTGGGTTGATTTTGATTTTTTCTCGATCTTAGTAAAAGCCATCCTCTCATTTGCTCCGTTCATTCTAAGTGAATCCCCCCCTCAGTAAGATTTATCGCAACATAACAGCATAATTTGGAACTTTGCTACCATAAGAACAAGGAAGAAATCCGGACAAGTTTGTCATGAATCTAAAGGTGTTTATGCCTTTAGCAGGGTAGTGTTGGTTATGTGCCTAACCTGGTGAGCACAGTTGATATCCTTGCTGTACGGCTAGTTAAACAAGGAATTGAAACTGTGGGGCTCCGTGCAGACCAACCTACCTGTGGCTAAAGCTCTAATATACAAAAACATTATCGGGGTGGTGGAGTAACTATTTGCCTCATGGTAGTGTTTTTACTGGTCCACATTCTTGTTCATAATTAACTGAAATAATCGTCAATTACCCTCCTTTGTTTGTAGTCTCCGGACTCTTTCACTCATTTATCCAATCAGTAATTCGATTATATCGTCGGTCAGTTTTACGCAAGGACGCCCAAAGTCACATACACCGTATAACTGCGAACTTAATAGAAACAGTTTTAAGAAAAATTAACAGTTTCCAGGAATCAACTCCATTTTGTTGTAAAAGGTGTAAATCCCCGTCATTTGTTTTTCATGCGCTCGTCTGTTTCACTATCCCATGAATTTACAGAATATGTTTCACTATCTTACACTCATGTATTTCCAGATGACGCGGCAGTGGCCCTGAAACCCGGAGAATCCCAACAGCTCCACCACATGAAACCCCACACTACAGAGCATGTCCCTAGAGAACTGGTCAAGGTACCACCTGGCTGTGACACTTTTACTCAGGTCTTCCCTGAGTGTTCCTTCTCCGAGGAACAGTTCGGTTAGTTCCATTTTCACTTTCTCTTTGACGTAATTTTAGTTTGTAGACACTGCGCAATGAACCATTATACTTTAGCCATTATAAGATATAATAGCAATATATTTATTGATTTCATAATCATTACACGATCAGGTCAATTGTTCAATAACCTAATCAATTATCTGCTTTTAGAGTACGTCTTGAAAGAGCTAGAGAACAGAGGTGATCTTTCTGCCCTGGACCGCTTCCTGTCTTCTATCCCCCCACAGATATCCGGTCATCTAGGTAAGTTGGATAAAGTTAAACCAAAGTCATACTTAATCAAAACAACAGTTTACTTAAAATTACAAATTTGTTCCTTTTTAAACTTTATCAATAAGTTATAACTAGTTTGCTTAAAGTAAGTTTTGTTATATTGCTCACGTTTTTCCTTTTCCAGAGAATAACGAGTATCTGGTGGCAGCTAGAGCCATGGTCCGTTACCAGAAGGGGGAGTACAGGGAACTCTTCTCTATCTTAGAGGAAAACAACGTAAGTCTGTTTGCCTGATTCTTAATTGTTTTAAACGTTTTTGCAGCAGATTTGGCATGTTTTCTAACTGCACCCCCTCAGTTCGCCAAAGTGTCCAGAGCACCACTACAACAGATGTGGCACGACGCCCACTACAAGGAAGCAGAGAGACTGAGAGGACGACCTCTAGGAGCGGTAGATAAGTACAGAGTGAGGAAGAAGTACCCTCTTCCTAAGAGTATCTGGGACGGTAGCCAGAACAACCACTGTTTCAAAGGTAAGAGGACATATTCAGGGTGGTCAGACTGTTTGAGCTTTGGAAAAAAAAAATTTCCGACGATTTGTATTCTTTAACAGTTTAAAGATTAGTGTTAATTCAAAGGGGGCCAATCTGCCCAAGGTTGGCATTTTCTATTATTGAGAATATAATCTCTGTGGTATTTCTGATATATAGACTCCAATTCTGATCGTATCTAATAGATACTCTAACTTCAGCATTCCCTACAGAGAAAGCTAGAACAATACTTAGAGAGTGGTACATTCAGAATCCTTACCCCGCTCCAAATATCAAGAGAGACTTGGCTGAGGCTGCTGGACTTACTCCAACACAAGTAAAATTACGGGCTTTCTCTTTCACTTCAACGTGTTTAATATTAAGATAAATTTAATTTTCGTATCTTTTTTTATATCTTTCATACACCGGAAATATCCAGTGGAAATGAAATTCGTTTAAAAATTGAGTTTAAAATGTTTTCTTGATCAAGTTTTCAAAATAAAATTTACAGGTGAGTAACTGGTTCAAGAACAGAAGACAGAGAGATCGGGCAGCCAACTCTAAAAACAAGTTAGTTTATCATTTTCGCTTTACCATTTTCTTACAATTGTGGTGTTCATTTCGCTGTGTTCATAAATTTTGGTGCATTTTTGAAATAGTTTGTGGTAGTTTGTCTAACCTAACAGTCGTAAGTCACTCACAACACGAATTATTGCCATGTTTAGAAAGTTTTTGATACATTGTATCAAGTCCTGATAGTGTACGCGAGAAGGTTCGTACTGCTGAGTGCTGATTCATTAACCACGTGATCTCAATTTCGAAATATTATTGGTTATTATTATTCATTAACCACGTGATCTGACTTTCTAACTGTGATTGGCTGATAGTGATGCATGATTTAGTAGACTGAAAGGCGGGTTATTGAAACATGTGGAAGTAAACACTAAACATGTTGTGCCTAGTCGCCAGAAGTGGAACAAACAGTCACAACAACCACACGTGTTGTATATTGTCATGCTTATCAGCGTGAGATTTAATCATTGCAATTGAATGTCGATATTTGACGCCTAACATAAAAATCCGGTTCGGATACCAAATAGAACAGTTATATTTCCTATATCGGTGTCACAACAGCTTCCCCGCAGATGACATCACCCCAAACCTCAGTACTAATCCACACTATTTCAGGAAAGCTATGCTCTCAATAACTGGTAGTACCTGGAGACCATTTGAAGTGTCCCCGAATGTGGCAATGACAGCAGAGTCCCCTCACTCTGCCCCCTCCTCCCGCCACCTCTCCTGTTCTCCTCTCGTCTCCCCTGTCTCTATAGTCTCCCCGGTACCTCTCTCACCTGCTGTTACCTTGGTTCCTTCTCACAGTGTCTCACTTCAGGTAGTTAACGGTTTAGTTTTAGGAAAGTTTGAACTAATTTTATGAACGAGTTTGTTTAATTTCTTGTTTTATGCGGGTGCGACTTCTATCAGCTTTTGTGACCAAGAAATTCCGTAGAAAAGCCATCTTTTAATATCTGAGAATATTCTTCCAAAACGGTGTACTTGAGTACAACCAGATCTGGTTTAATAATGTATTTCTCCCCTAGGTTTCACCTGACGGCCTGTCCACAAGCTTTCTAAGTTCAGGACAACCAACACCCTGGCACTATTCTCTAGCTGGACTCGCTCAACCTTCCATAGAGACTCACACATCAGCCGAACAATGGACTCGAGGACTCGAAGGTAGTTTAATTAATGATTAATTCTTAGCTAATTAGCTAGATTTTTTAGACTTGATATAAGTATTTTAAGCGGGCATATCCTGTCCAAACCCAGGATACATGACATAAAAGATTCTTTTTAACTTGTTTGTATGAAAAGCATTAATAGGGTATATAAGTATATAGTTATATGTATGTGGGGACTGTGTCAAGCCACGTATAGAATTAGAGGCATCCTACAAAAGAATGGTTATAGCAACATAAGTATAACTTATAAGCAATGTTAAATCGAATTTATTTGATGTAATTCTATTTTGTATTTAATCAAATTTTAACCCTAAAATTTCAGCTGCAGGCATTGCCCACTACACGCAACTCTCACAAGTCTCCAGCTCCCTTGCCTCGTACTTCACTCCGCTGGAAGTGATCTCCCGGCCCTCCTCCCACCTCATCCCCCTGCCAACTCACGCGATTCCTAGTCACGTGTCAGCTGTGACGTCAGCAGGCGGCAACGTGACGTCACTTACTCAAGCTTCTCACGCGTTACCCCCACTTCCAATCACACACCCTTGAGAGTTTCTTTCTACTTCTCTGATACCGCGCAGTTCAGCTCTAATTTAACCGCTTGCTAACGGTGGATTTAGCGTTTTAGTTACTGTCGATATAGACATAGGAAATAACAGCTCACGTTAGCCTGAAAGCAAAAGAGAAAGGGAAAGTGAAGCTGCTAAGCCATTAAATGCTTTCAAGATCAACTGTTTGGGATATCAGCAAATGTAAATTTGAAATTGATTGATCTGTTTTCAATTCAGTCCTTTATGCCATGATGAAATAAGTAAGGGTTAAGTTTAAACCTTAACTATTACTTACTATATGCCGGAGAATTATTGATTATTATTAAAACTTTTGGTATTATTAGAACTGTTCAATGATTCAATTTTGAGAATATTCCTTGATTCATTACACTCAGGGCGAATTCAATGTATCACAGACACTGAAAGTAAATTTATGTTTACTTATATAGACCTGACAGACATTTGTCAGACTAAATAACCGACTAAATTAAACCTTTACTTTTAGTAATTGCAGTCATTTTATTCGATTTTTACCAATTTCAATTTGTAAATACGTTAAATGAGGGTTTCATATCTCAAAAAGAATGCAAAAGTCGTGTTGTTTAATGTTTTTAAAATAAATGATGTTGACAAAAGTCATATCATAGATGTTAAACTTCTCGCAAATACAGTTCACGAGGTTTTTAAAAACTTAAATTTATTTCTAAATCCTTAAAAAGCAGATAAATTGCAGGGTTGGTCATTCAGTCGGCTCATTATAATTATCATTATAATCTGAATCATTGCTCGCTTCGATAAGATTTAGTTTCGACTTTCGAGAAATGGGCGCGTCAAAATTCTGAACCTATACTTAAAGCAATGAGCAGATTTTAGGTCTTTACAGAATATGAAACAAAGATAACGACAAACGAATTAGTAAAAGTCTTATTCATTATTGCAAGCTTATTAATATTGCAAAGACATTGCATTAGCTGTCAACAAAAACAAATAAATAATTGCCTCTGTGGTTTTTTCATATCCTAAGTCTTAGCTGGAAAATAATCAAGTATTATTAGCCTTCATTAAATTTAAATAACTTTGCTTAATGAAAATCAATCAAGAAAACTTTTGAGACTTATAGTATAAAGTTTTAAAAACACATATCCGATAAAATTCAAAGAATGCAACAATAACATCGACCACTTTTAGTTTTCTACATTTTAGTGTTGTTAAGATAGCTTTGTTAAGTTTAAAAGCAAAACGTAGTTATAGAAAGTGATTTCGTCAATGAAAATCGTGTATTTGTCATTTAACAATATTATAAAAGTAATCACTGATATTTGTAAGAACTCAATGATGTATAAATAATCAATAATCATTTCAAATTTTATATTGTTAATGATATAAGTTACGGCTGGGACAGCTTTATATTATAAATTAACTTAGCTTTTGTCAAATTGTTTGCCATGCAAATTCATGTTTAGCAATATCCATTATGCATACTGTTCTTCGTTGATGCGGTCAGACTATACATTACATAAAATTATATTATTAAAGTTGCAAATCCTGCAATATATTAATAAAGTTCAGATTGAAGGGTACGTCCAGTTCCTTTATTCAACTATTTATCAATTATTTAAAACAGTTTTAGTCCAGCACTAGTTCTTATCAACTAATTGAGTAATTAAGGATCGTTCAAATATTGCGTAAGCCACATTTTAACTTTTAACACGCCCTTCCATCTTCACAAGCCACTTAACACATTATGTGACTATTATGTAAAGAATGCGCTGGCTTTACCTGTACCATTACCAAACCTTCTGCCCTAGACTGGCTTACGAAATAATAATATACGATTACGAACGATCACTTAGTTTCTGAATTTAGATACTCTATGGTTCGTACAACACAGTTCAACTGACAACCCCTCCTAGCGATATCATGAAATTCCGAAATTTTCCACATTTGACATTGACCATAATGGGAGAATGTGCTATTATCCCCGTCAACAATAAACAAAGACTTCATTTCAGTTTCACCTGATCAGAAATAACACAACATGTCCATCATGTATTCTCACTCAACCACGCTCTCGGATTTGCCTCATGAAGTCGAATGAGTTGGACTTGGTGCTGGAGAGAGGGTTGTACGTTACTTTAGCGGACTGTAGGGAACCATTGTTTGGTTTAAAGGCTGAGCGTTCGTTCCTGCGTTCTGACTCTCCAGTTGGTTCCTGGAAAAATAAAATTCTTAGCTTATAAGTATATGCTGTTTTTTAATAGTTAGTCGTTATGGATTTGTTGAGGCTAGAGGTAAAATTGCCTCACTTATCATTGATCTGAATGGAAAGGAGTAGTAAATAAAACTGTGTGGTAGTTGAGAAATACGGATGGTGATTAATCAATTTACACTCGACTATCAGTATCACGTGATTAACTTAAACATGTTCTCTATAGATGGCCTGGCCCTGAGGGACTATTCAAAAACCTTACTCTCTACTCGGACCCCAAGACCAACCCTAATCCTAACCCAATCGAAATCCCTAACTGAAGCATATGCTATCTAAGTAAATCTAACGATAAATTATACCAACTTCCTTATATTAATATGGCTATGTCACGTGATCGAATTAACATTTTTTTGTTTTTAAGTTGGTTTCAAGTTGGTTCAACTGCAAACTGTCGGGGGCCCTTCTTGAAGAATCTCGAACTTTGAGTGTAAAGTGATTTAGCACGCTCGAAAACAGAAAAAGGGAGTGATTTGGAGCGTTTTATACGAGCGTTTTATCCGAGCGTTTTTTATAGTATAACGGAGATAATGTCGGGGAGGTGGTCACAGTTAGTGTTACTGTTACTTGTATTGTACTGTTAGTGTTACTTGTATAATGCTCATTATGCAGCTGTTTATTAAACTGACCTGGGTTGACGGATTGAAAGGACAGGGGCGTTTCTTTTCTTGTTTACCTTTCATATCTGTCTCAGCTACCTGCTTCTTCCATTTCATACGCCGGTTTTGAAACCAAGTCTTCACCTGCCAATATGGAATTTAGAAACTCTTTTAACTCCGAAACAATAAATAAAGTAACCGAAACTACAAATCAAACTCTAAATCGATATGTGAAACTGAAAGTAACCTGAGTTTCAGAGAGACGTAGAGAAACAGCTAATTCCATTCTCTCCGGCACTGAAAGGTACTTTTGCGTGCCAAACTGGCTTTCCAGTCCCTGATTAATTATAGTTTAATTGGTTGAATTATAACTGTTGGGTTTGTATGCTGTGCTGAGGAAGCCGCCAGTAAACACATTCATTCACTTTCACTCAGTGAGACAAGTTCATTAACTTTCACTTTCACTCGTCGTCGCATATTCTCAATTATTTCACTTAACTTCACAAATCTATTATATAACACTAACCTGTAACTGATCATCAGTGAACACAGTCCGTGCTTTTCTCCTCCGTATCTGTCTTTGCCAGATATCAGGTCTAAGATGAGGGAGTAACATGGCTGCAGCTGCCACATTGCTGTCTGAAACGTGGTGCAGTATAATTCCTTGCAATTCTGAATTCTAGATTAGAAATAGTATTATTTTTCTGACAGTTACACTATAACCGTATAGAGTAATCATGTTGTCATGGTAACCCTGCCATATAAGATGAGCTAGTAACATAATTTGAGCGTATGGTCATGAACCTCACCCCTCCAAGCCAGCTAAACAAAACTTTCCAACAAATATTGCAGTAAGTATATTTAGCACGTGACCAATCATGGCTAATTACAATACAACGCCCTACATCGACAGACTGATCCCATCCTCGCTGAGCCAGTCTGAGCTCACACAGCACACTTAGCACTGTTGGAATTCATCAGTTCATCACCGAACTGATATCACCCCACCATCCTCACGACTGGCACCAAACCATGAAGACAGTTCTGTGTTGTGTCACGTGATCGGGTGAGAATTACTTCACGGACCATAAGCACCATTATACTCCGTCACAACTTGTACGAATACTTTCACCGGCTTCACCTTTTTTAGGCCCCCAATTGTGTCATTATATTCGAATTATCGGTTTGATCAGTAATCGGGAGACGGGGAGTAATAATATTTTTTCTAATGCATAATCATACAAGACGGAATAAAAGTGCAAATTTGGTATAAAGTTTGGTCTCTTCCTGATAAGTTTCAGAGTGACAGGTCATGACCGTCACGGTCCCTCCTCAGCTTACAGTAACAGTACCTGTTCGTTAAGATCACGTGACAAAATATAAAATGGCGTGACTTCTTCAGAGGACCCATAACATCAGGTCACTAACCTGTACGGTATACGGTAATTGCTCACCCGACAGACCCCACTTTCCTCGCCTACCCTCTGCCGAGTGCCGAAACAGTTAAACTGCTCGAAACACTAAATCACGTGTAAAATAGATGATCACGTGACATATCCGAGCACCAAGTACAAGTAACCTCGTCAGAACACTCCCGGCTAGACAGAGCAGCTGGTGGTGGTACTACTAACAAAGAATCATATCGTCTGTATCAGTTATATACCCCATACATTGTTTCAGTTTCGGAGATATTAGTGCCAATTTGATTATGGTGCCAAGTGGTTACGGTCTCTGACTCCCTCAGAGTACAGTCCGTGCAGGAGATACCGGGGGGAAGTGATATCTATTATCTAGGATGAATTGTCGAGAACCGTCTAATTGGTAAATTGGGGATATCGGCAGACTTGTTAATTTGAATCACGATGATAACTTGTTTAGTAATTATGATTATTTGGCAACTAAATGTTTCGCGATCAAGAAGGGCCTGATTTGAAAGAAAAATAGTTTAGATGATTTGGCGAACAAATAGAATAACATTTTGTGAACGAAAAGTATTTTATTAAAGGCAACGATTGTGCTTATAGTTATACTGATATAGCGTAAAAAATTTGTCACATCGGAGACTAATATATGTTTATTTCATAGTTGTTAAGTTCGTCGAAGAAATGCGAAAAGTTCGTCCAGTTCGGCACCTTTTAAAAATTCGTGAAAATTCGTGAAAATTCGTTGCGTAAATTTTCTTGGCATATGTTTTGATATTATAATGAATGGCTTAGGTGCGATCACTATTACACTTGTAAACAAATGATACAGTTAGATAGTTATACATACTTGTATTGAAAAAAAAAACTAGATCAACAACAGATCATGATTAGTACTTCAATATAAACAGAGCCGGTTCACAGATTACAATTAAGCATCAATTATAGCAACAGCTCTCAACTTATCATTGTTATCTCAATAATCTATAGCATATGTGATCTTAGTGATCTTAGTGCCAGCACTAGTGCTCTCTGTCCAGATTGCTGATTCGCTAGCTATGTCGTTCAGAAGCTTTAAGTTGGAGTGAACGTAAACCAGCTTTCTGGCCTTTTCTGTTCTTAAAGTTCGGTTAAAGTTCGTCTATTTCGTTAAAAAATTCGTCCAGTTCGGCACCTATTTAAAGTTCGTCCAGGACGTCCGTAACAACTATGGTTTATTTTGTAGAAGTAGGATTTATGCTTTGAACCCCTACAAGCTATGTTTAAATGATTATGTAAATGGTTATACTTATAGTGGTAAAAATTTTGAAATATTATTTATTTTGATACATTTTGAATTTATTGGCAAAATTCGTTGGCTTATAGTAAAGTGAAGCAAAGATTAGTATTGATCACATGTTTCACGAATTCCTAAGATAATTAGCAGTGGACATGATTAAAAATTTGTAGTTGATATCAAGTTGCGGTCATAACAATCATTAAATAAAATTTATACTTATAGATATGCTCTCTGACCTTCCTGGTTCCTTTAAAATGTTCCCTAGTGATGAAATTTCGACGAAACCATTTTTTGATACACTTGAAACCTACAAGAACATTGATCAATAAAATTAGTCAATGTTCGGAATACAGACGTTTAGAAAATTAAGCGGACAGATAATTTGTAATTGAGGAAATTAGATTTTTACTGGAATCAAGGTCAACATTTTCAATTGTGGATAAAATTACCATATAATTTACAGATCCCTATTTGTAATGGTAAAATTCTCTAATAATTGATTCGAACAGTGCATTGCATAATTAATTAGACTAATTAGATCTTCATCTCTAGTAAGGTAGCCATTGTTATTAGCCTGAACGTTGGTCGTTGGGGTCTTATCTATCATGTACAAACGATTTTTTGTAAAAAAGTTTTTTGGTTTTGAAGATAAGTCAAAGTCAATCTTGTGAATTGGTTGAACTTTAGTTATTTGCTCGAGCATGGAGTGGTGTTGAAAATGCATATTATATCTTAGAATTGGATTTTTTTTTAAACTTTTACAAACATTTGTGTCTGGATTAGTTATACTGAGACGTTGTGGAATTATGTGGATTTAAAGCTATTTTTAAAATTTTGAACCATTACCAACACATCGAATACTTAATCCACTCCAAATCGTTATCATTATATAAAGTAATTCAAAATATCTCAATAGCAGAAGAACTTAAATTTATTAATTTAAAACTCAAATAAACAAGAATTGCAACTCACACTGGTTGAAGTTAATAGGGCTGGACTGGCTGTACTGAGGGTACACGTTGTACATGGGTCTGGAGCTCGTTATAATGGGGGTGAACCCCGAACTAAGATTAGTGGGGGTCGAGCTGAGGTGGTTGGAGAGCGGCTGGGTCGGCTCGGAACTCCTCTTCCCACTCCCATAGAGAAGACTCTCGATGGAAAACGGATTGCTTTTCTTCTTCTCTTGGTTCTGAAATTCAATTAGCTAGGTTTATGGGCTGAAATTGTGTGTATTGTTTGTACAAAGAAATTGTAGAAAATCGCTTGGTGAAAAATGAGGCAATTTGTTAACTGTCCAGAAATTAGTATGTAGTACAATTGATTTGTGTTTTTGTTGTAACAACTAAGTCTTGAAGACGAATTTTGTTAGTGGTGTGGTAAAAAGTGGTAATAAGTTTCCATGGTGGTAAAAAGTTTCCTTGTAAAACTGACAAATTTACTACTAATAAACCATGTGGAATTGAAAAAACTTACATGGAGCATCATGTTGTTGAGACAATTATCAGATCAAACGAGACGGGAAACACTTAGCAGACTTGAGGTAACGAGAATTATAAGTACAAGCCAAGTGCGTTGCGGTACTTTTGTCTCCATCTGTCACGTGGTAACCACGTGACAGCGCACGTGCAGCGTGACGGAGCCGCGCGCAGGTTCCTCGTTATCGGATATAGATAAGTCGAAACGGAACACGTGACAGGGCGTCCAACGCTGGGCTCGTCCCTTCTGTCTGGCGAAATTCTCGCTCCATTAGGCCTTGTCTGTGATAATACGGAGTTTAGGTCGGTAAATTAACGAGTAAACTGTTTCCCGACGTTAGGGGGATGAGCAGGTCAGCCCTACCCGACATAACATCATCACGTGATCAAAATACTGGCGTCCTATTGGCTGGGAACCAAGTATGGGAGCAATAATACTTATTTTTTTAAGAAGGTAACTTTATCAAATTTATAGAGATTAAAAATGCAATGGTGCGTGTAATGGCTGCCGAATTGAAACTGATTTCAGCCTTACTGATCATGGGCTCTCTGCAGATCCAACCAATCATTGGCTGAGAATCCCAGTTGTTGCAGTCACGTGGCTATAAAGTATATCACGAATATAGGGCCGGAAAATTATTTCTATTGACACACCTGTTGAACAGAAAAACGGACAAATTCGTGAGATTGCAACCAGGAAAATGTGGACATTTCAGACAGTGTCCGAAGTTAGAGCAACCGGTAGTGAACTTTAAGGCGTGTGCAAATAGACAATAAAATCCACCCTACCAATAGAGTGGGTAGCAACCATCACGTGTGCTCTGGAGGACCAATCAGGAGCCAGTACTAGAGTCACGTGGGCTATGAAACCCAATCAGGAGACAGAACAATTGGTTGAGCAGGTTTATCCGGTGTTTTATGAACATATAAAATAGCTTTATCCGAGAAATAGACGGTAATTTCACGGCCAATTACACCTTTAATGCGAGTTACTTGGCGACCATCTGCACACGGTAAGCCCCATATTCAGCCTCCCTCAATTTATAAGTATGTGCCATTTCATTGGGATTATAATATTATTGACCACCTGATATTAGACACTAGATATTTATTGGCTGGTTTTTAGCACCCAGTCGGCAAAAAGATTGCGTCTCTCGGATAATTGTTAAAAATTCAAGCTGGAGTTGAGCCATGTAGCACTAGCTGTATACAGTAGTAGTATAGTAGTATAGTAGCTGTAGCTGTAGCTGTAGAGAGCTCCACTGATGGTACGTGAAATGAAGCGTGGAGGCTAGCCGCCAGTTCTCTTTTTCTCTCTTTCTGAGACTAGCGGCGAGTTCACCCCGATATTCAGACAGTCTCTATTATAGTTACCAGACCTTACTTCAGGAGCTGAGATCCAATTTCACCAACAGCTGGTGATTAAGATGAAGAAGAAAACATAATACAGTATAATATACCCCGATTTACTGAAAACTCCGATATAACGCGGCCATTTCATTTTGATTTCCCAAATATGGTTCAATATGTATAAATATAATGCAAATAAACAAAACCCCGATTTACCGCAAACCCCGATTCACAGCGGCTGTTTCCTTTCCCAAAAACTTCCGCGGTAAATCGAGGTTTTACTGTAATGTCCGTAGAACAGTCGATGTGGTTTAAATGGTCCATATTTATAAGTAAAAGGGGTGCCATAATATCGGTGAATTCATGCCATACAATAAACTTTAATGGGCTTCTTGGTGGTTAACAATTTTCACTACAAGACTACAGGATCTTTTGGACCTTTAATTTTTGCGGCGAATTTTGTTTTAGGATGCACAAAAATTCGTTTCTTTGCCACACAGTAACTTCGGAAATTTACTATTCAGACCTATAAGACCTGTAAATTAATACAATTAAAAAATACGACCACGTACCACTTGCGCTCACGTACCATGAACATAACAGAACCCCGGATTAGATCAGGCCGGAAAATGGGTAATTGGTATGGAAATATGGAAGTCTGAATTACTGATACAAATTTAGCTCTTGAATTGTCGATGAACAATTCAACTTATTAATCCGATTTGACTACCGCTTGATCTGTCATAACCAATCTGAGTTTAGGCTTTATAAGAAGGACTTTATTAAGAAGGACCATTTGAACAACATTATCATAAGGGTAATAATCAATTCAGGAAATTGGTGTCCAGTGTTAATTGAGATACAAAATAAATGACTTGAATTAATAAACGTCTGAAGAAAAAAATGAGACAATTTGGTATCGCCACCTTATCTAATTTTTGGTAAAAATTACCGTGAAAAATGGAACAATGAGCCAGTTGTTGGTACAATGTTTGATATTTTTACCGTCACCTTATTAATTAATATGAAGTGGATGGTTATGATAGTGCTACAGAGTAAAAATGTGTCAAGTGCAATACTGGTTGGAGCTGAACTAAATTTCTTTTAAAACGAGGCTGTGTTTTGGTTTTTGATTTTGAATTTTGATTGGTCAATGCTTATACAATATACAAACAAGATACAACACCATAATGCCATGTGTTTAAAGAATGTGGTTCCCTGACCCCTCCCTTTCAGAATCCAGATCTATTAAGTGTTCCAAGAATACAGTCTCTAGTCATTTGTGTGATTTAGAATTAGATTATCATTAATCAACCCGTTAATGAACATTGATCAATTAACATATTTACAGAGTTACTGATAATTATGGTCAAGATTAAATTAGCCAGACTGTTTAACTCAATAAATATATTTCTATATTAATTGTATCATTAATCATACCCGCGTGTGCTAATCTTCTGTGCTTTAAAAAACAGTTCCATTTCCGACGACCTGCATTCTGGTGAAGTTAGTAAATCAATAGTCAATATGCACTGACACACCAGACTTTCATCAGACGTAGCCCCACGCTGTAATGTAATCATCTAGCACATCATCTTTCAATCTGGCCCAACAAATTGTTATTCACAGAAAAATTACCGTCTCAATGGAGAAGGTCTCGCTTGAAGGATCGTTCAATAGCTGCTAGAAACTCCCATTTATACTTGGGACCGTACTTACGTCACGATCGGTTTCGAATAGGTTAACCACTTAAGTCTGATCTAATTTCAAAGTGACGTCATCGTCAGTTATCGGGTCATCATCATTGAGATCACTTTCAATGGGATAACTGTATTGTACTCGGTACGGTTCAGTGCTCACATCAATACAGGGCTGCTGAGTGGGTGGAATATGGGGGAGGGTCAACTACCAACAATTAGATCTCCAGGTCTTAGGACCAGTTAAACTAAAGCGCAGTGAGATATACATAAAGTGAACCGTTGTAGGAGTGAAATCTTTTTAACAGTAACTGCTATCCTAGCTGGATATAGCCTACCATATTCAGTCAATTTAGGTCAATTTAGGATACCTCGATCTCTCGATGGTGACTTTTGTCACTCACAATGACCTCCCTGATCGTTAGGGACTACGGGTGGAAAATGAGAAATTATAAGTCCAACAGCATCTTGTTCCCTTCATTGTGCTGATTCCGGGAAGCATTCTCTTTTAGCTCTCATCATTCTGTAGAATGAGATATCGTTCATTTAAAATTGGGTAATTATAGGCCTGTCAAGGATTGCAGCCTGCAATTAAAAGATTATCAATTGAAGCTACTTGTGCCATCTAACTGATCAGGAAGGTCATTGTGAGTGACAAAATTCACCATCGAGAGATCGAGGTATCGCAAGTTGAATATGTCCTAGCGGTAGGACATTTTTAGATTTCAGCTTTCTGTGACCCAATTTGACTGACTATGGTAGGCTATCCAACTAGGATAGCTGCAGTGATCGGTCACTGGTCGAAAAATCAGCTTCAAAGCTGTAAAATTTCAGGCAAAGAAACGGCATTAAAAACCGATGCTAGATTATATATGGGTAGAAACTTTAAGCCTCAGTCTTTTTCGTTTGACTTTCCTTTGTTCAGGGGCATGCAAATCCAAACCGAGACTGGTATGTATATCAGTATAATAGAGAAAAAGTAAGTATGATGTAATAAAAGAATTTGAGGAATCAGAACAAATAATTCAGCTAGTTAACGTCCTCGATTTGATCTCAAAAATGGCGAGCTGGAGGCCACTGGCCAGTCTTACAAGTTCTAATCCAACGTATTAGAATTATACCTCAGCTAATGAGTTATGTCTAATTTAAGGTTAAGAGTAAGACTGGATTTGGAGGAAGCATTTAATTAGGGCCAACGAAATATTTTTCACCGGTATTTTGTCGAGCTGAACATCCTGCATCCTTTGAATGCCATGGCGAGCTTGATACCAATCTTACAGGTTCTAATCCGACGTATCAGAGCTGCTTCGTTACAGATTGCAGGAAATAATTCTGTAAAATTGGATATAATTGAATCATGCAATCTGCAAGCACTTCCTCTCAAGTCTCAATCACCAAATTATGACGAATGACCTCGAGCTCTCCATTGCAATGAAAACTATAGATAAGTCATATCTTAACTACATCACTGCAACTCCCATGGTTTAGTGATTATAAAAATGTACACAAAATGGCATCCCTTAAATGTTGTTACATTCCTCGTGAGATAATTGGTTTATAGCTCCCCCAAACGCATGTCTTTATACATGATTGATTTTGGACACGAAGGGAAACACACAAATTTGGCTTGGAAACTTCGTTTATTACATCGCTAGAGCCTACAAAAAAGAAATAAATTAGTCAGATAAAATCAATCATAATACTCAGTCAAAGAGATTCAAAAATTTATAAAAAGGTCATGATTAGAGAATATCATGAAAGTCGATCAGAAATTGGAATACGATAAAATTGTTTCACTGATAGCGTGGTAGATAAAATTTATAAAGAAAAATGACGCAAAATTGGCACAAAATTGTTAAAATTAATTAATTACAGATATTGGTAAAAACCACAAAAAAACTACCTTTTAATTTCCATCCTATTTAAACCCCAAACATTAGTTCTAAACTTTGCACAAAATCTAGCCTCTTCCCTATCTAATAGGGAAGGTTTAGTCTTTTTCACAATCCCGAATTTGAAACAGTCAAAACTGAAAGTGTCCTTGTGTACATCGTAACAATGCATTGATAAGGCTGAGTGCTCGTAGAGGGCACGGTCGTCAATGTTGAACTTGTTCCGGTGCCCATTGAGCCTAATGTGTCTTTATACATTATACTTTTATAGTGTATACGGTTTTTACTCATTCGGCATTCCTTGATCTTTTCACTTTTTTTTCGATATTTTCATAATAATTTCCTCACACATGTATAAAACTATATATTGATGCTTTTCATACAAACAATTTTTTAAAATTCTTTATGTCCTGCATCCTGGGTTTGGACAGTATATATAATTGTTCACAAGTTGAGCAATAAGCATCGCCATAAACTTTCGAATAGGGCATGAAAACACTGTTCTACTACAAATGTGGAGTCACTCGACCTTCTTCTAGAGCTTTCCCTGATCCAATCATCGAAGATGAGCTTCATCATTCATGTACTGCGCACTTGCCCTCTCTATGAATATTTTCGTCACTGTTTGTCCACACAAAATAAAACATTACTCTTCTCAGATATTGGACGAATCTTCGCACTCCCTACAACCATCGGAGACATAGGAAGGTTCCTTACCAAAGCTCATGAACGAAGATTCCATAAAGCATCCTCTTAAAAAATTTCCTAACAATAACAATATTGCCTAATGTAAGATTCGAAACACTTTTATAAGAGTTCATTGAAATTATTAGAAAAATAAATCTCATTCTGAAGATTTGCGGGGATTATTTCTTTGTTTATTATAGTGATTGCAATTTTATTCTCATTCTCTTGTATATATACTTTTTGACTTTTGGGTAAATTTACTTTTTATATTGGGTTAGACATTACCATGTAATTTAACTTTTGAATCGTTTAATCCATTTAATCCGTTTATGTCCATTGTCTAATGTCTATATCCACAATCAATTTTATTGAGGGCAGAAATTGGAGTGTTTAAGTAAAACTCAAGTTTAAAAGTTTAGGGTTATGGTTGGAGGTATGGTTTATAGAGTTACATGGTTATCTCCGATTCTTCGGGTTTGTGGTTATGGTTTGGATTGGGGTAAGGGTTTATGTAAAACCGTTTTCTTTATTAACAGCTTCTTTATTTTATTTTATTTTGACTTAAAATACCCAATCGATTTCTCAGTACAAACAATCAAATGTCGTAACGCGATTTATTTATAGGTTACTTTTAGAAGACAAATTGTCTTAAATAATTTTTTAGCTCGAACACAAGTATAAATTTTGTACAAATTGTACACATTTTTTTACAAATTTTGTGTCTTTAAATATTATAAATGTCGTACTAAAAGATTCGTCTTACCAAGCTGATTAGGATCCTGTCAAAATTATTTCAAAAAAACTGATACTTTTTGAGTTATAGGCATTTTAAGCCTTAAATCTGCCTTTTTTGCCCTTTTTTACGATGAATTTTACTAAGTCGTTTAAGGCCACATTGCATAGCTTAAAACTCAAATCTGAGAGAAATCCTACTCCAAAAAGTTTTATATGAACATCAGCTACACTCACAAGAATTTTTGAAGCGATATCTGCTGACCCGGGTGATTGGTGAAATGTACAACTTTAGAAGTGGGAAAAATTTCAATTTTTATTTTTTCGACCTTGTTTGGTCTGTAACTTCGTCATTTATCGTTCAATTATATAATCCTTTCAATGGCTTCTTGTACGGATTGTAAGTAATGTTCAGTAAACAAATCAGTCAAAAAACTTGTAAAATGGCCGAACTATCGGTATTACAGTGACAGACTTCTCAAAATTTTAAAAATTTTCGAAAAAGAAAAATATATTTTTTCTCGATGAGGGAATATTTTTAGAAAATTTTGAAGGTGTGCAATCTTATTCTTTTTGTCTATTTAACCATAATATAAAATAAAATCGATGTTCGGAGCAAAAACGTTTTTGGTGTATCTCCCCTTAACATTCTCAAACGGGCGTTTCATGAATCAGGATACCCTGGTAAAATGGTTGACAACATAGCTAACAAAGTCCTTGGCATGGAAAGAGTGTTAGTCAGGAAGAGTACGGTCGAGCCTAATGAACAATCCCCGCTATCAGCCATACCAATCAGAGTCATCTCCAGTTATGGAAGTGACAATGACTTGGTGAATGTTGTCCAGAAATACGAAGGTCACTTAAGACGAACTCGTAGTTTTAGTGAAAGTGAGAGTCAGCAAGCCACAAACTCCACCACAGCACCGAAAGGAAAAAATAAACTGTTTCAGTTTGTGAAGAAAACGGGATCTACGCTTAGATCTCACTTTCATAACTTTGAGTACTTTGAGTACTTTGAGTAGGTTTGGCTGGGATCGCTTCAGGACAACAGTATCAAGTACGTCCTCCTATCACTCCACAGGGGTCTTTTTGTAAGTACCATTCCAAGAGTGAGTTGTTGTTAGTAGCGGTGTATCCTTTAGTCGGAGGTGTGTCGGGGAATTCTTTAAGGAATTTAGCCAGTGACGATTTTAACAGGTCCAAAGTAGAGATGGAATTAATTTCTTTGGGGAGAAGATTCCACAGCTGTGCCGCTTTCACTCCAAACGAGTTTTCATAGTGAGTTGCCACAGAACGCTGTGATTTGTTGTTCAGTGCTGGTACAGTAGCTTTTATTCCATGTCGGGGGTTGTTTTTGAACAGCATGCCAATATCATTTGGGGCCAGGCCATTGAGAATTTTCCATGTGTGGATCAAGATGTACCTTTCTCGACGTCTCTGCAACACTTGCCTCGTTACATCTAAACAGCTTGCCTTAGGTGCTAAACATGGTAAAACTGAACCCTGCCACAGAAGAAACTGCAAGTGTTGTAAAATGATCATGAGTAAGGACTCCATCACATCAAATGGCAAAAACATCAAATCAGCCCCTGGTTGTTGCAAGACCTATAACATCATCTATCTTGTACAATGTTCGATTTGTAAGAAAAACTTTGTGGGTAGGACTATTAAGAGCTTGCATAAAAGGATGGACGGACACAGGTCCAAATTTTATGAAATCGTTGATGGTAGAGCATTTGATATTACTAGTGATGAGTATAGCCTAGGAGTTCATTTGATTGACCACGGTTTAGGAGTACATACAGATTTTAATGAAACTTTTAGAACTTTTGTTTTAGAGAACTGAATTGCAGTCCCAGTACACTTGAAGTAAAAGAAAATAACTACATACATTTGCTTAATTCTCTTAGACCTTTTGGCCTTAATACTGTTAATCCCTTTGGATTACCTATATTCCATAAACCTTAATATGATCTTTTTACTTTTTTCGGATTCTTAATTTTGTAACGGCTTGAGTTTCACTAACCTTTTAACATTTTTTAGGTTCAATGTCACTGGAGATGACTACAATCGAAATATATTTGGCAAGAATCTGAATGTTTTCAGTGTTGAAAGTTTAGTTTCTTAAATCCTGGAGTAGTCATTCGTGTCCCTGATATTTGGGTTAATTCTAACTCTCTTATACAGATAATGATATACTGATATAGTCCTACTCCTGCAGACTGGTAACATAATATAACATACCTTTACACGCTGTGACTCAAGGCAGATCACATACGAACTTTTGATTGTGGAATTCAATTAAAATTTCCTATGAGATCCAATTGCCTCCTATGAGATCCTGGCTTCTCAATTTTTGTTTATCTGATAGTGCTGATAAGTGCACCGGCCCTGTTAGGTTCAAGCAGGAACTGTTACTTTCCTTCTTGAACTCATAGTTACCTCCTGAGGCATCCTGACGTGACCTCTTCGGTTATCTCCGATTCTTCGGGTTTGTGGTTATGGTTTGGACTTTGCATGGATTGGGGTAAGTTTTTATGTAGAGACCTCTAAGACCTTCAAAAGCTGAGATACAAATTTCTCATATACGCGCCTGATATGAAATATGGGCGTGGCTCCACTGCATGGTTGGGACTAGCGACACAACATGCGGCCCTCGGTGATTTGAGTTACCAATGGCAATGACCTATTTAACCATATCCAGTAGCAAAAAACTCTATACATCGAAGTCCACACTCAACTCCTCCGTGCTACTGGAGTATGGTAGCCTTAGATTATGAGAAAAAAATGCTATTATTCATAAAATATTCAATATCTTCTAAAAAGTAAAAACGGTATTTATTCGTACGTATTTTTGACTTGTTTCATGCGTTACGGTTCAGTGCGTGAGGTTTTATAAGTGCGTTAAGTGCGTACGAACCAACTATGAGTATGACTGAAACTACAATCCTAACAATTATTTTTAAGATCTGTCGTCCGAGATGGCTGTATTTCTTATAATTATAATTATAAATCTACAGACATTTGAATATATACTAAGGCAAAAGCGTCTCTCCCTGAATATATCTGATATCACGACTATCTAATTGTACTTTTAGGTATTTGTCGTAAAACAAGGGTTCGAGAAAACCCCTGTTTCAGATTTCTAACTTTATTTGTACATGTTTATGTAAAAAACATGTTTAAAATCAATGGCAGTGATGAGAACGACTTTTGCCTCTGGGGTGTCTAAAAATGGCAATATCTTATTATCCAATTTCCGTCCAATTTTTAAAGGTTGAAGATGAAATTTCATGGACCGAACTTTTACAGTTTGATTAAATTGTTGTGCAGCGACCAACTAAGGATTGCATAAGAAAATAGGAGACATTATACAGTTATAGCAGTGGCGTAACGTTGCCTGTTGGCGCCTATATTGTCTTGCCTTAAAGTTAATTCTGACTATGCAGTGGAAACAGGTAGGTTAGAGGTAACTGGACGTTTTAAAGATATCTCTCCCGAGAATTTTGATCTTAGACGTGATCATAATTGCGGTTGTGCCCATTTATACCAACTAGCAGGAACCCGTCTAACCCTAAAATGGTGTCAAGACTCAAGAGACTAAAATAATTATTACTTATTTAATTCGCGTTTTTGACACCACTTGGGAGTCCAAATTTTGGGCACTAAAATTTTATTCCTTGGCCAATTTTTTATTTTTTCATGCTGATTTGAAGGCCATTAAAGGGACCAAACCAACTATATTTACCTCAATTCTCTAGTCTTTTCAGACGCAGAATCTTCTACACTCTCTGACTTCTTCTGATGTCTGGGACTTACGACCCCAGATGTAGCTTTCAACGACGTTTTAAGGGCCCAACGTTCAGCTGTTCATCAGGGTTAAACTGGGCAGGGTCTTTCAGCCAGCTGCCAGTTGTCACTCCAGGTCTTGTTGTAGCGACTAAGCCAGATAGTGTAGGAACCTTTCAGGGACACCACCGCTGTTGTGTTAAGTGCCCTCTTCTTCTTTGCCCGGGTGATGTTAAGGAAGTTGAAAATTCGGGGTAATGTGTGGTGGTAGAATCCACGACATCCAACTTCTACTGTAAAGAGATATCCTTCCCAGCCTGCGGTCTCGATCTCCACCATTAGCTCTTCGTATCTCTTCTCTTTCCGGGATCTCTGGTCCTCAAAGTTCTCCTCGTTTCCACAGGTCAGCTCTATCAGGATGACTTTCCTGAGTGTGTTAGAGTATATTACCACATCAGGTCTGAGAGCTGTGTTGACAATATGTTGGGGGAATTGTCTTGTCCTTTCGTCCTCATCAAACACTAGTTTCCAGTCGTTACCTTCCTCTAGAAGATGAGGTTCTTCTGTAAGCCGTACTTCGGGTTTCCTGTAGGTTCCTTTTCCGGATACGAACTTCCTCCACTCTCTCTTTACTTCTGTCTTTGGGGTAGCACTGTTTATCTCCCTCAGCTTCTCTGCAATTGGTTGCACGATTACCCTGAGCACCTGATCATGTCTCCAAGTATACCTTCCTTGTTTAAGCGACACTGGGCAACACGTTAGAATGTGCTTTAGGTTGCACTGCTGACGCCCACAAAGGGGACAGTTGTTCGTGGAGCTGTAGTTCCAAAGCTGGAGGTTGCTAGGTGTACTTGCAACGTCGTGGATGGCATTTAGGTGGAACTTTGTCAGCTCGGGGCTCAAGGTATACAGCAGGCTTTGCCAGCCAGTGTCTAGCTGCATGGTGTTCTCCCAGGTTAGAAACTTTCCTTGGACTCTCTTATCGTAGAGAGTTTGAAGGAGCTCCTCTTCTTTCAGAGACTTAATTATCTCCACCAGTTGCTCCTTTTTGTTCTTCTTCCTCCTCTGATCACCGAATCCAATACCGGCTCCTTCCCTGGTCTGCACGTAGCCAATCAGTTCTTTGAAGTAGAGGTCTCTCTCCCTATTAGTCAGCTCCTTGGTGTAGTCCCATCTCTTCTTGTCTCTGTTGGTGTTTTCTCTGTACTCGAAAACCTCCCTCACTTTGGGGTCAACCGATGTCTTCAGCATATAGGCCTTGGACACCTGTAGACGAGGCAAAATGATCTGACCCAGTCAAAAAACTAAAAGTTTAAGTTTTATATCTTTTACGGTTTTTGTGGAAATTCGTGTTAAAGTTGATGCCGTGGTGTCAGTAAAATGGCACGGATAAACACATATATATCGTCTCGCTTTATATATCTACTATTTGAATTCCAAAGTCGGTTCACAATCGCACTTCAGTGGCTGGCGCGCCTTTATAAATTCGTGATTCATAACGTGATTTCAGCGTGAGCACTTAGGGCTGATTTCGCTGATCGCTCCGTCATCATTTTGCCTCGTTTATCAACTCTTATTGAACGGAAATAGGAACAATCCTTCCGGTAACGTGGTAGTGAATGGAGGGATGATTGGGTGAAATTTAATCAATAACCAAGTATTCAAATTCCAGTGTCGTTTCACGGAAACGTATTTAGACGTAATCTGATTCAGATCTCCTTCGAGGATTGTTATTTGTTATCTTACGCTGGGTAATGCGTTTATGCTCTACCATGTCAACAATAAAGTCTGCTATTTGACTTCCACAGCCAATTCACTCACTAGTTGTTTTTATAGAAATCTTTCGTGAATTATTGGTAACGTGGCTTTGATTTGAGTGAACACTGAGGACGGATTCCGCTCATTTCTCAATCTTTTTACACATTTTCTACTTTAAAAAGAACAAGTTCTTAAACTCTGGCTGACCGGCAAGAGGAAAAATTCTTTAAGTCCAATAAAACGCGATCACATACCCATTGTATTTTTATATCGTTAAGTCGCCTTAAACCTTTTTATCAGAATGAAGCCCATTTTGATTTAAACAACTTTGTAGTGCTGTTTTCTTATTACTATATGCTTTTTTACACTGCTGTATTAAATATGGTTAATCAGATGCTGAATAAGAACTGAAATGAACAAATATTGAATTGCATCACTTTCATATTTTCATTTATATACTTCTATTATATTATGTCACTATTAGGTATTGTCTTTTTACATTTTCAAATTTGATTGTTACCGTGCAGTGAATAAACATAAATTGTCCTGTAGAACGTAGGTAACTTTATTATTGAGGCCAGAATGATTGTCATTGAGCATCCAGACAACACCATGGTTGTCCAGGCACCTAGGCTCACTAATCAGATGAGTGACAAATATGTTTAAGCTAAAGTGTCATCTTGACCTGATTTTTCTTCAGCAGTGCCATCATCCTTTCATCATGATCCAATATTGTGTTACTGTATCTTTATTTACTTAAAGTATGCTCACTGTTCTACTTTTAGATAGCAGACAAAAAGAAAAAGTGAAGATGATCTATTTAGTGGCAGTGATGCTAATTCTTGCATCATTGGACCAAGCAAAATCAGGTAATAAATTTATTGGTTAAGGAGGGGAGGGTTCACCCTGATTTTTTTGTGAAACTTGGTTTGGAGATAGTAGTTGTCCAACAAACTAGGACCAGTGACCGAACTTTTGAGGGGTTTTCGGACCCCAACCGCCAAACGGTGCCCGCGGGGCAGCCACGCCCATATTTGGTCCAAATTAGGCCCAATTTAGCCAAATACCCTGAACATGCCCAAAACCCAGATTTTAGGTGACTTTAACTTGTAGCTAGTGGTCCCCTGAACTCGTATATGAATTTTCATCAAGATTGGACAAAAAATGACTGAGTTATGAGCCAAAAACCATATGACCATATTTGGGCATACGCACCAAATTTGATCGATTTTGGCCCATAAATTGATCAAATATCAATATTTTTGAATAAAACCAACTTTATATGGAAGGTAAGCCTATACTACACATTCTCTATGATTATCAGCGCAGTATCTACCTAACTGTGGATTCTGTGTTCAAACAATCGCAAAAAATGAACAAAATCGCCCATATCTCAGTTCGCAATATTTGCGAAACTGATTTCACTCAAAACAATAGAACTCAATAGGGTTTCAATATTTTTACATGAAATTTTCAGAATCAACGTAGAATCGCATTTCGACCTTAAGTTTTGTATTGGAATTTTGAGTTAGGCCTTTAGAAAAATTTGGCGGCCAAATTCCAAAATTTGCAATGCAAAATTCAGAATTTGGCCGCCAAATGCTAAATGATACCGAGAATGAAATCGGTCGCCCGCTTTTCCCATGTTGGCAGCGGTCCACTCTACCCAATTGTTTCGGTAAAATTTCTTATAAAGATATAAGATTAAGATAAATATAGTTGTAAGGGGCAATGCTTATAAATTTCACTGTTCAGTGTCTCCCCGTCTCTCTGTCTCCCCATCTTCCCTTTTCCTATCTCCATTTATTTTTTGCTTTAAATAAGCATTCATCTGTAGAAAGGATTTCGTGTATTCCACTACGACCAACGGTACTGGTTTAATAGTCTTTTTAAGAATTACAACCAATCAAATTTACAAATTAGTATTTGATCAGCAATGATGGGCTGCCGGACCAATTAAAACGTCTCCTTGAAAGGTAGACTGGCCAGTCACCTCTCGAATCCCCGATTCTCCATTTTATTCTTCCTGTGTTCCCCTCCCCGTGTTCCCGCCTTTTGCTCGTTCCATTTTTGTCTTCCCTTGTCTTATCTCCATTTATATCTTGCTAATCTTTAGGCCATATAAGCATATTATAATATAACCAAAATGATTTCGAACATTACGCATAAGTTAAATTTAATGGACCAATTATCAATTCATTTATGAAAACAACTCCCCATCAGAACCCAAGGTGAGCGGCTGGGATGACGAAGACTGGATAGCTGCAGACATAATCACCAACAATTACGGAAGTGATGATTTTTACAATCAAACTGGAAATGTAGATAGTGCGGTAGTACAATTTAAAACTGATAGCGTTTTGGGGACCAAAGATTGGATAACTGTTCACTTTTTGAACAAGGATGATGAAGAAACCGGACAGTTAGATCTTTCATTTTATGAAATGATGTTCATAAAGACTTACGGCTGCGTGCAGAACGCAGAATTCTCCGCCACCTTACCGAGTGAAAATGAAAAGATCTGGACCGTTTCTTTTAACGACGAACTAAGGCTAACAATAGATGTCAATGGGGTCATCGTTTACAACTTTTTGATGTCAGAATGTACAACAGACTGGTGGAATGAAGTGTGGATAAAAGGCACAGTATCCATAACAATTACATCACCAGATTCCAAGGATATAGTACTGGACGGTTACAGGGCAAGTACGTCTACCCGTCTCCCCTCTCCCTGTCTCTCCGTCTTCCCATTTATTGTCTGCCCTTGTCTTATTTCCATTTATATCTTGCTAATCTTTAAGTTTAGGCCATTATATAAGCATATAATATAACCAAAATAATTTCGAACATTACGCATAAGTTAAATTTAATGGACCAATTATCAATTCATTTATGAAAACAACTCCCCATCAGAACCCAAGGTGAGCGGCTGGGATGACGAAGACTGGATAGCTGCAGACATAATCACCAACAATTACGGAAGTGATGATTTTTACAATCAAACTGGAAATGTAGATAGTGCGGTAGTACAATTTAAAACTGATAGCGTTTTGGGGACCAAAGATTGGATAACTGTTCACTTTTTGAACAAGGATGATGAAGAAACCGGACAGTTAGATCTTTCATTTTATGAAATGATGTTCATAAAGACTTACGGCTGCGTGCAGAACGCAGAATTCTCCGCCACCTTACCGAGTGAAAATGAAAAGATCTGGACCGTTTCTTTTAACGACGAACTAAGGCTAACAATAGATGTCAATGGGGTCATCGTTTACAACTTTTTGATGTCAGAATGTACAACAGACTGGTGGAATGAAGTGTGGATAAAAGGCACAGTATCCATAACAATTACATCACCAGATTCCAAGGATATAGTACTGGACGGTTACAGGGCTTTCCCAAAAGATGGTAAGTCCAACTTAAACTATATCATGTATATATGAAATGAATTACTATACCTTATCGGACCTTATTTGGACGGACATTAAATGAACAGACATAATTATGAACGGACATTAATATGAACGCTAGAAGGCATTCAAAACCTAACCATCAAAAATCCTCATTTTTTTCATTTTATTAAAAGTTTTCTATTTCAGCAAATGATTTTAAATCCATTTTTATACAGTGAGTAAGAAAAAAAGTCGTTAAGCAGCAAAAACGTTAAAATATGTGTACATGATCAGTGTCTTATCACATATCATCTTCATTAAATGGGGTTTCGTGCATGAAATAGTCCATGCTTAAAGCATCAGTGATTTTTAGTTTTACGGAAACCTTTTTTTATCAAACTACCCCGGTCCTGCATTTCAGTGTTAACTTTTACAAGCCATTCGGTGTGAAGTGGTTTTATCCTAGAAAACTTTAGGTTAACCTTAACATCACAAGGAGCTTTCCTAGCACTGTTTCATTACCTCCCCTGAGTAATATGAACTATAACAACGTCGGACAATTTCCATGTCAATTGTCAACACGATTTACCGTAATATCTAGAGGCTGGAACAAGTTTGTCATGTTGGCGGGGACTAGCTCATGAACTATGTTGTTGAGTGCCATTAAATAATAATTTCGTTGACTTTTTCCGCCAAGTGACCCTTGAAAACATCATATAGTACTAGTAAATTTTTCTGTGCCTCCGGCAGACCAAGGAGAACCCTTCCTCATAGTCATATTCTGGACAAAAAGTTGGAAGTGCAAAAATGTTTGAAAAAAAACAACGGACTTTAACTTGGACGGACATTAAGATGAACGTTAGGGCTCAAGCGTTCATTTAATGTCCGTTCAAATAAGGTTCGATAAGGTAGACTGTAAAGTGTAGACGGCGCATTTGTAACCAATTGCACCATGCATGCATATGGTTAATACTATCGAATAAATAAGTTTATATAACAGAGGAAACAATTCAAACGACAATTTGGCACCAGCCACCCCCCCCCCCCCCCCCCCAGACAACCTTATAACGTAAATGTGGCACTGTGACACTCGTGGCACTAACATGTGGCACTTGCGACACTCACATGTGGCACTTGTGGCACTATCATATGTAACATGTGGCACTTGCGACACTCACATGTGGCACTTGTGGCACTATCATATGTAACATGTGGCACTTGCGACACTCACATGTGGCACTTGTGGCACTATCATATGTAGCATGTGGCACTTGCGGCACTCACATGTGGCACTTGCGGCACTATCATATGCAGCATGCGACACTTGCGGCACTCACATGTGGCACTTACGGTTCCAATATGCTGCATAGTTAGGTACAATACTGCTTTTTTTTGCAAGAATCATCAACTGAACTGGTTGATATTTCAACTTTAAGTTATAAAATTGATTTTTACGATTATATCGTGAGACGTGAAATATAATTCTGCCCGATTCATACTGCGATTCAGCAATCATAAATAACGCTAAAGACGATATTAATTTGTTTGATGATTTCAATCATAATTTGGCTTGTTAAGCTTGAATTGATCAGTGTTCTTATTATATATATCAACCATAATTACATACGATTACAAATTACAGATGACATGATTGTATTACAATTGTGATCATCGGTCAACTACAAAACAAAGGCTCATCGAATATAAATACCTCTCTGTGTGCCTCCGATTGTGAGTCTGAGTCTGACTGACATGAAATTAACCTTTTTGTACATAATAATCTTAAAATTATGATACAAATATGTTTATCTAAAATATGCATTGGCATTGCAATGCGGCACAACCCCATCCCTTAACAAGCTTTCGCCAAAAACTAAACGACTAACCCTGCCTAACGACAAACTTGACATTTTAATTTATTTAAATGTCAATGTTGTCATGTCCAATTTTGCCTGTTATAACTATGTTTTATACTTATAATAAGTGTACCGTGATCGTGATATAATAATACTTATACTGTAACTGTACGAATAACCCCTTTCGATTAATTATAATGGGGTGTGGGGAAGCATTTAAAATTCAGAATAACCAATAAAAAACATCCGCTGCCGACAATTTAAAGTTAAACTGTTTTAATTTAACAATTACAAAAGCAAAAAAGCAATCAACAGTTTAACATTTATTCAAAACGATAAATTGGACCTTAACGGGTGATCGATACTTGTAAAATATGTGTTCCATAAATATTACCGTCCAAATAGGACCGTCGACGAGTCTTACTGGGCCGCGCTCAGCCTGTCATTCCGCCTAATCTCTTTATGAACATGATAGCCTGAGGTCCCCAGGTAATTGGAGGACTTTGCCGCTTCGACGCGCCGCGCGAACTAGCATTCTTGCTTCGTCGATCGTTGCTCTGCTTCGCAGAGCAACGATCTTGACGGATTGACATCGTCAATCAACCTAGGTAACGACGAGTCCAACTCGGCGCGGGTCTTGATGCATGGTATTGGTAAGTTATAAACCTACAAATTGGACCGGGCACAACTATAATATAACGAGCCCACGTCGATCTAATATTTATTCTACTTCAAATAACAATAACACCTGCGGCCCGCCGCCCGTTAATGTTATGTTTCTTTGAATTTGATTGCTTAACCCTAATTAAATAATAACCTTATAACGGCTAACCCTGACCTTAACCTACGATTAACTATTAAACTGTACTGGGCTTCTACTAATTCGCTCGCCCAAAAATTTCACGTGACTTTGGTTTTTGTGATATTGGTTTTGCAGCCGTACAAAACGGTTTTACAAAAACCCTAATCCCATACCAATACCTAAAGGGCCTTTTCACAAGAATTTTCTTAAAATTTGGGCAAGCAATTGCTGATTAGATCGGATGGGTCCATTTTATTTTAATTTTTATTTTGTATAATCAATAATAGTGTTTCCCCTTCGCACGCGATGTTACTTGTTACTTTATAATATTATAAAATTCAGCTCATAGTTATGAACAAAAAATTAAAAATAGATTTGCAAGAAGAAATTTAAAAAAGTGCTAATATATATAATTTAATAGCTTATTAAATTATTTTACGTTGCACGTTGACCATTGTTAATGGTTTGGCCCGGCGCGCGTTACTTCCTAGCTCGTGCCATCCTGTCATTCCGCTAAATAATATGGTTATGAACATAAATATAATAGCCTGGGGTCCCCAGGTAAATTTAAACATTAAATGTATCAAAATAATTCCGGCAAAAATCATGTTAAAATTAAATTAAAACTCTAAACGCGCCGCGCGTATTTCCGAAAATTAACTCCGCAGTATGAAAATCGAGCGCACAAGCAAATACTGTCATGAATCACACATGTACGTTATAGTATCATTGATAGTATTTGAGTGATATCTTTGCATTTCAAAACTAATATTTAGTCTGTTTGGTTATCTTTTTTTCGATATGTAATTTAATTGTTAAGTACGTTTTCATATAATCTGATTTATGTGTTCCAATCGTTTTTTATCTTGTGCTGCTTAATTCTCAAAAGTCGACTTATAATTTGCGACGTATTTCTTATATTATCTTCAGACTTCAACATAATTCGTCATCATACTTAATCGGGTTACATTGATCCTTTACAGCTACATGACTCTTACAAATGCAAGATTTCACTGAATTAGCAATTAGAGAAATAAAAATATTGATATGTGTTGTGGCCATTTCAAAATATCAAAGGAGGTCTTAAAGTTGTTAATAGTTAATAGTACTATGTTTAAAGTATGTTTAAAGTTTTCTATCATTCGGCTGCATTCGTATCATTCGATCATACATTTATTCATTTAAAAAAATTGAAGATCCTACACAAAATATGACTAAAATAACTTATTGATAAAGTTTCTCAAGTTCGTGAAGGGACAGTCTAATAAGGCAAGGTTTTAGAAGAGCTTCAAAAGAATCCAGACGATTGTACAGGGCGGGGGGCCAGAGGGGGGGGGGCAAAAGTCAGTACACATGTTGGGTGTTTTATTTTTGTGAGTTGTTGCTTTGCAGATTGAATACTGTACCTTTACAGGTGGTTCATAAAGGTTGGGAGGCTATAATAATTGTAAATGCCTCTAGCTCCCACTTCTACTACGACAGATATATCCTTTAAATTATTTTCCTTCTGAAATTTTGGCTATAGTAATTAAGAAATGTGACACCTTAGGAGAGACTACATGAAACTAAATTCTTAGGCGTAACAGTCGGTGAAGACCTAAACTGGAATGAACATCTAGAGGTAAATAAGTATTAAAACTGTGGCATGCTAAATAGAATTAAAGATAACATTCCCACATCACTCCTTAAAGATCTGTATCACACTCTGTTTGAAAGCTATCTTGCATATGGAATAACTGTCTGGGGAGGAGTATCTAACAAAAGCACAGAAAATGTGTGCCCGCATAATGTTTGGTGATAAAGAAGCATACCTGGATAAATTTAAAACTAGTGCGTGATGCAGACCCTACGGGGAGCAGATCCTGGGCAACGAATTCTACAGAAAAGAGCATACTAAACCCCTCTTCAACACTCTTCAACACTCATGAAATCATGAATGTGCATAATCTGTACTTCTACCACTGTATTAAATGACATCTTCAAGGTCTTGAAATACAGAACCCCTATATCACTTTACTCCCTCTTTGAAACATCTGGCAGACTTGGCTAAGAGACAGTCATTCTCACACCTAAACCATTAGCTACTTATACAGAGCAGGGACAATCTGGAACACAGTACAATAAAATCTCATGCTAACTACAGTCACCTGTAAGCCCAATCACCTCTAATCATCCATAAAATAACCATCACTCCCACTCAAAAGGAAGGAGAACCAAATGACTGGAACTTAGTCTTAAACAGTGTTCGACAAAATTCAAAAACTTTGAAATTGACCTTGCCTAGATTACTTGAGCTTACAAAAGCTGTAAAATATAACTTGCAGCAGCCCCATACCTTGTCATGAACATAATATCGAAACTACCTCTGTGATCACATCTTTCTCTGGGTGCAAAATGAATATATACATAGGTTTATCAGTTTTATAGAAATTTGAAAGTTCTATAGACATTTATATATGGAATATAAACATTTTATTTGTGTGTTTTTTGTTGTGTATCTTTATAACTATTTAGGAAGAGATTTTTATAGAATGTTAGAAGTGCATACGAATTAAGCATATAAATGACATCATTGCCATTTCTGAAGTGGTTTGTAGATGGGCCATTGTTAGCCCCAAGCGTTTTGGTCCCTCATTCCTGCCACTCAGCATTGCCTACTGTAAAGTAGAAATTTTTCTTAGAAAATAGAGAAACTGACCTTGTCTCACTAAAACTGATAAAAAGTCCATAATCTTGGTATTTCAACACTAAGTCTCGCTTGAATGACTTAAACGTACATCTTTGTTGGGTATATTTTAATGTCGAAGGGTGTAATAAATGTTAGAATTTATTTTTTATTTATTAAATTCCCCTAAATTGAAACCACTTGCCATAATAAAAACACTAACAACCAAATAATTTTTTTTCACCAAAGAATATTTCCTCAAGTTTACTTCTAGGTTCATCCAAACTATCAAATAAATGCGAAAATGGACCTTCATTTAAAAGAAATAAACACGAATATTTTTCGATTCGAACCAATGGTGGTAGTAATTCATACCTTGACTCCCCCTCACCCCTGTACAGTGTACATTCGTAGGAGCTACTACAGAGAAGCTACCCACACTAATCTTAGATCTGTTCAACATATCTTGCAGATAAGTTGGAGCCAATCCTTGTAGAACTTGCAAGATCTTGAGTGCAATCATTTTCTTTATATCCAACCAATAAAGATAGATCAGTCCATCCTCTAGATGGCCTATTAAAATCTTTGGCTTTAGCTAGATCATTTTGTAGTAAATGGAACTTGATGTTATAGCCTCTTGCCAATTCCAAAGTATTTAAAGCTATTACAGTAATCTAAGTAGGATGGCGCTTCAGAGATATTGTTCATAGGAATCAAATTTCCATTTTGATTGAAAAATAATTTGTTGATTCTAATGTGATATATGCTTAGTAAAAATATATTGCAATACTATTGGTTTAAACTGCTTTAGGATATGATACGAAGCGGTGCTACGATTTACATTGGTCAGTGGAAAAGTGTGGTGAACACCAACTCAAAACAGAGCCAGATGCTTTACTTTACGATGTGACTATTACTGATTAATATACCTGCAAAATACTGAATGTGTTTCTGGTTAGTTAATAGTTTTTCTTAATTGTATATCTTATAGCTTTCCTCCACAATTACAACTAACTGCAGAAAAAGACAGTTATGACTCAATTGAACATGTATTAAAAGTCAATTTACCATTGATTCATGCACTTTACCATTGATTCATGCAATTTACCATTGATTCATGCACTTTGGGCTGAAATAGGGAGGGGATGCGATGATGTTTACTTTCATGATTTCGAAAACTCGATTTTCAGGACGCCCGATTATTACAATTACACATGAGTGCTGACCTTCAACTTGACCGGCGATTAATTTGGCTAGGAAGAATAGCAAATATTTCAGATAGCTTATTTTCAGATCTTTGCATTTTTCAGCCTAACGAACCATTTTCTTCAATAAAAAGCGGTCCTAAACAGCACAATGTGACTTCCAGAGCATGAATTTTTACATCTAAGATGCCAACTTAAAGAACCGTTTCACACACCAAGAGCGCTTACACACACTCCACTACTTTTCATCTGGACTCACAATCGTGTCATCTGATATAACCCAGAATATTACATTAAAATTAAATTAAAAACATGGTTAAATTAAAAACATGGTGGACCAAAATGTATCTTGCTGCTCTTTTTTTGCCCACCCTGTGCATGTGCTACAAAGTATTTATCTTAATTTTTGAAAACTTGTCTTCGAATACTTCGATAGCCAATTATAGGGTCACCCACTATTAGAAGAAGGGGGTAAGGAATGGCTTTTGTCTTTTATTGGTAACTGGTATAAATAGTTATGATTGTTACCATTCTAAATCATCAGTTTTCCTTTATTTTTTATCCTATTTGGTTATTTCTATTTTCGAGCTGTCATGTACATGTATTTTCAGACTAAAGTACCTAAAGATCACAGAATTCATTTACATAGCTAAAGTGGATCACAGAAAACTGCAGAGAACAAGATGGAACATTATATCAGTGCTGCAGGTAAGCAACAATTTGTCTTATAATGTGGTAATCGGTTCTTATCTTAACTACCGAACGAGTTTGGTATATTCAGTCAAATGATGAAAGTCATTGATAATCAAACAGATGCAGCCATCTTAAAGGACCAGTTAACTGAAAAAAAAGTTATCCTCATATTTTGACAGATTGTGACAAATAGCAAACTAAGCAACGTGTCGAAATTCCTAAATCTCTAACTGCTTCTCTAACGCGTGTAAATAGCGTTTGTATTATTTTGGCGCAAGTCCCTTGCGCGCGCAGAAGAGCTCGTGAGACTGTATTTTACAGGTAGAAAATGGACATAATACAATGTTTTTCCCCGAATAACTCGAAAAGTAAGTAATTTAGGGTACATGTTGCTTCATAAGTTGTATAATGTATATAAACATGGCCATTCTGCACAATTTGCACACATTCAAAAACCTTTAGGGCCTTCATAGCCCAATTTACCAGATATCCATAGTTTTGCATGATTTCTGGAACCGAAAATCAGTTTTTCGCCAATAAATGAAAAAGTAAGCACTTTAAGGCATATGTTTGTTCGTAAGTCATATATTAATATGTGCGGTTCTTTTGCACCCTGTCTAAAGACTCTATCACGATCCTATCGAAAATGGGCTCAGCACCACGCCCAAAATGGTTTTTGGCGAATTTTTCGAAAAGTAAACACTATATAAACATGCATATGCGGCTTCGTTTAAGCCTATTTTGAAGTCTCTACGACCTTCAGAAGCAAGAGGTCGGTTACGTTATTGGGTCAATATGGGCGTGGCCCTCCTGGGTTTTCTCCACGGTAAAAAAAATGTCTCCAAACGAAAATCGTTTATTCATACCTTCGGGAAGGTCTGTGCAAAGTTTCGTGAGTATTTGAATATTTGCAGGTTCATTTCCATAAATGTCCATAAATAACTGGACTACACAACTTTAGAGTTAACTTTAGAGAAACTCATTAGTCATTTATCTCAAATCAAGCTGTTAGTGTCCATGATCAACCTGTGGCGACAATGTTTTACGTGAAATGTAAAAATCAGGAGTAATATAAAAAGTGTATTTTTAGATTAAAGTGCTAGCTCATAGTTTTAGAATTATATAGATTAACGTTGGTCGTTTAGCCATCTAACAATCGATCGTGCCGTAATATATGGCCAGAGAATAATAGGGTCTTGGAAATTCTATAGTTGTTCAGTGGGTCGATTGACTGAACACGTTTGCACTTGGTATTTAAACTTACCAGTAGTTTATTTATGTTATGTACCGATGATAATGCAATTAGGATAACAACTAGGTAAGCCGTAAGTCTAATTCAAGACACACCGCACACCGTACACTCCAAGTCCAATCAGTATTACTATTTGGTAGACCCGAGACCGGGTATTTTGGCGGGAATTCTGTTCCCACGGCACTGTTCTGATAGAAGCTACTTCTACTAATGGTCCCAGAGGAACGGCCGTAAAGTAGCCAGACTTCTTGTCTCCTGTGCTGGCTGACACATGCGGATTAAAGTTATAAATTTCGCTATGCTATAAATATAATTGCTCTCGGAATTGAATAAACTCCTACTTATCTAGATCCTTTCTAAATTCGTTAGAGTTTCATGGACTGGGGAAAAATAATCGGCACAGTCTCCCTAGCTGCTTGTGTAATTAAGCAATGAAAACAATCCAAAATTATCACATATGACATAAGTTGTAATAGCAGAAACTTTCTAACCGTACATTCACCCGCCACTGTTCAAGAACCTATATCACTGTTTAAAATCATGACGTGAGCACTGTACATCCAATCAGCTATTCCTTTAGTTAGAATGATAGCCAAAACTATAAGGATTTTGGAGAACTAGGGTAATAGTCATAATTCTAAAATTTGAGTGAGTTACACGTGTTTTATTGACGATGATAAACATTTGTAATGTAAATTACGCTATGCAAGCGCGCACTGAGGGACTTTATGACGTCACGAGGCCACAGCTTATTTTTGCAATAACACGCGTTACAAGTACGCTAGAGAGTTGGTTCTTTCGGCGATACGATTCTTTACCAGTTTGTCACAGCTGATTTAAATCTTAGCCAAATTTGAGACTACAAATTTTTCAGTTAACTGGTCCTTTAAGAAGAAGGGGTGAAATTTCACTATCAACCAAATTCCACATTTTTCACTGTCATGATAGCGCTAGCAGGTGCTGATAAGACGTGGGCTCATTTACTTATGTTTAACTACAGTTGAAACAAAGCACTATCTACTCTGCCCTGTTCATTTATCTTTAATCGCAAATTAGCTGATAATTATAAGAAACTTAACAAAATTTGCTGAGGACATACAAACCTTGCGGGCCAGTTTCAACCCTTGTAACTTAAAAGTGCAAGGGGCCATCTACTTAGGATGTCCGCCAAAATCGTAGATTTTCAGACCACTTCCCCCTGTCCGGTTGTGTCCGAATTTTCAAAACCAATCCCGGCGACCCTCCCCCAGACATCCAGATTTCCAGCTACTTTTAAGAGTACAAATAAAACCAACTCAATTCATTGTTAATAAAATTCAAAGGGTTGAAATAAAATTCAAAGATTTGAAATAAAATTTACGGACGTCCGGATTTTCAGAAACCACCCCCCTCCCTATTTGCCGGACGTTCTAAGTAGATGGCCCCAAATGTAATTGATCAGTCGGCCTATAAACAGTCAAATCAAATTTATTTTTACTTTGTTTTAGTAAATCATGATATGCAAGTTTTGATTATGCAAGTTTTTAATTTTTAAGAATAAATTATAAAGCAAAGGATACACCATAATTTTCAATTATTATTTTCACTTACCTTAGTTCGTTTATTTATGGCGGGTAATATTGTGGCGAGTAAAATGTTGGCGGGAAAAAATATGGCGGATTGTCCGAAAATCCGCCATATTTTACCCGCCACTTATTTACGGTATCAATCAGTTTGACAGTACAGGTCATTACAACCAAAGTATTTGAATAAAACCACATCGCTGTGGTCGGAATACCTAGAAAGTGAGTTCGTGACGCTTGTTTCAATGTAAAATAGGAACGATAAAATTATTATGGCATGCGTATACCCTGCCAGAAATCCAAAAGTTGACTAGGCGGGTTTTATTATGGCGGGTATAAAAATAATGGCGGGTAATATGGTGGAATTACCGAAAACCGCTGAATTTAACCCGCCATAATTAAACGAACTAAGGTATATTAAATAAAATTATATTGTTATGTATCATATAATTTTGTAAACATTGGCCGGTGTACCAAAAACCGGTTCCCAAGTAAACAATTGATAATACATAATAAATACTGTTGCAGGTTTGGTCACCTTAAAATCAGCTACTAATGTTACGGAGGTCTCCTGAAAAGTGCCATTAGAAAAGCTGCTTATAGAAACAAACGCCAGACACTCGTCACTCCCTGCATGCAACCAAAGAACGCTAACCTCTTCCACAGAAACTCGCCTTGGTCAACAAGCCCGTCTATGGAAATACATGGGGTGCAACTTGCAGCTAAACTAGCCGAAATCAGAGAAATCAAATTAGACATTGTCTTACTTCAAGTTATAAATAATGTGACTAATATGTATTGTATTTGAGGACAGTAAATATGAACAATTTATTATGAATATGCCCAATTATAACTCTAAGAATTGGACTTTTCACCTTCGACTTATATATCTTTAAAAATATTAAAATATACTACAGAAGAATGAAGACTGTTTGGAGTGATTAATAACATCGGTTAAGGTTTTGTATAATAGTCCTTCAGACTGCTAAAAACGAGGTATAAATGGAACGCGCGTTTTGTAACTCCGTCTTGATATATAAAGGATCTTATTTTGTATTCGAATTCAACACCGCGCGTAAAGCGTGGACGTGACGGTCCGGCCTTCGATTGACTGACGATGTTGAGGCAATAGTCAACACGGTATAGTATAGTTTGCAGAAAATTTGCCCGGTTTAGAATCACTCAGTTTACAAAATGAGTGTTTTTAATTTCATTGAAAAAATGTATTATCATCATGGTCCATAAACCAGCTGTTACAATATTATTTTGTGTAAATTCAAGCATCGAACTCCCTACCTTCTGGTTGCGAGTCCGGGAGAGCACCCTTACACCACATTAGTGCCACATAAACTTGCGACACTCAAAAAAGTACTTTTGCGACACTATGAAAAAAAAGTGTGGGCTATGTGGCACTCTGAAAAACATGCGGCACTCTAATGTGGCACTATAATGTAACACTTTGGTTCTGGTGTCGAAATCTTGCAGTTATGAATAAGTTTCGTTCTTAATTCTAAAGCAACTTCTAAGTATAGATGAACAAGATTAAGCTCAATTATCAGTATTTTTCGCAATCAGACTGTAATTCATAAAAGGATGGAAAGCACTTTAGTGTGACGGGTTGTGAACCTTCAACTAGTTGGGAATATATTAATATCTGCATAAAAGCTGGAATAATTTGCTAGGAGAATTATTACACAATTTATAGAATAATTTATGGACCATCAGGGGTCGTTCACATATTACTTTATCATTCACATTTTTTGGTGGCATGGTCCTGTTATGCCTCGGTGCAGTTTTCTGAGGATTGGGATGTCGCAAAGATTACTCATACTTCTTACATAAAACTAGAGCCTTTTGATAGTCAAACAAGTGACCGATTCTGTCTTAACTTTTAGAACGTGTGCAGTTTGTTTTTATACCGAGGTTCTTTAAATTAATATTTCATGTTCTTCATCAACGAGCTATTCAGTTTTATGTCTACATCTATATTGGTAAATATTATATAAACAGATTTTAACGTTTCGGAACAAGTTCATATTTTCAGATGACTCCAAGCTAATTCTAACAATCGTTGGGTGAAATTGTGTCAGCAGATTAATTTTTGTGTGCCCTTAAATACTGTTTTAATTGTGTAATAAGATTTTGATTTCTTTAAAAGTAACTCAAACTATTTCCACACTAAAAAGCAATATAAGCTATTAGTAAAACTCGAATTGCATAACTTTACCACTAGTTTAGGACATACACAGTACATATTACAAAGAGTATAGTGTAATGCCAAATATTAATGCCACAAATGTCTTACTCTAATTTTAAAAGTGCCACATTCATATGGTGTCGTTCACATATTACGTAATCAGCCGAGGGGGAAGGGGGGTTTCCAAATGATTACGCTTGTGTACTTTTGACAGAATTATAGCTATACGTATTTATATTATTATACGTATTATATAGGGGGGGGGGGGGTTAAAAATTGTCCAAAAAGTGATCAACAAAACCAATTTATTTGATCAGGAAGAAGCAAGATTTTGTTCAAATTTTAAAACTAACGTTTGAGGACTTAATACAATGGAGATAAAACAGTAATTTGTTTATGTTTAGACTTTTTATTTATTTCACTCAGTGCATCTTAACAAATTTGTAATCTTTACTTGCAACCTGGATTATTTGATAGAATCGGTCGTATTTACAAATAAAGCTGTAGAAGAAGCTGTAGAGGATATAATATACTTAAATAAGAATTCTAACATGCTATGAATTTTGCCCTTTGATTAAATTTTGCCTTTGTTACAATTTGTAGTTGTACGTTTGAGTTAAACTTAAATAAACTATGATGATATGAATTTTACTTGATAGAGTGCTTATCTTAAATGTTTTAGTTTTACAGGCTCTAATGATGTAGTTTTACGGAGATTGTAAGCCTTACATGTGTGTTTCCCTTCGTGTCCAAAAGTTAAATGATATGATAATGTGCCATAAGTAACAGTACTAACAGTGTCACATATTACATACCTTATCGGACCTAATTTGGACGGACATTACTTGAACGCTGGAGGCCCTAGCGTTCATTTTAATGTCCGTTCAAATAAAGTCCGTTCATTTAATGTCCGTCCAAGTTAAAGTCCGTTAAATTTTTTAAAAAATGTTTCCATTTCGAACTTTTTGTCTAGAATATGTCAACTATGAGAACTTCATTGTGCCGTAAGTTAACGACAGAAAAGTTCTGAGGTTCTCGTTGTTCTGCCGGAGGCACAGAAAACTTTTCTAGTATATATGATGTTTTCTAGTATATATGATGTTTTCAAGGGTCACTTGACGGAAAAAGTCAACAAAATTATGGCACTAAATAACATAGTTCATGAGTTAGTCCCCGCCAACATGACAAACTTGTTAGCTTAGGGGAGATAATGAAACAGATAAGTGCTGGGAAAGATCCACGTGATGTTAAGGTTAACCTAAGTTTTCTAAGATAAAACCACTTAACGCTGAATGGCTAGTAAAAGTTGACACTTAAAGGACCGAGGTAGTTTGATAAAAAATGTTTCCAAAAAGTGGGTATTACTGATGCTTTAAGCATGGAATTTTTAATGCACGAAAACCCATTTGATGAAGATGATATGTGATATAAGACAATAATCATGTACACATATTTTAACACGTTAACTGATTTAAGATTGCTTTTCTTGCTTACTGTATGAACGATTGATTTAAAAATCATTTGCTTAAATCAAAAAACGTAAAAAAAAGATGAAAAATTCGGATTTTTGATGGTTTTGATTGCTTTCTAGCGTTCGTATTAATGTCCGTTCATAATTATATCCGTTTAAGTAAGGCCCGATAAGGTATAATTTAGTTCTGCAAGTGCGCATTTTAGTGCCAAAAGTGCCACATGTTACAAATGAAAGTGCCGCAAGTGCGCATTTTAGTGCTGCAAGTGTCGCATGCTGCATATGAAAGTAAAGTAAAGTCAAGTAAAGTAAAGTAAAGTAAAGTAAAAATTATGACATAACATCATCACACATGTCTACAAAGTATCAAATCACTATATGGAAATATATAAATATCTTACCACCAAAATTAAAGTGCCGCAAGTGCCACATGTGAGTGCCGCAAGTGCCACATGCTACATATGATAGTGCCACATGTGAGTGCCGCAAGTGCCACATGCTACATATGATAGTGCCACAAGTGCCACATGTGAGTGCCGCAAGTGCCACATGCTACATATGATAGTGCCACAAGTGCCACATGTGAGTGTCGCAAGTGCCACATGTGAGTGTCGCAAGTGCCACATGTTAGTGCCACAAGTGTCACAGTGCCACATTTACGTAATAAGGTCGGCTCCCCCCCCCCCCCCCCCCCCCCCCATTCAAGTTGCCTGAAAGATGTTTATGAATTTAGTTGTTTTCCTAGAATGACGGTAATCTCCTTCAGATCCCGAGGATGATGGAAGTGGCAACGAAATTGACGAAGATGATATTGATACAAATAGCGAGGATGACGATACGAAGACCAATAATGAAAATAACCATGACTACTCAGATGCTGGATATAGCAAGATCAGTACAATTCTATTTGGTACTTTGCTGTGTACAATAAACATGATTTACTAATAGGGGGGGGGGGGGGGGAACCAACATCCTAAAAGGCCCTAGACGCATCGAAAATCCGAAAAGGGCCCTAGAAATCGGGGCTTTTTGGGGCCTTTTGGGGCCTTTTGACCCTGACCACTAATTGAAAGTGTTTATGGACCATAATCTCCATGTAAATACACTCAAATAAACATAAAAGTACTGTTCAAGTAGTCAGATAATATCATTAAACCACTTAGCATATATCAAACTTGATGAAATTTCAGTTAATTCTAGGGCCCCAAAAGGCCCTACAAATATGGAAAATCCAAAAAGGGCCCTAGAAATCGGGGCTTTTTGGGGCCTTTTGGGGCCTTTTGACCCTGACCACTAATTGAAAGTGTTTATGGACCATAATCTCCATGTAAATACACTCAAATAAACATAAAAGTACTGTGCAAGTAGTCAGATAATATCATTAAAGCACTTAGCATATATCAAACTTGATGAAATTTAAGTTAATTCTAGGGCCCCAAAAGGCCCTACACATATGGAAAATCCAAAAAGGGCCCTAGAAATCGGGGCTTTTTGGAGCCCCGATTGGCCTGGAAATTGGCCTGGAAATGTTTGAACACCGTAATTATAAAACAAATAAAGACGAATATGAATGAATATGGTCGGATATCAATATGGCCACAAAGCATGCACGCATGATATGACCCAATCTATCATTATATAATTATAGCCATACTAGATCTTTAGATTTAAACGTTAAACGTGTAGCTTTTGGTCTCCTAATAAAACTGCATTGAAAAATTTATGGAATTTAAAATATCAATAATTTTAAACGAAAAACATTTTATCTAAAATGTTTTTAAGATCCACATCGTATTGTGGCTTAATATTTGGTACATTTGTATTCTCCAGTATCAACTTAACACCAGAATGTGTGTGTGTGTGTGTGTGTGTGTGTGTGTGTGTGTGTGTGTGTGTGTGTGTGTGGGTGTGTGTGTGTGTGTGTGTGTGTGTGTGTGTGTGTGTGTGTGTGTGTGTGTGTGTGTGTGTGTGTGTGTGTGTGTGTGTGTGTGTGTGTGTGTGTGTGTGTGTGTGTGTGTGTGTGTGTGTGTGTGTGTGTGTGTGTGTGTGTGTGTGTGTGTGTGTGTGTGTGTGTGTGTGTGTGTGTGTGTGTGTGTGTGTGTGTGTGTGTGTGTGTGTGTGTGTGCGCGTGTGTGTGTGTGTGTGTGTGTGTGTGTGTGTGTGTGTGTGTGTGTGTGTGTGAACGGTTATACAAAACGGTAAGAGTTACGGGACTGGTTTTTTCGGTATAGTGCCGATAAAACTCTGATGAAGCCCATAAGCAAATTTATTTTAAATCGGCCGGTGGTAAGTGGTTTTAATGATGGTTTTGTACCAAAATGTTACATAAAATGGCTTGAGCAGAACGGCAAGAGTTACGGGGCTTGTTCTCTCTATCACATTACTGTATAACATGTAGCTGCATTTAAGTAGCGTCATAATTGGGTTAGCCCGGGAAGATTCGCTGTAATGTAATACCATAAGCTTATTAGGGGAGGGGGACTGTTAGTGTTTGGAGTCTGTTTGGACAGCAGAGAGAAAGTTCATACGACATGCGTGTTTTCAAATATAATAGGCGGGTGTGGTGCGGAGTTAACAAGGGTTAATTTCTATAACGATTTAAATAAAAATGGAAAGCGGTCTAAGACGGGAGTGATGAGGTGTAATAGTCGGTGTTCAGACCTTATGATCATGGAATGTGGTGCCTCATGGCTAATAATGACTTAATTATCCACAAGAAATAACTGATTATGAGATTATTGTTTAAGAAACTATTGGGTCACCTAATGCGGGTTTTGACTCAGCGGGTAATTTAAATTACTCCTACCCTTTTTAACTGCGGCAGTGAAATCCCGGCCGTAGGCCGGGTTACACTAGTATAATTATATGGGCATTGGGTATATATTAATACTGTATATATGGATGTAGCGTTTCTGTTCATGTTTACTGGCTACTGCCCAGCTATTTTTACAATTGAATAAGACATTACGACAGCAGAAGCTACAGGTATTTCACCCAAAGCTTTGATTTCAGCATGATTTGTGATTTAGTAATAATTGGGTAGTTCGACAATTTCTGGCGCGACCCCATCACATACCCTTTTAAGTTTAATGGTTATTAGCTAATTAAGTTATATTACTTGACAAATTAAGGTTTGCACGTGGGTTACCGTTAATGTTATTTGGTTATTTACACTAGTCAGACTATACTTTTATCTTTTTATGAATATGCAGTGGGGATTTACTGTTTACTAGGTCAAGATTAACAAGATTTACAAAATTTCCGTTATTCAGTTATTTGCATTCAAAGTATTCGATTTTATTTTATCAAATCAATTATGTGTGCTTTTAAATGATTTAAAAAATTTTTCATTGATTGTAGAATGCGAAATTTTTGAGTGTGCTAAATCACTAACACAGTGTTAGTAACATTTAGCAGTACCTACACGATCAATTTTCGAAATTTTTCATTAAGGGCAAAACAAAAGTCAAAACCATGAGCTTGAATCGATGTATTATCAAAAAATGATTTCGAATCCGGAATCACTAAACCTTGCTATGGTTCCTATGCAATACGTTCTATACCTCTGTTGTCTGTATGATTTTTGTAGGTTTACAACCTACCAGGACGCGCGCCGAGAAGAAAGCGGCGCGCGCTACTTCGAAGAAATTTAGACGAGTCACATCCGTCAATCTTGTAGGTTTACAACCTACCAGGACGCGCTCCAAGTTGGAACAAATATTTACGATCGTATCACCCGTTAACGACGGTCCAATATATGAAACAGATATATTACGAGTATCACCCGTTAATATAATTTGTGCCCTATATATAATTAAGTAGTACGTGCGTCATCGACATTGAGCCGCGCGTGCCGACTGCTGGATGGATTTTATTAGAGGGTGCACGATAAAAAAACTTACCAGGGGACCTCAGACTATTATGTTCATAAACATGTTCATAGACTAAAATATAGATTAGGCGGAATGACAGGCTGAGCGCGGCCCAGTAATTAAAAACTTGCTTGGATTTTAAAAATTTGTGTACCATTGTTTTCTAAAGACTGTGAGAATTTTCACAGTACCAAATTTGTTTTAACTTTTTGGAAAGATCAGTGAGTTTCGTTTAGGTGCCATATGCATATTGCATATTTATGGTGGGCGCGCGGCTTTTGGAGCCAAAGCTGCTGTAAACAGTAAAAGTCGCGTAATTTGACGAAATTCGTTGATTTTTGTCGTATTATTCTGTCATATTTTAGTTACCTGGGGACCTCAGGCTATCATGTTCATAAACAGAGATTAGGCGGAATGACAGGCTGAGCGCGGCCCAGTAAATCTTCGGTTCCTTGAGTGAGATCATTCTAAAAATTGAAGACCTTCCAAAAAAGTTTTCACAACTGTCCAAAAAATTTGATGGATATCGGAGTTGATATAGTAATGAAACTAGGGCAAAATGGGACAAAATACGCTGCTTTTAGTTAGCTAGCTAGCTGTAACATAATTTGATTGACGGTGTTTGCAATTGTCAACCATCGATCGACGAGAATGCGAAGCAAGAATGGTAGTTCGCGCGGCGCGTCGAAGTGGCGAAGTCCTCCAAAGTCAATATATGCACTCATACAAATCACTCGGAAAAGCTTTTTCGAGGCCGTGGCTCGAAAGTGATCTTAAACGATTCCCCGTTCAATTTTGGCGTTGGTCGAAGGACGCCAACTTAGTGCATAACGACCAAAAGAGTTATAAACGAACATATTTCATACGTATCAAATTAAATGTGCTTTTGGCGGAAATATTGAATATATAACGTGCGTCTTTTGAAAATACTTGACCATTGTTAATGATCTGGCCCGGCGCGTGCTACTTCGTAGCTCGTGCCAAAAAGCGGCGCGCGCTACTTCGAAGAAATTTAGACGAGTAACATCCGTCAGGAAAATACGAGCAAGTTTATTTTCATTGTGCACCCTTTAGTATAATTAGGTAGTGCGCCATCGACATTGAGCCGCGCGTGCCGACTTTGCCTAACCAGTTGACATACGTTGCATGCCACTTTTCGCGCGCGAAATTTTTATATTGTATGTATTATACAAATTGATATTTGTGATACGTAACATGTATCAACTAACCAGCTTAACCATGTGCTTTCGTGCTGCTGTGGGCGCGCTTGTTTCACAAGTAAAGAAAAGCACATATCCACCAACCCCGATTGAAAGGTTTGTGCGCGCGCAGTGCTGACAACAGCGTCTATGTAGCTCAGGTGACGTATGTAGTGTGATGATTGAATACTTTAATCGGAGGCTATGATAAATGCCTCATGTTCATTTAATTTTGTATTAGTCACTTTTAAACGAATAAAATAAAAGAATTGTGGTATAATAATACAAACAATCAAAATTCACGATCAAAATATATCAAGAAATCAAATAAAATCAAAATATAATGACACAAACATCATCACACAGCATCAAAAATATATCTACTAAAGTTTAACAAGAATTTCGCCGCGGTTTAACCAAGCACGATCAATTTGTCCTACCATGTACTTGTACCATTATGGCATTAATTCTCAAGAAACAAATATTTACTACCATGTTACTTTTATTATATGCAACAAAGGTCTGACAGAAAAGATTCGATCCATTTGATGATTTTTGAATTTAAGCCATAGATGTGAAGTTTTCTAAGTAAAATACAATTTTTATTTTCCACAGAAGAATCAATACATATTGAGTTATAAATATCCGATAATTCCCTTATTAACCATTAAAAGTTGCTTTGTCAAGCAACAATTTGTGGTCAACTTTGTCGAACGCCTTAGCGTAATGAAGATAAATAGAATCAAAGTCAGTTAATGATTCAAAAACGTCGTCGAAATGGTGAAGAAGCTGTGTAAGGCAGCTGAGCTCTGATCTAAAGCCATTCTGTTTGCTACATAATAGATCAAGTTGTAAATTTCTAGATTTAAGACTAGCTTTTTCCTTATCGTGATTCTCTCAAACACCTTGATTATATGGGAGGCTAGGAGAGTGAAATGAGAGTACTTATAAAATGAAAATACTTCTCCAGATGCAAGGGATTTTGACCAGATCAGATTAATAGGAATCACCATAGCATCTTTGCGATTCTTCAGTTGGGCAATTCCACGGTAAGGTTCCACTTGGTGAAAATGAAAAATGTTAAGATAGGCACCTAATTTTGGTTAAAATATGTTCATTAGACTCTTAACCTTACAAGTCAACAAAAGTTTTTTGTTTCATATTGCGTTAACTTTTGATTTTTCTCATTCAAAGGAACACTACTCGGAAATGAAAAAAATCGTTCAAATTTTCAAAGGGCCATAGTTTGGGTATGCAGCAATATTTCTCTATGAAATTCCATACACTTAGGCATATGCATAAGAATGAGAGCTATGCAAAGTTTCAAAACCGTTACTCAAATCCTTTTTCTAAAAAATTTCCACAAAGATGGTGTCACGTCCGTCACAAAATTAAGCAAAAAAGATTTTTCAGAGCCACATAGTGCTATTTATATTCAAAAAACCACTGCAACCTATCTCTTCTGAAGGTAAGGGAGTACCGTAGAAATTATCAGGCTTGTATCTTTTAAGAAAGAAAATTTGTAAGGGGGGTCCCAACTTGTCGCGTCCGTCACATTTTTTTGAAAATGCTCCAAAAAATCTTTAAACAGACTTTAAAGGCATTATTCTTAAAGCTGAGGCCGTCCTCAACAAAACTATGTCGTCAAATCAAAAATTGGACAGAAAATGACCAAGTTATGTATAATTTTGTATATGCCCATATATGGGCATATGGCTCACTTTTAGCCATTTTTATCCATATTTCCATTATTTTGACTAAAACCAAGACAAATAGAAGTCAAATAAGGTTGGATTGTGTTGACTATGTTGACTAGACTATCAAATAACATCATATGCAATTCAATAATTTAATTTACTGATTTTTTGCCATCTTATTTGCTTACAACTTTTTCAGAGGTAAAAGGCACAAAAAATGGACTTAACCCTATTTTCGCATATTTTTGAAGTAAAAATTCAATATCTTTCACATTTTAAACACTAAAGTAATGAAACTTTTAGGAGATGGTCTCAACAGTATGATGCGTTGAACAGTGATGAATGTTTTACCAGAGTTATAAATTTGTTCAAGTAGAGAAATAATTGATGCCCCTAGACTGATACCCTAGCGTATGCCCAAAATGAACGATTTTGGCTGTTGCAGACCTCTTGGGGGTATTTGAGGCCTAAAAATTGGCATGAATACAGAGTAGATGTCACTGAACAAGATAAAAGTGTCAAGTGGAAGATTTGGAAAAATTGGAAAAAAACGTGTGTCCGTCACAGTCACGTCTGTCACAATTTGAAAATGGCGCCACGCAAACAAAAATTGAGCAATCTCTAAGAAAATGGCATCTCAGAAATCCCTGAACCTTCTTCTATCATTGTAATTCCAAATTAGATACAATAGATACCTTTTTGAGATAAATTTGGGTACCATCTGAGTAGACACCCAAAAAAAGTGTCATATTTTCGTCACGTCCGTCACAGGGGTGCTATCTCAGAAAGTAATAATGGTAGGGGTCTGAAATTTTCACACAACCTGTAGAAAGGTTAAATGTGGACTAATAAACAGTTGGAGCTGATAAATAAAGAACATCTCGAGTACAACATTCGTTTGAACTTTAAAAAACAGCAAAATCGTGGTGTCCGTCACGGTGGAATTGCCCAGTAGAGCAATTGGGATCTCATCAGGACCAGATGAAGCATTTGGCTTCATATCATCAATAGCCTCTATAACATCACTGATAGAGAATTCCGGAATCTGATCCGTGAACAGATATGTTAAATCCGGAGGAGGGAAGGATGCAGCATCTAACTCAGTTTTGGAGGGGTCAACAGTAGTGTAATCATGTCTGTCATTCTATCTTGATGTTGTTGATCTTGCTGTTAGAATATTGGATCAAATGTTGCAATATTGGATCAAATGTTAAAATACTGCATCAAATGTCTGTATTGTTGATCAAATTTTAGAGTACTGCATCAAATGTAAGTAACTGTTGACTCAATATCGCCCCTTGTGGCATAGCCCAGCTGATGGGGGAGGGGGGCATTGCTAGGGGCAATTATCCCTCCCCCCGCTTCCTACATCCTGATACGACTTATTAGCTGTCATGAATTAAACACTAATCTCATTATAATTGTCTTGGTTTTGGCTCCTAGAAGCAATACCATGCTGCAAGGCTTGACCACAATCACGACCACTGGCTGATGAGAATTCTGTATTCATGTTCCTTGAGATTTTATTAGATCTCAGAATATTTTGTATCCAGTTCTGGTAGTCTTTCATTCTGCACATGTAGAGAATTGGGTTGCAAGTTGCGTTCAGTGCTACAAATATCACCTTGCTTATCGGGAATGAGTAGTAATACATGAAATACCTCTTGTAGATTCCTGCAATAAAATTATAGTTGAAATTACAGCTGAATGTTGTAAACTGTAAAGCATACATAATTTATCAAACGTCTTTAAAGCATTTACCACTAATTATCACATACTATATTTTCATCAGATACCTTTAAATCGTACAGAATAAAATATGATGGGCAGCCAAACACTTTAAAACACACATTGAACTATGTCTGCATTTCCACTTATGGGATCTCCTTCTAATAAAGCAATTTAACTGATCAAATATCTACCTGGCGGATACTTTGGGTACATCACATACACTGATATAGCGTGGATCAGCTTGTTGAAAAAGAAAGGTAAATTGCAGAGCAGGAATATGAGTGTAAAGAGAGCAATTGTAATAGATGCTCGGTGTATCTTTTCCATGGATCCAGCCTTTTTACCTCCATAGAGTTTTCGAATTGAAACAATAAAGGATAGAAAAGTGATCAGTGATGCAGCACCAATTTTAAGGCCTTCCAAAGCTTTGTAGATTGTGCGAACATGTTGCAAAAAAGAATTCACCCAGCAAAATGGTTGGTCAGTACTGAATCCATACATATCCCTCACAGATTTATGAGTACCTATCACTCTCTCTAGCAAACTTTCAGCTGGGAATAGTATCAGTGCAATCAAAACTGCATTTTTATTGATTTTGTATTGTGGTTTGATGATAGTCATTGTCCTAGTTACACTAATCATCATCACAAGAAAGATAGAATATTGAGAGATCATTTCAAAGGCAATAGCCCAGAATTTGCAGAAATATATGTCTCCAAACCATCCAGGATTTCTTCCTTCAAAGAGAACTTTTGCACATGCAATGATCAGCAAGCTTGTAATGCTGTCTATCAAAGAAACAACTGAATAAAGTTTTAAAGACACATTTGTTGTGGCTCTTTTTACAAAGTAGATAAAAGAGATTACATTTGCTGGGAGTCCAAACATAGTGCTCAAAACTAGAACAACGCCAAGGAACTTGTCAAGGGTCTCCGAAGGTCCAACTTCTAAGGCGTCCCCTGTATACACCTCATGGTTGTCCCAAGTAGACCATTCTGAACTCACGTTTGCCATCAGAGCTTAAGATGCTATATATTTAATATTCTGTTGTACATTATTGTGGTAAATTAGATACAAATTAAAGATGAAATGACTTGAAAATAGTTAATTTCCAGTTACTTGTAACCTTTAAGTGACATTGGAAATAACTATTCAATCATCATTTAGTAACAATTCAATAGAAAAGTGACAATAACAAGACGTAGACCAAATTCTAACTGTTAATACTTTAATAGAAGTACAGAAAAGCAAACAAAACAATTCACTGGCACATAGGAATTGTTCTAATAGTGCTTATAGAAACAAATAACAAAACACTGTATTGTATACACATTACACAAGGAGTGGTTTCCTTGTACATTTCCACTTTAATACTGTGCAATTAACAGGATTTATCATGGTATAATATCAACATTGCAAATTAACAGATAAGCTACACATCCTAAATGGTACTAAAGGGGATACATCCAACCCAAAAAAAACCCATTTTACCTCAAATTTCAATCTTGGGAATGGGTTTGAGGTTTTTTAAATTTTTTTTGGGTTTTTTAAATTTTAAAATTTTTAAAAAAACTTTTTATCTAATTCGACTACATTGAAAACAAAACCCCTTCTAAATAGTGGGTTAAATTTGCCCATTTTCCAATGTTTAATGAGCTGTTTAAAGCAATTTCTGGGTAGGTATCTTATTTTATATACCAATACACAGTTAGTACCGTGATTTCTCAACATTTAGAACCGCAAAAGCCGGCTAAAGGGGGTGGGTGTCCTTAATATTATCCGAAAAGCAGTTGGTACCGTGAAAGGGGTGGGTGGGTCCTTTTTGTAAATTCCAATACTGCACTTAGTCAACGTCACATACGGCACTAAGTACCTGATCCCCCCCCCCCCCCGCCACATTCCCCAATATCACTATTCTCCTATCAGCACAAACCGTAATTGATTTTAACAATCACAACACTATATATCCAAACTAATGGCATAGCAATATCTACGATATCCTAACTCAGTCCCAAACAAACTAAGCGTGACTCTTAAAAGATTTTGGAAGCCCAGTGTGTTTTATCTTTTGTTTAAATCAATAAATCATCCTTTTCATTTTTTATTTATCAATTGTGTGCAAATATTATTTTTAAGATTTTATCTATTTATGTTATAATATATTATTTTTATGTAATAAAGTTATTATATTCGTAAACATTGACTGGCTAATAAAGCAGTCCCCAAACAAACCTTCTTCTTTCTTGTGATCGAAATTGTTCTGAAGTACTCAAATTATGACGTTCATGAACTTTCAATAGGAAACACACGTTGTATTACCACAAACTGGTTGCTCTAAGAAATTCAAGACCTTTAACAACTAATAATTATTATACAGTTATTGTTCACTTTCAAGTGGTTTTAGTTCAAAGCATTCTCCCTCAGATACAAGACCACCGCTTGTATTCAATGTGCTTCTTACCGAAATTGTCCTTATATTTGACCGTAGGATGATCTCTTTGACCCAGATCTGAAAGTCAGTCATTCTGCAAATGTAGAGAATCGGATTGCAGGCTGCATTCAGGGCTATGAATACCACTTTGCTCAGTGGGAATGCGTAGTAGTACATGAAGTATTTGCTGTAGATACCTGAAAGGATTTTGTAATTTAGGACAAGTTAGTTGACAAAATTGCAAATAAAGCCAATATTGGTTACATTTGTTGACATAGTTTAGTGAAAGGCCGCTTCTATCTTAAGATCTTACTTGATCAATAGAAAAGATTATCTTAATGGTGCTATTTAAAGCCTTCGAAAAAAATTGTTTTACCTGGTGGGTAGTCTGGGAAGGTCAAATGGACTGATATGCCATTTATGAACAAGTTGAAAAAGTATGGCAAGTTGCAAACCAAGAATATCATTGTGAATATAGCAATGGTGACCGATGCTCTGCGAATCTTCTCCATAGAGCCTGTTTTTTTGCTTCTCCCAAGCTTTCTGGTCGACACAGCAAATGCTACAAAGATAGCAACCGATGCCAGCCCCACTTTAACAGCAATCAATATCTGATGGACAATATGACCGTAGTGCAGCTGTGAGGTGACCCAGCATAATGGATCATCAATACTGTAACCGTAGGTATCTCTCACACCATCATGGGTACCTACAACTCGCTCCACCAGATACTCTACTGGGTAAAGTATCAGAGCTACCAATACTAATTTTGTGTTGATTCTGTAGTGGGGCTTCACGATTGTGATGGCTCTGGTGACACTTATCACTGCCACCAAGAAGATGGAATACTGAGAGACTATTTCATAGGCGATAGCCCAGAATTTACAGAAATGGATATTCCGAAACCATCCAGGGTCCCTTTCCTCAAAGAGAACTTTTGCAAATGCAATGATTAGAAGACAAGTAATGCTGTCTGTGAGAGATATCACCGAGTAAAGGTTAAGGGAGATGTTAGTTGTCTTTCTCTTTGTAAAGTGGATGAAAGCTATTATATTTGCTGGTAGCCCAATTAGAGAACACAAAACGATCATAATCCCAAGGAACTTGTCAAAAGCCTTGGAAGGTCCAACTTCTAAGGCATCCCACGTATACACCACATGGTTGTCCCAAGTTGACCACTCTGAAGTCTCGTTAACCATCAGATTAGTTTATGCTGTTTCATCATTTTGCTTCTATCAACATGACAAATCAAATAACGAATTGTAATTTATTATAGGTAACTTGTTACTGACCGTATAGTTCATAATAGCCGGATACATTATTGCAAGTAGGTGATCAATCGTAATTTCGATGAGAATTTCTGTAATAATTATATATCACCATTACACAGCCACTGTAGAATCATAGCTTACATGAGACAAATCTAAATATTGAACTAAGCTAACAACTTGACATCGGTTATGACCAAGAAAATTACAGTTCTG